>NC_090450.1:163152485-163777485 GCF_031143425.1 Pleurodeles waltl | reverse complement strand
AAATCATAACTTGGCATCAGCAAAGGCAAAAAGTCAGGGGGTAACCATGCCAAGGAGGCATTTCCTTACATCGACTGTATAACTAACCCCGAAATAGAGGAGGCCTTTGTGGGTTTTTTAAAGAATCTGTATACGGAATATCAGCACTCTGATGCAACGTTTGAAATGTCTGTAAAGGGGTACTTGGAAGCGCTTCATCTCCCCCAGTTAACAATATCAAAACAGAACCAACTTGAGAGAGAAATAGATCCCGGGGAGGTGAGGATGGCGATTTTGAATTTAAAGAAGGGGAAAGCTCCGGGTCCAGATGGTCTGCCAAACGAATTATATGGTAATCTTTGTGAGGAGTTGGTTTCTATTTTGACAGAGTTGTTTAACTTCCTTTTACAGGAGGGGGTGGATATGCCTAGGTCTTGGAGTGAGGCAGTTATAAGTCTTCTATTGAAACCAGGGAAGGACCCGGCCCTTTGAAGTTCATATAGACCAATTTCTATGTTGAATTCAGATTATAAGCTTTATACACATATATTGGCTAATAGGCTTCAGAGGGTGATTTGTGAGTTGATCCATAAAGACCAGAAAGGGTTTGTCAGAGGTAGATACTTGCATGAATTGACTCATGACTTACCGGGGACAGTGGATCTGGCTATCACCGAATAAGACCCCTTATCAGCTCTCACGTTTGATGCAGCCAAAGCATTTGACCGGGTAAATTGGCGCTTCTTACAACATGTAATGGAGGCCTTTGAGGTAGGCCCGAAATTTATAAAGGCAATTCAGGTTATCTACAAAGATCCATCAGCTCGTATCTTGATTAACAAAAAGTTATCTTCCAGATTTAGTATTCAGAGAGGGACGCAGCAGGGGAGTCCATTGTCTCCTCTTCTTTTCAATTTATATATTGAGCCCCTGGCGGTCAAAATCAGGGCGGATAGAGCGATCCCTCCTTTTCAATGTATGGGTTGGGAGAAGAAGGTTGCTCTGTATGCTGACGACCTTATGATATATACGGGCGATTTGACGCAGGTTTTTGCCCGAATTTTAACATGTCTGAAGGAATATGGAGATATTTTGGGCTATGCTGTTAATCCAGAGAAAACTGAGATCATGTGTTGGAATACTACCTTTGATAGTCCGCTGATCAAGCAACAGATTAGATATCTGGGTATTCAAGTTATTTCCAATCTTAATGAATTGGCCTGGGTTAATTTTGACAAAATCTGCAAAGAAACTCGTAACTTACTGAAGACCTGAGCCGGGCTCCCTCTGTCCTTTATAGGCAGAGTAAATATTCGTAAGATGATGATTCTCCCTAAATTTACATTCCTCTTTAATACGATCCCCTTGAAGTTTAAGCAGAGATAGTTTCAGCAGATGCAAGCTGACTTGACTTTGTTTGTTTGGTCCTCAAAAGGTGTTAGGATTGCTTGGCAGAAACTATGTAGGTCCAAGGGGAAGGGGGGGATTGCAGCTCCTGATTTTTATAAATATTATCTAGCTTTCATTTGAAGAATGTTAGGATCCTATTACGGGACAGGTCTGAATATACGTCATTCTGGTGTGCAGCGACTCAGGAGCTTTCGGCAGCCGGCAGCCATTTTCTGTATAAGTTTGGTCACCCAAAACTTTTCAAAAAGATTTGATTGAAGCTTCTTAAAGATGCTGCTAGAGTATGGTGGTTGGTTCGCCAAACTTTTCATATTAATTACTATAGTTCTAGGGCTCCGGTTTGGGATTCCCCTGGCACCCCTGAGTTTCTTCTAGATAGACTGGCTTTGGCATTAAAAGGGGTGACGAAGTGGGGACAACTTTTGAAGGATGCAAAGCCGGTCCCCTGGTTAGAATTGGAGGAATTAACAGATTATAAGCTTTCAAGGTTTAAGTATGTACAACTAGCGAGCTGGGCGGGATCTCTTCAGGAGAAAGGGGAAGTGTATAATCCCTGGGGGGGAAATCTATCCTTGACCTTGGTACATTAGGAAGTTTCTGTTTGGTATCAGGCATTGCTTGATGCACCAGACTCAGTGGCTGTGTTTCTCGAGAAGAAATGGGGAGAAGTTTTTCCAAATTTGGATTTAGTGCATATTTGGGAAAGGTCAAGCTCCACGCTTTGGTCGGTAACTAGGTCAGTTGCTCTGAAAAAAAATCAACTGTTTACCATGCATCGGGTTTATTGGTCTCCCCAGAGGCTATCTGCGGTGGGGAACTTAGTAAAGAAGTGCCCACGGTGTGGAGAGCCAAACGCAAATGACTTACACATGTTTTGGAGCTGTCCATACTTAGCTCTTTTTTGGTCAGGGATTAACAGTTTTCTTAAGCAATTTATAAGTATTGATATAGAAGTTACCCCCCTATGGTATTTTTGGTGTTCTTTCCAATTCAACACGGGAACTGAAGTTATCTAGGCCGTGTAAGGTTATACTGTTTTTGTTGATATTATTGGCCAGGAGACAAATATGTTTAAAGTGGGTCAATCCTTTACTTCCGAGTGTTTTGGACTGGCTGCCTTCAGTGGATCACTTTTCCTATTTGGAACGTAGTGGTTCAATGGGTATTAACAATGAATGTTGGGCCATTTGGGAAAATGCTTGACAAAATAGAATCACTTTTGATGGGTAGTCTTATAAATATTTTTGTCATATTGTTATATCATGTAGTCCAATTATTATTTCCGCCCCCTTTCCCCCCTCCCCCCCTTTTGCTTTCTTTCCCTCTTTCATCGATCTGTGGTTAGAGAGAAGCATTAGGAGGGTCCGGGAGAGGTGAAGTGCGGCATCTAATTGGTTCTAAACCTAGTTAATGAGGTTCCCATGCTAGATGTTGGTTGATGACCCTCGTACAGTATGGTAGGATTTACTTATGAGGACAAAAAAAAAAGAAACAAAAAATCCAGTCGAAACACACAGTATCATGGCTGACATGCTTTCCCAATAAATGCAAACGCACAATGCAAAATTAGCACGTTCTGAGTGCAGCCCTGATTTGTGAAACTATTTGTCCTGAAGTGGTTTGTCCTTTGTTGGTTGGCAGCATGCATACTAGCAGAGTGCTGTAGTTGAATTTGAACAATCTGGAAGAAACCTGTATATTTATACATGTATCTATTTTGAAGAAAACAACATTAAATGGACATTAAAAAATTGAATTAACAACAGAAAATAAATTTGAAATTGAAAAAACGTAGAAAGATCAAATTAATTTTGACTATTAACATAAATATATAAAGGATTGTTTTACTTAACACTTAAATTAAAGAAACAAATTGAAATAAACTAATTAAAAATATATATCCGTTTTACATGTATTTTCTTTATAGATATATATTTATTAATTTTAACAAAACATATTATAAACATATTTACAATTAAAAATAAAATAAAAATAATATTATTAGCAACAACAATTATAAAACATATTTAATTATATAATAAAAATAACAGAGTCAATGTATAAAAATGAACATTTGAAAACAAATAACATTTATGAAACATAATATGAAGAAAAGAAATACAAAATATTAGAAAACTAAAAAACATACAGTAATAAATACCAATGCAAAACATTTACAATTAATATTGTTTAGCAAACATTACATAAAGTATTTACTTTGCAAGGGCTTAATTTACAAGTCCTACTCCATCGTAATAAACAGAAGGGTAAGTGTTGAACTTCAATCAGGATTAACTATACTATTCCCACTCCAGTCTAAGCAACAGGAAAAATGTGTTTGACTCCAGAGAGGTTAGATTTAGTATCCCCTCTCCAGTCTAAGCAACTGTAGAAAAAGTGTTGGAGTCTAGAAGGCTTTAGTTTACTATTCATAATCCAGTCTAATAAACACTAAAGAAAATATTGGATTCTGAAGAGGTAGATGTAGTATTCCCACTCTAGTCCATGCAAAGGTAGGGGAAGTGTTGGAGAACGTAGATGTTAGATTTACTATTTCCATTCCAGTCTAAGGAACAGTAGAGAAAGTAATGCACTTCTGAGGAGTTACGTTTTCTATTCCCACTTCAGCATAAGCAGCACTAAAGAAAGTGCTGGACTCTAGAGGGATTACATTTACTATTAAGACTTCACACTAAACTATAGTATGGAAAGTGTTGGATTCCAGAGGGAATTAATTTACTCTTCACACTTCAGTCCAAGCAATACTCAAGGAAGTGTTGGACTGTGGAGGGTTACATTTACTGTTCTCACTTCAGGCTACGCAACAGTACAGAAAGTGTTGGACTCCAAAATAGTTAGACTTTCGTGTTGGACTCCGAAAGAGTAAGATTTTCTGTTCCCACTCCAGTCTAAGCAAATTAGGGAAAATGTTGGGATTTGGCGTGGTTAGATTTACTATTCCCACTCCAGTCTATACAACAGTTGAGAAAATGCTGGAATCCAAGGGGTTAGATTTACTATTCCCACTCTAGTTCACGGGATAGTAGGGAAAGTGCCAGACTCCAGAGCAGTTAGATTTACTATTCCCCTCCAATCAACACAAAAGTAAGGGAAGGTGTAGGACTTTGGAGGGGTTAGATTTATTATTTCCATTCCAGTTCACACATTGATAAGGAACTCTGGAGGGGGTGAGATTTACTATTCCCTCTCCGTTCCAAGCAACAGTAAGGACAGTGTTTGACTTTAGGCAGACTACACATAGAATTCCACCTCATTATCACTTTACAGAAAACATAAATGCCTAATAAAAAGAAATCAAAATAATTGTATACTATATAAAAAAAATGAATAACCTAAAAATAAAAAATAATAATTTCAATTACTTTGACTTCTGTGCCTACAAAAAGCAAACAGTTTACACCAAAAACCTAACTTAACTTATCATTTCAACACATTTTTGTATCAAATTGCATAAACTAAAAAAGTAACCTTAAAATACAATAAATTCAAAAATACATTTGGGAAAAATTATTATATAAAACACTTAGGCGGTCATTCCGACCATGGCGGTCATGGACCGCCAGGGCCGGGGACCGCGGGAACACCGCCAACAGGCTGGCGGTGCTCCCAAGGGCATTCTGACCGCGGCGGTACAGCCGCGGTCAGAAACGGAAAACCGGCGGTGTACCGCCGGTTTTCCGCTGCCCTAGGGAATCCTCCATGGCCGCGCAGCTTGCTGCGCCGCCATGGGAGATTCCGACCCCCATACCGCCATCCTGTTCCTGGCGGCTTTGGCCGCCAGGAACAGGATGGCGGTATGGGGTGTCGTGGGGCCCCTGGGGGCCCCTGCAGTGCCCATGCCAATGGCATGGGCACTGCTGGGGCCCCCGTAACAGGGCCCCACTGAGAATTTCAGTGTCTGCATAGCAGACACTGAAATTTGCGACGGGTGCAACTGCACCCGTCGCACCCTTTCCACTCCGCCGGCTCCATTCGGAGCCGGCATCCTCGTGGAAAGGGGTTTCCTGCTGGGCGGGCGGCCTTCTGGCGGTCGCCCGCCCAGCGGGAAACACAGAATAACCGCGGCGGTCTTCTGACCGCGCAGCGGTATTCTGGCGGCTCCCGCCGGCACCGCAGTTACCGCGGCCGGCGGGAGTCAGAATGACCCCCTTAGTCCCTCATTACAACATTGGCGGTAAATGCCGCTTACCGCCGTGCAGAAGACCGCCAACACACCGCTGCGGCGGCAGAATTCCGCTACAGCTATTACGACCCAAAGGCCGGAATCCGCCAAAATCCAGACACCCACACAAGTTCACCACACCAAAGGTCAGTGATAAACTGGCGATAACAAAACCGACACCGTCATGCCAACAGGAACACGCCCACACTATCACGACCCACGAATCCAAGCGGCGGTCTTTCAACCGCGGTATTCCATTGGCGGTACACACCACCGCGCTCAAAATACACACACATTTACAAAATACAACCACATTGGACTATTCAAAATACACACACCTGATACACATACACACACCACTCCCACACACCCTATACAATATGAAACACACACCCACATCACCCACAAACCCCTATGACAAAAATGCAGAAAGAAGCACACAGAGAGACACCACTATCAACAATACTAGCATCCACAGGCACACACCATCATCACTCACACAACATCCACGCACCTCAGACAACACACACAAACACATCCCCTCACACATCACAACACACACCACCCTACACATCACCCACACCACATCATGGCACTGCAAAGACACCCCAGGTTCTCTGAGGAGGAGCTCAGGGTCATGGTTGAGGAAATCGTCCGGGTGGAGCCACAGCTATTCGGATCACAGGTGCAGCACACCTCCATAGCTAGGAAGATGGAGCTATGGCTCAGAATCGTAGACAGGGTCAACGCAGTGGGACAGCACCCAAGAACACGGGATGACATCAGGAAGAGGTGGAACGACCTACGGGGGAAGGTGCGTTCCGTGGTCTAAAGACACCAGATTGCAGTTCAGAGGACTGGCTGCAGACCCCCACCTTCTCCCCCACAAGTAACAACATGGGGGGAGCAGGTCTTGGCTATACTGCATCCTGAGGGCCTCGCAGGAGTAGCAGGAGGAATGGACTCTGGTAAGGCAAATCTTAACCATTACAATCCCCACCCTACCTGCATGCTATCACATACCCCACCCTCACCCTCACCCCATCACTCCAACACCTCACATATGCCCCACTATCACAACCCACACATCCCAATACCAAGCCCTGCATGTGACAACAAAGCATGGACACCCATCACCAAAGCATGTCCACTACAGATACCCACACAGACCCCAAACCAAATATCACACAAGGTCCTAGACAAGAATGCAATCACTGGAGTACAGGGACACCCACCCATTGCACACGATGGCACACATAGATGCAATTATCATGCCTTTACACCTCTGCAGGACCCCTACCCAATGTCACCGGACATGAGGTTCCAGACATGTCCACTCCCCCCTCAGAAGAGGCCCACAGTGATGACAGCAGCTCTATCCAACTGGATCTAGATGACCAGCCAGGCCCATCAGGGACCTCGGGACAGTCGGTTCCCCTCACACTGGCACATGCCACCACAGAGCCTCCCCCCTCAGGAAACACCAGCACACCACCCTCCCAGCGTGCCCATCCCTCTGTCCCCAGGACACGTCAAGCAGCAGTTGTCCACCACTACAGGGAACCCAGGCAAACCCACCACCCCTAGAAAATCAGGGACCTGGGGGCAGTGCCAGTGGGCACACGGTTCAGGGGACAGAGGCACAGGATAACAGGGGAACTGGGAGGACAGCTGTGCGACAGGGGGAGGACAGGCCCAGGGATCCCACTCTCCACGAGGCACTCTCCAACATCATGGGAGTGTACCCTGAGATCCAGGACAAAGACAGAGAACAATGCCAAGATCCCCGCCAGGAAATGGGACCACCCTGAATGTCATCCTTCTGTCCCACTTCGTCACCCTGCCCATCCATCAACTGCCCTAGCTCCACTTCCTATGCCACTTTGGACAATGGACCTGTGAAACAAACAGACTGGACTCTGCCATCGACAATCCTCCACCATCAGCCCTGCCCATTTTGCAACCCCCTCCACTATTTTGCACTGAAATAAACACCCTTGAATCACAAAACAATCTGGAGTCAGTCTGTGCTTTCACAAATGTGTATTTTCAATAACTAAGGAAAATAGCAATGTCGATTGTATTGTCAACATACCTATGTCACACAGCTCTAGTCCATGAGGTAATATAGCAGAGGTCACACAGTGGGACCCACATCTGTGAAATGGAAAGGCAAAGTGACAAGTCAGGGTCCATACACTGGGTGAAAGTGACAGACTTATGATAGGTCTATTAATTGTATGAGATGTGTGAGCCAGTGACATCTTCTTACCTGTGTCTCACTGGAAGTATTGTTGGATAACGTTGTCTCTGTTGTCAATATCCTCTTCTTCTGCCTCCTCTTCTTCACTGTCCAGAGGCTCCACAACTGCCACAAGACCTCCTTCTGGGCCATCCTCCTGCAGAAAAGGCACCTGTCGTCACAAATCCAGGTTGTGCAGCATACAGCAGGCTACGATGATCTGGCACACCTTCTTTGGTGAGTAGTAGAGAGAACCACCGGAGGCACCGGAACCTGGCCTTCAGGAGGCCGAAGGTCCTTTCAATCACTCTCCTAGTTCGCCCATGTGCCTCATTGTAGCAGTCCTCGGCCCATGTCCTGGGATTTCTCACGGGGTCAGTAGCCATGACAGGTTAGTGGAGAAGTGTGGCTCAATGGTTAGAGCGGCAGACCCTGATGCAGAAATCTGGCCCAGGACCATGGTTCAATTCCCGCCTCGGTGGGTCTTGGGCTCAATTTCCTCGGACCTGATAATTCTCGCATCGGTGCCTAATCTAATTCATGGGTCCCACTCTGTAACTCTGGGCAATAGCTTGCTTAATCTCCACAACGGCCCCAACAGTGCTGGGATGCCTGGCTTCACCTTGGAGGTTGCCCAGGAGTGGGCACCTTACAGAGAAAAGCCAGGAGGGTTTCCACAGCGGTATGTGTACAGCGCCTTGAGACCCTAACGGGTGAGTAGTGCGCTATACAAGTACGAAGTTTACAGTTTACAGGTTGGGGTAACCAGAGTCACCTGAAAATATCGAGGGACAACTGTTAGACACACACTAACCCTTAGGGACAACCCCAGACAACTATTCACAGGGTATGGGGTCCTTGTTCTCACCTATTAGCCACACACGGTGTCTCTGGAGTTGCCCCATCACATAAGGGATGCTGGTATTCCTCAAAATGTAAGCGTCATGCACTGAGATTGGAAACTTGGCATTCACATGGGAGATGTACTGGTCGGCCAAACACATCATCTGAACATTCATTGAATGGTAACTCTTCTGGTTTCTGTACACCTGTTCACTCCTGCGGGAGGGTACCAAGGCCACATGTGTCCCATCAATGGCACCTATGATGCTGGGGATATGTCGCAGGGCATAGAAGTCACCTTTCACTATGGGCAAATCCTCCACCTGAGGGAAAACAATGTAAAGCATGTAAAGCATGTGTTTCAGCAGAGCAGACAATACTCTGGACAACACATTTGAGAACATAGGCTGGGACATCCCTGATGCAATGGCCACTGTAGTTTGAAAAGACCCACTTGCCAGGGAATGGAGTACTGACAGGACCTGCACTAGAGGGGGGATTCCTGTGGGATGGCGAATAGCTGACATCAGGTCTGGCTCCAACTGGGCACACAGTTCATGGATTGTGCACAATCAATTCTGTAGGTGACTATTACGTGTCTCTCTTCCATTGTCAACAGGTCCACCAGCGGTCTGTGCACCGGAGGATGCCGCCATCTCCTCTCCTGCCCCAGTGGACGTACCCTATGGACGAGAACAGCGAGCAGAGAGACAGCCAACATTGAGGTATTAAAAAAATGTTTATTGCACACATTTGTCAATCTGCAATATGCGCGTCACTGTGTGTATGCAAGGCCTAGACAGGTGTGACGCATTTAAAATGAATGCCATGTGGCCCCCTGAAATGGCAGCTGCCTGACCTGTAAGGTGGGACAATGGGATATGAGGTAACTGCGCTGGCGTTGTACACCTTCGCGTTAGGCGGTCAAAGACCGCAGCGCAATCCTGCATTGGTTAACATTGGACCCTATGGGTCCCAGGAGCCAATGACGATGTATGCCGGCGGTGACGGAACGCACCGCTGCGGACGTGAACGCCATTTTCTGTCTGTTCACTCACTTGATACCTGACCTTCGACAGGAGAGGACCTACACTGCAAGTGCTGCTGTGACCATAGTCTGGAAGCAATGATGGCTCATGTGTCTTGGGAAAGGGCCCTGCCTTCACTTCCGAGGAGTTGGAGAAGTTAGTGGATGGGGTCCTCCCTGAGTACAAGCTATTCTACGGTCCTCCAGACAAACAGGTGAGTACACTGTGAGCATGCTGTATCGGCAATGCCTGTTTGGAGTGGTGTGGATGGAAGATAAATAGGGGAGGGAAATAGGCCTGCATGAGTGGACGGTGAGTGTATGTGCGTCAGGGCAAAGGTGGGAACGTGGGTCAATGACTGTGAAGGTCTGGACGGTTAAAGATTTTCCTTTTTCCCCTGTACTATTCCTGTAGGTCAGCGCCCACCAGAAGAAGGATATTTGGCATGCCATCGCCAAGGACGTCCGGACCCTGGGGGTCCAGCACAGACGGAGAACCCACTGCAGTAAAAGATGGCAGGACATTTGCTGCTGGAGCAAGAAGACGGCGGAGGCCCAGCTGGGGATGGCCTCCCAATGTGGGAGGGGTGCCCGTCGCACCATGACCCCCTTGATGTACCGGATCCTGGCGGTGGCCTATCCGGAGTTGGATGGGCGCTTGAGAGCATCACAGCAGCTACAAGGGGGTGAGTACAGTCACATCCATCTGACTCTGCGTGCATTAAGAGGTGTCTGGGTGGGGGAGGTGGGCTGTGGGTTCCCCTAGGCCAGGGCGACTTTTGTAGGTAAGATCCCTTTGTGAGGCAGGCTATGTGGCACCTCTAGCCCCACCAGTGGTAAGAGCCAACTACAACTAGTCAGGCTCCTGTGACTTCCATGTGTGCAGCAATTGGGCATAGGCCTTGTACCCCATGTCCCTGTGATCAATTAGGGAACTCTAAGTGCATGGCGTAGTGCAGAGGGCTGCTGTGTCTGTAGTGTCCGCCAACGGTAGTGGTACTACATGCACTGAACATGTCTTTCTTCTGTCTTTCCCCCACCCTTTTTGTGGTCTCCCTGTTGTTGTGTGCATTAGCATCATCAGGCGGAGGAGCAGTGGCACCGGAGCAGGAGGGAGCTGCATCCCACATGGCCCTGGAGGGCGAGACAACGGAGTCTGAAGCCACCAGTGGGACGGAGGGCGAGGGGAGCTCCACAGTGGGGACCAGAGGTGACATCAGTGACAGCGACTCTTCCTCTGATGGGAGCTCCCTTGCGGTGGCAGGCCCCTCTGTGCCCCCCGCATCAACAGGTACAGCCCTCACCCTCCATACCATCACCGCCCTCCCAGCAGCCCCTTAGCGTGTGTCCCGTGGCCACTCACCCCGGAGGGTGGGCATCTCCTTCGCCCAAGGCACCTCAGGCCCTGCCTCAGTCAGCCCTGCTGCCCTCAGTGAGTAGGCTATTGACCTCCTGAGATCCCTCACTGTTGGGCAGTCTACCATTCTGAATGCCATCCAGGGTGTAGAGAGGCATTTGCAACAAACAAATGCATACCTGGAGGGCATTCATTCTGGCCAGGCAGCCCAACAGAGAGCATTTCAGGCTCTGGCCTCACCACTGATGGCAGCCATTATCCCTGTGTCCAGCCACCCCCCCTCCAACCTCCTCCACCCAGACCCAATCCCCTGTACCTCAGCCTATCCCAAGCACACCATCAGACCAGCATGCACACACCTCAACACACAAGAATGGCTCAGGCAAACATAAGCACCGCACATCCCACAGGCACTCACACAAGCATCATACCCACGCACACATACCAACATCCACTGCCTTCACTGTGTCCCCCTCCTCCACGTCTCCCTCCTCCCTCCCTGTCTCGTCTCCACTCACACCTGCATGCACTACATCTTCAGCCACTACCTCCATCACCAGCACGCCATCACCACACATCGCTCACGTGCACTCACCACCCCACTATCATTCACACGTCCCCTGTCTCCTCTCCCAGTGTGTCTGTGAGCCCTCCTCCCAAAGTACACAAACGCAGCCAAACACCCATCCAACAGCCATCCACCTCACAACAGCCTCCAGCCCATGCACCTTCACTCAAAGTCAGCAAACGTACACCTCCTACAACCACTACCTCTTCCTCCACTACCAAACCCACTCCATCTACCCATCCCAGTGTGTCTAAAAAGCTTTTCCTGTCTACTATTGACCTTTTCCCTACACCTCCCCCCCCGTCCGTCCCCTAGGGCCCGCTTTTCCAGGTCCCAACCCAGCACCTCAGCCACCACATCACCGGGCACAGTGGTGGCAGCAACTGCAGGCTTTTGGAGTGCGCCAAGCATCAGGGCTGCCAGTGTTCCACAGAGCAAGGGCAAGGACATTCGGCCACCTCCAAAAGTCAAAAGGTTTCCCACATCCCGGAGGGAGAAAGCGAAAACACCTGCCACCAAGGGCTCAGGCAAAACAAAAGTGGATAGTGGAAAGACAGCTGCGCCACCATCCAAGGTGGGGAAGGGTCAGAAAATCAAGGGCAGGTCCACGTCGATGCCAACCTGCACGGCGGACAAGACCACTACCAGCACCGCCACCTGCACCGCCACCAGCACCGCAGTCACTGAGCCCAACACCAGCACCGCAGTCACTGAGCCTGCCACCAGCACTGCGGTCACTGAGCCCGCCACCAGCACCACCACGACAAAGACCGGCACCAGCACCGCCGCCACAGAGCCCTCCAACAGCACCGATGCCACTGAGACCGCCGCCAGCACCGATGCCACTGAGACCGCCACCAGCACAGATGCCACTGACATCACCGCCAGCACCGCCAGTGGCCCCACGACATCCTGAGCCAGTGGCACCAACGCAGACATGGCTGCCATCCCCAGTGGTCAGTCGTACGAGGCTGGTGGTCAGTTCCAGGAGTCTGGGCAGCTTGCATGTTGCACTACCATCAGTGGAGTATCACATCCACTACCTCAGTCCTTGGCAGGATGAAGCACTCTGGGCACAAAGCCCCCTCCAGAACCAGTGGAGTATCACATACACTACCTCTGTCCTTGGCAGGATGAAGCACTCTGGGCACAAAGCCCCCTCCAGAACCAGTGGAGAAAGGCATGCACTTGAGAGACTGTGGCTTTGCACTCCCAGGATAGAGCAGTGGGCAAACCACCCACTGTAAAGACTTGTGAGACTGTGGATTTGCTCTCCCCAGGATACAGCAGTGGGCAAACCACCCAATGTAAAGACTTGTGAGACTGTGGCTTTGCACTCTCCAGGATACAGCAGTGGGCATGGAGCCCCCTCGTGGAGCTGGCGTCGTGCACTCATCCGGCTGAGGTGCCCCCCTTTCCCCCCGAGGTGCCTGTTTCATTTTGATCTGATGCCCCTGCAGTGTTCTCTCCGTTTGAAGTCTGGTATCGAGTGTGGGCCTCGCCCATGCTTTTTGGGCCCAGTGGTCCACGGACTATAAATGGTGCACTATCCGGACTTGTGTAGTTTGTGTACATAATTGTATATACTGTATTTAAAGTTTTGAATAATGGATTTTTATTTATTACACTTGTTCAACTCATTTCCTTTTGTCCTTGCGTTCTTCCAGGGGGTGGGGGGGTGTAAATGTAATGTTGCAGCATGTATTTGTGTGCATGTTGTTGTGGGTGGGGGTGGGGGTTTTGAGTTTCGCGTGTGTGTCACTCTCTTTTCCCTCCCCCCTCCCCTTTGTTGTAGGTGCAGTACTCACTGTGGTCGTCGCGGCCGTCTTTTGTGCTCCTGGTAGAGGAGCAGAAAATACCGTTGCCTGGAGTATTTAGAGTTCTGGCTCCATGGCGTCCTGGTTCCTCGTGCGGTATGGAGAGGTGATTGTTTTCCCTTCCAAGTCCAGTTTCCGCCGTGTTTCTGTTCACGTTGATTCCACCCCAGAAAAGGTGGCGGATTGGCCTCTCATAATAGTGTGGGCAGTACATTGTCTTCCGTCTGTCTGTTGGCGGTGATCGCCGCAGTGTTTGTTTGTACAGCCGTGGCGGTCGGAGTGTTAAAGTGGCTGTCTATGTTGGCGGTTTCCGCCATGGTCCTGATTCCATTTTTTTTACCGCCGGCCTGTTGGCGGTCTTACCGCCACTTTAACACCGACTGGCAGGGTTGTAATGAGGGCCTTAATGTAAAGTTAATAAAAAATAAAAAATACATAATATTTCTACTAGTAACAAATACATAAAGAATTCTCAATTAGTCAATTAAGTATTAAGAGTAAATAAAAAATATATACAAAAATAAACCTGGAAGTCAAAAAAAACCAAATTGAGACAAATGCAGCAAAGAAGGAAGCCCAAAGATTGAATAAAAGAAAATGGAATTCCCACTCAATAAGGCAGCATGATAAATGGGCTTCTTCTCTTGGTAGGTGGCTTATTCATAATATGAGGACTTGTACAATGGGCAGGAGATTATTGACAACTGGCCAAATGTATTTGCAAGCTTGCTGTGGCATTTCATTGGCCAGTGTCAGAGTGAGCAAGATTGCCCCAAACTCAGCCCAACACGTGATACTCATTTGAGTTGGGTATTGAGATGGATACAATGATTTTTCTAAAGAGGAGATATGCTAAATCTGAAACAAAGTGTAGCAGTCTGAATTGAAGACTTTAAGGATAGAATATAAGAGACAATGCTGGAATAGAAAAAGAAAAATGTTTAGATGAAAAAAGGGCAGAATATCAGATAATGGGGATGGTTCTAAAGAATTTTGGGGGTCTGTACGTGTTCTGGTGTTAGCCAAGCATGAGACTAACAACATTGACGCTGACAGCTCAATAAAGTTTGTCTCTGACCTTTACTGTGATATACATTAAAATCCACTACAGATAGACCCAGGAAATCATTGAACATTATGAATCACTAAAGAAATGGTCAAGGAAATAATGAAGACCTGCAGAGGCAACATTGCCCCGGGCTCTAATAGTATACCATTCTCCACATTTAAGTTCAACCAGATATTCTGGGTTAATCCTGTGTGCCTCCTTTTAAAATCTGTTTGGAATCTCAAACAATTCCCAACTCCTGGAAGGGCTTAATTCTGCATCCATGTACAAGAAGGAAAGCATGCATGACCCAAAAAATTATAGAACCACCCCACTCCTAGATAGTGTGGCCAAAAAGTGTACACGCATTCTTCTGGCCCAATTGAAATAATAAATCAATTATAATAAATTGCTGTTTATGTTCCAGATGGGGTTACAAAAGAGCTTCAAAAAGAAGGATAATGTTCCAGTATTTCATTTTATGGCACAAAAGGCAACACATTATGGTCATGAGACATATGTATGCTATCTCGATTTTAGTACTTCTTTTGATAAAGTCAACAAAGCCATACTTTGAGGCAAAATAACGGCCCAATTCTGAAATTGGTGGGCACTGTTCCGTCGTTGTGTTTTTGGCGGTCATACCACCTGGTCACGAGTTGCGCATTGACACCACCTCAGGACTGCCGTCAACACCAACATTAATGCAACAGTGACGGTGGCAGTAGAGGTGGTCAATGGAGACGGGCGTACAACATCAGCTGCCAGGCTGACTAGGACTTTCCTTTCCACTGACCTTCACCTGGCGGGTCGCTGCCGGTGAAGGTCAGCGGAAAGGCAAGGAAAGGGCCAAAACAATGATCTTAGGGTGATTATGCCCTCCTGAAATGTGAGATATCGCTCACTCCCAGCCCCCCAATGCCAGCTGGTCAGATGAGTGCAGTGTCATTTGCTAGGAATACTGCAAGGACACAGTGCGCCCCACTGGATGGCGACCACGCAGCATGGCCAACATTGATTTCTAACTCTTACTAGAGCCAAAGAGTGCCACTTCCATGACTGCAGTGCCAATACATCGCCAGCCCCATGGGAATCTCAATAATTGGAAGCTGCATGTCACCAGCTTGGCAGCCTGTTCTAGACCGCCACCACAGTGAGCTGGCAGCATGCCCGCCAAATTCAGAATTGGGCCCTTTAAATCTGGGGTATTTCAGACTCTCTTCTACCTCCACTTTGTATGTTGTACTAGGAAATTTGGGTGTGAGTGATCACAGGAAAGGGTACGAGAATCTCTAGAAATATGCCCACAAATCATGTGTTTGAAAGGGCTGCATAGTAAACCTGATTCTTTTTATTCAGTACACAGCAGACTTAGTGCAGAATTACGAGCCTGGAGGTCCATGGACCTCCATGGCGGCGGTCTGACCACCATCGATCTGGCGGTCGAACCGCCGTATTATGAGTATAGTGGTAGTACTAACAGAAGACCACCAGTGGTCCGTCGGCACCGCCAGATAGGATAGAGTGCCACGGTCATGCGGAAGCACAAACAGGCCTGCAGAGCCTGTGTTGCAACTGGACTTATTATGTGGTTGTACACCGCCATTGTGACCATGGCGGTCCAAACACCACATATCAGAAGGCAGAAACTGACAGTATAAAGGGAGACACTCACCTGCAGGCAGACTTACAAGTCTGGTGCTGCCAGAAGCCCTTCACAAACGTCATGCCGCTGCTCCTGCTCATCCAAAGACAAAGAAATCCACATCGCCCTGGATGCCAACAACCATAAGTACACACACGTTCCTGTATCATTAACCTTCAAAACAGTATGTTGTGCCTGCTTACATATCGGGGCACACCATGGGCAGCAGGTACACCTCTCAAGCCACACACACCCACAAGCATACATCAGCACGGACATGCACACAGTCACTATACTTGCCCTTTGGGCAGCACACACACACTGTACCTCAACACTACACAAATACAGATGGCTAATAGGCGCAGGCATAGGGACAGTGAAGGCAACACAATAAGTCACACATATAACACACTTGTGTTGAAGTTGCCACACACATCATAGCACAATCGAAGCACAATACAATGCACTAAACACAGAGACACAAATAGACAAAGAAAACATGATAATTATACCTGCACAAATGGAGGGGAGTCATCTGGGACACCCAGGGAAGTGGACTGCACTGGGACATACATCACCTCAGACAGGCCCTTCCAACAACATGTGCACAGGAAATGGCAATAAATGGCTCCCCGGGACAAAGGATACTAAACCCACATGCCATGCACATATGCACAATGGGGAGGGGCAAGTCAACAAAGCACAAACAACTCCTTCTGCATGGGACATACACCTACAGGAACTAGCTGCAAGAGACACACACCTAAATGGACACATGTAGAGGCAAATTCAAACACAGCAAGCACAACTTAACACACTCCATGTCTGCACAAACAAAACTCAAGGTGACATACACCAGATACATACAGAAGCCATATCAGGGAACAAGTCAAACACCTTACATGCCCTCATTGATTCTAGTTCACATGTGAGACTCTAAACAGTGGTTTATGGACAAGTGGACACTGGGCTGGTGAGTGCGGTGACAGTGAAGGTGGTCAGAGGTGAGCAGTGAGCATGCTTGACAATACATTTTGGTTATATTTGAGTGTTATGACTTACACGACTACACTCCCCCAGGTATTTCTGTCAAGACCTCACGATGCAGGATGGCCAAGACTTCCTCCTGGGCTGTGAGTTGTAAGGGAAAAGGGGTGGACCACCTCCAATCTTCTGGACATGCAGTTGGTGTCTGGTTACCATGACCTTGTCCCTGAGGTAATTCCACCTCTTCCTGATGTCATCCATTGTGCGTCGGGTAGGGCCTAAAGAAATCACTCTTTTGGGTATCCTTTGCTACATTTCCATTTTCCAGGCAATAGTAGTGTGTTGGACCAATGCTCCAAATACATGTGGCTCTACTCTTATGATTTCATCCACCATGACTCTTAACTCATCATCAGTGAAATGGGGATTTTTCTGGGGTGACATGGTGGTGCTAAGGAATGTATTGAAATTAACAGGCGACTGTGAGTTTGTGAAGTTGTGAAGTGCAAATGTATTTGCCTGGAAAAATATTGTGTGAAGGGTGTTGTGTGTAATGAAATTGCAGGGGTACCTATTCTAATTCTTTTTTCTCTATTGTGTGGTCTGGTTACATTGTGTCACATTTTTGATTCAAAGGATTGTGGTGTATGAAGAGGGATGTTTTATAGTGTGATTTACAGACGTGTTGAGTGTGGCAATGTGTGTCAGCTGTGTTGTTTTCAAATCCATCCAGTGTTGTGTTGTGTATTACTGTGGTGACCAGGAACCACAGTGGTTCAGATCGCCATTGGTTGACCGCCATGGTTGAACCACCACTGCAACATTTGACTTGTAATACGGTGAATGGTTGATCGACGCGCTGTCGGTGCTGGTGGTCGGCTCGCCTATTTCACACCCACCACAGGACTGGTGGTCTTGAGTTTTTGGCTGACTTTTGTCAGTCCTGCCTGTATAACTCGTAAAATGGCGTTCTTTTGATGGCCTTCATTATTGCAGTCTGGTGGTCTGACCGCCAAACTCATAATGACACCCTTAATCGCAGAGCTAAAAAAAGCAGGGCCTACTTTCCTAAATTAGACACTGAGCATGTACCTGCATTGCAATATGCAGATGATATGGTTCTCTTGGACCACACACCAGGAGGCCTATCACGTTCGCTAGCTTGTGTTCAGAGTTACATTGCCAAGAATGACCTAAAATTAAACATTTCAAAAACCAAAATAATTTCCTATGGAGATCCTAAAGGGTGGCATGAACGGTCAATCAATGGGGAGAGAACTGAATATTTCAATACGTGCCAGTACCTGAAGGTCTGGGAAGATGGAAATATGAAACACAGAATGCAGCATAAAGCCATGTTAAACAGAGCAAGTCTTTTACAATAACAACTCTGTCAACTATATCTCGAGCTCTGTAGTCCATCTGGAAAACCCATCCTTGAACATTTTAGCTCTTTCTTCTTTTCGGCTCTCTTATATGGTTCATACACCTATGACAACAAATTACACAAAGATCTAGAGATCATATTATCATATAAGAGATTTGCACCAAGTAGAAAATGTGCGCCTCAAGCATTGTCAAGGTCCTCACACAAATTCTGGAAGAGCTCAATCTTAAGGGGCTTTGAGACTGCACCTAAAACTATAACTCTTTAATGAAAATAACCAAAGAGTCTATACAGAGAACATAATTCATGGAAAACTGAAAGAGTTATCTAAACCAAGAAGAGGGAATTTATTGCTTCCCACCTGTAATTCACCCAAAGCGTAGAACTATTTAATTATGAATCTGAAAATAGAGCCAAGATCACAATTCATGTGGCTGTGATTCCAACTCGTAGTGCTGGGTGATATGAGTACTTTGGAAATCACAGAGTGGAATATTATGCAAATACAGGAGTGAATCTTTATCTCTTATACTGAGTGTTTGCCCATTCCTATACAGCCCACCGTTTAGTTTCCCAAGGTCCTACTTTTTTAGATTGAGGGTTGAAACAAACAGGGTGGCAATCAATGTATACATCATGGTTGATAATGCACAGCTTATTGGCAGAGTAGTTACATTTGTTGAGGTGGCTCTAGGAGCCCTGAAAAGGCCACTGTCCAATCCCAAAATAAAGGCTATCAGGAAGGCAGTCATAAGGACCAAGATAACTTGATGCCCACCGAGACTCACAAGAAGACCACTTATGGGTATGTGAGCTCCTAGGACTGCACATTATGGGGTCATTTTGAGTTTGGAGGGCAGAAAAGCCCACCCCCCCAAACTCCAGTGGTCAGGTTGCTGCTGGTGCGACTGCCTTCCCGCATGCCCCATTTCAAGTTCCCTGCTGGGTCAGTGGGGAACAGCCCACAACTTCGACCCATCTCATAATTGAGCCGGAGGCAGTGTTGTAAAGCAGCTGTCACCCTTTTCACTGTCTGAGTGAAAAGCGCACAATGTATGTCATGAGTGAAGTCGTCTCATCACAATACCCATATATCAAGTAGGAGACCTCATCACTTTGAATAGTTTGGTTCTTGTAGCAAACCTCAGTACCCTGATGTTATCAAATAGTATGTCAATGCCTATCTCATTCCTACAGATTCCATACAAGGCCCTGCAATCAGCAAATATTCATACACTTAATAACACATCATGATGAAATGATGGTCAACTGATGCAGTTATGTTGCAGCAATATGTACAGTAGGAGGAATAAGGTGACATGGAAAAACTTATGTCACACTGTTGAAACTTCCCAATGGCAGGGTCCTAATATGTCCATTATCAGAATCGTCACATGAAAGTTGGCTTTGCTTTGTATTACATGTCACACGGAAAAGTAGACTGGAGACAATCTGGGCAAAATGTTTGGGTGATTTGCCTACAAATATCCACAGCATAATGAGCCAGATAGGCCTAGGGAAATCCCCATTCCTGATTGGTACTGATGAGAACATGATTCTTACATTGCATAATTAACAACTAACAGTCCACTGAAGGTTGCTGAGGCTCAGGGAATCTCCATTACCTGAAGAGGTGGTTTAATCTGTTTCCTAATAGGAAGGCATATCACTTTAATTTGTATTCATGCAACACAAATTCTGTTGTATTGCTGAGTGTAGACACTCACATATGATTCCTGCATTTCATGTCTTTCCCTAATGCCTATAAACAGTCAATGAATGAACTTTCGCAAACAAACATTGGCAAATCACTTAGCTGAATATTTCCATATTAATGGCATGGAAATTCAATTTGTGAGAAATAACTGTAGGTCTACCTCTCATGCCCTCCATTGATTCAGCAATTTGACCTGACTAATGGCATTGAGTAATGGCCTATGGTATGTGTGGCCCACCAAGCATTGTTTACACACTCCTGTCAGTGGTAACACATGAAGGGGGTCATTCTGACCCCGGCGGTCTGGGGCCAGGGTCGGCGGGAGCCCCGCCGACAGGCCGGCGGTGCCCCGCAGGGCATTCTGACCGCGGCGGTTCGGCCGCGGTCAGATGCGGAAAACCGGCGGTCTCCCGCCGGTTTTCCGCTGCCCTTGTGAATCCTCCATGGCGGCGGAGCGCGCTCCGCCGCCATGGGGATTCTGACACCCCCTACCGCCATCCTGTTCCTGGCGGGTCTCCCGCCAGGAACAGGATGGCGGTAGGGGGTGCCGCGGGGCCCCTGGGGGCCCCTGCAGTGCCCATGCCAATGGCATGGGCACTGCAGGGGCCCCCGTAAGAGGGCCCCACAAAGTATTTCAGTGTCTGCTTTGCAGACACTGAAATACGCGACGGGTGCCACTGCACCCGTCGCACCTTCCCACTCCGCCGGCTCAATTCTGAGCCGGCGTCCTCTTGGGAAGGATGATTTGCCCTGGGCTGGCGGGCGGCCTTTTGGCGGTCGCCCGCCAGCCCAGGGCAAATCCCAAAATACCCTCAGCGGTCTTTCGACCGTGGAGCGGTATTTTGGTGGGGGAAGTCTGGCGGGCGGCCTCCGCCGCCCGCCAGACTTAGAATGACCCCCGAAATGTCTACCCATCACATATAACTATTTTCCAATACAGTTTGTCCAACACACACATATGTGATGGAATCAGACATCAACCTATGAAGACATGTTGATCATGTGTGAAACAATTATGTAAATGATACTGCAAAAATGAAAGGTACAGATGCCAACATGTAGGCACAAATACTGATGGAACTAGTGATTTTTGCTATGTCATGTAACTGCACTTTCCCTACTTACCAAGGGGAGGTATTGCTCAGTGACTGCACCCAAAGTGCACTGTATGATAAGTCATATATAAGAGGGCCACCATTACTAGACACAATAGTGAGGTAGCATCACTCCTGACACACTGAAGACAAGTGGCCTGTTGGGTACGAATGTCATCCACAACAACAAACAAAATTAGCTGATTAATCACTGTATTCAACCATGTGGCTGCTCAAAGCAGTAAATTGGTAGTGGACTGGACTCTGCTGTGTTGCTGGTCATAAGGACAATAAGCAAAGCACATCAGTATACACCCACTACCAGAGATACACAAAGAAATACTCTTCTTGTGCGTTGCAGATGAGCCACCCCCAATATTGACGGTACGATGCCTGCATGCAACACACAAAGTTGCCAATGTAAAATGTGTGATTCCGGCCAGGACTCCCCCCTTTGTAGATGCTGTGAGTCCCTCAACTGCCCAACAAGCTCTGTATAGGCCACTGCCAGTATGCGGGCAATAAGGGTGGTTAGGGACTGACACGCGCCCCGTCCACGTGGATGCTACATCTGCGATAGAACCCCAGGGTCCACGCCTTCAGGGCGATGGCTCTCACTAATGGCTTGCTTCTGATGTGTGTTGACCAGTATGGATGCAATAGATTAATAAACAGTTCATAATTGCATGTTTTAGTATGTCTGTTTGGTTAACACACATTTTCTTTACTCCTAGCACAAGCATTTTTTAATTGTTAACAAAATACATGTGTAAATCGCACTTGTTGAAAAGTACAGGAACATAAATACACACTTTTGTAGTTATCTGCTGACTATCCTCAACCCTGGTCATGGCCTATACTGACTAGGCCTGGCCACTCTCATGTAGCCCAGGGCCAACCGACATGTACTGTGATGTGAGCTACTATGAAATACAACACACCATTGTGACCTTCGAAAGGGTAAACTACTTGTGCATGACTGTACTGACATCTTTACAGCCAGACCCATTGACTTGTTGAAAACAGTCCATACAGGCTGGTACCATATGAAGACTACATCCTAAGACTTAGGTCAAAATCAAATGGCTGACGTGTGTCACTGAGAGCTTCCTCTCTGGGTAATGTGTGGACATGTGGACTACTTAATGGAACATCATACTACATCTGATTGAGTTTGTGCAGTATGTATTGGCATCACAGGACACACCTTTTACCATATGTGGCACTGTTTCCGAGGTGACATCCAACAAACCATAGTATGTTTTGGTTGATTGGTTGAATGTATGAAAGCTAGTGATTCACATATAATGATCTTTTCAGAATTAACCAACTATATGTTCTGCAAGTTTGACACTTGACACTTGTGCCTTACAGTGCAAACATGACTTATGGAAAAGTGACAACAGACTTGTGGGAGTAATGGCCTGTTAGTAAATGTCAGACATGGACAATGTGTGTCAGTGGAAAGATGTACCAGGTCAGGAGGTTACCTCAGTCACCATTCCAAATGTAATCTATGTAAATGCATTTGTGGCTATTATAGGTTCAGAAGACTCATTATAGGAGCATCCAAGGATCTGAAGGACTACAGGGAGATTAGCCTGTGGATCATTCTTATTGCTACAGTAACTCTTCCCCAGCCTGGGCCACGGCCTTTTGTATAGCTATTTTAGTCATGTTTTAGATGCGTTATTTTAGCAAAATAGGCCTGTCGTGGTGGACTTTCGCCCAGTTACATTTTATTCAGTATCGCTTTATTTTTCTAGTGTTAGCCACATTTGCGGTGTTGTTTTATTTTCTCTATCTGTTTGTTCCTTCACTGAGGAAAGCATCACATTCTTAGCACTGCACTCATTTCACTTTGTGATTTCTTCAAGGCTGCAGTCAGATAGGGTTGCCGGCAAAAGTGGTACGCTGTGTCTCTGACATTCACAGAAGCATACACATCCTTATGTGGGGTAATTTTCCTAGAACATCAATTGTTTTATTATAAAACACTTCTTCATCCCATACACATTAGAGGGAGAGTCCACCCATATGACCCCGATTGCATGCTGATTGCTAAACGTCTTTGCTACTGCTGCTTGCTTAGGCTGCCAAATCCATGGCCTACATGGGGATGGTGTCTTTTCAGACAACAGGCTTCATTGCTCAGGTATGGGGGATGATGTCTTCCTAGGGGGAACTGAAGGGCGGATTAGGGCTCATCACGCTGTGCTCTAACATAGCTTGGGTAGGAGATATATATGTATATAATTCGTAGTGACAATATGGTGGGACTGTTTTTATGTTTCACTCTCCTTGTCACAATTTTGCTTCTAGTATGGTTTATCATCCTAGTTATTGCAATACATGCCATTTTATCTAAGATGCAGTTACTTCAATAAACTTTATTGAACTATACTGTGCTTCTGTCTGTCTTTGCATATGTAAGACCAATGAAACTGAGAGAAAAGGATGAGATCTTATTGACCATGATTACCCTGAGGAGTCTTCTCTGTCATGCGCCCAGTCGCCACAATCATCCCCGCTCTCAGGTGGAGATGAGGCACTGCTAGTTGGCCGGAAAAACCTGGATTGGGCCGACAATGTAGGATTTTACTCAGTACCCTACAATCCAGGTGATTCTGCTCCCCAAATCCAGTAGTCTCAATATGATAATGAGAACCTATGCAACAGTCCATAAAGGGCAAACTCTTTGTCAGGCCTTGCTCTCTGCAGGCTGAGCATTCTGAACCCACATGAACATCACATTTCCATCACTTCAGTACATAAAAGTACATCTTGTGGCCATTCAATATGTGAGCTTAAAGTTGTGTGGCACTCTGAATGGGTCAGAGAGGTTTAGGTAGCTCTCAGGCAACAATTTGACAAGGCCTTGTCTGAGCTGAGGGACATATGGGACTGTAGACATAGCTAACATCCTCCTTAAATGCTTCTAATAGTATTCATACACAGCTCATGCTGTAATGCAAATACATGTATTTTCTCATTTACTACCATCTGATCATCAAATATATTATAGGTGGCCTGACAAGTATAATTGCGTAGAGATGTGAATGCAACACAAGGAGGATCTAGGGCTTACCACACATCACACAGCACAATGATGATTTTAAATACACAAAGTACAGGGCTCCACAATCCAATACATTTTCATTCTATGAATGGACCACAAAATGTAACTACAGTAATCTACAAATCTCTTTGGAACTCAGAGGCACATTGTATCCTGTGAGAAAGTAAAGGGTGGTGTTGAACAGAGTCAAATAGGTATGTGAGATAGTTACCAGCTTCTCTGGTGAGCAATAGAGCTGACCATACAGAAGAAGGACATCTTCAACATGTTTCCCCAGCTCCTCTGGAGAAAAGGCAGGGGCCATCTCACCTGCGTAGCCTGGCCTGATTGCTCCCAGAGGTGGCAGACAGCAGCTAAAGTGGAAGAGGTGTTGATAATAGTGGTGTCAGGAGGCAAGTGAGTTATTTTTCAAACCACGGCATATATGTACTCCATGTATGCGGTCATCAGCGTAGATTGGCATAGCCATAGCCCGCGATCATCACAGTCAACAACGTTAGGCTACGGACATGTCCGTATTGGATGAAACCGCCCACCGCGTGGTTGACTTTGCCATCAGTGGCAGCTTCCAAAAGTCCAATATACAAGGTCAGGCATCTGCCAGTTTAGCAGTTAAACTGGTAGCAGTTTAAACATGTCACAACCACAAATGTGTTGTAACATGTTTACATATGTACTATTCTATTGATCTGTAATTTCTTTTAGACCATCTTCAGTGTAGTGCGTTACTGGGCATAAACACCATATAACTGCGATGCATTGAATACCGCCGGTGACAATATTTTGGGGGAACAAAACCAACTTTACAATATCATGGTGCTCATAACAAACATTTAGGTGCATAATGTGCACATATAGTTGTAGACACATGCGTAGACCACATTAGAGATTATAGCTGGTTTTTGGATATAAGGCAATTGTTCGTTGAAATATGTCTAATGCTTTTTAACCCAGTTATGTTTTGTCACATGACTTTTGGCTTTCTTGGCTTACTTATCATATATGTTACTCTAGACACTGTGACCAATGCTCCAATTTATTTAATTTATTTAATTCCATACATAGTAACACTTGGAGAGGGAGGAGATGACAGCCTCCAGTGTACCGCCCATTTTCAGGCCTTTATACAATGGAAGAAAGGGATGTTCCAAAGATATTTCATCCGAATAGGTAAATGATGCAAGATTCATGTAGTCATTTAGAGCCTGATCCCATGCCTCAAAACGCTAATCTCACATGCATCCCACCTATTGTGAGAATCATGGCAATATTGCATTTTCTGGCTATAGGATACTTTCAATATGCAGGGGCTGTAACTGGTGGTATGTCACAACCTATTTTCAGTGGTGTATTAAAAGACGTGCTTTCAGCAGTGATGAAACACATTGACAGTGAACACGTTTATTGAAACAGAACTTCATTTCTATCAATGTGAAAGTTGTCTGCTTGCCAGATTTGTATATTTCAAACATCTGTGCCCTGTTTCCAGGTTCATCTCATGATTCCTTCGTAATGCGGAACAGCACCATACCCTAGCTGATGCCATAACTACAACCAGAGAGGGCCTGGCTTGTTGGTAAGTAAGATCTTTCCTAACTTTGTATGTACAATGTCAGGTGCTATAATCAGATAGTGTGTGACTCATTGTAGCACTTATGTCTTGTTACAAAACAGGAGATTCAGCATATCCCATCATCCCTTCATTGTTACCACCACTAAGGAATCCAACTACGACAAGAGAAGTCTGCTTCATTGAGGTCTGAGGAAGGACACAGCGGCCAGTGGATTGGACTTTTGTGCTCCAGAAGGCCAGATTTTGTTGTTCTCTACTCACCTGGTAAGGTGTGTCAAATCACTGAGGCCTGCTACAAGCTCCTTAACATCACCCTGTAATGGAACATCCCTTATATCGCAGAGGATGGAGAGCCTGAAGCGCCATCGGGTGAGAATCCTCAAGTGACAAATTATGATGACAGTGGTTAAGGGGAAGGTTAAGGGGAAGGTTAAGGGGAAGGAGCTGACTTGCGAAAAGACCTCTTCTACAGCTTCTTCTCATGAGTATAAGTATGTTATGAGATATCATGACTTTGACTATTCAATCAACTCTTGTTGTGATAATGTGAGGAGTATGTTTAATGAAAATGTAAGGAAGCTGACGCTCTGGCAAATTCTGGCAATGGGTGTTTAATGAGGAAGGTTTTGAGACATTCTCACATTGTCAATGTTGCTTTGTTTAGATCAGATTGTTTACATGGACTGCATTCTTCAGAAGTATGCTATGTGAAGTGTGTCATATGTATGATTTCATAGCTCATTTCTTTGTTTTAGTGTTTTTTATACCTTCACCATGACATCTTTGTTTGGACATTTCAGAATTGTGACATTAGCAGGTATATGATGCCGTTGGGACTTACGAAGTGGACATGGATTGTTCCTGGGAATGAATGTCAAAGACTTTGGGGGAACAAAACCTGTGCCAAGACAGCTTGCACAGTGATAAGATGGAATTTAAGGAGATTCATTTGGACTTGTTCCTTGTCATGTGGAGGCTATAATGCATTATGTGTGTTATTGTGTGCTCAGACAATATGTGCTTGTAGGCACAATTCATGTTAGTTTCCCATCTCATTGGCTAACTACTTATTTTGTATGAACTGTATGTAGCAGTTGATGTGTTTCGTCATTGTATGCCAATGTGCTTGTGCCAAACCACTGACATTTGTTTGTGACATACCACCAGATGCAGAAGCACTGGATTGTAATGACCCTGTGATACAAAACTGTTGTACTGCCATCTGTCTGAGTCTTGCTTTACTTGATGTAGGATTACTTTTGTGAGGTAGGCGATATGGCTCCAACTGATGACATAGACAAATTACATTTTTGCCTGTTCTCCAGGACAATGTCTGATATATCCTCTCCTTCCATGTTCTTGAGGTCTGTACCTGTAAATGTGATCATTTACACAGTATAATTGAGTCATGAATGATTTGCCTTGTTTCAGACATCTTGCTAGCCTATGATTGGAACAATGTAATAAAAATGTTATAAGACAAGACACGTGTATGTGTTGGTGTGACATGGTTGTGATCCTGAGTTAAACATTGTGTAATGCAACATATTCATGCTTACACAAGTAGCTTGTTTTATCATTGTATAGTTGACATGGTATTACATATCTGCATTGCTAATGTGACATTTTCTACAGCACACAATACTTTTGTGACTTGTGAAGTGTTAAAGGGGAAGACATACTTATTCCAAAAACAAACATAAAAGAAAAGTGAAGTAATCACTCATGGTGAATGAAACCATAGATGTAGATGCCAAATTATCTGAAATCCAAAGTCCAGATTACTTCTCCCATCAGAACTGGAAAAGTGTACGGAATTAGGGACTGATTATGAGTTTGGTGATCTGAAGACCGCTAGGCTCGTGGTGGCTGTCAGACCGTTGCGGCTGTGGTAGTCTGACCACCACATTACTAGTTTGGAGGGCAGACCCGTCAACCTACCGCCGTCCCTACAAGGATCTCAGATCCCAATAGGCTGAGGCAACCTTGTTCTCTGTCATCCTTTTCATGGTGGTTCAACCACGATGAAAAGGCTCACAGAGAATAAGTGTAGGGGCCACAGGGGCATTGTCAATGCAGAGGACCCCCTGCCCAGCACCCTTGAAATGAGCACTGTCTGCTATGAAGAGAGTGATCATTTTGAGGGTGCTGGTGCCCCCTGCATCTGGCAGCATTTCCACCAGCTCTTTTATGAGCTGGTGACAATACTGCCATAACTTTTCCACTGGGCTGACCAGTGGAAACCTTGCTGGGAAAGTCGTAATGGGGCCGGCGATGAGGTCTCCAGCACAGCGGCGTCCACCCTGTCAGGAATTTGGCAGAGGGGTGTTTCCATCCGCCAAACTCCCAATCAGCCCCTTAGTCCACAGAGTGAATGTGTGACACACATCAAGGAAATGAAGGTCGAGGTATGTTGCTGCCAGTGGTGGGTGTCTTGCCAATTCGCACCACCTGGACTTTTACATGGACGTCCTTGCTTACGAGGGTGGGGGAGTGTTCCGCTGCTGCAGAGGCAGGGGTGTCTGAAGATGTTTCTTACTCTGGCAGGGCCTCCCTTCCTGTGGCTGCCACAGATGTAGATGTGCTTGATGTAGTTGTATTACAGGAAGAGGTAAATGGTGGTCGAAAAGCCCTACTCAGATTTGTTTGGATGTCTAGCAGCACCCCTGTTACGAAGCCCATGTTGGAGTTAAGGGTATAATCAGTTGGTACGTACCCCTCTGCAGCTGCTTCATTTCCCGGAGTTTGGTAAGTACATGGCACATCAAACTTTGGGATTCTTAATACAAACCCAAGACTTGGCTGATGGTGTCCTGGTTGTGAGTGGCTCTAGTGGCCTCACTCTGCTGGCCCACAGTATCCCTCCCATGAATCATACCCCCTCAAGCCTGTGACCTTGGTCCAGGGTGCCCTCTCTAACAGGTTCCTGGTCTCTCTGTGTCAAGGCGAAGTGATTTACACTTCAGAATCTAGGACTGGGGGTACAACATTGGACTAACTGTGCTAGGTACAAAGTTTGGGAGAATGGTGTTGGCTGAGATGTTGTTGCAGCTGGGGTGGGAGGTGTTGGTGTGGGCATATTGTGACTCATTGTTGCCATCTGCCTAGGCTGACCAGATGTTCCAGGTCCTTCATCCACATCCACATGTCCAGGAGTGTTGTCATCACTGAGGGCTTCATCCGGGGTAGAGTGAAAGTCTGTTCAGTGGACAATCTCTGCCCAGGTGCTGTGCCAGAACGACCCATTGTGAAATAGAGAACATTGGTATTTGTGAAAGTATGGCATCTACATCCCAATTTTTTGTGTAACAGTAAGTAGAGACCTAGGACAATCTTAATAGGTAGGGTTTCCTATTGTGACATATTTCTATGGTATTGAATTTGTTGACAAAACATTTGTAGAGGTTGAAAAAATTTATTAGTATTGAGCAGCTACTTAGATGTGCTGATAAGTTGCATTTTAGATTAAGGAATGTACATGACATCTAACAAACAGTTCCGCCAAAACAGGGGAGAGGTAACGTGTATTTGACCATTCCAAGGCCTGGTTGCATATGATGCAGGTGAACACACAACCTGGTTGTATATGTAGCATTACTCATCATGTGAGTGTCCAGAGTCAATGGGTTACCTGCCACTTTCAATCAGCTGAAGCAGCTTAATGCCTTACAAATAATTGATGTATACACTTGGTGAGTTGTCATTCCTGTCCTCAATAGCTTACTTTTGGTATACTTTCTTCTGTCACTCAAGCCATCAATAGCTTCAGGTTTGGAGACCAGGACAACATCAAACTAAGTAGGCAGACATGTCTCTGAGTACAGCATTATATGTAGATTGCTCTTTCCATGATATGCAAACATCAGTTGTGACATGGCAAAGAAGTGAAAATGGGCAAGAGCACAACAGCCTCTTGTTTTGAGTTACAGAAATAGAGTCTCATGGTAGTTTTAGTTACGTCACTTTCAAACTCCCAACAGTAGAAAGATGACAAACCTCATGATAAGTGAACATAAGTTGTGACATGGGAAACAAGTGAAAACAGACAAAAACACAATAGCCCCTTTTTTGAGTTACAGAAAAAGTCCTCATGGTAGCTGTAGTCATGTCACTCTCTATTTCCCAACACTTGACAAACGGTTACCTGTGCATACCTGTTGCCAAACTGAGGTTAGGCTGGACCATTCATTTACATATTGACATATACCATGGGTTGTGGGATGATATTTTACTAGTAACAAACTTACAGACCCCAATAAATGGCATGTAATAGAGATTTATACATGTGATGTTAGAAACAACAATACACATTGACAATCCAACATCTCTTTGGGTATTGCGTGTTATGAAAGCAGATAGACACAATGGCAAAAGCTGAGATGAGGGCATACAGGATACTGAAGTGTTGTGACAGTTATTTAGGTGTAACTTACCAGACTCCACTCCTCAGCTGTTTCTGTCAAGCCCTAAGGATGCAGGATGGTCAAGACCTTCTTCTCCCAGGGAAAGAGTGGTAATGAGGCGCTGGGAAGACCATAACCAGGTGTTACTAGGAGGCCAGAGAATGCACCTTCCCCTCAGGTCATTTTACCTCTTCCTAATTTCCTCCTTGGTGTGCAAGGTGGTGCTTACATCGTTCACTCTGTTGACTATCCTTTGCCACATTTCCAAATTCATATTGAGAGGAGAATGTTGGACTTGGGCTCTAAACAATTGTGGCTCTACTCCTATGATTTCATCCACCATAACTGTCCTTGCAGCCTCAAAAAAGCCTGAATTTTTTAATGTGACATGACTGTAAATTAAAGTGGGTGACAAGGGGCATGATTACAAGTGTGGCAGTCTGAGGACCAACACACTCACATTGACAGTCGGACCACTGCAACTTAGGTGTTTCTACCGCTCAATAACAACCCTGGCAGGCAGATCCACCAGGGGACCACTGTCCCCGCCAGAACATGGTTCCGATGCATGACTGGGGGTGGTCTTACAACCAGCCAGGGCGGAGCTGAACTCAGGGCCGCCTGGCTGATTACAACCTCTCTCTCCAGAAGCCTTTCCATTGCGGGGATCCCTCCATGAAAAGGCTGGTGGAAAGCCAGTGCGGGGGCCACCAGGGGGCACCTGTACTGACCATGTCCATGGCATGGCATGGGCTGTGCAAAGGCCATCCTGCCCAGCACCGTCAGAATGCGCACTGTCTGCTTTGCAGACAGTTTGCATCCCAACAGTGCTGGAGCGCTAGGATATTAGCCTCGGCTCCCTTAAAGGAGATAAAACCAATATCCTAACACTGTTCTTGCCGGTCAGCCTAGTGGGAATGGGTATTTCAATGTTTCTGCCGGTCAGACCAGTGGGAGAATTGTAATTCTTTTGGGGTGGAATATCACTGCTATGGTGATGGCGTCCTCCCTATGAGTTTGGTGGTCCTGTGGTGGGGCCGCCAAACTCATAATGAGGCCCAAGGACAAAAAAAAAAAGATAAGTGATATTAGGGAAAAATAGAAGTGTGTGGAAGGTGTTAAATGGGATGGGAAAAAGGGCTGCCTTATGTCACAAAAATAAAATAATGAAATTTGGTCAACGTCTTGCAGTGGTGAGCAGAGCCAAAGGATCATGGTGGTTGAGGCTGCATACATTGTAATGCGGCGGGCAGGAGATCGCTGGCTCAGAGATCTTCTTGGGACCACCACCGCCCCAGTGGTGCAGCAGTGAGACCACCAAACTCGTAATCAGGCCCATAAACTTACCATGAAGCTAACAAACTATGACATAATTTAAATAAACAAACACCCAGATGTTTTTGTTAAAATTATAGAATGTTTTATTACATCAGTGAAATAATTATATTAAATTATTTGTTTTTAAAGCACTGATATAATAAAATACATACATATTAATAATAATGTATAAATTACAAACCAACTGAAAAACAAATTTGATTCATTATATTAAATTAACACAGCACACAATGCATCTAATTCTGTATATTAAGAAATTAAACACAACCTAAACAATATTTTACATTTCCCACCCACATTTAAAAACAAAAAACACCATTTTGTAGCTGCAAATCCTCCTCCACCTCCACCGAAGAAATAACCATAATTCAATTTAAAACAGTAGCTAAAAAATCCAAAAAGGCCCAAAATAATGCAAAAATAGAAACAAGCCATTTATAATCCCTCAATTTAATCCAAAGTGTGTAGATTCCATTAAAAACAAATCATTAAAAAAGGTAAACACTCCACAAAACCCGAGAAAAAGGAAATCAGGATAAAAAGAATTGGTTTAAACTAAACCAAAATAGATTTCCTTAAAAAAAATGTTATTTCCAACTTCCCAACAAACTCAATGAAAGGTAAAAACCTGTACAAAAAACAAGAGCAGCCTACTCGCACAATACATTACATGACCAAATACACACATACGTAACACTTAATAAACCAAACATAAGTAACATCACATATTATAACACAATATAATCATACAATAGTAATATAGTATAAATAAAAATGCCATCAAACACAATATTACAAAACAGTATAAAATATGCCTTTAAAAACAGTTCTAACTACCAAACAACACTATCCCCAACTTTGAAAGATGAATCCTTTATCTCCGCCAACAATTAAAACCCTAAAAGATTCTCAAAAAGGACTTACATGGTCAGACATTCAGCAGCACCTAGTGGCGACTCGGTCCCTGAAAAACAGACCCAAAACACCACTGATAGACTGTAAAATTCAAAGTAGTGTAAAAAAATGGCCACCAAATTAAACTTAAAATAAAAAATAGAAATTGTGTAATACATTTTTAAAAAGTGATAAAAGTATTTAAATTGTTATATACATATATATATATACATATATATGTATATGTATATATATATTGAACAAAAATTGTCACAATTGTAATAAACCTTGTAAACTAAAAATTGCATATTTGTATAAAATTAATACACTTATGTATCTTATACTAAATAAACATATGTGAAATAATATTCTGAAAAATGTATAAAAACAATTCTGCAAAATGTGTACAAATTATATTTAGGGCCTGATTATGAGTTTGGCAGTCGGCAAACCTGACCGCTAGACTCGTCATGAGGAGACGGCCACAAAGCTTGTGGTCTCCTCACCTGCCCTATTACAACTTTCCCACCAGGCGGGAACAAAGGTTCCCACCATTCGGCTCAGTGGGAAAGGTGTGGCAGCATTGTTCCCAGCTCATAACTGAGCCGGTGGCAATGCTTCCACACACTGGGCTCACCAGCACCCTTGAGATGCTGAGCAGCCAGTGTGCATTTCAAGGGTGCTGAGCAGGGGGATCCCTGAACTGCCCATGCCATGGGATTGGGCAATGCAGGGGCTCCCCGGTGGCACCCTGCACTTGTTCTACACCAGCCTTATCATAGTGGTTGAAGGCTGGCGGACAACAAGGTTGTAATCAGCAGGGCAGTGCTGACTTCAGCGCCCTCCTGTCTGATCAGAACCAAGACCACCGTCAGCCCGTTGGGATCTGAGACCCTGGTGCAGATGGCAGTCAGTTGGTGGGTCTTCCTGCCAACCTTGTAATGTGACAGTCGGACCGCCTTAGCCACAGCGGTCTGACTGCCAACAAGAGGCTGCCGATCCTAGGACAGCCAGCCTCGTAATCGGGCCCTTAATGTAAATGCATATGTGAAAATATACAGTATAAAAGTATATAGGAAATGTGATGTTTATTTTTTAATAATTACTTATGTTATGTGTTAAACATATTTTAATTTTTTTTATGTTAAAAATAAATAAAATAAATGTTAAACTATACAATAAATATAATGTTTCACAAAGGAAAAGTAAACGTGTGTGGCATCTTATTACTATATTAACTGTTGAGATAATGTTTAAACAATAAACAATTAACATGTACTATTCCTAAAATAACCTAATCAAACTGCAATAACCTTTTATACACTAAAAGGGTGACATTTCCTATTGCCACTCCAATATAACAAACCTTTTGGAAAGTGCTGGACTCTAAAGGAGTGACATAAATAATTCCCATGCTGATGACAGCCGAAAGCCAGAAACACGTGTCCAGAGATACAGCACTTGCTGCACCTACTTAAGGTGAAAGACTTTTTGAAAAAGGTCTCTATCTTTAAATCAAATGACTGCACTTACCATGATGCATTGGGGCTATTTTATGCTGGAGTGTGAGGCAGTGTGCTCCCTGTTTTTTGTGTGTCTAATTGACGGCTCCCATGAGCCTAGGAGCTGACGAGCTCTGGTGAGGCAACTATTCGCCTACTGAGTGGTACAAAAACCTGTGAAGACGTTCGGCTGCATTTCAAGCAACCCCTTCAGATATATCTTCTCTCTGCTGATGAAGGCCTAAAGCCAGAAACACGTGTCCAGAGATACAGCACTTGCTGCACCTACTTAAGGTGAAAGACTTTTTGAAAAATGTCTTTATCTTTAAATCAAATGACTGCATTTACCATGATGCATTGGGGCTATTTTATGCTGGAGTGTGAGGCAGTGTGCTCCCTTTTTTTGTGTGTCTAATTGACGGCTCCCGTGAGCCTATGAGCTGACGAGCTCTGGTGAGGCACTCGTTCGCCTACTAAGTGGTGCAAAAACCTGTGAAGACTTTCGGCGGCATTTCAAGCAACCCCTTCAGATTTTTTTTCTCTCTGCTGATGACGGCCGAAAGTCAGAAACACGTGTCCAGAGATACAGCACTTGCTGCACCTACTTAAGGTGAAAGACTTTTTGAAAAATTTCTCTATCTTTAAATCAAATGACTGCACTTACTATGATGCATTGGGGCTATTTTATGCTGGAGTGTGAGTCACCGTGCTCCCTTTTTTTGTGTGTTTAATTCATGGCCCCCAGGAGCCTATGAGCTGACGAGCTCTGGTGAGGCACCTGTTTGCCTACTAAGTGGTACAAAAACCTGTGAAGACGTTCGGCAGCATTTCAAGCAACCCCTTCAGATATATTTTGTCTCTGCTGATGACGGCTGAAAGCCAGAGACACGTGTTCAGAAATAAGGCACTTGCTGCACCTACTTAAGGTGAAAGACTTTTTGAAAAATGTCTCTATCTTTAAATCAAATGACTGCATTCACCATGATGCATTGGGGCTATTTAATGCTGGAGTGTGAGGCACTGTGCTCCCTTTTTTTGTGTGTCTAATTGATGGCTCCCGTGAGCCTATGAGCTGACGAGCTCTGGTGAGGCACCTGTTCGCCTACTGAGTGGTACAAAAACCTATGAAGACGTTCGGCGGCATTTCAAGCAACCCCTTCAGATATATTTTCTCTCTGTTTATGACGGCCGAAAGCCAGAAACATGTGTCCAGAGATACGGCACTTGCTGCACCTACTTAAGGTGAAAGTCTTTTTGAAAAATGTCTCTATCTTTCAATCAAATGCCTGCATTTACCATGATGCATTGGGGCTATTTTATGCTGGAGTGTGAGGCAGTGTGCTCCTTTTTTGTGTGTCTAATTCCCACGACAATCTAAACAAAGTTGGTGAGAATGTTGCAAGCAAATAGGGTAACATTTACTATTCCGACTCCAATCTAAACCAACTTGGGGAAGATGTTGAACATTAAAAGGGTGACATTTATTATTCCCACTCCAATCTAAACCAACTCAGGGAAAGTGTTGGACACTAAAGGGTTGATATTTACTGTTCCACTTCCAATCTAAAGCACTCAGGGAGGTGTTAGACACTAAAGGGGTGACATTTACTGGTCCCACTCGAATATAAACAAACTCAGGGAAGATGCTGGACACAAAAGGGGAGACTTTCACTATTTTTCACTCCAGTCTAAACAAACTCAAGGAAGGTGATGGACAGTAAAGGGGTACCATTTACTATTTCCCAGTCCAAACTAAACCGATGTAAGGAAGGTGTGGAGCACTAAAGGGGTGACATTTACTATTCCCACCCCAATAAAAATTACATTTTTAGAAATATTGAAAAATATAAAATATATTATGTGAAAATGATTAACTCCAACATTTAATTTAATTATGATATTTCAGAAAACAACACTATAAGTAGTACCAAAGATCAAACTATACTAACTATATAAATAGTAAAAACAATAATTAATAAACAACAATTTTTAACCACTAACATTCCTTTAAAAAATGTTTTAGGAATTAATATTTATAATCTAGTAAATAATAAATATTAAAATTATATAAACACCATTTCGTACCATTTTAAAAAGTGTTAAATAACATTAATTTATACTAAATTGGAGGAAACTTAATAAATAACTAAAATAATATTATAAAAAAATATATATATATTTATAAACTTAAAACAAAAAATTAATTTACAAATATTTCACCACTATATATATTAGGGCCTAATTATGACCTTGGCGAGTGGGATACTCCGTCACAAAAGTGGTGGCTATTCTTCCCCCCATTTTACAAGTTTTGTAGGATATAATGGAGCTTGTAGTATGGGGGGGCGGGATAGTCGTCACATTTGTGACAGAGTTAACCAGCTGCCAAGGTCGTAATTAGGCCCCTAGTTTTAACAAAAACATTTTAACAATCTTTATAAAATGTTTTTTATTATAAATTTAATTTACAAAGCAAAACAAAATTCACAAAAAATAATTCAAATCAAATTTACAAATACAAAATTTATTAACTTGAAGATTAGTTAAAACTTACATATCTAACAAATTATTACCTTAAATTAAAAAAAATCTTAAATTTTTTAAAAATCTCTCCAACCTCATTCCCTATTAACTTAACATCCCACTACTTAACATATTTTTCATATGATCGTGGGCAGTGCAGGGGGGCCCCCTGTATTCCCCAGCACTGTCTTTTCATGGCGGGACCCTGCCATGAAAAGGCTGGCAGAAAGTGAAGTTGTGATCAGCATGGCGGTGCCAAACTCAACACCGCTGTTGCTGACCACGACTTCGACCACCACCAAACCATCGGGATTCCTAATCCTGGCTGCAGTGGCAGTCTCCTGACAGTCCAACCACCAGGAACATGCTCTGCTGGTCAGGCTGCCAGGAGTGTGGCGGTCTGACCTCCATCGCAAGTTTGGCGGTCTTTGGACTGCTAAACTTGTAATGAGGCTCTCATTCTTGTAAAATTAATAACTCTGCATCTACTGACTGGATTTTTATTGTTTTGGTCTTATTTTACATATTATATTATTACTTATTTTTCTAAACCTGCGTGGGTTTTTTTTGTGGTGTATATATTGGGTTGCTGTGTGTGTATGTTGCAAAAATACTTTTACACATTGTCTCTTACGATAAGCCTGCCTGCTCTGCGCCAAGCTACCAGAGGGTGAGGACAGGAAATTTTAGGTATGTAACTAACTTCCCCTGACTAGAGTGTGGGTTCTGTCTTGCTGCTGTGCATGCCCTAGTCAAATAGAAATACAATTTCTAACATTGGTAATCAGTGGTGAGAATATGACTTGCATTAGTGCAATACCACATAGTAATCCAGTGAACACTACAACTCACACCTAAACCAATTTGAATCAATTGTCCCTAATCCTCTTTGGCATTTTTTCTTTCCCCTACTATCTTCAATTGGCAATTTTACGTTTTTCATTTCTCCCCAATTGGCATTTTTATTTTTTCTCTAAATCAAGTCTCTGGTTGAGGTTATACATCCGCACCTGCAAGAATAGAGTTTGAGCTGGCCAAACTTGAGGATTACACTGTGGCCCTGTTCAATGCTTTCTGCAAGGGTTTTGGGCTTCCTGTAAAAGGCAGCACCAAGAAGGAGGAGCTGCAAAAGGCACTGAGACCTGTTCGGGATCCCATGCTAATTTGAATGAGACGTTCAAAGGAGAATGAGGCTGAGGACGAACTGGGTGAGGAGAATGATTTGGACCAGGGCTTAGGAGGAGGCCTTGCACTGCCGTCTGTGGGGGAGAAGAGCAACTTACTCCCAGTAATGATTGCCCTTTTCAGGGTAGGAGGCAGCATATCATCCAAAAGCCTGTCCCCAGAGGAGCTGGAGGACAGGAGGGAGGAGACGAAATAAAAATTGGAGCCGGCAAAACACTAATTAGAGAAGGAGATGGAGGCAAAAAGATTGGCTACAGAGAAGAAGAAGATGATTTTTGCCCAGGAGTTGAGCCTGAGAGAGTTGGTCATAAGAGCGCCACTTGAGGGGTCAAGCAACAGCAGTACTAGTGGGAGCATACCTGCAGTGTCTGCACATGAGTCCCACATGAGTCCCACTACCATATCCCAAAAGATATGGGCCCACATTTATACTTTTATAGCGCCGCTTTTTGCAATTGTATTTTGTAAGTTTGCGCCGCTTTTGCATCAAAAAAAGACGTAAATGCGGCGCAAAAAAAGTATAAATATGGGCCATGGTGTCCAGTTACAGTGTGAGGGTTAGCAGAGCTAAATGGTTGGCAGCCTATGAAGTGGCTTCAGAAGAGCACAGGGTCCCAGAAGAGTTCTGGGGGGGTAGTCTTTGGTGGTACATTCCCACGTGGGGAGGGACACACCCCTTACACTAGAGGTGGAGGACCAGACCAACTACACTACCTTGAGGACCATTTGGTCAGTAAGTTTGCGTTGATACCTGAGAAGTATAGGCAATGGTTCAGGACTAGTCACAAACTCTCTGCACAATCATGTATGGATTTCTTGGACTATGCTGGCAGGGCGCTGAAGGGCTGGGTGAGGGACAGTAAGGTTGATGATTTGGGAATGTCTGTGTGTCTGTTGGGGTGGTGTTTCCGGGTATGGTCGGTGTGGTGAATGTCTGTATGTGTGTTTGGGTAGTGTCTGTGGGTATGGTGGGTGTGATGGGTGTGTCACTGTTGGTTGTGGTGTGCCTTTGGTAATGCTTGGTATGGTGTTTGGTCTGGTGGGGGTGTCTGGGGATGTGGTGGCTCATATTGTGTGCATGGGTGCATGCTGAGTGCCTGGGTGCTGGTGTGTTTGTGGTGTTTGTATTTATTTGTGCTGCTTTTGTGTGTTGTGGTGGGTGCATGCAGATCTGTCTGTGTGCTTGGGATAGGTAGGGGAATGGGGGGCTTGGATTAGGAAAAGGGGTGTGGAGGAGGGACAGAAGGTGGGGGCGTGACTGACTGCTGTCAGTGAGGAGCCAGAACCTGAAAAGATCCCTGAAGGCCGCACATGGCACTATCAATGTCTTCCAGGAAGTCATTGGTCAGTAAAAGTTGGCAAGCCAACCCCTGGATGGCACTCACAATGGAAGTCTTCCCCACAGAGATACTTCTCTGGAGGTCAATAGCCTCCTAACTCAAGGCAGCAGGGGTGACAGGGGCTGAAGTGGAGGTGCTTGCAGCAAAGGACACACCCATCATCGGGTGAACGGTCATGGCCAACTGGGTGGGGAGCAACAGGGAGGGTGGCAATAGAAATGGGGGTGGCTGACAAGGATGGTACTAGAATATGTCTTGGGTCCACCACGACTAGAGTGTGGCTACTGGAGGTAGAATTTGATGATGAGGTTGTAGATCCTGTCTTCTGCTACTTCCCTAACCCTCCAGGCCTCTGGATCCTTCGGTGTGCATGGTGTCTTGACACGAAGTCTTATGTCCAGATGCTTCCCCACTCGGCTCTGTCCTGTCTCCTTCACTTCCTTGGGCTGATGCTAAAAATACAAAGAGAAAAAGGGTCAACACATGTCCATGATCACACTTGAACAACAGCTGTGATTTGCAAACATTACCATGATGTCAAATAGGCCCCAGCAACAAACTCCACCTAAGTGGCCCATACACGTAACATACCATGTGCATGCATGCCATCTGAACTGTCAACAGTTGCCCACAGGAAAATCAGGATCTCAGACAACTACAATTGCATGACTGAAGTTGTGCAATCACAGTAACCATTGAACAAGTAATAGACCACATCACCTTTAATGCTTTGCCTCATGGGGCATACCTCAGTTACCTGTCGTCATACAATAGTAGGCCAATGACAACAGCATTTCCACGGATCCCACACAAGGTCATGCTGACATCTAGTTGTCACATACACAATTACACGACAATAAGAAATTATGCTCCCAGGAAATGCTATGTTGCTGACAACAGTTCAATAGTCTGGAGAAGGTGAAATGGAAATACTCATATCACACGGGAAACATATCAACAATGCACACTTCACCAAGTGGAATCTGTTCCAATGGAGTAATGGAGGTAGTACTAATGTTGCTCAGATATGCTACATGGAATGATATGGAAATGTACACTGGAGACATCATGTGCAAATTGTCAGGGAGATATGTCCCTAAAAGTCACAACACAATGAATCAGTATGTCTCAGGGAAATCACCACTAATGCCTGGCACCCCTTACAATGACATACCCTAATGCATCAGTAGACACCATTAGTCCATTGGATATTGGAGAGGTCCAGAGATTTGCAAGTACTGGTAGAAGGCCTTCAACATATTGCCCAATGAGAGGATATATCACTGTCTCAATTTTGGTCATGGACACCCGGATGTCTGTGGATGAATGGTTGTACCCAAACATGTGTGATTCCAACACAACTGCAAGTCCCTCCATGATCATGCCAACAGTCAGGTTACAAGCCTTCCCCATTACACGTGTAGTGCACTTTTTAACATGATGTCACTTCAATGGCATGGAAATTCACATTGTGGCTACAATATAAAGTCATAAATGTCCTATCCCTAATTGCTACTGCAGTTGTGCATGCCAAATGACAAGCTGTGATGGTGAGGGTATGTGCCTACCAACACTCAATGGTGACACACTCCTGAATGTAGCACCACATGAAATGTAACCCCATTGACAATGTCCTATTCCACACACAGGTTGGCCTGTATATACATGGGAGGGAAATACAGAAATTATCTCATTAACACATTTAGATCATGCAAGAAATAGCAGTGTACACATATTGTCAAAAGAGTAAGGAACACATGCTGACATGTAGGCACCAGGAATACTGGCAACAGTGATGGCACTTAAATCACGTCAATGGACATTACCCACTTACCTAAGGAAAGTGTTGATCTGTAGCTGCACCCCAAGAAAATGTATGCTCTTTCACATGTATGATGGCCATCTTCACATTATAGACAGTAGTGAGGCATGAGCATCCGTCACATACTGAAGATAAGTAGCCTCTGTGTGGCAGATGCCAATATACTCATTTGACCAGACACATGGCTGAGGACAGAGATCTATCAATTCCTTTCTTTTGGCCTGTAGCACTGAGGTGTAGTGGTCTGTTGTCTAGAATTTACACCCACTACAACAACAAACAGTATCTGATTGATCAATGTACACAGCCATATGTTGTCCCTGGAGAGCAAAACACTTGTGGATTGTACACAGTTGTGTCCTAGGTCCCTGGGCCAATAGGCAAGGCACATTAGTATGCACCACATGACATGTCTACACAAAGATCCATTCATCTGCTGTGTTACACATGACTCATCCCTAATCGTTAGGGGGAGCTATCACAACCTAACACATTCACTTGGCAATGTGACAGGCAGGAATATGTTTTGTACTCACCCCCTCGTGACTGATGTGCTGTCCTCAAATGTTCATCAAAGTCTGGGTAAGCCACTGCCAGAATGTGGACCTTTCGGGAGGTCATGGCCAACATGCACCCTGTCCACACTGGAAGAACAGTCCCAGCTGGACCTCTGCAATCTTCTGGGTTTAGCATCTCAGGTCCTCCTACTTCTGGCAGTGAGCTTTCCTCCGGCTATGGACTCCCCAGAAACCACACCTTCGGGGCAATGGCTCTCCATAGCTCCTTCTTCTGATGGGCATTAACCTGCATGGATGCAAAAGACAAATCAAGAGATTACAATCACAAGTGTTTACTCAAATGGTTGTTACATACATGTCAGAAACACCAAGCTAGAACTTTTCAATTTGTTAACACACCACAAGTGTGAAACACACAAGCCAATAAATACAGGGACATTACTATAGGCATATATATATTTCCATCTGCAGACTAATCCACTACCTTGCTCAGGGCCCACAATGACTAAGCAAGCTTACTGACATCAGTTAGCCCATGCTTCAGCAACATGTACTGTGATGTGAGCCACAATTAAACACTACACACCTATGTGGCTTCTGAAGGGTAAACTCTTTAGGCCTGAATGGACCAACACATTCACACTCTGCAAGATTGACTCAATGCATACAGTCCCTACAGGCCGCTTCCATACTACAAACTTCACCATTATACTTGAGTGACAATTAAGGCGATGGCATGGTGGGTACAGAAAGTGTATTCCTAATGCATGTGTTGACATGTAGCCTACCAAATGCAGACTCAAGCAACTTCAGGGGGTGGGTTCTCTGGTATGTACATGTACCACAGAACACTTTTTTCAACATATGTGTCTAACCTACAAAGGGATTAAATGTACAATTTCGGTTATGTGACCAAGATACACTGTCTGCACTGTGGGACTGTCATTAGTGCAATAAGCCTGAAGAGGACAAATATGACTTCTGTAAAAGTAACAACGGAGCTGTGGAAGAAAGGGACTGGTCATGAGTCAAAGACACACATTGACAATGAGGAAAAAAGCACATATGGACTACTTCTGGGATGTACCTCAGTACTCATTCCCAATCTAGTCAAAGGAATGAGGAATTCAGGGCATGTTTTGCCACTAGAGCATTATATTGTCAACATGATGGGATCTGCTGGTGTAAAGGGAGTGGGTACGGTGCCACAGTAACTCTTTCACAGCATGGATTAGGTCCCATAATGGGAGATACAACTGACAGGCCCTGGTCTCTGTAGGCTGAACATACAGAACCTACATGAGACTCACATTTCCATAACTCCCATGTATCACAGCACATCATATGGCCATCAGCAATTTGGCATGTGGTTTGTGTGGTAACCTGAACGGCAGAGTGAGTCAGGATTTGGATTCTAGACAACAGTTTTTCAATACCAGTTGTGGTTTGGAAGATCTGAGGTACCATACACATTGCTTACAGTATCCTCCAATGATTCATACAAGATGTATACATGGCTCATGCTGTCATGCACATACATGTTGTCCAACATTTACAAAAATGATGAAGAAGGAGATGTCATTGGATGGCAGTAAATTCCCCTTACCTAGGTATATGCATTCAACACAAAGCGGATCTAGGACCTCAAAAACCTCATACAAAACAAGGTGACTGAACTCAACATATAGTACTGGCCACCAATACCTGCACGATGTACATCCCATTGATACCACACATACTCCAACGACAGACACACATGAAGTCTTACTTGCACACAAGGGTATATTGTGGCCTTTGAGGAGGAAAGGATGGTGTTGAATAAATTCAATTGTGCCTGTGAGAATTTAACCTGCTCCTCTGGTAAGCCAAACAGCTGGTCTTAAAGGGGTAGGGCCACATCAACAAGCCGCTCCAGCTTTTCTGCCGAGAAGGCAAGGGCCCTATTACCTGCTGGACATGGCATGATGGTTTTTAGAGTCGGCAAACAGCAGCTTAGGTATTGGAGGTGTTCCTGGCAGCAGTGTCAGTAGTCAAGTGAGTAAATGTGCACACCTGGTGGTCACGTTCGCCACACGCACGGTCATTACCACCAGCAGACACAAACATTGGGCCATGACCACCACAGGCAACAACGCTAGCCTACTGCTGTGTCCACCGCGGTTGGAACCGCCCTGACATTCTGCCAGCAGTCGCAGGTGGTTCCTAATGTCCAGTGGAGTACATAAGGCATCTACCATTTTGGCACCCTGAAACACAGTATTTAGCTCTGTAAACTCCGCCACAACTACAATGTATGTGTTGTGGCATTGCAAACATTCTTTTTCTGTCTAGTCATGTAGATCCTTCTACACAACCACCAGTGTAGTGTGTTGCAGGGCACAGATAGCATTTGATGGAGGTGCACAGTACACCACCACCGATGATCATTTTTGCGAACAGGGTACACAGTCACATTTTGAGGGCCACTTATGCAGCACATCTTTGAGTTTCATCCAAATCCATGAGGTGGACCATGTATATCCTGTAAGAAATGCTTTGTCACATGATAATATTTGCATGCATAATATACGTTGCTGTAGACACACTGACTAATGTTACAAATTATGTCATCCACACATAGGTACCCTGGGAGAGGGAGGATGCGACAACCTCCTGCCTACCGTCCACTGCCTGACCTTCAGACCATGGAGAAACAGCATATGATTATGTTGTTGTACCACCTGGATAGGCAAATAGTAGTGGTCTTATGCCGTCAGTTGGAGCCAGCTCTGATGCCAGCTATTAGTTATCCAATCTGCATACCACCCAATGTACAAGTCATGTGAGTATTGCATTTCCTGGCCACAGGGTCTTTCCAACATACTTTGGCCCTATCTCTTGGTATGGCCCAACCTATGTTCAGTCTGGTGTTGAAGGATTTCCAATTAGCAATATTGAAATACATTGACAGATATATCAGGTTCTCTCAACGTGAGAATTTTTAATCAATGTGAAGGCTGTTTTTATGTTTTTGGCCGCCTTCCACATGTGGTGGGGGCTATTGATGGCCCACATTTTGGCCTGGCGCCACTGTAGGCCACTGAACAAGTCTATTGCAACACAAAGAACTTCCATTCCATCAACGTGCAAGTTCTCGGTTTGGTGGATTTCTACGTATCACGTCTGTGCCTGTTATCCCAGATCAGCCCATGATTCCTTCATAATGCAGAACAGCACCACAACCCAGCTGATGTCACAACTGCACCCAGAGAGGGTCTGGCTAGGTGGTAAGTCACGCATGTCCTGGTTGTGTGTGTGCAATGGCAGGTGCTACAATCATGATCTGAGTGACTCATTGTTGCACTTATGTCCCATTCCTTAACAGGAGACTCCACCTATCCAAACTGTCCTTGGTTGTTGATTCCAGTGAGGAATCCAACCACGCCAAGTGAAGTATGCTTATATGAGGCCCATGGAAGAATAAGGCAGGGAGTGGAGCGGACCTTTGGAGTTCTGAAGGTTGGAATCCTCTGTGAGGACAAGACTGGTCGAGCCCTCCTCAACTCACCTGGAAAGTTGTTTGAAATCACTGTGGCATGCTGCATGCTCCACAACATCACCCTGTAGAGGAATATACCTAGAGGGCAGGGAGCCTGCAGTGACATCTGGTGGGACTCCTAGAATGCCAAGTGAGGATGACAATGGTGAAGAGGAAGGAACTGACCTGTGGGAAGATTTAATCAACAGCTACTTTTCATGAGTGAGAGAATGTCATTTGATGTAATGCCTGTGACTATACAATGAACTGTAGTTGTGAGAATGTATGGAATTGAGCATTTTGGAAATAAGCTACGGTGCCGATTTTCTGCAATATTCAGCCAAAAGCTGCTTGATGAGATAGCATCCGTCAGATTCAACCTGTTTGACGTTGCTTTGTTTGTGTCAGTTACCTTGCAATGTACTTTGTTTTCCAGTTGCTATCGATGTGACTCATGTCATAGGTTTGGTTTCAAGCCTATTCTCCTTGTTTTGTTCTTTGTACAGGTACCTGCACCATGACATCTTCATGTGGGAATGTCAGAGTTGGGACATTAGCAGGTGTCTCATGCTGTTCTGAAATACAAAGTGGACATGGATTGTTCCAGGTAATGTAGGTCCCAGAGTTGGATATATGAGACCTGTACCAGGATAGTTTGCACAGTTTTTAGGTAGAGGTTCAGAAGTAGTCATTGCACTTGTTTGATGTGTTGTAGTGAGCCTAATGCATCACATGCATCATCATGTGGTCAGAAAATATGTAGTCGTAGCTTTTGACCAAGTAATTTTCCTTCACATTGGATAAACACTCTTTTTATATGACCAGAATATAGGTGTAGATGTTTTTCATCATTGCAGGCCACAGTGGCTGTGCCACAACACTGACATATATTTCTGTCATACCACCAGATGCATGAGCATTGGATTATGATGAACATGTGATCGGGATCTGTTGTACTACCATCTGTCTATATCTGGATTATGTGATGTTGGATTACTTTGGTGTGGAATGTAATAAGTCTCAGGCAGCTGACATGAACTACTTTAATGGTTGCGTATTCTACAGGACAGTGTCTGCCAAATCCCTTCCTTCAGATGTGCCTGGTGGTGCTGAGACAAAGGAAGGAGTAGACTGTTGTTGAAAAGCCCTGCTCAGGGTGATATGTATGCCCCTGATCAACCCTAATAGGGAGGCCATATTGTTATTCTGGGTCTCCATCTGTTCCTGCATGTCTCTGTGCATGTCCCTCTGTAGTTGCTTGATTTCCTAGTGTTTGGTCAACACCTGGCACATCATGCCTTGGGACTCCTGATAAACCCCCAAGTTGTAGCTTATGGTGTCCTGGCCAAGAGCATCCCCAGTGGACTCACGCCGCTGGCCCACAGCATCCCTTCAGTGCACCCTACCCCAACAGGCCTTTGACCTTGTCACAGGGTGCCCTCTCCAACTTATTCCTGGACCCTCATTGTTGGAAGTATTATGCTACAACTCAGGATCCAGGACTTGGGAGCACGAGACAGTAGACACTGTGCTAGGTACACAGGTTGGAGATGGAAATGGTTGTCTGTTATGTAGAGGCAACTAGCCTGTGAGGTGAAGTTGCAGGCACAGTGAGACTAACTGTTACCATCTGACCAGGTTTCCCAGAACGGCCAGAACAGACCTCCACGTCCAGATATCCAGGACTGTCTTCTTCTTCACTGAGTGCTTTACCCAGGGGGGAAGTAGCAGTCTGTTCCGTGGCTTCCATGTGCACAATGGCAGCATCACCTGTTGATGTAAAATAAACAATGTTACTGGTTGTATAGTGACATCTACCTCTAACAGTTTAGAGTTACAGTAAGTAGAGTCCTTGTACAAGGTTATGTTGCAGTTAATCCTATTGTGCCAAGTAACCATGGTATTGGGTGCATTGACATGACATGTGAAGCTTGCCTATTAATTTTGACTAAAGCAACTGCTGAAATGTGCAGATCATTTGCTCTTTCGAGGACGTCCTGAAAATGACATCTTGCCACAGTGCAAACAAAGTGGCTAGGCAACATATATGTTTGCCCACTTGGAGGCCTAGTTGAATGTGATGCAGACAAACCCAGTACTTTGTTGTATGTATGACTGGAGCCTTCATCTGCACAGTGCAGTGTGAATGTGTCTGCTTCCATTACCAATCTGGGGGGGGCATCTTGAGGCCTAATGAATACTTGTTATTCATACTGGGTAAATTGTCATTCCTGTCCTCAAATATTTCATCTTGGGTTAGCAAGATGAAGATGGAGCTATGTTGACAGATACATCTCTGACCTTGGCATGATCTATGCTTGATCACTCCCAGGTGAGTATATTTAATTTGAGAGTTGACAAACAAGAGGATTTGGACAATATTTACTATGCTGGTGATTGGAGTAAGACTAACAGGGTCTCCTGGGAGTTGCAGTCAGGTCACTCTCTCTACTTCCCAACACTTAGCTAATGGAATCCTGCCAGGTGAATACATGTCAATTAATAGTTAAGGAACAGGGGTCTTTGGTCAAGTGTACACTGGTCTGGTGTTTGTAGTAAGAGGCACAGGGCCTGCTGTATTTGCTTTGCAGTCAGGTCAGTCCCTCTACTTCACACACTTGACAAATAGTATCCTCCCAGGTGAGTAAACTTCAATTGGAAGCTACCAAATAGGGGTATCTGGACAAGTGTCCCCTGGTCAGGTGTTTGCAGTTACAGAAACAGAGCCTCCTGGCCTTAGCAGTTATGTCACTTCCTATACTACACACAATATACACATAGTATCCTCCCAGGTGAGTCCACTTCAATTGAGAGTTGAGGAACAGGTGTAGTTGGGCAAGTGAACACTGGGCTGGTGGTTGGAGTTAGGGAAACAGAGCCTATTGGACTTTGCATCTGTTCACTCCCTCTACTTCCCTACACTTGACAAATGGCATACTCCCAGGTGAGTAAACTTCATTTGAGAGTTAACAAACAGGAGTATAGGGGCAAGTGGACACTGGGCTGGTGGATGGAGTTAGAGAAACATGGCCTACTGAGAATTGCAGTCAGATCACTCCCTCTACTTCCCAATAATTGACAAATGGTATCCTCCCAGGTGCGTAAACTTAGTTTGAGAATTCACTAATGTATGTACTTGTGCAAGTGAACAGCGAGGTGGGCTCGTGGTTGTAGGTATAGAATCAGGGCCTATTGGGCTTTGCAGTCAGGTCACTCCCTCTACTTCCCAAAACTTAGCAAATGGTATCCTCCCAGATAAAAATACTTCAATTGAAAGTTAAACAATAGGGATCCTTGGGCAAGTGTACACATGGCCTGCTGGGAGTTGCAGTCATGCTAGTCCCTCTTCTTCGCACACTTGACAAATAGTATCCTCTCAGCTGAGTATACATCAATTGGGAGTTGCCAAACAGGAATATTTGGACAAGTGTCCCCTTGTCTGGTGTTTGGAGTTACAGAAACAGATCCTCCTGGCCTTAGCAGTCAGGGCACTCCCTGTACTACACACATTATAACATGGTATCCTCCTAAGTGAAAAAAGTTTATTTGAGAGTTGACAGAAAGGGTCTTTAGACAACTGAACACTGTGCTGGTATTTGGAGTTCCAGAAACAGTGCCTACCGGGCAGTAAAAGTGGCAGAATGTGAGCTGTAAACATGCAGGACATTGCATTTTTGTGGCATTTTTTGTGCTGTGACTTACCAGACTCAACTCCTCCAGTTATTCCATTCAAGCCCTCAGGAAGCAGGATGGCCAAGACCTTCTCCTCCCAGGAAAAGAGATGTAATGGGCCACTGGGAGAGCCACCACAAGTCTTCTTGACCTGCAGCTGGTGCCTGGAGACCAGGAAACAGATCTTGTCCCTCAAGTCACTCCACCTCTTCCTCATGTCCTCCGTTGTACACAAGGTGGTGCCTACAGCATTCACTTTCTCAACGATCCTGTCCCACATTTCCATTTTCCTGTAGAGAGGAGTATGCTGGACTTGTGTTCCAAACAATTGTGGCTCCTCTCTTATAATTTCATCCACCATGACTCTTAACTCATCTTCTGAAAAAAGTGGAATTTTAGAACATTACATAGTGGAAAAAAGGGTGACAGTGACTTATTAAACAGGCGAAGTGCAAAAGGGTGTGAAAGGACAAAAGTGTGTGCAGAGTTTTCTATTGGTTGGTGAAAAAGGGGTGCCTAATATATGTACTCTGTGGAAAAAAAGGCGCTCTAGCTTCTACGTCTTACTGTGTAAATGCAAAGGATTGTGGTCTGTGACTGGGTGTATTTTATAGTGCCCTTTGCAGGTGTCTCCACATTGGCAATGTGTGTCAGCTATTTTGTTTTCATATTCATACAATGTGTAGTTCTCTGTTACTTAGCTGATCGTGAGCCGCCGTGTTCCTGACCATCATTGGCTGATCATCATGAAGGGACCACCACGGCAACTCTATGCTTGTAATATGCTCATATCCGGTGCTGACAGCGCTTGTGGTCAGACTGCCTATTACTAGGCTACAGCGCTGCTGGCTGCCTGTCAGTTTTGCTTGGCGGTCCTGCCTGTGTAACTCACAATAGGATGGTCTGAAAGACCACCAGCATGGCGGTCTTTTCAGGACCACGAAAAAGGTAGTCTTTTTAGGACCACCACCATGGCGGTCTGGCGGTCCGACCGCCATACTCGTAATGAGGTCTTAAGTCTGGAGTGGAAATAGCAAATACGAACCCCTAGATCCAACACTTTCCCCTATGCGGTTCACTTTAAACCAGAGATTGTAAAATTGTCTCCACCAAGTTCATTATTCCCAGTCTGACGAAGTTTTGAATTACAGCAGTAAATTAGACTTTACCCAAATTATAACACTTGCTCCAATTTGGGTAGGATTTTGATGGGAATAGTAAATGGAATATCTATGAACTGTTAGCAATTTTTTGCATTTTATATTTTGCAAATTAATTGTTATAGGTCCTAATTATAACATTGGTGTTGTGTGCTGCCTACTGCTGCGGCGACGGCCGCCAAAAGACCGTTGCCGCAGCTAACATCTGTCAGCCAAAATATGACTACAGCCGGATTTCGCAACAAGAAGGGTGGAAATCTGGCTATGGCCATACTCATACTGGCGGATGGCGTTAAGGTGGCACTGCTACCACCAGCAGTGCTATGCCAGTAGGCCACTGCCAGCCATTTTATGAGAAATAATACGGCTTAGCGGTGTTTTGCCAGCGGGCTCTGCTGGCAGTAGCAGCACCCCTTGCCGTCCCCTGCTGGAAGACCCCCTGGATGCAGGTAAGTTGGGTTTCCGACAGGGGAGGGATGTGGGGGGCATTGTGTGTGTGTGTGTGTGAGGGTATGTGAGTGTGTGCGTGAATGAGAATGTATGTGTAGTGTTGTTTGCGTATGTGTGTGCATGTGTGAGAATGCGTTTATAAATGGAAATGTGAATTCTTGTCTGTGTGTCAGTATGAATGTGTATACCGATGCGTGCGTGAATGAATGGATGCATGCATGTATGAATGCATGTATGCCTGTGTGAGTGTGTCAATGCGTGGTGTGTGCCTGCGAGCGTGCATGTATGGTGGGGGATTGGAAGGGGGGAACTTGGATGGAGGGGGGCGCGGGGGCATCTGGGGAGTGTAAAGGAGTGGGTGGGCCTCCTACCAGTGACAGGGAAGGATATCTCTGTCACTGGTAGGGCCTACCGACAAGGTTTTCGTGGCGTTACGAACGCCACGAAAACCATGGTGGTAGGCAGGGTTAAAATGCCGCTGGTGATAAGGTAGCAGCCGCCGGGTTGAAGATTGCTATCTCCGGCCCGGTGGCTGCTATCGCCATGGCGGTCGGTGTGGTATATTGGCAGGTTGGCTTCAGCCAACCCGCCAATGTCATAATGTGGCGGTATGTACAGCGAGCCTATTGGCGGTACTACCGCCACATTTACACTGACCGCCGCGGTCATAATGACCCCCATAGTCACTTATAGTATACGATGTTATGTTGTTAATTACTATAATTTTTATCAAATACACGTTTTCAAATTATTGGTGTATACGTTTTCCAAACATCTCTTGTCATTTTTTTTACTATTAATTATTTTTTAATAATCACAAGTTGTTGGAATTTTTATTTCCAAGAAAGAAATCATGTTTTACAACAGAATAGTTGCCAATACACATATGATTTAGTGTTAATGTGCATACATTTGTTTTTTGCAGTTATACATTTTTTAATCATGCTGCACTGTGTTGTTAAAGGAATATGCAAATTGTTTAAATTATTTACATTTTCATACAACTATTATATATATTAAAAAGTAGTAAAACCTGTATTAAATAACATCAGCATTTTTAATATATATTTATACATAAATGTTGTACATTTTGAACACTTTTTAAAACATTTTTAAGACAATTTATTATTTTATGAACATTAACAAATAAAATACATATTTTAACATGGATTTCTACTGGTTGGAAGTTTTTCAACTTTTTTCCAGTTTCTTTGATTTAGTAGTATTTCTGTATCACTTTGGAGTGTTCTTGAAGCTTGTGGTTGTAGTTTCCCATTGTAGGTTTCTGATTCAGGTAAGAATATTTTAAAATTATTACAATTATTTTGCGAGGGCTTGGTGGAGGTGAGTGTTTAGACTTAGGGCCTGATTACGAGTACAGCGGTCCCTTGGTTCCTTGTGGTGGCAGTCTGACTGCCGCATCCCTATCTGAGAGCTGAAGCCAGTGCTATTGCACTGTTTCCGCCATCCGGACTGGTGGAAATGTCGTAATACGGCGGTATGGAGGCTGGCCCTAATAAAAATCAGACCCTTAGTTAGCCTAGTCTTTGTTATTGGATGAGGTTTTATTGTATTACTTTTTAGTGTAGTACCAGACTTTATTTTTAACCTGGTTGTGTGTTGCTCATTTTCCAAGGAAAAGTTGTAATTATATTTTCCCTAAATTGTTTTGACTTTTTCCTTGTTGTTTGGCTTTTCCTAGAGGGGCTATTCATTTTTTTCAGATGGGATGGGATTCCTTGGATTATTGTACTTATAGTGGACGTTCTATTTTTCTCTGTTTTGTTTTTGTATGTGCTGGTTCTTTTTAATCAATACTGTTTGAGATTGTATTTTTTATTATCATTTAACTGACTTTGTCTCCAGCTACGAAATGATGAGTGTTGTCCTGTTTTATTTGTTTATGTTGTTGGGCAGGCACTGTTGATTTTTTGGTATTACATTTGCTTATTTATAGTCTAGTGATGTGATTTTGTATGGTGTTAGCATATTTTTATAGGTTGTAGAAACATGTTTGTTTAAAATTATGTTGGTTATTTTGCATTGCATATTTATTCATTTTTTTAATATTTAGGGCCCCATTACAAGTCTGGTGGTCAGTAGACTGGCAGACTCACGAATGACAGTCGGACTGCTGCCAATGCAGCCGTCCGAGTGCCATATTTTGAAGATGGCAGTAGTGCTGCAGTGGGACCACCAGCACTGCCAGGATCAGAGATCCCGGCTGTTGCAGCGGCCCTAATCCGCCAGGGTAGCGCTGCAAGCAGGGCTGCCCTGGGGATTACAAACTCATTCTCCACCAGCCATTTCATGGCAGTAGCACCATCATAAAAAGGCTGGTGGAGAACGGGAGCAGGGAGCCCCAGGGGGGACCGTGCACTTGGCATGGGCAGTGCAAGGGCCACCCTGGCCCGCACCATCACAATGTTTACTGTCTGCTTTGCAGACAGTGAACTTTGTGAGGATAGTAGTGCACCTTGCATCCTACAGCATTGGCACTGGCTCGATTAGGAGCCGAAGATAATGCTTTAGGCGTTTTACTGCTAGGCCAACTGGCGGAAACCAAGGTTTTCACCCGCTGATCTTTGTGGAAACTCTTAATGGGCCCAGCGGGTAGGTAGCTACTATGGCGGCAACCTCCCTGTCGGAAGTGAGGCAGATGGTCTAAAACGTCCACTGAACTTGTAATGAGTCCCTTAGTCTTGTATATTTTTCTCTGATGTTTTCTGTTTTAAAATAATTTTATACAGCTTGGTATCTGGAATTTGCTTTAAAAATATTCAGAAATAAATTAATATTTATAAACTATGACTGTGCATGTTTAGGTAGATTAAATTGTATTGTTGCTTAGTGCTGGCTTTGTTAAACTACGGTTGGTGCTATGGAGCTTAAATATGGTATGCCAGGGTTGTAAATAAAGAGTCTTATTTTGAATACTACAAATTCATGCATTTGCTTAGATTTTTTCAAGATTTTTGGTTTGATCTGGCTTCGGGGTTGTTCCTTTATTAGCTGCTCTCTTATTTGTTCTTTTTTAAGTAGTTCTAGGTATAAGATGATGTGTTCAAGTATTTCTTGGAAGGAATTGTACAATACTTCCACTGTGTTATGTATATTTGGTCCTTAAGACATGGGGCTGACATAGACATTCCACCATGAAATGTGATACTTTGGTTGGTGCCCTTGGCCTGATTGGTGCAGGTGACCAACCTAAGTAGTCTCAAAATAATACATAGAGCAACTGGTTTTGTTTCATGTTATTTGCTATAAGCATATTAGCATATCATAATGGTTAGTGACTCCTATTACAGGCACATATGCAACAGTTATTCACTTTTTTATTTCATATGCAAATTTTAGGTTAGTTGATTTTTGCAGGTGTCTCATATGCTGTAGTTATTTGTATAATAACATCCTTGAATTGCAGAGTCTGTATGAGTTACTATGGTCAAACTTATTCTTGTTCAAAATCTATCATGACTTTTTGAAGTGTATAGTTGTTAGTTGTTTTGTTTTATATGTGTTAAAATGTCCATGCAAGTGCACTTTATGAGGTAATAGTGCAAACACTAACGGAATATTTGTATTTTGATATTGACCATGTATTGTGTATATTTTAGTAAATGGTGGAGGAGACAGTTTAACAGTGCCCTCTACCATCCACAAGTTACTTTGCATTAAGTTTAGTACATTGTGAATATTACTATAAATGGTTATGTTTTATTGTTATTGAGGTTGTTCTAAAAATTAAAAAGGTGCTTTTTATGTATGGGTAGTCAATTTTGAAGTCACAATAAGCATTCAGGTATGTCTATATTCATTGTTTTTGGTGCTACTGGTGTTGGTTTTGTGTGGAAATTTTGAGTGTTTTCAGAATTATTATTTTTTACGGTTGGTATGCCTGTTGCTTCTTAAACAAATCTTGGTACAATATTTTTTAAAACTGCTCATGTTAGCTGTTGTGGAATCTAGCTGCCTCTTTTAGGTCCTTTAAAATATTTCTAACTTTAATTTTAGTAATGTAAGGGAGATAGTTATGTTTCCTAACACTTTCAACTATGGTTGCCCTGTGTAGGAAGTTGGCTCTGTATGTACTATTTCAAAGTAAGAAATAGCATGCACAGAGTCCAAGGGTTCCCCTTAGAGGTAAGATAGTGGCAAAAAGAGATAATTCTAATGCTCTATTTTGTGGTAGTGTGGTTGAGCAGTAGGCTTATCAGAAGGGTAGTGTTAAGCTTTTGTTGTTCACACACAGGCAATAAATGAGGAACACACACTCAAAGACAATTCCAGGCCAATAGGTTTTTGTATAGAAAAATATCTTTTCTTAGTTTATTTTAAGAACCACAGGTTCAAGATTTACAATCAATACTTCAAATAAAAGGTATCATAGAAACTTTGAATCAGCAAAATAGCATGTGCAGTTTTGGCAAAAATGGCAATAAGCTTTTTTAAAACTAGACACTTCAAATTTCAACAGTTCCTGGGGGAGGTAAGTATTTGTTAGTTTTGCAGGTAAGTAAACCACCTATAGGGTTCAAAGTTGGGTCCAAGGTAGCCCACCGTTGGGGGTTCAGGGCAACCCCAAAGTTACCACACCAGCAGCCCAGGGCCGGTCAGGTGCAGAGGTCAAAGTGGTGCCCAAAACACATAGGCTTCAATGGAGAAGGGGGTGCCCCGGTTCCAGTCTGCCAGCAGGTAGATACCCGTGACTTCGGAGGGCAGACCAGGGGGGTTTTGTAGGGCACCGGGGGGGACACAAGTCAGCACAAAAAGTACACCCTCAGCGGCACGGGTCGGCCGGGTGCAGAGTGCAAAAAGGCGTCTGGTTTACAATGGAGTTCAATGGGAGACCTAGGGGTCTCTTCAGCGAAGCAGGCAGGCAAGGGGAGGGGCTCCTCGGGGTAGCCACCACCTGGACAAGGGAGAGGGCCACCTGGGGGTCGCTCCTGCACTGGAGGTCGGATCCTTCAGGTCCTGGGGGCTGCGGGTGCAGTGTCTTTACCAGGCGTCGGGTTCTTAGAAGCAGACAGTCGCGGTCAGGGGGAGCCTCAGGATTCCCTCTGCAGGCGTCGCTGGGGGGGTTCAGGGGGGCCAACTCTGGCTACTCACAGGGTCGCAGTCACCGGGGAGTCCTCCCTGTAGTGTTGTTTCTCCGCAGGTCGAGCCAGGGGCGTCGGGTGCAGAGTGGAAAGTCTCACGCTTCCGGCGGGAAACGTGCAGTCCTTTAAAAGTTGTTTCTTTTTTGCAAAGTTGTTTCTTCTTTGGAGTAGAGCCGCTGTCCTCGGGAGTTCTTGGTCCTTTTAGAGGCAGGGTAGTCCTCTGAGGCTTCTGAGGTCGCTGGACCCTGGGGGATGCGTCGCTGTTGCAGTTTTTCTTGAAGTGGGGAGACAGGCCGTTAGGGCTGGGACCAAAGCATTTGGTATCTCCGTCTTCTCTGCAGGGCTTTCAGGTCAGCAGTCCTTCTTCGTCTTCAGGTTGCAGGAAACTGTCTTCCTAGGTTCTGGGGGCCCATAAATACTCAATTTAGGGGTGTGTTTAGGTCTGGGGGTTAGTAGCCAATGGCTACTAGCCCTGAGGGTGGCTACACCCTCTTTGTGCCTCCTCCCTAAGGGGAGGGGGGCACATCCCTAATCCTATTGGGGAATCCATTTCTAGAAGTCAGAGTCACCTCAGCTCAGGACACCTTAGGGGCTGTCCTGACTGGCCAGTGACTCCTCCTTGTTTTTCTCATTATCTCCTCTGGCCTTGCCGCCAAAAGTGGGGCCGTGGCCGGAGGGGGCGGGCATCTCCACTAGCTGGAGTGCCCTTGGGCGCTGTAACAAACGGGGTGAGCCTTTGAGGCTCACTGCCAGGTGTTACAGTTCCTGCAGGGGGTGGTGAGAAGCACCTCCACCCAGTACAGGCTTTGCTACTAGCCACAGAGTGACAAAGGCACTCTCCCCATGTGGCCAGCAACATGTCTGGTGTGTGGCAGGCTGGCAAAACTAGTCAGCCCACACTGGAAGTCGGGAATGTTTTTAGGGGGCATCTCTAAGATGCCCTCTGGGGTGTATTTCACAATTAAATGTACACTGGCATCAGTGTGCATTTATTGTGCTGAGAAGTTTGATACCAAACTTCCCAGTTTTCAGTGTAGCCATTATGGTGCTGTGGAGTTCGTGTATGACAGACTCCCAGACCATATACTCTTATGCCTACCCTGCACTTACAATGTCTAAGGTTTTGCTTAGACACTGTAGGGGCATAGTGCTCATGCACCTATGCCCTCACCTATGGTATAGTGCACCCTGCCTTAGGGCTGCAAGGCCTGCTAGAGGGGTGACTTATCTATGCCATAGGCAGTGTGAGGCTGGCATGGCATCCTGAGGGGAGTGCCATGTCGACTTAGTCATTTTCTCCCCACCAGCACACACAAGCTGGCAAGCAGTGTGTCTGTGCTGTGTGAGGGGTCCCCAGGGTGGCATAAGACATGCTGCAGCTCTTAGAGACCTTCCTTGGCATCAAGGCCTTTGGTACCAGGGGTACCAGTTACAAGGGACTTACCTGGATGCCAGGGTGTGCCAATTGTGAAAACAAAGGTACAGTTTTAGGGAAAGAACACTGGTGCTGGGGCCTGGTTAGCAGGCCTCATCACACTTTCAAATCATAAGTTGGCATCAGCAAAGGCAAAAAGTCAGGGGGTAACCATGCCAAGGAGGCATTTCCTTGCACCCTGCCATAGCATGTATTTGAACATTAAGTGCAATTCCAGTGTGTTTTTTGACTGATGGTGCTCTCCTAACCAAAAGCAGGACCACTATAATTAATAACAGCTTCTCTTTTTGGAATGTGATGTATTTTGTTGTGTCTGACATTTTGTCAGTTGGTTTTAGAGTATCAAGAACATATATTATTTCTTTAAAAAAAACTATATGTGACTTTATATTTGTTATAACAGTTTTATATTGCAAGTGCACATTTTAAGTTATGTTCTGGATGTCGCCTTTAATTCACTTTAAATAAAGATTTTTGCTTTGCAAGTCTGTTTGGTGTTGTTTTTGACACTGTCTTCTTTTGTTTCAGTGTGTTAAGAAGAAAGTTGTTGGTTGTTTTGTTGATTTTTTTATTTAAAATCTCAGGAGTTTGTTTCTTTTCTTTTATTTGTGAAATATGTGAACTAAGTATTTTTAGTTTAGTTTTAGTTTTGTGCTTTGGTTACTATACATACATTTGAGGTCTTTTTTGTATTTTGTTTACTTTGGTGGCTGTGGTCCTTATACACAAAGGTGAACTTACACTTTTGGTGTGATTTTACTATTTTTTGCTATTCATAAACTACAAGTGCAGGTTTAAGTGTAATATTTTTATGACTATAGAGATTGTCCTCTCTTCTAATGTGTAGAGTTCTCCACAGTCGTAAAGATATTACATGTAAACCTACAGTCATAGTTTGTGAATAGCAAACAAAATAGTAAATTAACCCCAAAAGTGTAAGTTTACTTTTGTAAATAAGGCCCTGTGTATTTATATTATTTTCCTTTCAGCATGTGTTCTTCTAGATGGTGCATCCGTGATTTGGAGGAATAGGTATGTATCATAGTTTTAATAATTTGCTATCTTAATATGCTTTAAATTTTGGGTGAAAACAAAACAGAACCAGGACACTCCGAGTAATAAGTCCACGATGAAGAAAGATGCAGATTTCTTTATTTCCTTATGTTGAGAAATATCAAATCAATGTTCAGAGACAGCCATTTCGTCATGTTTGAGAAAAATCACATCAATGTTCAGAGACAGCCAACACGTGTTTCGTCCACACGGACTTTTTCAAGGCATAAAGATGGTTGAAACAAATGTGTCCAAAGTTGTCCCTTATTGAGCAGGAAAGCAATGGTCCTTGAAGGTGTAAGGACTGCATAAATCAAAGGCATCGGGAATTTTGAGGGATGGTATGTATTAGGGCCCTGATAAGCCCACACCTGACCTCTCTCGGTCCCGAGAGGCAGGGACGAATGAATAAAATGGCGTGCGCGTAGTACCGCAGTCAGAGTAGCCACTCCGTTCTGTTTTCACGCTGTATTTACAGCATGGAACATAGGAGGCTTTTTGCTATCCTTCTTTGGTCTGTGCATTTTGATACCCATGGTGGTTGGGTATTTACACCAGGTTGGCACCCTCCTCATGACTCTATTTTTTCTACATTAACTTTGTTGCTTTTCGTTTCAGATGTGCGATATTTAAGCATCAACCACCTTGCAGTAATTTTCACTATATGCTTTTAATTTTGTATTACTTTTGTTTGATTTCATTTATTGTCAAATTTACTTTCTATGTTGCATTTAGTGGTCAATGAAGTACTGCATTCTTCTTCTGTAGGCTTACAATCTGGGAGAGTGACACTGTCCAGCTGTAATTCTTATTTAGGAAGCATTTTGTTGTGTGTTTGTGGCCTTTTTATATTGTTTATCGATTGTTTTCAAAATTATTTTGATAGGCTGGTTGAAGAGTAGTTTGGGTTTTTGCACCTTTTATGGCAAATGCTACTTAGACTTTTTCCTGTTCATTTACTGTATATTAATTTTATTTTTGCATGTTTTTATATTTAATGTATAACTATGTATTTAGAAATAAGTACATTTTCCAGTGTTTGATATTCTTATTTTCGTGATTGTTGTTATGTTTCCTTAGTTTTAATATGCATGTGATTATTTATTTATTTATGTTTACGATATTGCTGTACTTTATATATTTTTGTCTGTGATATTTTTATCATTGATATCTATGTGGTTACTGTTTGAGCATAGGTTTGCAATATTTAAGTTTTTAATAGTTTTTGCTCATATTTGTGTGTGTTAATATTTTTTTCTAGATATAGGGGGTCATTACGACCCCGGCAGTTGGCGTTAATGTGGCGGTAAGTACCGCCAACAGGCTGGCAGTACTTACTGCCATATCATGGCAGTGGCGGGTTGGCTAAAGCCAAGCCGCCAATGTACCACTTCAACCACCATGGTGGTAACAGCTGCCAGGTTGAAGATATCCATCTCCAGCCTGGCGGCCATCATTGTTCCGCCTGTGGGATTATGACCCCACCTACCACCATGGTTTTCGTGGCGTTCGTAATGCCATGAAAACCATGGCGGTAGGTCATATCAGTGACAGGGAATTTCTTCCCTGTCACTGATAGGGGCCTCCCCCTTCCTCTACAGTAACCCCCCAACACACTTAGCAGCCCCTACATTTACACCCCCTTCACAATCACACATGCATACATCCACCCATTCCCACATGCTTACACACATGCATACATCCATTCACACACATATCCACACACACTTTCAAACATACACACAGACACGCATTCACACCTCCATCCATGCGCACATGCAGTCAACACACACCAGCATCCACGCACAGATTCATAACCCCCCCACACACACAACACCACCGACCCCCCTCCCCTGTTGGAGACCCGACTTACCTGGATCCAGGGGGTCCTCCAGCAGGAGAGGGAATGGGGCGCTGCTACCACCAGCCTCGCCCGCCGGCAGAACACCACCAGGCTGTGTTATTGCTCATAATACAGCTGGCGGCGGTCTACTGGCGTGGCACTGCTGGTGGCAGCAGCGCCACCTTACCGCCATCCGCCCGCATGGCCACAGCTGGATTTCTACAATTCTTGTGGTGGAAATCCGGCTACGGCGGACGGCTGGTAGCTGCGGCAACGGTCTTTTGGTGGCTGTCGCCGCGGCGGTAGGCGGTTTTTACAACTGATGTCAAAATGAGGGCCGTAGTGTAATTTATTTCAAGATTAGTCCATCTCACGGACAGGAATTGGATGGTGAAATTAGATATAAGAACTCTAACCTTTCAATTCCCAAATAAAGAGCACAGGCTAGCTTTCAATATTCGTGAGGATAAGAAGTTACTAGTTTATTTAATTCTCTATATGTTGGCCTTTGTCAACTCTGTAGGACTTTACAAAGCTGTTCAAAGCATTTAAATGATGTGCACTTCCTACCTTGGAATGATATCGCCTTTAATTAACAGGTACAGATGATATTAGATATTATCTAAAGTATGGGGTTGATTAGCAGGTATAGGTTTGATTGATAGGTAGATGAATTTGCAGGTTTCTAAATACATTTTGTACATCTTCTCATTCTTAGTATAGCATATTAAAAAGGCAGTATAAACACAGTGTATATAATGTTCATGGCATCACTATATTTATAGCCTATTTAATGAATGTTAACATATCTCCTCTCAAGTTTGTCTTATAACGACGGTACAAGACCTGGTCAAATGATTCTAAATTTACACTTGTGAAAGTCAATTCTGTTTCTTAATTTCAGAAAAACTACAAACCATCCTACAGAACTACAGCCTACAACCTGGAGGCCGACATGTAAGGGCATATCAGAAGATGATTAGGAAAGAAAAAAGCAACCATCCCAGGGCACTAATACCCCCTTCCTTCAGTTTCTGCCTCCCAACCTCAGAAAAAAAAGTTTTTAATTATTGCAACAGCCTGTAACATGGATTAAAGGTTGTATGCTTGCCACCACACCCTCATCCGGCATTTTATCTATGTGCACCTAATGTACCTGCCTACGAGGATGCTATTACATATTGTAGTTTGAGGTATATAAGGCAGGAGTTAACATTGAACTTCAGTGAGAGAAGGCTGATATATGCAGCCCATAACATTTACATTTGTAAAATAAAAATAATGCTAGTCAATGTAAATTAAAATATTCACAGTGACTCAGCATGTGTTAATCCGCTTTTGCCACTATTAATAAATTAATAAAAGAGTCATCAGACCTATCACTTGATGAGCACTGCTGATTGTGATACTGTTCAATTGGCTAACTGACTGCAAGCACAATTGGCATTACAGTATTAGGGAATACAGGGTGATTCACATTGTTTCTTTACAAAGTGTGCCTTCAGTGGTGTCAAGATTGCACTATCCTTCTACCAATTATATTGGTGTACATATGTGTAGATCAGAAAAATATTTTTACTACTAGAACTTACAGTTGCATAACAAGATTAATTTAAAAAATAACTCTTGACATGCCCCATGTATCTGTCAGAACCACTGCCAGTTTAGGGTATACTTTAGCACCCCTCTTTCATAAAGTTCTTAATTTTCGATGTCCCTTCTTAGCTTTTCAAACTGGACAAATGTATAATTTGAGAATATGGTTCTCAATCCCAATTACAACACACACAAGACTGAGTAGAGTTATTTAGTGGCCAAACCACATACATCTTTTAAATGGCAAGGCTTATTAGTTATTTTCCCAGATCCATTCTTAGAGTCCATTTGCCGAAGAGTTTAATGTGGTAGTAGAACGATGTCCCTTGACTAGTTCACATTCCCCTTTCATTATTTAAAGTTGCTGGTCAGTTCCTTTGTCTTCTGCACTTTCCTGACGAATTGAGCCAAGCTTTAAGTTCTTTTCTTCAAGATCAATAGTTTGATTATTCATTACTCTTTTGAAATGAAGCAGGTGCATATCACTCACAAAAGTGGTCACAGCATTTTGTGAATTGCATCTCCAACATAGGCTGTACGTCCTAATAGAATAACTGTGCAGGATTCACAACCTGGTTACCAATTGGACCCAGGCTTATCTGAATTAAAGTGGTTTAGGTCTCTGTGTCCCAGTATTGCAGATTCTGTGTTAAATCTGGAATACACTTTATGTTGATAAATGCTTGTGCCATTTGTATTTGCAAATTCCATATGTGAGTTAGAGTTTGGAGCTTATTCAATTCATCAGACCTGGGCTTGCAAGACTTTCTGAGCTGGATCAAAACTGGAGGACATTTATATATCAACTCACTGGTCCTGAGATTTTGCTTTACAGAATTTGTATTGCAAACCTTTGGCTCACTAGCATCTGACAGTTGTCATTATGCTATAAATAGAGACAAAGGAAGACTCTAGTATTGTATTAACCTACAAATGTTCCTAACTAGCAAAGGAACAAAGTGGATTATTTGTTTTTGCTGAAGACAATAGTCCTTTGTGAGATTTAATAAAACAGCTCTGTTTTCTGTTATTGTTTTCTGTTATTGAGATAGCTCCTACTCCTTCATGCCCAGAATAAATTGGGGAAGTGATACTGTAGTACAGAAATAAAATTATGATATTTCCTCCTTGAGTGTGTCTTCTTATGGTTTCTTTTTCATTCATTCATTCATATTTTGACCATTGAATTGTATGAAACATAAATAATTTTCGGTGCGCAGGGAGCTTGTATTTGTTACAATAATTGAACATTGATTTGCACATACACATTAGAAGATGGCCTTCCAAAGAATTCTGGTAGGGACAGTTTGAGTAAATAATCATTAAAAAAGACTTTATTTGATACAACAATGTTAAAAGCACATAAAAAAAAACACATAAAGGACCATTTGCATGATATCATAAAACACAAAAACAACCAATCAAATCCATTAAAATCACCTCAATAACAATATAATATAACATACTATGAATATAAAACACATACATTAGAAAGGACCATATAGGTTGTTAAGCTATAACAAAATTATGGCTCCCAGTAAATGTTAATAAGCTTTAGCAGGGGGTAAACAAAGTGCCCAATACTAAGCCAGTGGGAACTGTAACCCTGATAAAACACACATTTCCTCTAACATTAGCTCTCCCAGCAACAATTGCCTAAAAAGGTGGTGTAAGTGTTGTAGCCATCAAAATCAGCTCATAATCCACAACACATCCTCTAGCACCTTGCACCTATGATCAAATCAAAAAAAAAATCATATTTCAATAAATACAATGCTACCTGATCATTAAAACAATAAAATATCAATATGCTCTGATTCTTGAGAGGTTTTGATATTAAGAAGGTCCTTTCACTAATAACAACACAGCCAGCAATTAAAATCACTGGTTATAAATGCCTCTTTGTGGGTTGGTCTTGGCCACAAGCTTATGGTTACTCTATCAATTCTCACCTAAAAATGTGGCACTCTTATACCATACGGAGACAAGGAATCAGCTTACAGAGTACAAAAGTGGCTCTGCAGTGTTGGTCCCTAATAAACGCAGTGGCACTTGAAAGCTTGTAATCCCTAGAGATCAGCAGAGAGGCTAAAGCCATCGACGTCTAGCTTCGCAACAGCCTGGACAGATGATAATAATGTGATTAGTCAACTCAGAAGCCAGCCCACAAACAGGACATAAAGCAAATACACACCCCTTGGTCCAAGCGTTATAAAGAATTTTCAAAGAAAGACACCCTTACCTAAATCGCAGGTAACGACTGTTAGCCAGAGGGAGGGATCCGATGTCCAGGAAGGGCTTGAACAACGGAGCAGCTTTAACATCTAGGAACCTTTCTGTTAGATGGCCCAAATTAGTCCTAGAATGTTGGTGCTCCAAAATGTAACACCAATATGCTGATTTAACAACCTGTTTATCAGCCTTATGAATCCGCTCAGGATTGTCCCCGAGTGCCAGTATCTTCAACCTCCTACTCCAGTTAAAAACAAACCTCAACCAAGGCGGTTTAAGGGCGTGGTTGTCTGTTATTATTTCCTGTAAACTGTCTCTGTGTAAAACTCGGGAGTCGACTAAATGCGTACCAAGTAGAGGAGAGATTTCACCTGGGCAAGGTCAGACACCCCATTGATGCCTAAATCAGGGCTCAATGGGATGAGTGGTGTATTAACGGGGACAGCCACTATGGCCCTAATAAAGTTATTTTCAGTGACTGCTAGCCTATGTGTGTTTGTGTACCGCCAAATTTCAGCTCCATAAATGCTGCATTCAAGCCCTTAGCATGGTAGGCCTCAAGTGTAGGTGACATAGATTGGGTATATGTTGCTTTAAAAAGCATAAGATGGCATTAGACCTTTGTGTCATTGTGAGTGAACTCTTTGCAGTTTGCGAATCCCACTTAAACTTATCCGTCATAGTGACTCTCAAGAAGTCAAAGCAAGACACCCTGTCCAGCTTTGCATTGCCCACCCTGACACAATTAGTTGTATTAGAGTTCCTACCAAAGACCATGTATTTTGTTTTGTGCAGTTTATCTATAAGCCCCTGTCCACCCAAAATGAAAGAAACTTGGTCAATGACCTTTGGAGACCTATCCGCAAAAAGAAGAATCAGAATTTTATCCCCGTTTAGGGTGGGTCAATCATTAACACACTGACTTGGGGACTCTGTTGCATCATTTATGTAATGAGAAAAGAGAGTAGGGGCCAGCACGCAACCCTGACACACTCCATGGCAAATGGGGATTCTACATGTAACTTCCCCTTGGTTCCCCCATCACACTTGGGTATAATTATCCTGATGTAACCCAACCAAAATTTTGACGAGATCACCAGGGACACCAATTTTCTTTAACACCCTCCATAGATTGTCTCGGCAATCAAGTCAAAAGACGCTTGAAAGTCGACAAAAGCTGCATATAGCTTCTGACGACACAAGATGACCTGCTCCCAATAAAGGATTGAGAACCTAAACACCTGATCAGTGGTGCTAGTTTTTGGCTGAAACCCTGCCTGGAGAGGGGAAAGTATATCCACACTAGATGCCCAAATTAACAATCTACTCTGCCTTGTAAAAATTCTTTGAAGATTATTCATTAAACTGATGGGCTGATAGCTACCAGGGCATCACGCATCCCCTTTCTTGAAGAGTAGGATGATTTCAGCCCCTTTTCAAGTGTACGGAATCTTGTCCCATTAACTATAGCATTGGAAAGGGTGTTCACCTGCCTAGCCCGTATTCCGGGTTCAGATTTATATAGATCCCCCTGTATGCCATCCAGGCCTGGGGCCTTTAGGGGTTTCAAGCTTTCTATTGCTGCAAGGGTATCTTCCATACTAAAGAAGAATGATTCACTAGAGTCACTAGCTGGAGTAAAACAATCAGTATCTATCTTAACCTCTTCCTGGGTCCAGGGTTTCTCCTGAATACTATTCTTGGCGTATAAGTTGCCAAAGTGATCGTCCCACTTGCCTGGTGGAATATAAGAACATCTTGGGTTGCCCTGGCCTCTGGTCCCACTTCTAATCAGCGACCAGAAAGTCTGAGTGTCTTTCGCTTTAAGTGACTGTGGCAGATCCTGCAAATTGTCCTCATCCCATTTTGTCTTTACGGCTTTAAGTATGGTTTTATATATGAGGCGTGCACATCTGATATCTGCCTGCCTATCCTCCCTTAAGGTTTTTCTTAACTCTTATATAGCCTGCTTACACTCCTTAGAGAACCACCTGAGGCCTTTCTGATCTGTTTTTTGCCCTGGTGGTCACTATAAAAAATAGCCTTGAGCTTGGCAAAAAAATGCTGTGTGGGTGCTTAACAATACGCCATGATCCGGGCAGACTTCCTGAAAACCTGACATGTGTTGGACAAAAAGTTTGTAAATTTCAGCATGCAATTCCTGGTTCACTATGACTAGTATTTGCCACAATGGGTTCAGGTACTGCAGCAACATCCGAGCAAGTTCACTCAAAAACTGTGTGCTCAAAAAGGAAGTGCACAAGGGGTTATGATCACTAACAGTAGCTCTTACCACCTCCATTTCAATAAGGTCTGGCCAGAGTTGGACGTTCACCATAACATAATCACTAACACTTTTCTGACACCCTCTCTTAAAGGTAAACTCTCTATTTAGATCTGCTCGCGTTCTCACATTACAAGAACGCAAAACATGCGCAACCATCAGGAAAGCTAATTGCAAAGCAGTGTTGGAATAGTGACACAAAAGTCTCCCTGCCACTCTAGGAACCCCCAGCACACATCCTCCTCCACAATTACCAAATTAAGGGTAGAAGGTTCAAAGATTATATTAAAGTCCCCGTGAGTTTAATGCCCATTAGATCTGGCGAATCTATCATAAGGGGCTCTTGAACACATGCAATATTGCTGTTTACCAAAGTCATAAGACCTCCCTTCACCCGCCCTGATCTTGAAAGGGGAATTACCTCTGTGTTGTACGTGCCTAACCCATTAACAAAAACCTTAGATACAGGCAAGGTTTCTTGGAACATATATACATCAAACTTTCCAATGAAGGACAGTCAGTCTGCAGTGTAGTCATTTTAGTTTTAGCTCTATGCACATTATTTTAGCACACTAGGCCTGCCGCTGTGCACTTTAGCCTAGATATATTTTATTCAGCTTTGTTTATTATTTAAAAAATAGCCACTTTTGTGGTCCTGTTTTATTTCTCTCTATCTAGCTGTTCTTTGCCTAGGCTGGATTCATAAAGTTGGGGATCTAGTACGTGAAAAGGTTGCTATGAAAAAGGAGTTCAATCCTTCTTATCGTGCACCGGTCCCAGGCTTGGGAATACATGGTACCAGAACTGCCATTCTACCACCGTTGGCTGGTGCTATAGAAAACCACTTTGTATCTATCGACAATGTCAAGTTACACCATATGGCCGATCCTGCACAGACCAAGAGGAACAGCCAGTAGTTCTCGAATCCCTCTCACTACTGGTCAAGAAGTCCCTCTATAAGTTGTGAGCAGCAACACTGATACCTCTCCGAGCTTAGGGAGGGTGGAAAATGATCTTGCATTAGTTACAATAACATCTGTTTTAACATACAAAACAGAAATATCTGATCAATGTGACACAACTTTAACACAGACGGATGGCGTCATTTATTCTGAACCACCACAGAAAACACCCACCAATTCTCCACCTACATACATGGCTCCAGCTTTTGCACAAACTGCTTCCGGATACTTCACCAACGTCAGTGACACCTTCTCGGACTCATTCGCCTCTTCTACGTCCGAACTTTCAAAAACACGTAAGCTGATAAACTGGCTTAAAACAAATTACCCTATTTTCCCATGGAACTATCTATGGCTTTCTTTGACTATACTAGCTTTCCTCCTTGGGATTGTTTTTTTCATAACATTCTTTTTATTAATCCATGGTCATATTCTTGCCAAGAGATCAACAGTTGAACTGGTGGATGAGGTCCTAAAACCCCATTTCTCTTCTCCCAAGGTCCGTAGAGACTTGTCTTTTGTGAACATTTCCGCAATACAATTCCTGATGGGATTGTTTGGGATAAAGTAACATTTGATATATACGGCCCGACAGAGGTCATTCAAATACCATATGTGTTTAAAATTTCAATGAATGATGTAATAATACCCAGAGTTGTTTCTGATGACTGGGATGTGAAAACAGTTGATTCCATGATGGCTGAATTGCAGTATTATACTGTATTTCAAAACAAAGATGTTTACCAATCTAAAGAGAATTATGGTGATATGTTTTACTATAATTACTAGGGGCACCATTTCATTCACAGAACAAGTACCTCAAAAACTATTTTTAACTATACAAAATGGGAACTATGTCCGACTTCACCACAGGGGAGTTCTAAAACAGATTATGAAAAGTTTGCATATTTTTCTGGGCACTTTAAAAATGCTGAGTCATAGTATTTTGAATTGCCATAGACAGAAAATGTGCACATATTATTGACAGAAACAAAATGTATTTATTTGGATACTTTTGTTTCCCAGTTAACTATAGAAGGCTATGAATTTTGGCTGAAGTCGATTGATTTAAAAAGTGTATGGGGAACTAGAAATTGGCAAATAAGGGGGAAGGAAACTTTATTAAGAGTATGCCTGACGCCTGTTCAAATGATATTTTTAAATGAAACTGTACAACAAACAAGTTGTTTAGGCTTAGCAAAGATTAAGGAATTGAATGCTCCCAGTATTCCTGTCTCTGCAAAATTTCACAAATGGCAAAAATATAGAAATGTAACTGAGGATCAGCTCGATGATTGGGTCCAGAATGGCACGTTTAATGCTTTACTGTCACGTCCTTGAGGATCGGTATTGTGGCCAATAGATACCAATGGGTGTCATAAACGTTTTATAAACTCTATGGGGAATTTTAGACCTAGTATGCCGGACCCTCGCTATGTATCATCCGAACATGCGGGTATAGTAACAACATACATACAGTGTAGGGAAACTATGCCAGCAATTGTTGAAGAGTTCCTCACTAGATGCGGTTAGAGAACACCTCAGCCTCCTGTCTAATAATACTAACTTAAAGGACTTCCTGTTAGGCCCCAGAAAACAACGCAGAAAGCACTTCTTATATGAAGGAAATAATGAAATTTTGAAGCTTTCCCAACAAGAAGCTACTGCCCGGTTAAGGCAAATAGACCAGGACCACTTACAGAAGGCATTAGCTGTTGTCGACAATGGGATGAATACCCTGTCCGATCGAATATACACCTTAAATAACATAATCTCCTCTGCAATAGACATAATACAAAGCGATGTGTCCTCTTTACACCATAGACAGATCAACTAAGCTCCATTACGCAGTTGGGTTGGACACTTCAAACATTGAAGGCAGGTTGCGTTTCCTGGCAACACATTAGTGCAAGGGATATATTTTCCACATTTAACTTAAAGCGACAACAACAACTAATGGTTAAGAAAGAAACCACTTATGTCATGCTAAACATCGAAAAGTTAGAAAAGTTGCCTTTTACTGTAGCTGAAATACCATCTGCTCAATGGTTAATACACTGGGTCATTAATCTGCCTATTTCAACACTTCAATTCACGTCCTGCTTAAAACACATTCTGGTAGGCAGATATGAAAGGCTGGGAGATAGTTACATCCATGAGGTGTGAGAGCTGCCCTTCTCGTACAAATGTGTTAGTGGCATGAACGAGGTCTTTCTTAGCGGTAGTGAATGCAAGACTTCTGTCAGCCATTCGATGGTTTGTAAACAGCTGTCCTTGCACAGGGCGTGTAACGTTTCGGTAGAGAACTTGGCTTGTTTTGTAAAGGGAGTTCCAGTCCCCTTGATTAGACCTGCGCTCCAGGCGCTTTCAAATGGCAGCTATGTACTTCTCAATAGTGAAGACTGTTGTGGGATGTGAGCCGGAATAGTTTATGTTGTTTTGGTCTCTAAGATTGTTACATGCTGCGGGAACATACTCTTTTCTCCCACTAGACAAAAAGAGGTATCTGACATTTGGCCCCATATTGCTACTTCTAATGTAAATCTTAACAAGATGAGCAGACAAACAGCTTTATTGTTCCAAAAATATATGGCTCTCACATCTGCACCGAGACCTACGCACTTCAGGGGGCAAGGTCATCAGCAGAGCTACAGTCCCTTTTAAGTACCAACTTTCTGAGACACTTTGGTGAGCTCATGGGATGAATATTTAATGCACCCAGTACTACTGGAATTGCACATTTCTTTAAGGCTGTTGGTTCTGGTTTCGTTCACAGCTTCTCCTCCACATTCAGTTTAATACCATCAGCCATCCACTCAATGTTCTCCAGTATTTTGGGGGGATTTCCAATAAGTTTGGCTTTAATAGGTGGCATTTTGCTATTGCTACTTTTTCTGCACAATGGCTGTCCCACCGCAACAAGGAGGAATAAAAGCAATCCCACCAGCGCAGCTGTGTTGTGATCGCATGATGCAGAGCTTCATAGCAACACTCCTGGAGCAGTTGGAGTGTGACTGGTCTCTGTCATTCAGACTGGTTTTGTATTGTGTGCAGCCTGTGTTTCGGTGCCTTTGGTGCTCATTCGAATATGTACTGAAAGTTTGTCTTTCTACGCAGCGCTTGCTTTCATTGGACGCTGATCTATTGAAGTTCTCGCTGAAGGTTCATTACCGGACATGCGCATTGAGGGTGCATTTGCTATGGGAAACTGCTTATGAGCTGAGCTTCCTGGAAGATGCGGCTCTGAACTCATTACTGGGCACACCATTGAATGCTGCTGCCTCGGTGTTTTGCCTTCACTAATCACCGAGCTGACAAAAATCTCTGGAATGCACTTCTTAGTTTAAAGAAGACATTTAGTAATACTTTGCCACGAGGTTCCTGAGAAAGGAGATTAGTAGGTCGGAGGCACACTTCTAAAAATAGTCACAGCAATGAAGGAAAATATATCAAAATGATTCTCAACTGCGATGTACACAGCAAAGATATGTGATTATATTATAGCATAAATGCGAAACAAAGGATAAAGTCAAAATTCATCACCGTAGGGCCTGTCAATGCTGTTCATCTTTCTCATGCCAGCAAGATGATGACCCCTGTTCAACTGCGAGAAAGAGGTTTCCACCCTCATGGAAAAATGTCAGGCATTTGACGTCCAATCCTGACCGAAGTCTCGGAAATTCACTGCGCTGCTGCCCATGGACACCTTTTATAGCTTAAATAATCATGGGAAAAAAGCCTTCTGAAAGGCCCTTCCCTCTAAGATGTAAATATTCAAAACATGCTGGCTACTGTAGGTCAGTTTGGAAGAAACAACGTTGAAAGTTGGCCAAGATTTCAAGGCTCCTTCTTCCAAGGCCAACTTCTTCCCTGCACTGAAGAAAAACACAAAATATGCGCTTCCTTATCATGCTATCATGTTCGGTAAGAGAACATACGAAAAACACAAGCTTAGTTTACCATGTGGAAAAACACAGCTCATCTGCAATGTCTAACGCCAAGATAAAGCCAATAGGCAGCTAAACTGAATACAAAATGTAATGTCTTAACGCCAAGATAAAGCCAATAGGCAGCTAAACTGAATAAAAAATGTCATCTGCAACTGGTGAACATTGAACAACTAATATGCACAGTGGTGAAACACAGAGTCAGTGGTCAAACCTACCTGTTTTCACTACACTTGGTTGAAGCTCAGGCTACGGGACATGAATGCTCCTTGGACCTTCTTGGGAATGGATTTCCTTCTTTTAACACCTGCCGAAGTGGAAGATCTCCTGTATTCAATTGTCCGGGATTCAATTGGCAACTTCCAAAATGACTCTGACTCTTGAAATTCTGCCTTTTTAAGCCACAAGTTAACTTTTAAATTGTCCTTTTATATATATGCTCAAGTGTTCTTTTAACTTGTCATTATTGACATTTTTATAATGATATATACTTAGGCTTTGAACCACCTTCAACCAGCAAGAGGAGGGTGTTATGTATCCATTTTAGTTTTAGCTCTGTGCATGTTATAGTAGCACACTAGGCCTGCCACTCTGCACTTTAACCTAGATATATTTTATTCAGCTTTGTTTATTATTTTGACAATAGCCACTTTTGCGGTCTTGTTTTATTTATTTCTATCTAGCTGTTCTTTGCCTAGGCAAGCACCACGTTCTTAAACAAGACATTCTTGTTCACTCTGTGCTTCTCTCAAGGCTGCAGTAAGATAGGTTGCCAGTAAAATGTGGTAACGCTTTGTCTCTGGTATTAATAGAAATGTACACATCCTCAAGTAGGGGCATTTTCTCAGAACATCAGCTGTTTTTTAATAAAAACACTTCCCTGTTCCATACACATTAGAGGGAAATTCCAGCCAGATAACCACAATTGTATGCTGATTGCTGAATGCTTTGCTACAGCTGCTTATGCAGACTTCTGGTCTTTGCTCAGGTATGGGGGACGATGTCTTCTCAGGGGAACCTGAAGGGCAGAACTAGAGCTTAACATGCTGTGCTCTAGTATAGCCTAGATAGGAATTAGTCTTTTGACTCTAGTAACACTATGGTAGCATTATTTCTATGCTTTTCTCTCCTTGTTACAATTTTAATCCTGTCATGCTGTATCGTCCTGGTTATTGCAGTACATGCTTTATTATCTAAAATGCAGTGAATTCAATTAAACCTTATTGAAACGTATACTGCCTCTGCTTGTCCTTGTACATGTGAGACTAATGTAACTGAGAGAAACGGACGAGATCTGAGTGACCACGACTTCCCTGAGGAATCAATTGTGTCATGAGATCGGCTGCCCAGTCACCCCTGCTCTTAGGTAGAGATGAGGCACTGCTAGTTAGCCGGAGCAAAACCCAGATTAGGTTGACAGGTGTCACCTATAGTGAGTTAAGAGCCAGTCTCCCACACCACAGGCGATTCTGTCGCTCAAATCCAGTAGGCTCATTAGAATAATGAGAGCCTACGCGACAAGTCTTAATCAAGTAGCTTTAAATTAAACCCTGCCACATTCTATGTAGCTACATGTAGATTTATTGTGTGCTTGACTTCTGTTAGGGCAGAGTCATTCATTACCTCAGTATCGGACCAGGAAGTTGGCTCTAGGTCTAGAGCTTCAATACCGTCTGGAACAATTCCGGCTACTGTTGTTATTTCAAAATTCAGCCCACCACAAGGGTCTGGGGCATGGTGATTACAGATATTGACTGAATGTGTCACTGGTTGTTGCTGTCAACCCTGCTGGTCTAATGAGGTAAGTGCTAGAAAATGATTAGTAGTGGGAACTGTACAATTACAGGAGCCATTTTCTAATTATTGTTCTCTACCCTGAACTGAAGGGAGTTCAGCTAGTACAGCTACTCCCTTAGCATTTGAAGAATAAAACAAACCTAGGGGAAGGGCTCTAATGCCCCCCATCCAGAACAAGAGTGACTGAAGGAATATAGCAAAGACTTGACAAAAATAGGTACCATACAATTCGAGATAACACAGTCACCCAATAAAGCTTTCCATGAGGGGCCCACCCATGAACTCTACGAGTAAATATGTGAGCCCCATCTGAATGCTCTCCCAGCCAGTACAAGACTTTACTTAAAAGAGAGGCGCGCAACTCCTGCTTTCCCTCAGATAGAGGTGGAACATTTTCAAGCACAACAATATAGGAATACACTCGGGTGAAATGTCATGCCTAATACCACATTTTTGAGACCCTATGCTTGGGCACCTCCGTCCCACCGTTCTATGTACAGAGGCAGTTTTTTGTCCCCCAAATGCCGCAGTTGTAGAGTTACTGAGTGATTGGTGATGTGGGCCCTCATTTGGGCTATTAGTGACCTCCAAGAGCCCTTTTCTCCCTATCCTTTAAACAGCATTCGGGAGCTGATGTTCAACATGGGTCTGACAAATGGCATTAGCCTCAATAACCTCAGCTTCAGCCCTCTGTGCTGAGTCCGTGGGTCTAGTCACTCTCTTGGAGCCAGTAAGAAGTTTGGTGCCAGCATGAAAACTAGCATATCTCATCCCATCAGTCCTTTTAGCTTCTATATCAATCTTCTCTAAACAACTCATTATTGTTTTCTGCTTTATATCCAGGGCAGTATTTATCACATCTATCAACATACATATCAATCTAAAAGCCCTGAGCAGGCTTTGGTAACACCTTTTGCCTAAAGGACTGAGTAGAGTTGCCCTTCTGTCATTTTGATGACCTAGCAGGCTTCTGTCTCTTCCTTTTCTCTCCTTGCTTGTCATCACCAGGCCTGCAGCTAGGGGCTGCAGTTACAACCACAGGCTCCAAAGGAACAGGGGCCTGACGGGAGAGCACAAGAACCCCTTTATCTCCTGATGAGGCTACATTCACTTTATGGAGGGTTATTGCCTCATCAGAGTGCAGGCGTAGCGTATTAGTGACCAGATTTTAAGGCACATCCTTAGGTATACTCAATTGGGGGGTAGAGCTGGGGGGTGACAGAGAGACGTCACTCGGCCATTTTGATCTCTTTGTTAATAATGCCCACTTCACGAGAAAAAAAGTCAGCCATGCTCGTTCATTGTGATCCAAGTGTGATGTTGGAAGCAGCCTTCCGTTTGCATAAATTAGTATTAGGCATATTAAAAATGGGACAAGTCAACACAACTAAGAAACGTGCAACCAAAACCAGGCCTCTTAAACAAAGAACCTTTTACCTTAATGATGAATGCCAGGCCAAGGCAACACCCAGCCATGAGAAAGGGCCCGACATTGTTCGGCCATGGACAGGCACAGACGGGCCTGCTTTTGGCCTTGTTTATGCCCGGTTACGCACCCAGGAGCACCCTGCGCACGTCCCTCCTCACCCCAGTGCAAAGATCGTCCTGCGCCCCAGGTACGGCACGTCCAATTTAAAGCCTTTCCTGGCACGCTCCAATCAGGCCTCCACCCCAGGTGTAGTGGGGGGATGGAGTTCCTCTCTACCCCAGTGCAAAGATTGTCCTGCCCAGTGGGTCTGCCGGGTCCAATTTAAAGCCTTTCCTGGCACACTCCAATCAGGCCTCCTGGAATCCCTTTCCACCACAGTTCAAAGATTGTGAGTTTGCTTTGGCTGCTATAATATTAAAGCAAGGTAATATAGCATAATACTCACCTCTGTGTCTTTAATAAACTCAGGACTTTCTTCACACTTGAGTTTGGAACACTATATCACGCTATTTTCACATACTCTGACATCTGATTGAATAATTGCTATAACCTACACAGCCCAGATCATATAATACACCATCATCTAACTATAGTGGAAAAATTACTAGTTTTTTGTTGCGGTTTGGGATCCTCATTAAGAATGGCTAGTTACAATTCAAGGAATTTCTCCCATCTCAGATGTATCATTGCTAGAGGACTTGATAATTTCACAGGGAGAGTAATAAATGGAATTATATATTTTTGGAGATAGGTATGCAGGAACTGGACTGATTGTGCCTATTCCTGCATGTTTTTCTCAAATTTTCGACCCTGAAACTTCACCTTTGGAGCAGGTGGAATCTGAAGGAGGACTATAACTCACCAGTGATGTTCCCACTAAAATTTTAATTTGGTTGGACCACAATACTCCTGATTACTAACCCACTGAAATGCACTGGCCGCTTATAATGAGGGCTTTAGTATCCATTCATTTGTAAGTTGAGATAGGACATTGACTAAAAATGAAATCCTCACTGGATGCCAATAACAAGCTTAGCTGACACAGTACCTTCCTTTATTTTACAAGGTATCTCAAAGGAGGATAATGAAGGCCGTTTCTTTGAGACATACGATTTTTATTAGATTTTGGCAGACAAAATATCATAATGTGACAAATATCATGTCCAGCATATTATAAGTGCATTAGTCTATAATGTACTTGTAATACAGGGAACATTTGTAACATAATATCCTGTCTCTCAATGTCTAAATAAGGCCCATAGTGAATTGAGTACATTCACAGCATTGCAATATGTTTGTGACCATGTGCCTATGCCGAAAGTCTAAGCTTTTGAGCAGCTGACCTCATCAACAAAGTCACTGTCAATCAATCAATCAATATTTGTAGAGCATGGCTTATCACTCATGAAAGTATCCAGACACTAGGTTGCTGAGCTTAAATGAATACCAGGTCTTGGGTCTCTTCCTAAGGTCAGTGAGTGAGGGTGATTTTCAGAGGAGGAGAAGGACGGCATTCTAGGACTTGGAGCACAATAGGAGAAGGAGCAGCCTCCGCTGTGGCTATGGCAGATTTGCGGTGTCTGTGTGAGGGCGACAGAGGTGGAGCGATGGTTTCTGGATGGTTGGTGGAAGTTCAGGTGGTGGTTCATGTATGCTGGTCCTTGGTCATGGAAGGCTCTGTAGGCGTGTGTCAGGGTCATTAATTGGCATCTTTTCTAGAAAGGGAGCCAGTGTGAGTTCCTCAATCATGGTGTGATGAGTGTCCATTTGGACAGGTTAAGGATCAATTTGGCAGCTGAGTTTTGTATCATATGGAGGCTGTAGTCCAGCCAAATGGTGATTAGGGCTCTCATGACTGTTTTTCTAGTGCTGACGGCAGCCATTTTAAGATTCTTCAGAGCATGCAGAGAATATGGAAGTAGGTGAAGTAGACTGTTTTAATCTGTCATTTCATGGTGCGTTTGCTGTCCAGGATGATGCGAAGGTTGTGGCCATGGTCTTTTGGTGTGGGCCCGAGTTCAGCGGGCCACCAGGTGTCATTTAGGAGAGAAGGGGTGTTGCCAAAGATCATAATTTCTGTCTTGTCAGTGTTTAGCTTCAGACAGTTGGCCTTCAACCAGTCTGCAACATTCTTCATGCAGTTTTGAAAGTTTGTTTTAGTGGTGGTGGGGTCTGATGAGAGCGAGAGGATGAGGTGAGTATTGTTGGTGTGGGATATGATGTCGTGGTTGTGGGTTCTAACGATATCAGCAAGAGGTACCATGTAGCTATTAAAGATGTTGGGGCTTAGAGATGCACATTGAGGGACACCACAGATGGTGCTCTTCAGTTCTGAGGTGAAGGGAGGTATGCAGATTTTCTGCATTCAACCCGTTAGGAATGATACAATCCATCTGAGTGCATCTCCATCGATACCGATCTGGTGCAGTCTCTTTATGAGCATGTGGTGGGATATGGTGTTGAAGGCTGCAGAGAGGTTGAGGACGATCAGTGCTACCAATTCTCCCCTGTCGAGTAGGGTGCATATGTCGTCTGTGGCAGCAATCAGGGTGGTCTTGGGGCTGTGGTTGGTGGGAAAACCGGACTGGGGCATTTGGAGAGCTACCGGTTGATGGCCTTCTCCAGGACTTTGGCGGGGATAGGGAGGCGAGAGATCAGGTTGTAGTTCTGAAGTTCACTCGGGTCAGGGGAGGGTTTATTGAGGAGAGATCTGACTTCTCCATGTTTCCATGTGTTGGGAAAAGTGGCTGCTGAGATGGATGCACTGAGGATGGTGGTGAGTTGGTGGCTGATCTCCTTTCTTCGTAGGTTGAAGAGGCGGTGGGGCAGGGATCCGGGGGCACTCCCGAGTGGATTGAGTTCATGATGGCAATGGTGTTCGGAGTGGTGAGCTGTTCCCATGTGGCAAGATGCTGGTCAGGTGAGGTTTCAGGTGGAGTGAGGAGGCTGAGGAGGTTGTTGGGTTGGGGCTCAAAGGTCTTGTAAGTGGTGGATATCTTGTTGTGGAAGTGATTCGCTAGAGCATCGCTGAGTTCCGGTGAAGGAGGAATAGTGTTCTCAGTGTCTGTCGGGCAGGAGAACTCTCTGACAATGGTGAGGAGCTCCTTGGTGTGGTTGGTGCTTGCCTCAATGTGGTCTCCAAGGGTATCCTTTTTCATATCCTTAGGTCACTGGTGTTATTCGTTGAGGGCTAACTTGAAGGTGTCTCAGTCAGTTGTGTGTCTGCTGGAGTGCTATCTTCTCTCCAATTGTTTGCAGTTGTGTTTCATAGTACTGAGTTCAGGTGTTTACAAGCTGGCTTGTTTGGTGAACCTGCAGGTTTCGGCTGGTTTGATGGGGGTGACTAGGTCAGTGGTGTTGGTGATTTAGGCATTGAAGTGCTGGACTTCTTGTTCCCCGTTGGTAGCAGAATCGGGCTGGGTGGTGTTTAGAGCGTCTATTGATTGAATCTGTACCGCATTTCTCCCGCTGTGGAAGGGGGTGTTGGGGGGTAGATGGTGGAGCATGGTGATCCTGCAATGATGAAGTGGACGATTGACTGGTCAGTCCAGGCGAGTTCTGTGGCATGGCTGTATTTGACTCTGCTGCTGTACATGAAGATAGGGTTCAGTGTGTGTCCTGCTCTCTGCGTGGGGTCTGCAACCAGTTGGGTGAGGCCGATGTTGTCCATTTGTTCCGGGAGGTTGGCAGAGATAGAGTCTGTGGGGATGTCCAGGCGGAAGTTGAGGTCCTCAAGTAAGATGTAATGTTTGGACTCGATGGCAAGTGGGGCAATGAAGTCTGTGTTATGGTTGCAGAGTCTGGTGTGTGGTCCTGGAGCTCCGTAGACAAGAGTGTTTTTGATGGCTGTTTTTCTGTTGCTATGGAGTTGGAATTTGAGGTGATCCATGATTGTGTGGTTTTCGGTGGTGGTGGAGCGGATTTCTTCTCTGTGAATAATGGTGACGCCACCTCCTTGTTTGTTGGTGCAGTCCCAGTGTGTCATCTTGGAGCCATTGGATGTTGAGAACGCCATGTCAGTGACTGAGGAGGGGTTGAACCAGGTCTCTGTGATGAAGACAGCATCAGAGCGAGGATAGAGAAGGTGTCCAAGATTTTGATGGCATGTTTGCAGAGAGATCTTGTGCTGATAATGATGCACTGGAGTGGTTCCAGGAGGTCCTGGTGGGCGGAGTGGGAATGCTGCAGGTTTCTGTGTTATGTGTGAGGTCCTGTGTTTCAGGAAAACAGATAGCAATGGCAGGTGAACAATCCTGCTGTCAAAAGACGAGATGCAAGGCAGAAGTTGTTGCAGCATTCCGGGTCCAGGGTTTGGAGCACTGCAGTGAAGTATACTCCAAAAACAAGGGGAGAGAAGGCCCCATTTAACCTATCACCTCAAGGAGGCAGGGTACGGCGACACAGTAATTTAAAAAGAGTAACACCAGGGGGAACAAAGAACTCTCCACCACTCAACACACTACTCAGACACTCATTCACTCCAATGACCAATCTTAATGAAGGAATATCTGAACAAATATTTAATAAATAATCCCATATAAAACAAAAACATGAAACAACTCTGTAAAACATCCTACAGGCCCCACAAGGGACTGCTAGAGGAAATCTAGGCTAAAACAAATCATTTGGAAGACAAAACAGAAGACATCCTCCCTAGTCTACCATCTCCTGTCCCAGGTTTGGTACACACTGGCCAACTGATTTGTGCACCCAATTTCTAATCTATTTTAGGCCAGTTCCAATTGGTCCAGCAATCCAACTTTTGTCAATGCATTTCGGTGGTCTTTCACAGTCCTTCTACCACCTTCCTTAGGACAGTTATATATTCTCCCAAAACATTAATTTCATGTCTGTAGAGAAATAAAGAATAAATGAAAACATTTTAATTTCCCAATTTTTCTACACTCCCCATGGGTCTAAAAACTTCTTTAAAAATATAGCACCCTTAATTATATCCTCCCAATGGTACCTATAACCTCATAGGAGGATAACCATTATTCCTTTATTAAAACATTACATATTGGCACCCAGTGTGAGCAATCAATCATATCAGTGCTTGCTCCAATGGGCCCACACAATCATGTCATTGTCAATACACCACACCACTCACCTGCATCCAATATAGATCATACAAGCACAGACTCACTAATCGTCACCAAAATATAACCTCATCCAGAGAGTTTCTTTTACTTCTCTATTGTTCTCTATTGTTCATGGACGGATCACTTCTACATGGGTAAAGCAAATTGATAGACTATTATAGTCATATCCTTGGGACCATATTATTCTACAGGTCCCCATTGTCTCATTGCTCTTTTTATCTTTTCATCATCCATGATTTACCCCCCATGTATGAAGCCCTTCTTGCCACCTCAAATTATGGTGAGTATTGAAACAATTAGTGTGATATGGTGACTAGCAGTGAGTATTTTATCATCATCAATCACCCAATATTATCCTCAGGGCTTACCATGTACTTCACTCACTCTTCAAATTCATTTAAATATTTAAGAAGGACCCAGTGCCATCAAACTGGCTCTCAATCTTAGACCTAAAAGTAAAAAACAAAAATAAGCTCACTTTCCTAATGTTCCAGGAAAAACACACTTTCCGAGTTCCTTAATTGGGGAGATATATTCCTTCAATTGCCAATAATCATACTTTGTACTAATCTCCGACAGGCACAGCTGTACACCTGTCAAAACACCAAGATATTTAACAGTATGATGCTCTCACAGCAATCCATTTTACATAATTCATGGAAGAATCTACCTTATTGACTACATAATTTTAGTGTCTACCAGGCACAGGGAAACCGTATATATAAACATGATATGACTTGTGGCTTTTTTTCTATTTTTTGTGCCCCAATGATAATAAAATGCCACTCCATCATAAAATGTGTCATCTTGGGCCTTAAAAATAACCTTTTTGTTGTTTAAAAATCGTCTCTATTTACAGCTTAATGGGACCAGTATGGGAGCTACTTGTGCTCCAAGTTTAGCCTGTCTCTAAGTAGGTGAATTTGAGAGGAAACACATATACAATGAAGTGTCCCATTCTCTGAGAATATGTTGATCTGGCATTGCTTTATTGATTGCATCTTTTTATATGGGAAGGCTCTCTTCAGAGTTTCTGCCATGGTTAAATCTGAGTGATATTAATTTGAGATTCACAGCCCATGTCGTCAGTAATACTGCAGTTGATTTCCTAGATATTTCTATTAAAGATAATGGTGGAACCTCAAAGGTAGAGTTATTCACGAAACCTACTGATAAAAACACGCTTCTACGTTATTCAAGTTTTCACCCTAAAGCAAAAGGGATAGTATCCCTTTTGGGCAGTTTTTGAGACTTAGAAGGTATTGTACCTCTCTTGATGACTTCTATAAACATTCAGAGGTATTAAAACAAAAATTAAAAGACAGAGTATATCCTCACAAGTTGATTAGCCATGACTTTAAGACAGACCAGTTCTACAATAGAGAAGGTATGTTTGAAAATCAGTGCAGGAAATGGAGATGGATAGGATAGTATTTGTTAGCCAATTTAATGACATCAGCAACAGGATTAAGAATATTATAAATAGGAATTGGCATGTCTTAAACAGTGAAGGAGAAACTCCCCTGAGCAAACCCCTCTATGCATTCAGAAGTAACAAAAACTTAAGGAATAGGTTAGTACATACCTATAGGGAGGAACGCCCAGTTAGACAACTTATCCTGACAGGTAGTGTAAAAAAGGGTAACTACGGATGTGTCAACTGTAATTGTTGTGATCTATGTATTGAAGAGAAATCCATTGAAAATCAGGGCTCAAAAGCTGCCCCAGGAAGCATGAAAACTGTTGCAGCAAAAATGTTGTATACTTAATCAAATGTCCTTGTGGTTTGGGGTATGTGGGTGAAATACGCAGGGAATTCAGGACAAGTCTGTGTGAGCATAGATCAGCCATTAGAACGGGCAAACTGAATGTGCCATTAGTGGAACATTTCCAGGATAAAGGACATTCAGAGAAATATCTGCAGTGGTTTATTCTGGAAAGGATCTTCCCGAAAAAGAGAGGAGAGAACTGTGGTACATTATTAGATTAGAGACTGTCAAGAATGGTTTAAACAGCAAGGAAGAATGGGACGGGGGCTTATTTACAAATAATTGATTCTTAAGGAGTTACAAATTCGTAACCTGGGTGAGATCTCCCACTGAATGGAAGTTTTCTTTTAAATTAAATATGCCATGAATAGGAGGACCGCTGGGGTAAGGTTAGTGGTGTGGGGCTTCTGGAACAAGTCCTTATTTATTATGTTTGTGAGATTTCTTATTGACGCTGGTGTTTTTATAAACCCCATATGGAGGGGAAAGAAACACCGCTAAAGTATGGTTAGTGGTACAGTGCTCTCTGTTTTTGATAAACAGGAAGTGAGGATCCTAATCCAAGATGGCCCACGTAAAAGACCCACTAGAAGACTAGAAGGTTAGCAGTATAGGGTTCTCTGTCAGTGTTGAAAAGGCAGTGAGGATATAGAGTGTAGGAAGTGACGTAGCGGAAAAGGAAAATGAGGATTATCCTGATTTTTGGAGACATCACACCCATTTTAAAATATAAAGAAGCAATATGGGGGCAGTTTATGTGATGTATCAAAGAAGGAACAACAAGAACAATGTTACGTTGTTTCGTTAAAACAGTAGGAGAAGTATGTACTTTGAAGCAGTGATTTCAAAAGTAAGGGGCCTATATTTGATAAAAGAAGAATGAAGCTACCCGGAAATTAGAGTGTCCTATTTTGGGTTTTTCTGGTGAATGTGACTATGAGTAATTTAAAAATGAGGGGAGTACATAGGACAAATGTTATATGCAGCTTCTCTGAGTGTAAATGTGGAGGCACCTTGGGTTTTAGATTAATATGAGTTTGAGCGATACAATTGAATAGATGCTCTGTGTCGAACAAGTTATATGCAATTTTTATATGCAGCTCCTCTGAGTGTAAACGTGGAGGCACCTTGGGTTCTAGATTAATATGAACTTGAGAGATACAATTGAACAGATGCTCTGTTTCGAACAGTATTTGGCACATACTCAAAACATGTACAATACGGGCTGGGATAAAGAATAAGAGTGGTATTTTGTTATCATTGGGGCACAAAACAAGAAAAAAAAAGTCATATTATGTTTATATATAAGGTTTCCCTGTGCCTATTATACACTAAAATTGTGTTGTCAATAAGGTAGATTCTTCCATGAAATATGTAAAATGGATTGCTATGAGGGCATCGTTTTGTGAAAAGATCTTGCTGTTTTGACGGGTGTACAACTGAGCCTGTCAGAGATTAGTACAAAGTATGATTATTGGCAATTGAAGGAATATATCTCCCCAACTAAGGAACTCGGAAAGTGTGTTTTTCCTGGGACATTAGGGAAGTGAGCTTATTTTTGTTTTTTACTTGTAGTTCGAAGATTGAGAGACAATTTGATGGCACTGGGCCCTTCTTAAATATTTAAATGAATTTGAAGAGTGAGTGAAGTACATGGTAAGCCCTGAGGATATTATTGGGTGATTGATGATGATAAAATAGTGTCTGCTAATCACCATATCACACTAATTGTTTAAATACCCACCATAATTCGGGGTGGCAAGATGGGCTTCGTACGTGGTGAGTAAATCATGGGTAATGAAAAGATAAAAAGAACAGAGACAATGGGGATCTGTAGAATAATATGCTCCCAAGGATATGACTTTAATTGTCTATCAATTTGCGTTACCAATATAGAAGTGATCGTCCTTGAACAATAGAGAAGTAAAAGAAACTCTCTGGATGAGGGTACATTTTGGTGATGATTAGTGAGTCTGTGCTTGTATGATCTATATTGGATGCAGGTGAGTGGCGTGGTGTATTGACGATAACATGATTGTGTGGGCCCATTGGAGCAAGCACTGATATGATTTATTGCTTACTCTGGGTGCCACTATGTGATGTTTTAATAAAGGAATAAGGGTGATCCCCCTATGGGGTAATAGGTAGCATTGGGAGGGTTTAATTAAAGGTACTCTATTTTCGTAGAAGGTTTTAGACCTTTTCCATTTATTCTTATTTCTGTACAAACATGAAATGAAAGTGTTGGAAGAATATATAATCGTCCTGAAGAAGGTGGTAGATGGACTGTGAAACACCACCGATTAGCATTGATGTTGACGCAAGTTGGATTGCTGGACCCATTGGAACTGGCGTATAATAGATTAGAAATTGGGTGCATGAATCAGATGGCCAGTGTATACCAAACTTGGGATAGCAGATGATAGACTAGGGAGGTTGTCTTGTGTTTTGTCTCCCAAATTATTAGTTTTAGCCTAGATTTCCTCTAGTGGTCCCTTGTGGGGCCCGTGGGATTTTTTTAAGAGTTGTTTTATGTTTTTTGTTCTATATGGGATTATTAATAAATATTTTTCCAGATATTCCTTTATTAAGATTTATCATTGGAGTGAATGAGTGTCAGAGTAGTGTGTTGAGTGGTGGAGAGTTCTTTGTTCCTCCTGGGGTTACTCTTTTTAAATCGCTCTGTAGTGGAGTACCTGTGGGTGGGGTTACTCTTTTTAAATTGCTCTGCAGTGAAGTACCTGTGGGTGGTCGGAGGACCAGGGTTTCTGGCGATGGGCGTGGTCCAGGTGCAGACAGGCTCAGCCGGGCTTGTCTTTGGTTCTCTGATGGTACATCTGAATGCAACAACTGTGCACCCATGCTGCGGCCTCCATTAAGTAGGTTCTGGGAAGGGCGCTGGGGAGGCACGTGGCAGGAAGCAGGAAACGGGAGGGCAAAGAACTGGCGAGGAAAAGAAAAACTATGGCTAGGGACTAAATTAAAAACTTAACTAAGATAAGTAAACTAAGACTAAAAACTAAACACTAAGACAAAAACTAGCTGACAGGCTAAGAAGGCCTGCAGACCAGGACTAACTGCACTAGGTAGGAGCAACCTAGCAGCCGTATGGAGGAAAGAGGCCCACGGGGATGGGGGCACTATCAAGCAGCAGTGGGGAGGTGGTGAGGACCAATAGTATCTATTGATGTACTTACTATGAATAAAAAGTACAAGAACACATCAACTGTTTACATAGCCTGGAGTTTAGAGTAGCAATGGTTTACCTCAAATGTTAGGACTGAAAAAATATATCATTTTTCACAATCTGTGTGAAGTGCACTTCTCCCCTTGTATGGAGAAGCATGCTTTGAATGAATTTACTTCACAGCTGTTCCATGCTGCTGAACGCGAAGCGTTTCAGTACACCTTCACTATTGTGCAAACTAGTCATAGTCCGAGAAACACTGTAAATCTAAAGACATCGTAAACCTGATGGGGGAAATAATGCATAATAATTACCATATTAACATACGGAATTAAAGAGGCTTGCCAATGTTGGTAAACTTCAGACCCTGATAGAATTTTGTTGATGTCTATTGTTTCACAGTGCCTCATAATGTGCATGGGCAACCCTTACATATGTGGCATATTAATGCGTGTTTTCTCTCTGTAAATACAACTTGGAGGAATATGAACGTCTCACATTTGGTCTACAGTACTTCTCCGCGGGTATAATGTTGTGCATAGAAGTTGGAAGATACCAACTGCAGCATTCAAGGGGTATGTTTTCCCAAAAGCAGCATATTGGCCGCGTCTACTTCTCCAAGTGTTTACCTATAAAAAATCTAAATCCCGTATATTTTTAGGTTAAACGTTGGCCACACACCGCTTTCGTGAAGTAGAATAAACAACCACTGTGGCCTCGCTCAAAACATTTTTCCTCCCCTTGCATTCTTGAGGCTTGACAAGTACGCCCAGCACTTCCTGGTAGGGTTGCTGCCGAGGGGGAGGGGCGTTGCAGGCATCAATGCAAACCAGACATTAGAGATAACACCGCACGGCTACATTCAACAGTCTCCCCACTGCGGCCAGCACGATGCATCGGTGGCAAGGAAACTGACTCTTTCACCTTCATATCAATATTGCACTGCAATGAACGAATTCCAAAATGCCTTGGGAAATGTGTCCACAACCTGGTTGCCTCTAAAAAAAATGTAAGGTAAGGTTATAACGACTGTTATTTCCTATAACTAAAATGTGGAAGGATGTATGTGAAAGTTATGATTCATATTTCGAATGTTCGCGAATTGCCACCTCAGCGTGCAGTCTCTTGTCGCACTCCGCCTGTTACTAAGGACAGGCAGGAGACTGCGGCCGCAGATCTGCTTAAAGCAGCCTTTTCCTGTCTGTGCACTGTCACGACACAGACGGCGATCGCACTGCTGTATAGCGCTCCACAATGAAGCAGGTGCACAGACGTGTCACAGGCACTACACAACTTAGCTAGCGGAGTGGGATTGCGTCTGTCAACGACGTGTCTCCTCTGAGTGCAGAGATCTTTCAGTGTTACGCTCACATCTCACGTACTTGTGTTGCAATAGGCGAAAAATGTTCAGTAATAGGTTAATTTTCTGAACCCTGCATATAAATTACTCGTGACATGTTTAGCCTTGCTGCCTTAAATGGAGAGTGCTGTCCTCCAGCAAAGCATCGCTCGTGCCAAGTTTGCAGGAAGGATGACGCCCCTTTTGAGTTTTTTTCTTGTTTTTTTCACTATTTTGTAGCGCGTCGTTGCAAACTATTAGAAAAGTTAGTTAATGCGTCTAAACATTCATTTCATAGCCCTAGTAAATTAATTAGAGAAGGGAACACGAACAAAATGTCGAACACTATTCCCATCAGCCAAACAAAGACATATGTTAGGAATAAACATATGTCGCATCGATTGATTTGGGATTTTCTTTATTAACCAAAGCTATCGAGAATGTAATGTGTTTTATCACTATACACATGCACTTACAGAGATCAGATTCAAGTGGGACTTCAGGCCTAAAGAGAAGGTACTGGGTTTAAGTACGACGTCTACGCTTGTACGGAAGCCGATGAGCGATTGGCGACCGAAAGACTAATTATACTCATTCTGTTGGCACCGACTTTAAAAGTACCACAACTTTGAAGACATTGCGTATTCTTTTAAGTATTTTTAAAGTAGCGATTGGGAACTGGAAAGTGGCTATTAGTGCAGCAGGTGCAGTGACATCGGGTTTCGATTGTCATTGGGACCGCTTCACCCAAGTTATGACAATCTTTTACTAACTCAACAGGAATGGGATGGCCCGCCTTCCTGAAAGGCTTATGGCACACCTGCCACACCACTAAGAACCCAGGCCAAACAATTCAAAGCTTGAAAATGGTATGGAGTATCAAACTTATTATTTGATTCTCACCAATCCAAGAGTTGTTTGGCTTTGCTTGAGAGTGTACACTTACAGTACTCTATTCTGTATATATATTTTACACTGTCAAAAGTAGTAACGAAGTTTATGTTTGCTCATAACTTCAGACAACTTGTGGTCCACTTTCAAGTGCTTTAGTTTAAAATAGGGTTGGAGTTTGGATTCCTTTTTCTTTTGCAGTGAAAATAACTTTGCTCTTTTTGTCCCTCACATTTTGAGTCAAAATAGCATAAGTTAAATGTGCTGTAATTTATTCATCTGTGAGATGGTGTGGTGTTATTCTTCAGCCAATGATGCATATTTACTTAATATTAATTTAATTATATGATTTGCTCTATTGTTTTAGTAAGCATGCATTGCTCCTACTTAGTATAAGATATTTTGGCAGTAGTGAATTGCTTAATTAGGTAATTATATTGAATATTTATGGAATATAATAATTGAAGTATTAAATTCATTAAAAATTTAATCTATTTGGCTTGCTTTTATTTCATGCTAAATGATTAAACTATATAAACTCTATGTTTGTATAATACAAAACAACACATTATAGTCCTGTAATGATAATGGAGCATGCTGACGATATAAAATAAGCAGTGGTAAAGGTATATTGTACCATATTATACAATACCTCACATTGTTATGACATTACCTTTGCAATAAATCTAGGCATCTCATCGGCAGAAATATATTTTGAACACTAATGATGTTTTTCTTGTGAATTGTGGAGAATAATTAACACATGTATTAGCATTCTCACTGATTATGGGGCCTGAACACAGGCTGCGCGTGCATGTAGACATATAATTATGCACTTACTGAGCTCTAAGTTCTGACTTGTCTCGTTGTCTTCTTTGTAAGGTGCATGCAATTTGACAATCCAGGATTTAGTTGGTGAAGGTCTTCTAGGCCTCACCTTGGTCCTTACACTCACAGGACACTTTATTAAGAGTTGGGCACATAATCACATTGACGAGAGAAGTTACCTTCTTCTTGCCCTTGCATAGGTAATTTCATTTGTGTATATGATTTGTTAGCATTTATTTTATGCTACCATATAGTGACATTTGTAAATTATAGGAAACTCCTATGCCCTATAGATATAAAGTAACATCTGGAAAAGCTTCCTGATAGTATTTGTCCTGTACACACTAGATAAACTCCAAATAAAAAATACATAAATAAATAAAAAATAAAACTTTCTTTCAGGGAATATAACAAGCATGTTCAAGAAGGTACAGCAGTTTTCTAGGTGTGCAGTTAAACAGGGGAGTTCCGATGAAGAGCTCCCGGGAATTTCAATGGCAATCTTTACTTTCTGTATTTAGAAATTCTGATCAGATGATGGGGCACACGTTAATCTTTTAATCATTTACCTACTTTCTAGTTTCTAATAGTCACATGGAAAACGTCGGTGGCTCGCAAACTTCACCATGTCTGTATTCACTTTAGCTAAACTGTCTAATATAGAAGGTCATTTTTGTTCCTGAACATATGGCAATTTAGTTTAAAAGAAGTTTCGAATGAGTTTGTGAAAGCATATAGTAACCAAATAGAAACACAGCGAGTCTTTTGTTTTATGTGTCTCTGTTGATATATGTTCATGCTCCATTTAGACGTCAGATATACAGGGTGGGTAGCAAAAACGGAAAGCCCTTAATTACGTAGGACGTGTCTGGATACCAGTTGACTGACTAAACAGACTATAATTGCCCCTTTCTGGCTGAGTTGTGAAGCCCACAGCTATTACTGCCTTGGAGGAGTTAAAGGCAGATCTGAATTGTCTCAGTGTTGATTTCAGAATCAGCTTTTCATACTTTATTTATCTTAGACGCCTTTAAGTAGTTTTCTGATCTAAATTGAGGGGAAAGATGATGCAACAATCTCACCATGCTGTTAAGCCGCATGGCAGCAATGACATGTAGCTAGTGCATTTGGGCGCTATTGCTTTTAAATACTTTTAAATGCAAAATACAAGCAACACTCCTCCTATTTTATTATTATTATTATTATTATTAAGTGGCATTTTTCAAAGCACAAGTAACGTCTAGTCAGTGTGCAGCAAAGTTGTAGGCCTCGTATAAGGAGAGTTGGGTGCCAATCAAAGGAATACTGTTGCATACCAGTGCACCTCGAACCCGAAGGATCTGCCCTTCTATTTTTTGTTTTTGAATTTGGGCACTACAAACAGCGCCTCCAGGTTGGACCTCAAGGTGCAAAGGGGAAAATAATTGAAAACGTTTTGAAAATTTTCTTGGATATTGTGTAACCACATTTTCACAAATCTGCTATTTGCAAACGTTTGCTACTTCGTGGTCTGATTGAATCTGATTTACTACTAGGTGGTTCAGGCGCTGAAAAATTGGATCCATGTTTTCATTTTTAAACATAAAAATATGCATGACAGAGTTTCCCTTGCTTTTAGTTCATGAGCGCTGGATTAGATGCCGTGTTACTGCCTCTTTAAGTTCATATTTTCATTGATTGTTTAACTTTCCACTTTAGCAAATTAAATTAAATTAAGGCCACAGTAACTAAGCTGCGAAAAGCACGGTGGCCCCGAGCACCCAAAATACGTGTCACATCCTCAAAATGATGCTATTATGTGAGCCAGTAATTCAGTTAGCTTCTTACATCAATAGGCCTTTTCACGACCAACAGAACATCACTCTACTAAGACATGATCTCTGAAAATCTCTAATTTGCCATTATCTAACTGGTTGTAAGGTTAGGAAGGAGGCTTTTGTGCTTATCCGAGTCAGATGTGAGCCCTGCTGTGCAGAGGCCGTGCCGCTGTCGTGTGGCATCTGAAGTGTAGCTGTCAAATTGTCTTTCGTTCTTCCTCAGATGTAAACCGTGCGCGGCATTTGCGTATCTGCTGTCAAATTTATGAAGGACATGCTTTTTTTAAAACTTTTTTTAAAAAAGCAGATAAGGGAATATTCTTTGATTTAATGTTTTACAAATAGCATTATTACTTTGTGTGAGCACCTCCGCTATAGTGGTTGGCTTAACTTTGTAACGCATCAATCTTTCTCGAACAGTTTAACTGGAATTAGGGCTTGCCCGGAGGTGCTACATTCTGCACGTTGGCTCCTTTCAAAGCGCTAGAGGCCTGAAGCGAAGTGTTTTTTGGATGCAATGAAAGTAACTGCAAGAAATGAAAAAAGGGGATTATAGCCACAAGTCAGAGTGAACAGTAAAAACGAAGAAATATGTCCAAATACAGAATAACCAACATCAATACCCAATTGTGCAAAAGCGTTTCATGAAAACACATCAACCTATTAAACTTTCAATGTAACAAAAGTCCCCACCCTATGAACACAAAAACACGTATCACTTTGGCCTAGTCCACAGAACCTTTATTAATTTGTGGAATTTTGTATGTTTTAAAAGCCCAATTATATTAATACAAAAGAATCTCAATTTTAAGTTTTAGAAGCCAACTTCTGCACAAGTGAGGGCCAGTCCCTCATTTCTGTTAGCTCTTCGCAAACACTGACAGGCCTCTGCAAAAGAGTTCATATTATGAGAATCAGTTTCTCCATAAAGGCACCTTCTATGTCTTATGGCAGCTGCCACGTTGTAAATGCACTTCTTAAAAGCTGGGGCCAATGCATAACTGCGGCTGACTTCCACACACTGGCACTATTGTAAGATCATATTAGATTACATTAACATACGAATTTTAATTGTGATAGAACTGAACTGTTGATAGTCTTATAATTATTTAATTAGAGAAATACGTGTTAGCACAATAATAAAATCTTATTAAAATATAAATAAACATATCTAGGACTATGAATAATTGGAATTCATGCATCACTTCCACACCAGTTAATGAATCCCTTTGATATCATTTGTGTCATAGTGTAATGAAATCACCCAGTAAATAAATTCAGGTTGACAAATATGCCTACTAGGTTAGAGATCTCATATACAGTGAGCCATTTTGTCCTGACTTCTGCCAGCTTGTATGTACTGCCATTTACCTAATGAATTGCTTGTAAGAGCTGACACTCTCTTGAGCACTCCGGCAGAACATTTATCTTTCCAAAATTGATACATATTAGCTGTCACAATATTACTGCTATTGTCATTAATTGGTAGTTGTGCGCATGGAAACAATGATGCTATTTACCAGTAGGAACAACAGAATGGAGGCGAATTAAGTGAAGATCGGGATACGTATTACACAAAGTGTCAGACATTAACAAAATGTGAGTATGTTGAAAGAGTGATGTATGGGATGAGATATCTCTAGAACTGTAATACAGTATTTTAGGAGAGTGGCAACATATATAGAAAGCATCAAATAGCATAGGTGACATGAGTAGAACACCATCCTGGCAGCAATTCTGAAGAGTTACTGAACAATTTTGAACTGTTAGTACAATTTTGCAAGAAGGCAGTAAACTATCACCATGTAGTGCAAGTGATGCTAGTGAATGTACACAAACTTTCAATCAGCACCTGGTGTTCTGGCGTGTCACAGTATGACCAGTGTGTGGGGTGGCCTTTGCCCTGGAAATTTAGAAGCTGTTCCCTGATGTTTAATACAGAGGTCTCTATTTCCCTAGGGGATCAGAAATATGACTGAAAGTGACTTAGAATGGCATTCAACTCTAGGTTGGGGTACAGTTGGTGTATGATCACAGGTGCAAGCAAATTTACAATACAAAGAAGGTATGATGTATGTCTGTGTTTTACTAGATTATGTTCACAGAGAATTTTCTTTGGAGTTGGTGGGATAATTGAATGTTTGATAGACTGGGACATGGCACCTCTTGATAAGGAGGCATTGATAAGCCTGGTGATGATTGGAGTGAGTGTTGGAAGCCCATGATGGATGACTTTTACATTAGCAATGTTCCAAGGGTGAGGGGATTTTCTGAATGAGGCTTAATGGTTACAGATGTTAGATTTTTTTATGAAAGCAAACACCAAATCCAGTCTAAATTGGGTGAAAACAGAACTAAGGTACAGGAAACAATGGTCCATATAGGCTGGAATCCAATACCACCAATGATAACAAACCTCATGATTTCTCCTGCCTTGCCTCGACCCATATTCAGGAAGGCATCTAAGAACTATAACTTGCGGTGAAGAGTGTAAAGCTTAAAATACCCAGCCCCCCTCAAATGACATATAGAAAGTACTGGATTGTCTCTATTCCCCGGGTGAACTGCCACAAGAGAAAGTGGCAGGGCCCAAAACTGCACCAATCCATCTTATTTAGAAGTGACGAGTATTGGGTAAGCACAAAGAGAATGTTTTGTAAAATACAAAGAGCAGCTTCTCATAGGTCTGGGACAAGTAGCCCACTAGCAAATCTTCACTTTACATTGCATGTTAAGAACACATTATGGTATATCTTACATTTTAAGACAGTATCAAAAAAGAGGACAAAACCCAGCATGGGGGGAACAACCCCCCTTTTGCAAACACCTTTCATGAAGACCATTGCATCCATCCAGCAAACTCGTCCTTTTCACTTCATCATGCTGAGACACTGCCACAGCCAACTCATTCCACAATAGGAATTTCACTCATCTTTTACACAAGGTAATGATAATGAAGCAAATGGCAACTGTGAAGTAAGAACTGCAGAACACAGGTAGCAATGAGAGAAACATTAGCATTATTTAGCTTCACTAAAGTGGGAGGTCATGCCTTCTACGAAACTGTGCTGCATAGAATGAAACGCCAGCATTGCTGAAAGACAAGCTGTGCCTTGGATTAGTCCCAACATGTGACTAAGAATGCAGGAAAGCATATGGGTCTCAGACTGTAAACCAACTATTGATTATTTAATTAGCTCTTAGTTTGCAAATTGTCAGAGCTGGTTGGTGTGCAATGAACTGAGAAGAAATACTTTACCCGTAAACCCATTTTGGACTCTCTCCATTAATTAGTCCAACTAGTTACAATGCAAGACATCAGATGATATTAATAGTGTTATATTTTGGATATGATTTGAAGGTTGCCCATGCATAGTTGCCTCTTTTTTGTATTGCTGCACCCAGTGGTTCTGATTACACTGCTTAATCCCTTAATCCTATGAACATTTAGGTTTATGGCCTGATTTAGATCTCGGCAGATGGAATACTCCATCACAAATGTGAAGGATATCCTGTCCGCTGTATTACAATCGCCATAGGATATAATGAGATTGTAATATGGCAGGCATCACGTTTGTGAAAGGGGTTTTCCCCTTAGCCAAGATCTAAATCAGGTCCTTTACCTTTGGTAATATTCCATCGAATTCACCCCGTGGGATTTAATTTTTTCCCTGGCAACATGCAACATACCTAGCAATTGCTTTTAGAAATGTCTTATATATTAGTGTTCTCATGTTTATTTTTACTTACGTTGTTGTAATATTTATCTTTGTGTTCCTTGCAAGGGAAGGACATTTCAGTAAATACAATGTCAGGTGACTCAGAGGTGTTGTTATAAAAATAACATCTACCAATTCCAGTCGCTTCCTTTTCAGAAATCAAATCCACAGCCTAAATAATATATGTTCATTATAGTATATGTGTATCTAGTCTAGTGTGAAACATAGAATTGCACAACCCAAGCCTCTCTTTGGAGGTAAGCATCCTGAATATCGACCCCAGAATATTGATGGGACACAATTGTAAGAACAAATTATCAAAAACAAAATATTTACAGTTAAATAAGCCTAGATTTTCTAAACCCAACTCCACATCCATGTGTCTTATTAGTACATATGTCTTCAAGCCACATAGATGTGGAGTTATGAATAGTGAATCTATACTTCCTCATATTCTCTTACCTTTCAATATTTTGTCCCTTGATATTCTGTCCTCAATATTGCTGTATTAAGATATTCTGGAGGTTGATATTGAATAGTGCAGACGTGGATGGATTTGTTAATTGGGCTGCTTTACAGGAGCACAGCAATATGTTTAAATACTGTCAACTCCATTGTCTAGATAAAAGACCAATCTTGTCTTCAAACTCCAGTGCATCATATACACTTTCTACACATCACAGAACTAGTATATTTCAGTTATGTGGCCTTTCTGTTCATGTGAGACTTGTCAACATATGCAGTTTATCCAGTTGCTCTTCTTACAAGCATAATCAAATTGATGCTTGTAATTAACTAGCAAAGTTACACAAACAATTGCATAATTTCGTACACTATAGTGTACAAGTGCATTTCATGTCTGCCACATGTGCATTGTTACATATTTTACCTGACAATACTTTGCTACTTACATATTATAATTCAAGCATCAGTTATATCTTATAATTAGCAATTTTCTAAATGACAGTAGACTGTAATATTCATAGACTATGAAAATGTGTCCCACGTTGAGGCTGACCACCCATGCTTCAAAATAATGTGTGAACAAAAACAGAAAAAGGTAATGGGTGGATACTTGAATTAATCTCAGTCGTTGTAATACACCTGGCCATTTTCACACACTATGAGTGATGTGGTTACTGTTCCACTGTAGATAGGTACCCTGCATTTTCAAATCAACCTTGCCAGCCCCCTTAGGGTTAGGTAATTCTGACATGCTATCCCATCTGGAAAGGAAAGCTGAAAATATTCCAGCCTTATTAGGCCCTCCTCAGTGCAGTGCAGCTTGTGTCCTATGGCACAGTGAACTACGGAAGCCACAACTGAAAAACATTGCAACATATCCTTTCAGATGACTATTTCCTAATATTTATAAACTTATGGCAATTTTGTGTTCTGTTTCAAATGACAAATATTATGCCAAAGGTTGATGAGAACATGGAGTGGAGTGGCACAAGACATTCTGTCATGAACTAGAAAACTTTAATATGATTTAGACTTATACTTACAGCGGCACCATAAGTAGTTCTTCTTTCTTTCAGCTTCATTTTCAAATGTTGTAGATTTAGACCAGTAGGGCCTGAAATTGCAATACATTTATTAAAGCATTCCTTGTCCCTTAAAGGCACAGGTGCTGGCTAGTAAAAGAAAATGTTCCCATTTGGGAAGACGTGGGAAGCAGGCAGCGGTCATCTGGACCACTGCCTCCATCCCCATAGGCCACTGACATGAGTTCTTGCTACCCCCGAGACAGCTGACATGATTCTATGATTCACAAAGGAGAAGGTGCTCTAAGGAGATACCTTCACATTCTACAAATCAGTTACCACCCCCAACAGGGTGCTCGGTAACACATCAATGGTTTGCAACCGTAGTTGCAGTCACAAACCATTGATACTTTCCTTTTCAAAACACAAATAGGAGGAAGACGCCCCTTTCACACCACCTCTTAAATGTGATTAGGAAAGGATTGTAAAACTCCTGTTATGAGTTGGAAATTATTATCTGACTTCCAAAATGTTTTTTGTACATTAACAAAATCTCTTTTGCTCTCACATAACCTGTGATTTTGAAAATCGCGTGGTCTGCGAATGGTAAATGGCTTCATGGGTAACTCACTGCTTCAACAGTATCGTCACATGGTTAGCATTGTCAGGAAAGTACGAGGTTATGTTAGAGAAAATATAGCTTAGCTTGTTCATGGTAGTCAAAACTAATGTACAGTAGTTTGACCTATGAACTGTTTAACTAACAAGTTAAAGAGAGGAAATTCTATCACCGACAAGTAGTAGAGTAATGTTTCTTGTGTTCAATTCACTGTATTTGTATTGCAGCTAATTTTGTGATTGCTCGTAACTTATAGTAATTCATGTTTAACCAACTTCTGTCTTCCCCTAAAGTTATTCTTTAATGTTTATCATGTGCACGTTTCTTGGTTCCTCAAACACGTTTTTTTTTAATAATTAAAATCGTACCAATATCTGACTACCCGAATCCAGGTGAACACTTCACAAGAATATGAATCATCTCAAAGGTTTGACTCTTTTCCAGTGTTAGACATTATTGGTCTTTGATTTCTATGCCATGTGACTGGATTGACAGCGGCTTTTAGATAGGCAACAGAAGGATAGAAATACCCAGTAAGAATAATTAATAGCAGTAAAGCTTTTGGTCCTTGGTGCTCACATTTGTTTTAAGGAGAAAAAGTGGAGGGCCATTTTAAGTTTGGTGGAGTAGGAGCCCTGGTTGAAATGAGCAGGGAATCCCACTTGCCTCCTTTTGAGGTGGGGGAACCACTAGGTTTCCTACAGCAAACCATCTGCTGCTTGTGCCATGGGAAAGTTTTGACCCATCTGCTTAGGATCACCAGATCAAATCCTGAGCAGGACCATGCCATTTAGGGCAATTTAAATGTACATTTTTCCAGCCTGGGCGGACATGGGCAGCGAAAAAATGGCATGCATGAAAACTCCCGTCACATCAGAGTCAAAAGTCCCTCAGAATCAGGGTTATTTCAGGGTTTGTTTCTGAGAAGCATATATAATGACATGTGGCCTGCCATGACATGGCAGTTTGCTTGACATTACTCTTTTGACATAAGGTTTTCCCAATGTATTGACAGAAGCACTTTTCACAAAAGCAATGTATGGGTGGATTTTCCACCACCCAGTGGGTTGAGATTCCGGCATTTGCTAGAACATTGAGTAGGTTGGTGGGTATCCCGCTGAACTTTAAATGATTGTAGGTAGTAATTCAATTAATATATTAATATATTTGTTTTGCCATAAGACAACCAATTTGTCAGTCATAAATCCGACACAATCCTGTGCACACTGTACAACAGAAATGATTTAGTGGATAGCGTACCTTTCCATAATCACGATTGATTGGATCAATTTACTTCCCATTCTTTATTACAAAACAATATTTCATTCTCAATTCTGGAACATTTATATAACACTTATGTAACGTGTATATGTCACTTTCCACCAAAACATTTTATTGTCTTTCCTATCTTTTCTATTCTTCTTTCTGTTATTTCTTGATGGCAGTTAATATTATTTTTTGCCACCAAGCTCATGTCAATGGAACTGCAGCATTTTTCCACTGTGTCATAAGGATCACCTTGCAGTTGTTAAAGTAGGGAAACATTGTGAAGGATCAATGCATATATTTAGTGTTGAATGGAAAAACATCATGGCTGATCATGAATGTCCACTGGAAGCAATACTTTAGTACCTAAATAACTGTGTTTTTAAAATTTAGATTCAGATAATCTCTGGGACCTAGTTGGCAGAGGCATGCACCCTGTCCAAATAGGTAGCACAATCCAGTCAGGGTAAGTCAGATACACACCCTAAATTAACCTGTGTTCACCCTCCGGTATTTTGCCACAGATCAGTCAGGCTTAACATAAGAGTCAACGTGTAAAGGATTTGTGCAACACTTAAGAAGTAACACAGTGAAAACACCATAGAAAGAATCCACACCAAGTTAGATCTTAATTTAATTAACAAAACAAGACCAAGAACGACAAAAATACAATAAGTAGAAGTTGCGATGTGAATGTTTAAATAATTTTTGCAATTGTAGAGGTTAGCAACCTAAAGCACAACCGGGGCTGTCTGGTCTCGCTAGACCGGGGTGAATCCAAAGTTCAGGCCAACTGCAATGGAGCGCAGGCTGGCTACCAACCTTGTCCTGCTAAAACAGTACTTTTGATCAAGAGTTGGGTCACTGTCGATGATCCAAAGCAAGGAGCCATGCCGTCTGTGATGCAAAGTCCTCAACCTCAGCGGCGATGAGTCAGCGTCAAGGGAGGATATGGCCGCTTTGATTGGCATAACAGCACTGATGTGTCAATTTTAGCAGAAAGCATCTGAAGAATATGCTTCTAAGGGCACAGGACTGGATTGGCACCACTTGACAGGGTAGGACTCACATTTGGCAGCATGCAGGAGCTGCAGCAGAGTTGTGGTGAAGTTTCTGATGTGTCTGAGATTTCAGAACATAAGGCAAGCCAGCAAGACCTTGGAGTCACTTGGTTCCCTAGATGAAGAGATGCAGGTCCAGCCCTTCTCACTCCCAGGAAAGGAGGGTCATAGGCAGCAGGACAGACACAGCAAAGTCCAACAGAGTTCCAGCAGAGTGGCAGTCCTTTCAGCACAGCAATCCTTCCTTCTGACAGGTTAACCCCTAGGTCCAGAAGTGTATTGATTTGGTAGGGTCAGAGGTCCGGTTCTTATACCCAGTGGTACCTTTGAAGTGGGGGTGACTTCAGAGAGGGACATTGCCATGCACACATGTCCTCCCTTTCCTTCCCTGGCTCCAGACACACTACAGGGGGTTATGCAGTGCTTTGTGTTGGGTTAGACACAGCCCTGTTCAGATACAAGTGTCACTTTCTCTCTCCCATCTAGTTCAGGAAGGCCCATTAGCCTGGTGATGAGCCATCAACATGTAAATGGCGCACCTCAGCTCCCTTTGTGTGCAAGTGTCTAGAGGGAATGTACAAGGCTCGGTTGTCACCCAACCCAGACATGTATTGGAGACAGGCAGCAGGTACACAGCGCTTAAGAGCAGAAAAATGCCAACTTTCTAAAAGTGGCATTTTTAAAGTTCTAGTCTTAAAACCAACTTTACTGTTAAAGAGGATGTATTATTACAAGTCCATAGGTACCAAACAAGACAGTCATACTCCTTCCCAATCAGGAATTACACTTAATAAGGGTATTAAGAAATCCCCAATGCTATTTTATGAGTGGGATGGGACTCAGTGGTAAATAAGAATTTGGGATTTTTCAGGATAAGTAACACAAAAAATTATATGTCCTGCCTTTTACTGACATGGCACCCTACCCTATGGGCTACCTAGGGCGTACCTTAGGGGGTGTGTTATGTTTAATAAAAGGGGAGTATAAGGCTTGGCAAGGGCTCTTAAATGGCAAGTCGACATGCAGTAAAACATGCACATACAGGCAATGTGGTGGCAAGCCTGAGACACATTTAAAGGGTGTCTTTTAGTGGGTGGCACAATCAGTGCAGCAGGTCTGCCAGTATCATTTCATTTAGAGTTCCTGGGCACACACAGTGCACTTTACTAGGAGCTTATAAGTAAATTAAATATACCAATTGTGGATACACCAGTGTTACCATGTTTTAGGGGAGTGAGCACATGCTCTTTAGCACTGTTTAGCAGTGATAAAGTGCCCAGAATTCTGAGGCCAACAAAAACATATCAGCAAACGTGAGGCAAAGCAGGCAAAACAAAATGGGGAAAGACCACCCTTAGGCTGTCAAGTCTAACAGTTCTCTTATCACTAATCTGCTTCAAGTTTTTGTAGCCTCAGTCTCCTTAACACCAATTAAATTACTTGCTGGCTCATTACATGCATTTTGTATTCATTGACAGAAGTTCCTGGTGGGTGTCCTTGTTCCTCACACCGTGACATATTTTCTGCCCTTCTCTTGTTTTTACACAATCATCAATAGTTGTCCAGTGTAAGTCTTGACAGAATTTTGTGATATCAACATGATATAGATTTGCATGCACACAATCTAAATTGGAATCATTTTCATAGTCTTTGAGTTTTCATTAATTCTGACATGTTTCTGGCCGTGACAGACTATCATTGAACATGTTGCATATTTACACAATTAAGCAGAAGATTAAAAAAAATGGCTTCCCCATTATTACATCATTGCAGTTCCTCTTTTTCAGATTTAGGGCCATTCTGTTTTCACATGTACCAGTAGAGATGAGAGGTGTCCGTTACCATTGTTGTCTAGGAAAATGTCTTTACAAATGAAGCTATAACGCAGCTTTTTCAGCTGAACATATGCGCTGGTAATGGTTGGGTCCTACTTTTGTTCTCAATATAATATGCGTAGCATTGGTATTGCTACCTCTTTTCTCTGGGCTGGTACTGCTAGAGTTGCTCATACAGTGACACCCCAAGCCATGTCACTTGCTGCCTGTAACAAATATCCTATCAACTCCGTACATGAAATTGATGAGAAGTAGAGGCCAGTGCCGCAAAGCATGCATCATTCCTTAAAAAAACAATCTCAAAGATGCTAGCTCCAGTTTGGAAGGAGACTGTGTGTGGAAAACAAAAGGTTAGTAGGGGTGGTAATTGTTGAAATCTCTTTATAACATCTTTGGTTTGTAAAAGATAAGGGGGTACAGATTCCCAGTGGACTGGGGTTCTTCAGGAGCCCTTAATGATCTGGTATTGAAGCGGAGACCTGCAGCCTGTACGGTGTGCTGCAGAGTTAAAGGTTGACCATGATTGTTGCAGTGAATATTAGATTTTGGTGACCCTTTGTGTGTGTACATTTCGGATTACTCTGTGAGAGGACCAAATGCTGCAGGTAGATTGTGAACTTTGAAGTTCGTTGCTGCAGATGGTCCGCTGTTAAACTCAAGGCTGTTCTTTAAAGCAGGGAAGGAGTTTGGGCTGGGTTGATCAAACCTGACTACTAGATGTCATCATTGCTCCCTGTAAAATTGCCTCTCTGCCCCTCACATAGCTGCTGGACTACACTGAAGGCATTGTGGGTGCCTCAGATGGTGCCAACAGGGGCAGTAGAGGCGCAAAGCCATATGGTAACCTACTGTTCCTATATCAATGATTGAATCAGTTATTCACTCTCGCCTAACTCCCTAATACATTTTTGTATTTTCTTATTTTAATTTTCTGTCTACATTGATAACGTAAGTGTGCATTTTTGTCTTACAAATTCTCCAAAGCAAGGGCATGTCAGGGCAGGTAGAGAAATGCTTAGCTAATGTATAATCAAGACTATTCCGAATGTGAGTCTAACCACATTCATTGCTTGGTATCACCTGGTATATGGGGAGTAAAAATAAAAAAAAGAAAGCAAGTTCTTGAATTTTGTTCATGCACACCGCAAAATGTCATCAGTTTGTCTTTCATGTTACTAAATAGATCTAAATTAATATTCAGCCACCTAGGGGAACAGCAGTACTAAATATATACAACTCATAATCTCATCTGTTCTTCAGCCTACAGATAAGTGGAATAGTGTTTCTTAATTCCTTCACCAAGTCTGTGAAGAAAATTATGCATCTGAGTTTGGCGGATGGGGCACTCCGTCACAAACGTGCCATATTGCAGGTACATTATAAGCTTTGGCACTTGTAATACAGCTTTCGGTATGGCACTTGTAATATGGCTTTCGGTATATCTGCCATGTCCTGATGGAGAATTCATCCCAAAACTCTAAATATGAACCCGTTAGTTTTAACTTTGGGTCTTTGAAAGTGTGCAGGTTTTATCCAGGTTATATCAGTGTACCTTTTTACTAGAACTGAAAGAAGACTGAGGGGTTCCTTCATCTATTTTGGTGCTTTTGGCATATCAATTCAACAGATTGAAGATGCTAGAATTACACAGTTGTACAGCTGCTGTGTTTGCTGCATAATTTTGAATTTACTGCAATGAACAGTTATTTCCTCATCGGCTGCATAATTTACAGATTTTAAAAAATGTTTCTTATTCAGACGGATAAAAAGTTAAAAGTAGAACCCAACAATTACCAGCACATATGTTCAGCTGAAAAAGTTGTGTTATAGTTTCTATTGCAGCACGTCAAAGATTAGGATAACTGAGATGTGTTCTTACTGGCCTTACAGGCCTCACATTGCTCTTATCTGGTTGGGACAGATGACTTGTAGTTAAACCGCCCAAAGCAGAGTGCTTCTTAAAGTGAAGCCTGAATTGCTTTTTTACCCTATTGGGTCATAAATTGCAAATTCACAATTCTGTTTCAACCAGGAACATATGAAGTGCCCCATCACATAAAGTGAGCAGTGAAAGTGCTAATGTAAGACATGTTTCTGACACTGGCTGAGTTGTATCTTAAATAGTTGAAGAGTTGGGGCAATGCTATTTTACCACCTTAGACAGTGAGAAATGTTTGCATTAACTAGAATTTTAGGGAACATGCTGCTTTTGAACTGAATGTATCTGCATTTTTGACACCTCTAAAGTAATCAAAACAGCATTGTGCAATGAAATAATAACACAAAGTTACATAAAAATCTAACAAAAACATACCAGGGTGCAGCACAGCAAAAGAGTTGAAACAGATTGCAACACAGCAGCTACAGTGTAACCATATACCAAGAAATCCAATAAAGCAGCACAAAATAAAGTAGCACAAAAAAAAAACCTCACAACCACAACAGAATGAAACACAAGTATACACAAATATCTCGGTCACACGCTACCACCTCCACAAGTCTGATCCCATAATACAGTGGTAAAAGTTGTTTGCACCATGCTCTGCCTTGATTACTGCCAAGGACGTGTATTACTGCCAGTGGAAAATATTTCATGATCTGGCCTACAGTACTGTAGGGTATTGTGTGTGCACTCACCATAACTACTCACAATAGTGTATTTGCATTAGAAACTACATGTTTCTTTTCGACTTTAACAAGTGGATTACATGGGAAATCCTACCTAAAGTGGTAACGACTGACAGTCAAACAGAAAGATTAGAGCAAAGTATTAATGTAAGAAAGCTACAAGTTTTGTTAACATTGTTAATACTGTGGCAACATCATCTGAATAAAAACACTAATATTTGAAGAGTGGAAGGCATGAAATGCACAGAAATTGTACGAGTATGATGAAAGATATACTGCTACAGAACCTGTATGATTTCAAATAATACATATTGGATCACAGCATACATAACAACAATTCTTTTTTAATTAGCACTTCATACCACAAGGTATGTCATTTGTAAGCACTGTAATTGCAGAAGATATTACTCATCCTAATGGTACTTAATTTACCATTCTCAAAAGGATGGAAGACTGAATTCGCCTTCATGGGATTCAAACTATTGACCATCATTTCATTGTTAGTGCAGTGCTGAGTGGTAACTCGCTAAGCTGTTTTGAACAACAAGCACTGTTTATAAATATTTCAAATATTATATCTCAAAATCTAGAGTAACCTGCCTGACAGAAGTAAAAAAACATAACTTTCTTTCTGCAATAAATTTCAGGACAATCTTTGAAAATATATGTATTTTAAGTTAGTTCGAAAACTCTTTCACAGAGTAAGACGCGTGCAATAAAGTATAGCTTGAAATGGTACTCCAGTTTGTTACTCCAGTGCCTTCGACATAATTACAAAGTGGATGGTAACTGCGAGTTGATTTGCGACCGCTTTCGCGGTCACAAATCAACTCTACATCGCGGTGCGAATCGCAAATAGGAAGGGAACACCCCTTCCTATTTGCGAATCTGAAACACATTTTGCGAGTCAGACCGACTCGCAATATGTGTTTCTGCATCACTTGAGGGCATTCGCGCCTCACAAACAGCGTTTTTCGCCGTTTGCGAGGCGCTAATGCCTTCCTACATCTGGCCCTAACTCTGGCCAAATAAAATAGGAGACAAAATACTGGAGTGGGACATGTATGCCTAAAGGGTTAATGGTGAATTTGAGGTTGGAATAAAACTTAAAAGAAGGTTTACGTTTAAAGGAAGTGGGTGGGCAACGGAAGGATGGGTATTGTCTAAAATTATAAATTACATATTGCAATGGTAACTTAAATAATATGAATTATTAATTTAAACAACCTTAATAACATAAAAAAAAGTTTCCCCCAGTAAATAGAAACAAGAAATATGAGATGTATTTTGAATTTCCTGAACGAGTGAGCAGAAATTAGTGAAAAAGTAATGAAAAAAGGACCCGCGATCAACCTGATAATTACTCTTGGAACCCCTTTCCACACACAGCTGTGCATTACATATGGCTTAATGTGAAAAGCATGTTACTTGATGAAATAATCAGATCTTTGTAGTAGCTGGCAGCCAAATACCACTGACTTTGTACAGCACTCTCAAGTCCTGAAAGGGCTTGTTTCACGCTGAACAAAAATACACATACGTTGACAAATAAAATGACTCAATCAATAAAGCTAAAACAAACTAAAGACCTCACCAGCAAACAATGATACAATGTATATTTACCAAGGGTTTCACATGAGGAACATCTTTCCATATGTGATATAAGCAAACTAAATCAGATTGTGTACTAGATGACACTTCTGTATAGCTTTTAGAAAATAGTTAACAGAATGTAAGCACCTTATTCATGTACAACATAAATCTGTAAAGTAACCCAGGACTCTAAAATGTAAGGCTTATAAAAGAGGGCTATAAAAAAGCTGCTCCCTTTCCCTCCAAACCACCAGTCCCTCTAGAAATAGCTCATTGTTTTTTTATTTAAGGAAAATAAAATCAACTTTTTGTTGTGAACCGTAAACACACTACCGGTTGTATTTACCATACAGTTGCTCAATAGTCAGCAGCACGCTCGATGGCACTTATATTTAAGCAGTCACGTACAACAGAGATCAACTGAAACCCTTTTTGCACTCTTGCAAGGGGCACGATGAGCAGGAAGGGTTGCTCATTTGAGAATACGCACAAGTTGACTGCCCACAGTGAGAAGGTGCCACAGTGGATGCTGTCTCTCAGAGGTTTGGAGGAAAAATTATTCGTTTCACGTGCAGCAGTGTAAAGTCACAAAATAACTAGCCACAAAGATCTGATCTAGTGAAATAATCCAAAGAAAGAAAAGTTGACCAGCACAGGCAAGGTTAGCAATTCTGAAGTTTGAGATAGAAGACTGGGACACTTCTGCCGGGCTGTTTCTGTGACCTGCCCTAAAAGGTTTAAGTTAACTGCTCTCAAAGTAAGTGATATATGACCAAAACTATCCCTTTATACCTTTTAAAAGACCTTAAAAAGACAGCTAGAAGCTGTTGTCTTGGAAACTCGAGCGAGAGCTCGCAATAGATACAAACTTTCCAACTAGCAATTAACTAAAGAAAATGGCAGTTTTAATAACGGAAATAAAAAAGACATACATTACTTATGCAAAAAAAAAAATACAGCTGGCACAATTACTTTGTAATGAATATTCACTTGATGCAAGAAGTAAGTTCTCTTAACATTCAATGTAAGCACACAGTCACTGTTCTATGATCCAAGGACTCAATTTTATTCTACCTTGCAACTTAAATTTAATATACTTTATGCCACAAGTTGGTGTAAGCATTGGAAAAAATAAACAATTTTAAAATAAATAGAAAAAAATGAAAAACACCACAAATGAACACCTAGAGCAGTTAGAAAATGCTAAATTAAGATATCAACACACTCAGACAGATGAAGCCAAGAAGATATGTCCTACATTAGAAATTACGACCAAGGCAGTAAATCGTGTAAACTGCATTACTGGCTGAATTGAGGAAACCCTGGACACATCAGTGAAATTAGAGACAGAAATGATTTACTCCTCGCACTCCTAAAATAAATGGATAATGAATTTGCCCAATTCCATAGCAGTTTGTACAACTCCACAAATGCTGTCTCACAAAATGGCCTAGTAACATATCTGAATTCACTATTGTGGCTTCATCACAGAAACCTCACATTAACACTCAAAATAATTTCTTAGGCCATCATACAAAGTTCATTTGGTAAGCATCCTGGTCCTAATTGAGTTCCAGCTTTATTCTTTAAAGGACTGGCAAGTTCTGTAAATCAACCCCTTTGCTATATGTAAATACTAGAAAGGCAAGAAGCTTTCCTAGGGAATGTGGCAAGATATTACAATTATTATTAAACCATACTGCCCGCAAAAGAATGCACCTCAAACTGACTGATATCCCTAATAAACACTGAAGATCCTGGCAAACCTTCTCATGAGCCGCCTGTTGAAGGTGAAAGAAGAACTCATCTATATGTCCCAAGGTGATTTAGTATCATACTGACTGAAAGCCATAAGATCCTATGTATCTTTGATGCTATAGCTCTAAAAGATAGACTAAAGGAACCTTTGGTCCTTCTCCAGTTGTTTCAATCTATGTAAGCAACCCTAAATTGTCAGGACCACAGGTTATGTCTTGGCTTTATAAATGAGGTCTTTAATCTGAACTCAGAGTGTGCTGGAGTAAGACATAATTAACCATATTCTTTATGCTTCAAGGCCAATTAAAAGGCATGGGTGGACCAAGTGGGACTACAAGTGAATACACAAAGTATGAATCCCTGGCCATTGTGTCCATTTAGGAGGTAATCACTTAGACACATTATAAACACCCCTCCTCGTGGATCTAACTTGAAAAGATTAATTAAAATGATTCTTCTTCCCAAAATGTTATACATCTTGCAAAATTCTGCATTCTGACATTATTTACTCTTTTGTAAAGCCATCACATCTTTACTGTAAGCCTTCATTTCGCAGGCGAAACATACAGGAGTGGCTGTGACTAAATGCTGACAATACTCTTGTGACACTGCAGCATGGCTGACTTCCTCTCTTTTTATAAGGGTACACTTTCACAAATAATAAATGACTGAAAATAGGATTCCACATCAGATCACATATATAAAATGGAATTATTGATCCTGAAGTTGACTATCCAATACATTATTTCTATGCCAGCAAGCCACCTCATACGTTTCCTCCCAACTCTAAAGTGGTGCTTGAAACCTGGAGGGCCCCATTGCAATACAGTGATCTAGTAAGATTACTGGTGAAACTCTTCTTGAGATAGTTATGTGCTTCCCCCAAATCATAGCCATGAAAAGATTTAGAGTATGGTAATGATTATTTCAACAGTGAATGATTTTGTCTCGTTCAATTTAATAAAGTCCTTTGAAGAGGCATGTGAGGAATTCGGTCTAGGACACTCCCAGTTCTTTTGCTATTTAAATCTCATTCATGCCATGAAACCATGCTTTGTTTATGTTGATGAGGCCTCTACCTTCAACCTGCTGTAAGTGAAAATCACCATAGCTCAATTACCGCAGCCAGGATGAAGCAACTAAATGTATAAACCTCTAGTCGTTAATGCCCCTGATACTTTCTATAAATTAAGAGAGTCATGGAAGGTGAAGGTAGGCCTGATGAAGAGGATGAATGGACATTCACCCTGATGGCGCCTAGATAAACTGCAGTATCAACCAGATACTGCCTAATAGCAATTAAATGGTTACTTGGGATCTACTTAACCTCACAACAACTTTGGCAAAAGCAGCATAGTGCTGACATGACCTGTCTTAGAGGCTTACCTGAAAAGAGAAACATTCTTCATACTCTTTGGTTCTGTATGAATGAATGCATGATAACGTTTATTGTTCAGTTATTTAAAACCATAACCAATGTTACATTCAGATAAACGAGGTTTAATAAAGGAAAAAGTAATTCTATAAAAGCAAGGAGGTGGACCTGTCTGCTCCTACTTATAAGTAAACAATTTAAAATTCAAGCCATTGTTATACCCCCAACGGGAGTAAAAAGAATATGTGTGCATCAGTGTTATTTTAACAAAGCATATTTTGGTGGAGCTGTTCGCAATAATGATAAAGAAAGCCACTACCCCAGCTAAAGTGTTAGGCTTCATCAGGAATATCCTTCGCGCCTAAGCTTAGTTCTGTCCTTGACCCTAAAGTAGTCTGTTATCAGTTTTTGAGAAGAGATGTCATGAAAGGGCTCTGCTGTATGGGGGCGAAAACGGGCTTGAAGCAATCTGACATATATGCCGCACCTCAATAGCAATCTTAAAGCTGCGCAGAAAAAGCACAGCAAAGATACCTCCAAGAAAGAACGGATGCCCATCTGCAGGTATATATCGGTCTCAGGAGGTATCTCCTGGGAGCATGGAGCTCAGGACAAAAACAGAGAAGCTGTAGCTAGGATTCGTTTCTATAGTTACAGAGTCTGCATGCCCTCTCCACATCTGGTCAGACCCAAGAGTTAAAATCCAGCACTTGAAGGCCCAAGAGCCTCATGAATAATGTGTTATTTCAAACTTGTCTATTTAAAGCTTCAAAAATATATGGTTGTGGCTTCCCCTCAAGATATGAGTTGCCCAGGGGGGATAGAAAATTTGAAGTCTTTTGACAACGGGAATCCAATAAATATGTACTTGAAGTCACCTGACTATTGATAGACTTCTTCCAGACTAAGTAGGGAATATCCTCAGAGTTCAGTGCAAGACATTCTATTCGGAGGGATGTTAAGGTCTTTGAACTCGTCGGTGACACGGGTTCCCTAGGGCATAACATTTTTCTTTTAGATGAGCTTTTAAAGTATTTGGGGGAGCTTTAAGGACCCTTGTATAAAAGTTCAAGGTGTCAGCCTCACATGTGAATGATTGTCTTGTGAGGGTAAGTTCTAAGCATAGTCTGGACCTCCTTACATATCTGGGCAGTTCAAATACCCTCTTATAGGTATGTATATGTGATGCTTTCTAGAGTAGGAGTACATAACTCCGGGAAAGCCAATTGCCCGTAGAGGACTGCCAAAAGGAGCGCAGCCTTCATGAACTTCAGTATAGAAGCAGCAGATGCACTATGCAAGGTCTTGTTGAGGTGGATCAGGCTTTATTTCATAGGTCCTGCTTTTTTTTTCAGGGCGGCTAAATGGGCCTTTGGCCTGTAGGTCTTGGGGAACCATACCTCCAGAAAGCTATATTTCATGGTGGTTTTAATGGTCGTGGCCCCCAAACGGTAGGTTTGAAGATGCTTCTTTTTATAGCGGCCAAAGATAGGGTCTTTAGTTTTATCCTGGTTGATGGTGAGGGAATTTGCATCATTGTATTCCTGGAGTTTGTTAAGGGCCCGCTGGAGACTTGCTTTAGAGTGGTTCAGAATTTCAGTATCGTCAGCATACTGTAAATTGTGGAGTTTCAAGTGACAGAGTGATGGAGGAATCAGTCAGCTACTCTCCAAACATTTGCCCAGGTCGGCGGTGTATAATTTGAAGAGTAGAGGGGCGTGGCCATCCTTTACTGAAATTGTGGGAGTTACTGTATTGGAGCCAGTTCTCACACGAACCCAGGTATTGGAGTAGAGCGAGATAATGACTCTAAGTCGTTGCCGGGTTACCCCTCCATGCATTTAGTTTCCTCCATAGTAAGTTGCAGTCCACCTTATCAAATGCGACACTGTAATCGATAAAACAACTAAAGAAAGGAGGCTGACTTACTTGGGCTGCTCGATGACTCATAGCAGCAAGGGCTGGAATGTTGTCAGTTGTTGATGCCACAGCATGAAACCCAGTTTGGAAGAAAGGCAGGATGTGATTTGCCAGAGCCCATTCCTCTTGCTGTAAGACACAAGCATAGGACTTGCCCTTTAGGGCCAATCAGGCTATAAGCCGATAGTTGGATGGCATTGTCGGCATAAGATGGAATCTCTCCAGGATTCCAGGGTCTGTGCAGCACTATAGCCTTCATTGAAAAAGGGCATTAACATCTTTGCCCAGCCCTCAGGAGCGCATTTAAATATACTGGGTGGGAGGCCATTGGGGCCTGGTGCTCCACCAGTTTTCATGGCTTTTACCAGTTTGCTGACATGCACCCCTGTGGCCAGGGCTTGACTATCTGCAGGAGTTTGATCTTCTGATTCCCAAGCCAGGGCATCACTTGGGCCTTTTGCCAAGCTGTTATATAATATTCTGATATATCGCACACAGGCTGCTTCTGAGACCGCATTAAGCCTATTATAAATGGTGGACCTAAGACTGCTGGCATGTTTCCAGAAGTGAGCAAGGTCTCTTTCCTGCAGCATTTGATGAATTTTTAGCCGTTGATTTTGCTCTTAAGATTTTTTTTTATCCCCAAAATTGTTTGCTTAGATTTTTTGCACATGTTAGCTATGGACTTCGCAGAGTTCATGGTGTGATTTGATTTATGAGCAGGGAGAGCCCTTAATAGTGCTCTTCAGGCCAAAATGATTGCTCTGTTATGTGGCTGTTAGGACTGCTCCTTTGCGGACATAATGGGGTGATGTTGAAGTGGGCCGAATCCCAAAAAGTAAGTTCTTAGCTTGGTAATTAGATCATCCCATATGTGGTGGAGGTCTCCCTGGAGGTTGGAATTAAGTGCTGAGGAAGCCTTATCTAGCCACTCGTCCACCTTGATAGTATCCAATGGACACCATTTAATTCTCCTAACTAAGCGGCTTTGGCCTGCACGGATATTCCCACTTCTTGAAGATTAGCCACTGTGTTTAGATCAAGTATTATGGTCAATGGATTGTGGTCGCTTTCTGGGCAATCAAAGTTCTATGAGTTGACCTGGTGACTAGCTAAGGTGGCTGATAGGAAGATGTAACCAATGGTTGAATTCCCTCTGTTGGGAGTGGGGAGCTGCATGTAGGGGTTTTGTGCTTGAGGGTTGTGTTCAGCAGAGACTAGGTTATAGTTGGACAGCAAGTTGTTCATTTTATCCTGCTCTCTGGTTTTATGTGTAGAAGAGTTAAAACTCCAGAGTCCCTTGATGTTGAAGTCTCCAAGTAGCAGAACCTCATGTGAGGCAAACTCCAATGGGAGGTTCTCTAAGCTGTCATATAGGGCTTTAATAGCAGGCAGTTTGGCTGTTTTGAAGGTGCTGTGGTAAGGGTTTATTAAAAGAAAAGAAAAATGTCTGTTATTGCATGATATGCCAGAGATTAGCACTGCTTGCCAGGCTGGAAAATTTCAATCTAGAGGCAGAGCCCTGATTTTACAGGAGTGTTTAATAAATAATTGAGAGGCCCCCTAGACTGCCGGCCAAAATGACTGGTCTGATTTACAGGTTTGAAAAGTTTGTAGGAGCCATATAACACTGATGCAATGACAGCCCATGTCTCCTGTAGGCAGAGAATGTCACTTCTCCCCAAGAATGTCAGCGCAGATTTGCTTGTCAAAATAGACCTGAAGCCACGTTCCATGTAGTAATTATGAAGTTGGACCTTGATGGTACAGTCTTTCCTTGTGGGCAGACAAAAAGGTTTGAGCTATGAATAGTACTCTACGGTGCCAATTCTGGGGGTAGAACCCAAGTGGTGCCACCCGATAGAGATGTTATTGGTGATGAGCATACATCTTACCCATCTTTTGTTGTTAGTGCATAGAATTGTAATGCTGTTTTCAGTTTTTGACGTGCTCGGGAGCCAGTCGTAAGTAGCACCCTTTGAACACTTTAGCATGCTCTTATAGGGACTCAGGATGTCTTGTACTAGCAGCACATGTGGATATTTTGGTGGCTGTGGCTTCAGGAGCCCCAATGCCCCAGCCCCAAAAGTGCTTGCTTCACCCAGGATAATGTCTCTTACACTCGGACTTGACCATGTAGAATTCGTGGCCTCCGAGGTTCCTTTAATCAGGGATTTGAGTAAACTTTACCGATGTTAGATTAACGGAGGTCAGTTCAGGTAGAGACAAAATATGCTTGAACAGGTGTAGCAGGTTGCCCCATTTGAGTGTGTCATGTGAGCCCATGGGGGTAGTGTGGCCTATTAGTGTAGTTCTAGGAAGCTTTCGGCACAGAGTTTGCCGGAACCTGGGGGTAGAAACTGAAACAAATGGGGCCTTTGTTCTTCAGTGAGACCAGTCATTAAGTCAAGGGATGTAAACTATAAAGGGTTAAAGGAATGAAGAGATTGGGGCCTTTGGACTCCAACGCAACAAGTCTTCAGCTCTGGGAAAGTTAACGGTGAGCTTCCAGCCCGGCTTGAAACATTAACTGATTGCCCAGGTTTGTAGTTTGAGGCCAATAGCTGAAGACATTCTGGCTTTCCACTTAAGTTGGCGAGTGATCTTCGCTGAATCTGATCGGAGCACAATGGGAGGCTGTGGCAAAGGAGTGCGTGGTCATGACTGGCACAGTTGATGTGTTTTTTCCTAGCAGTGAGGTGCTGGTGTCTGTGGAGGACAGTTCTGTATTAGTGTTTTACCTTTTTTTGTTTTTCCAGGGTCCCTCTAAAGGAGCTCCTTGACCTCAACCTTGTCTGGGTGGCTCCTGAGGGGGGAGGATTGCGTCATACTCTCTCCCCCCCAAGGTGATTGACCCCAAGCAGACGCTTGTCGTGTTCCTGTTGCTGTAGTAGGCATTAGTGACTTAGCTGTCTCTGGTTGCAGGGTGCTTAGCTTATGCGTCGCTTGTGCGGTGGCAAATAGGTCTTTTGTGACAGGACCGGTGTTATTGTGGTTGTCCTCATGTTTGAGGCACTTTATTCTTGGTTTCCAACTTAGGTTAAATATGGCAATGGGTTTTACTGACCCTTGTTCAAAGTCTGCCTTGCTGCTGTTGGCTGCTCCAAGGATCTCCTATTGTTGAGGTGATGCTTTTTTGTCTGTGTTTTTTTTTATTTCTTATTTGCTCCTCTAGAGGAAATAAGATTGCACGGAGCAGGTACTGAAGATATGGGTTTTGTTTGTAACAATGGCACGTCTTCTTTAATCATACACAGCGGGGGAAGGCCTTGTGACAGCCGTTGTGGGCAAGAGCCTCTTTTTCTAATGCCCCATGTAGCAGGGCTTCTAGGCAAAGACCCTGACCCAGATTGCTTGCTGACTGGTCCGTGATGGTGGAGAGACCACTTTTATGGGAGGGCAAGGGATCCCTTTTTGTGCCACAGCAGCACTTTGATTGTCAAATGTTGATGATGAGGCAATTTCTCCCATTTCATTGATGCATCCAGTTTTTCTCTTGACCGTGTCTACTAATAAACGTAATAGTTCTGGAAGGGAACGAAGTTTGTTAATCAGGGATGAATAAGGACATATTGTTTCCCCTTCCAGGAAGGCTGTGAGGTTCTCCAGGGAGGTTAATCTTGATTTCAGGTCAGCTAAGCTTGAAGCACTTGATTGGATCAAGTCGATCTGCAGTTCCATCTTTTGGGATTGTCATAATAGAGCATTGGCAATTGTGTCATACTTAATATGTAAGGAAGCCAGTGAAACAGAATGCGAAGGACATCAGCCCCTGCCAGTGCGGAGCTGGTAGAACAGTTATAGTGAACCATATTTAAAGCCGGAGTTAAATCCAATGAGGCTTCAATCTGAGCTTCCAGTGTGGCTAGGAAGCGATCTGATAAATTGCCTAACTCTTAGTCTGTAAAGCTTTCCCTTTTTGCCCTTTTTGTGCGTGTCTGAGTTTGGGGCCCCTTGAGTGTAATACTGTCTGACTGGGTGACCAGTGAATAGACCCTGGCAGGTTTGTGGGGAGGATGGGTCAGCCGAACTCATGTGCACCTGAGAGGTAGTAATTATTGCCATGAGTGTACTCTGTGAACTTGACAAGCCTCTATTGACCCTAAAGCCTCCTACACAGGGAGGTTGCTTATCTCCCTCTGTTTCTGATTCTTCTAATGCAAAACCTTTAGACGGAGTGCTTTTAATGCCACAGGAGGACCTGGGTTATCTGGGTCGCCCTGTCCTTGGTTTGGACAGAAAGAAGGACTAATTGGATTTAACCCAGCTGTTGACCTTGCTGATGACGGGTAATTGGCTGTACAGCTTGGACCTCTTGTGGTGCGTTTGCTGCTTTCAGTGTTTTGAGGTTTGATTGAATCTGGAGAGGTCGATGGAGAATATAACACTGTGTCTGGCTCTCCTTTGGTGGGGCTTTTCTGAAGAAATCACTGATCAGCCCCTGTGGGAACTGTGACGCATAATCTCATGGCATGGGAGAATAGATGGCTATGATCTCAGGCACATGGGTGGTAACAGGTGGGTGGCGATGATGAGGGTCAGCCGAATCAGCCGAGGTAGAGGCCCCCTTCCTCTGGGAAAGTGTCTGCTTTTTTTACATGAGTGCGAGCTCAGTCACATCCGGATGCTCTGATTCAAGCAGGGTGGTTTGCAGTACTGTACTGTCCACTCACCTTGTGTCCTCTTTGGGCTGGTACTAAGAGGCCTGGGAAAGATTATGGAGGACCTCACTGGAGTCCACTTCCACTGAGGGACACAAAGCACCAGTGCGTAGTTGGGGATGCACTGGGCAGGGCACAACAGCCTACCCTGCAAGCCGCACCCAGTCCTAGCTGAGGCGCTTCCAGAGGGAGGATGGGCACACACTCCTTGAGGCAGTCTACAGCCTCACGCTCAGTAGATCCCCCTCTTGCTGAATAGGAGCAGGAGCAAAGGTGCATTCGCTCAGCAGAGGTAATCTCGGCCACAAGTTGCACTTTGGTCCATACCCTGTATGTATTAAAAGGGGGGAGGCTGAGGGACTAATGGGCTGATGAGCGCTTGTGAGGCTGATGGGGTCATTAGAAGGGGAAGTGCATGTTTCTGAGATACTAAGTCTCAGCATTGGCCTAGGCTGGTGCCTCCAGGCGCTCTCAAATCACACACCTCACCTGCACGGGACTCTTCCACTACTTCCACCTCTACTGGATCTCCCAACTCCTGGAACCTGGATCCCAGCTCCTGACTTCATTGGGGCCATGGCCCTCAGCCCAGGCTGGCTTGACTCTCCCAGCCTGAAAGGATGCCTGGCAGATGCCATGCCCTGTTCTGTCTGCCCTGTCTCTGCTCCTGCTGTGCCTCTCAACGCAGTATGCTGCAAACAGGTTCTGTAGGATCTTTCGCCCTTACTGGGAAACTTTGTTCAACACACTGCAGGTGGTGCTTAGTCACCCAATACAACTTCACACTAAATTAGCCCTGTGAAACATTCACAGAAGATGAATATACCAGAATCAAGAAGGCATTTTTGTCATTGGTACTGGCCAAAATGGACATTACTCAAAATTTGGAGCTATATATCCACCTCAAGTGTGGAAATGTGGAGAACAAGTCTTGAAATTCTAATTTACTAGGCCAGAGGCTGTCATTAAATAGGTCATTAAATTTGGGAGTAACCTTGGGATAGAGAGGGGCTAGGGGAGACTCATAATAATGATGATTTCAATCAATCAATCAATCAGAAATTTACTGAGGAGAGGGGGTAAGGGGGGGTTGCTGCTACTGATCGAACAGCCTAGTCTTGAGAAGAATGGGTTATTAAATAGATTAATGTACAGCAGAAAGTAATACTAACTAATACTTTAGTGAGTGATTGAACTTGAAACATATCTTGAGATTTATCAATGTGATTAGATCGTATGCAATGCATGTACAATGTGAGTACTAATGGTGAATGGTTAAAGGTTTTTACTTTATGTTGTAATTACTGATAATACCAATAGAAATATAATACAGAATATAAAAAAAATAACATTACTAATGACTCAGGGTGGTCAGAAATGTGTCTAAATATAATTATAAAATATTATGTTCAAAAGTACAGGCAATTCAGTTTACAAAATTCCATAGTATATTTGAGCTACAGAGTCAGAAATCACTAACAGAATCTACAACTCTCTGGAGATTCCTGAACAAGTCAAAATGAACTGGGGTGAATTCAGTTTGTATGTTTTGTGTGTATGTTTTTGTTTTTATAAAGTACAACCTTGTTGACTAGCAGTGGAGCAATGTATAGTGGGCAAGGCCCAGTGTGGTTACATAGTTTTTTACTTTTGCTATCATAAATTGGACCTCTGTGATAGTATGTAATCTTTGTTGGTCCCAAGCACCTTTCTTCAATGTCCATCCTTTTTCAAAGACATGAGGCCTAATTGTCCTTTGATTATTTGGGGTTTCTGGATAGTAAGCTCTGAGATCCGTGATCAAAGTCTAGGTACAGGTTCCTTAGTAAAGTTGACTCTGAAATGTTTGTAAAGTTTGGAAAGCTCAGCATAGGTGAGATCAGGAACTTTTTCTTTACTGGTGATAACTCTCCAACAATAGCTTGAAAAGTAAGGAGACTATGGAAACCAGCAAAGACATGGGCTAGATAGCATAACTATATGTTTAATATTTTGATTTCAGGGGTGTGTTCATATAGTGAAAGCCTAGCCCCACAGGTTAGTGATACTTTTTTAATAAAACAATGGTTACGTGCCATCAGATGCTACTTAAACGTGCATGGCAAATATTTGGAAAAGTGAGCATATACTTGTTTGACAAACAGAACATAAGGTCTGCAGTCATAATAACAATGACAAAATATGCCATGGGAGTTTGTGGTAAAGCCTGAGAATCTGTGATTCATTTCTCCATATGTACTGCAAAAGTTGACCAGTAGGTGTGAGCAGTTTATGGTGTTGAAATTCCACATCACTAAATATTATTTTTTAAATTGTTGATCATTTTGACTCATAACAATAAAAAACATTCTTCTTAATTCTTGAGGATGATGTTGGAATTCACACCTGCATACCTCAGGATACAAAACATATATCGCTCGTATCAAACATACCCAGTTGTAAACTGGTAAAGTGTCAGTCACTATTAGCAGTAGGTGGATGCATGACTGGGAAGGAGAAGATGCAGGAGTTCCATAGACTATCATTCACTGAAGGTAACAACATTACATAACAGTATCTTGAGAAAAATGTCCACATTTTCTTGATCAATTATCTGGCTCATCAGCCATTTGGAGAATCTTCTCTGTCTAGATCAAATATACGAAATGTGCCTATGAATCTTCTTTGTCTAGATCAAATATGCGAAATGTGCATATGTGAAGAAGCAAGGTGTTTGCTCAAGGGTTAAAATTGCTTTATTAATGGAGTAATTCTGTACTGAGTGGAGTATGTTGACCCTATTCACAAAGTTACATTTGGTGGTAAACTTAAGTTTACAACTGAATTTATCTTTTTATGCATGCCAGGAATTCCCAAAGGATCCCTGGCAGGCCCAATCACTTTCACAAATGCAGAGATTACTACAGGTGTAATTCGATTCACGGCTGTGCAATGGGTGTTTCAAGGCATGGCATACCTAGAAAGTTTTGGAAGCCCACACATATGGGAGGAGGATTATTTGTTATTCCCAAACTGTGATCCGATCCTTCCCACCTTCGTAATGGTCGGAAATTTACTCTAGCACAAGTCTGGCATAACTTTCTTCCCAAGGTGGAAAAAAGAACTTATTACTCTGAAATTTGGTAGAAGTTTACGGGAAGAGCGTTCTCCATAGGAAAATGATTTTCCTTACACAAAACAAATGTGCATTGCCCAAGGGAATCCATTACCCCTCTGCATCATAGCAACCGCATAGAGATGGGATGAATTCCCAAACCGTAAGTTGACGAGATTTCCCAGTGAGTCCACATGGAAACCTGAGCCAGAAGCCGCTTTTCATTAGGGTTCTTTGAGGAAGTTGTAAATTACAAAAAGTAGCAAATCTGGACCTACACATAGAAGTAAACAAGCAGTTACTGATTTACAACTGCTTCATCATTAGGGACCCTTGTGCTCTCTTTTCTATATTGTATGCTTGCATATGTATGTCAGACCCCATTCGGGAGCCCATACTGTGACGGTTAAGGTTGTTTACAACTAATGTCCTGGGGTCCTTCCTATTACGGTTCTTCAAACTGGGCCAAGAACAATTCATTCTACACTCAGGGTAGCTAGGGTGAGGCTTTTCAAGCAAGTAGTTTGTGTCTCTCTGTCCCTGAACACAACAGTCAGCTCTGTATTACAAAAAATAAAATAAAAAAGGTATATACACAGTAACAAATAGTTGTGAGTGCTGAGAAAGAACAATTACAGACATAAGAGCAAATGACCCACCCATTTGATTCACACTTTTCCAATTTGTGGGAATTTGTGCAGATTGCACTCTGAGGATCAACGTGGTCGTGAGGGTTTGAAATGGTGATAACCTATAGGAATAAATAAGACCCTTGATTATGCACTGCCCTGTGCACTATATAGAGCCTCTTAAAGTGTATTCTCTGGGCTGCAGCTAGTTAATAAAGTCTGACGGTCTCTGTTGATCTCTGTTGGCTGATTATTGTAGTTGATTAATAAGAATATGGACTGTGCTTGATTTAATTCTGCACTTAATTGCTTGTTGGGGATCTATTCCCTGAAAAAAACAAAGGTTAAAGGAGAGTTATATGCAAGCAAAGCCGTAAGATTTTAATTTGTGCTACAAAAAACATTTGAAATTTACTGGAAAAACAAAGATTAAAGGAGAGTCATATGTCCACCACTTGCACCACTTGAGAGATGAGAAGGATTGCTGCAAAATCATCACAACAGGTCATGAGCTATGGCATTTTAAAGTTTGTCAACCTTTGACCTTGCTCAGCGAAGAATCATGGAGGGGCTCCGCTGCCATTACACTTGTTACCCCCAGGATGGGCCAGGGCAGGACTGATGTAATTAAAATGAGGCAGGAAGTGGGGAGCATGGAGCCACCTCCACTGGCACTCTCATGACCTGGGAACCCCATCCCCCAGACCATTCTTATCCAAAAAGCAGACAAGGACCCCATCCCCTGCCCCCGAACATTATATGGTGCTCTGTTTGCCTGCCACTAATGTTATGGGTGCAATATTCCATCATAAAAAAGGTAAACAATGAGCATATATGATGTGGATTGCAGAGCCACGTTTTAAAGTGGTTTGTGGACTGAACACAAAAGCTTTCTCAAAAAATCTGTGGGAAATGTGAAATGCTTCTGTTCACAAATGATTATTTAACCATGGATGTTTGGTCACATGCCCATGTAAAATATATATGTCAAACACTGCTATAAACAGAGTTCAAACTTTATTTGCAAAAGTTGACCGATGATTTTGAGGCATTGCATTTTGTTAAATAAGGCACAATGAAGGGCTGACTCACTTGTAGATTGTGTATCTCACAATGTGCTGTAAAAATGACTGTGCTCTTCAAGGTACTGTATCTAGTGTATTTTATCAAATGATGGAGGATTGTCTATAAAGCCTGACTAACGGTGCCTTATCGATGCACGATGTGTATCTGTAATCCTCTTGACTGTAAATTGGGGATCAAGAGAGATATTTAGGAATGAGATCCCAGTAAGATTAATTGAGAACAAACACAAATGTGTAGGCTGTAAAGGCTTAGAAAAAAGATAACCCTATTAAAGTGTATCGAGGCATTTTATTTTCTATGGTGGTGAATACCAGTAAACACATGGTAACATCCATCAGTTGTAGGTAAGTTCAGAGATATGCTTGCCATGTGTCATGCATGTTGCAAAACATTATGCCCATTATCATTTAACTGATCATAGAAAATTGGATAAAACTATAGCTTGTTGAATTACTTCCAGTCCACAAAGCCTACATTCTATAGCACACTGTCACAATCATTAGATGAAGTCATCAGTGATATCATCTGTCAAGTCATTGAGATGACACTATTAATGTCATCAATTATGCCATTTATTGTGCCATGAATGATGTAATATATGAGGTCATAAGCAGAACATCAACAGCAATATATACATATATATATATCCCTTTTGAAGGCATAGAGATCACTGCAGGTGTGTGGTGGCCATGGTGGTCGGGGTAATGAACTCTGGCACCCTGATGGATGGTGGGCTGCGTACCAGCCTCTATTTCAGGCCTTTAATTTTATGGCACAGACGTTTAGCCAATATAATTTAGGTTTAATGTTATGATCACTGCACAGAAGTCCAAATGTGTAGTCTCAATTTCACATATGTAATATGTACAGTAATACCTTTAGGTTGCAGGCAGGTATCACTGCCTTTTGAGTTGTAGAATTAATACTGGAATTGCTGAAAGTGTCCTTTGTCTTACTTGCACTGATGGGAATATACATAGGATAATATGGGACAATATCAAAAGTGAGAAACTAATGAGGGAGAGCAGCAGAAATCATATATCTACGATCAATGTCTCTGAACATGAACTCAATTCCACTGAATAGATCTCTTTCCAAAGTATGGACATTGGTTTCCAACCAACCACGAATGGGAAAAATCCAATGTTGTGATAAAATTGAGAGCGCCATAGTTTGCTAGGGCTTAATAAATATTTACAGTGACAAGACTCTGGCCATAAACCTAACTCAGGTCATGAGACATAGGTTTAAGGTCTCAACACTAACGAGTGAAGTTTGAAATTCTCAGCAAATAGCATGTAAAGAAACAGGACCTTTACTTCTACGAGAGAAGAACCATTAGTTGAGGAATATTAAACTTCCATTTTTAGTTCTGTATAGTTATTATCTAAAAAAGGGAATCTTATCTATCTACCTTGTATGCACAACACTTGTCTTTGAAGACTAGAGAATTAAAACGAAAATGTAATGTTGTTTAATTATGTGTGAGGACCGAAACCTGTGCTTCTGGGCACAAAATATTAATAATCCTTCTGTTTACTGAGGAAGAGGCGTAATATGAACATGAAAATGATTCTTGCCGGTGCTACTGTAAGTTCGATACTTAGTTTAGGCCCAAACAATGTTCATGTCGTTATATACAAGTCATATACATTTACAATATTTTCAGACTCCAAATACTGTGTTTATTCCATGGAATCTATGACTTTCAATCGTGATTTAACAAATCTGACACATTGTTTTTATTAGCCAGTTGTATCATTGTGCTTGAATAACCACTTTTAGAAAGGAGATTCTGTAGTTTTAAAACACTGATTATATACTTTTTATTTTAAAAAGCAATGTTTCCCTTTAGTTTAAATTTGAAAAGTGGCTGCAAGTAAACTTACAGTCATGTAGTTGCAAGAGCTGCATGTCAAAGATGCCTTTAGCATGTAACAACCAAAGAAGGCACACGTTTGATTATCCACTGCACATATGTACACAGCTATGCATGTATATAGTGAAATCTAAAATACAATACAAAGTGTTGGAACAACACTTGAATGGGTGCATTCAGTATTGAGTCCTATTCCTTAAGGTTACAAACTAAGAAAATAATTTTTGATGAACACTAGTTCAGGATTTTTACTGCCTAGTGTTATCTGTTCTTTCATTAATTCAGTCATGCAATAATGAATAGTGCAGCATGGTTAACTCATTTTAAAATATTTTTGTAATATAATAATTAACGTTAAGTAAAACAGTATAAAACACGTATACAGAATATTTGTTTATACACTCAATATTGATCAAACATTATAATGTTGCAGTTCCATGCATATAAATCACAGTGAATGCCAGTGCAATGCATCTATGTAGGTGCTAAACAAAGGATATTTTAAAGAAAGTGGCAGGCGAAACAAGAAACAAAACAAACTACTGCTAAGCACCACCTCTTTGGGTGGTTGTTACACACGGTTGGGCTCAAACTGTCCGGTTAAACAAGCCATTTGTCTGGAAATTGACCCCTATCTTTCTAAAGAGTGTAAAATGGCAAATGATTTTCTTTGTATTTGAAATTGTTCCTATTTTCAGAATTCAATTGTAGTGTATATGAAGCAATGGAAAATCTGAAAAGCTGCTACACAGATATGTTTTAAATGTGCAGGGAAAGGTTTGATTAATTATTTTTAGTCTACTTGATACCATAAGTGACTAAACAGACCCTTATTCACTCGATGCTTCAAGTATCGTGTTTCACATATCCCTGAATAATAATGTACAATTAAAATGTAATTATTTTAATCCCATGCAGTTTCAAAACCTTTACAGGATTTTACACGAATGTCTGTATATTTGAAAAGTTGTGTGTAGGTTTTTTAAACAGGGGAAACGTTATCAGCAATAGAAAACATGTTCTTGCTATGTGTGACTCAATCATAATGATTGGGTCACTCTTCCTGACTTTGTAATAATGCAATGTATCCGCAGAACCTCCTTAACAGTTTTAAAAAGTACGTAACAGCAGCTCATAAGAGAAAATCTGCCATAATGATTTGGAACTGGAGCCCTCACTTGTGTGCTTCTTGGGAAAATGCTCGGATAAATGGCTTGGCAAATTAAAAAAAAATGATGGAGTGATTTAATTGATCTCGGCTTGTGGCAGTCTCTCAGGCCATTTTCCAATCAATCGTTCTTCACCAGCTATGCCACTATAGCCAGATAGGCACCCTATGCTGTTGTTCTTGTAGGAACAGTATCTCCAGAACTGTGAGAGTAGGTTCTGTCTGGATGGAACACAAACAACCCTAGACCAGTTTCAGTAAACCCCCGAAGTGCATGGAGAGGAATGCACCCTGTGCTCACCATGACATAGGACTCAAGCTGTACATAATTGACAAGGCTTACGTTGGCCAAATACCGTCTAAATTGCATTGTGTTCCCATATGGATGGAGCCTGGCTAGGCAATTCCTGCTAGACTGGTCCTATTGGAGGCGGGCCTAGACTGATTTACCTGTTGCTTGGGTCTATCTATGGATGAAAAACAACATTCTGGGATGAGGCCCGAGGGATCAACAGGAGCTGGCATCAACTCCAGTCATCAAGGGACTGTGTAACATATAGTGAAAATAAGCATGATCAATAGAGTTGTCTTTTTCTTTTTGTTCAAAGCTGGAAAGTCATGCAAAGGTTTTTGTAATGCTTTAGTTGAAATTAAATGTATGTGTGATATTTGTGGGTACTTACCAAGTGTTCTAGATGTAACTTGTGTTGTGTAAAACTAAAAAACAAAAATAACACCTATGACAGTGTATGTACTTACATATGAATATATTCTTAAGCTCGATCCAGTTAATGTGGTCCAAGAGGATGAGTCACTATCTATGCTTCTTGGATATTGTTTCTTGGAGGGAACTTCCAAACACTTTGAATGTAAAGGAGCAAATCTCAATTTCCTTCTAAACCACATCTTGTTGCATCTCACTATTGTCCTATCTTAGAAATCATGAATGTGTTGGTAATGTATTATTTTACTTTTCCCTTGTTTTATGTCATGCAGACTGCTTTGAGGACTGTGGACCCATAACTAAAGGGCTTGAGTTTTTATTTAGCTAAATCCTTAACTCCCACAAGACAACCACCTGACCAACAGAACATGTCAGCTAGAACATCTTACATGCATCCGATACTGCAGGGACGCACCTTATAGTTAGCTGTGGAAATGGCTTTTGTAATTGTCAAAACCAATACATACTACACAGTGCCCTTCATAACACAACAGACAGCACAACTCACATACTTCTTTAACTTTAACATGCAATATAGTCAACTCTCTCCCAGCTCCTAACACCGCTCACCATCAACGGTGTATCATATGTAGTCCTGTTAAGATATATTTATACTTTGCCCTACAAAAGCAGAAAACATTAGAGACATTTCTTGGCACCATCACACACACAACATGGCAGCACCAAAGCCATATTGTCATCTATTTGCACACTAGCAGACCCATAGAGTTGGCTAAGAGCAACACTTTCAACCTCACCCATATTCTTTCGCAAAATTACATTTAAAAGTCATATATTTTTAGGTCCATTTATACATAAAAAGAAGACATTAAACAGAACCCCTGTACAAATCTGCTCATAAAAAAGAACCACTGCACCAACGTCAAATAGTAGGGTAAATATTACCACTGCAACAGCACTTTGTCTCACTAACTTACATAGCAAAATGTTTCAGAACAATTTTGCTTAAACATGCCACACTCCAAACATGCATACCATGGATTTGAAGCCGTATTATCAGCTACAAAAAGCAGATTTTTTGTCCAAACAATGGACCGTCATAAGACCTAGAGAAAGATACACACATTCGTATCTTTTATGCAATGCAAATAAACATTACTGTTCCAGATGTATGCTTTTTTCCCACTACCAATGCAAAGCATTAGTAGATAGTACATTGGCAAATAGATCTTCAGAACCAATTACGCCAACAAACCACCTTAACAACATTCAACTAAAATGCCTTTACCTTCATTGTTATCCAGACCATCAAAATTCTGCATTATTAAATATAAATACTGGTAACTTGATATATCATAAATATTGTGTAGTTTATCATTTAAACACTTTATTACACCTGGGCACTAGCAGCTTTCTTATTCATAGTGGCTAAACCGAAATAAACGCTTAATAGTTGATTCATATCTTTGTTTGCGGTAGTGTTTTCTCAGTTTTTCATATGGTTCACACAAATTGATCACAGACGCAAGCAAGCAAACAGCACCACAAACACATTCAAACAGTTCAACAAAGCACAGAGTGCACGCGTTGAAGGTATCTGAATGGCAGATTTCTCTGGCTGTGGTATATGGTTTTGTGTACTCTTAGGTGAAGAGCATGGTTATTTAGGCTGGAAGGAAGAAGCTGCAAGTTCACATTTGCCGTCCAGCAATGTTCAACTAAACTGGCCATTAATTTGGAGATAGGCTTTTGTCTACTGAACAGGCAGGTGGAAGTGCTGACAAGCCTCTGTTCAAATTAAGGCATTACAGTCCCTTATAAAAATATAATGTGGCAATAGGTTGCTGAGTTGGGCCACTCCCCACAAAGAAATATGTAAAGCAAAAGATTGTCAAAGTATTTGGCCATGATGTCTTCTCTATTTTTTGACTACACATTATACTTAGAAATGCAAGTAAGATAAGAGGGAATCTGGAGTGAACATCAGTCCTTTATCAACCAAGAGTACTTAAGTGCATGGAACATCAGGGCTTATGTAATTGGCATACAGGACAGGTTGAAACACATTCCAGTATATAGCTGATTAGTCAGCAGAGTAATTGCTTTTGTCCTGTGTTTTAACAGCAAACCTGCAGTGCGGTTATCACACTTGAATTATTGAGTAAGGGCACTGCATCTACTGCTCACTTCTCAATACTTTATATCAGGGTATGATCTAAAGATCTCACTTGCTTGCCATCTGGATTTAAATCATGCAACAACACGTTTTTGAAGTTTTTTTTAAATAAAACTTCAATGTCGGTGAGATTGTTCACTTTTCTATTTAGGTGAATTAGATACATTTATAATAGAAAGTGCTGTTTTTTTTTTCCATATCATAAATAATCTTCAGATTGAGCTGACAGTCAAAATAAACATACTTAAAAATGTTCATACATAGGACGTTTTGAAAGGATTTCTTAGAAGTGCATTTTAATTGAAAATTCAGATTTGTAATGGCAGTGCTCATGCAGAATTTCTCCAAACCAGCAATTTTGGGGTAGGCGTAAAACGTATTTTTTATTTTATTTTTTAATAAATAGATACGTCTATTAAGGAGTATGAAAACTAGCCCTGGAAAAATGTCATTTTATATTTGAAAATCTGCTGCACGTTGTAAAAGAAGCAGCCACATATCCATAGAGTTTGTTGTGGCAAAGTCCTGCTAATAAAGCAAGAAAAATGTTTTTGTTTTGTTAAATAGAAGATGGAAGTTTCTGGCAAGCAGCTAAATATTGCAGGTTTAGTCATGTACAGAAGATGCTGGCAGAAGGCAGACATCAGCTGATGCCACCACTTTCTCTCTGAAGGGTGACACGCAGAAATGCATCGTGCTGCTCGAATAAAATTGCCTTCTTAATATTTAATGACCCCGAGAGACGATCAATCTCTTCAGGGGTTAAGCTGCCTTGCGCCAGATAGCCTTCCAACACTGATGCTTACATTCCTGGGCACAACCTTAGCTTTTCACGGAAAAAAAATCCGAATAAAGGCTGCTTTTGTTCATTTCTCGCCTGCTCGTGATATATTGACAAAGTGTCTGCAGCCTGAATGGAATAGTTTAGCTGTACACGCCATAGTCGCTTTCTCTAGAGGATCTGAACTACTCATAGTTAATAAGGAAGTGAATTGGGATAGGTCAGAAGAATGTACCATTTGCAAACACCCCCTTTTCCTTTTACGTTCATGTGAGAGCAGCAGCAGACTGGGCGTCGTTCGTGCCAAAGGCAGGGCAAGCTAAGCAGCAGCCAAGGCAGCTTGAAAGCGATCTGTAGTTTAGAGGCTTGCTTTCTCTCTGGTGATTCTGCAAAGCTTGTGTTTCTCCTGGGGACTATTAGAAAAACTAACATGGTTTAATCCACTGACTGCATGTCGGGTAATTTCAAAACCCACATGCTCGTCCTTTTGCAGGGGAATAAGTCACTTCTGATGGGCATTTTCTCTGCTTATAGCATAGTAATGAACGTCTGATAGGAGCGACCTTTTTGAGACAGCCCACACTACTGGCTTTATGCCCAGAATATTGCTGCAACACTATCTGTGATTGGTTATCTTTCTGACATGCATTGCTTCACAAGGGGAAACAGGCTTTTTTTTCATGTTTGAAACTACCATGGCTGGCTGCAAAATGCTGCACTGTAAGTATTATGTCTGCAAGAAAAAGCAAGCTTAATTTCTCCACTGTAGTATCGGATCACTTGCTGAGCTTTTAATAATGTGGAAAATTAGTGAAATGCTGCTTGGTAAAATTTTACGTATCTGTTTTTTTCTACAGGTTGGTACTAAGAAGTGCCTTTCCTGACGTCTCTGCTGCTTGGAACCGCTTCTAGAGCCGTCTCTGCTTTTGCCTTGCTTGCTGTCAGCTAGACTGCGACGACTGCACATCCATGCTGCACCTCCTTTCCAGACAACCCCAATTTCTACCTTAAATCAAGGAAAAAACTTGAGAGTTCCCTTTTGCTGCTTTATATTGCAAAAGGGAAGTTTGTTGAAAACTTAAGATACCCTTTGCCAGAAAGCCATCACGCAAAAAAAAGCCCACTCGATTGTTGCTCTACTTTGCTGTGTCTGTCTTTGCCAAACTAATCACTGCCAGTTGCATCACAAAATTCAGTTGCCAGGTCAGCTGCATAAAGGTTACTTTTCAGACCGTTTCACTGAAAGCACTTTGGAAATTCTGGGCCAGGAAAGGGTCTGCCACGTTTTCATGCTTGCGTTCTGGGCTCCGAGTTGGCATCGGTACTAGGTTACAGCGAGTGGACAGCGAGTGCCAGACCATATTTTTTAACGTTCTTCTTGAAATCCCCCTTACACGATTTTGTACACAATCCTTTTGAGGTAACACTTCCACCCCTTGAAGTTTCCTACGGGTGGTGTGTCTAAGGATATTCATGGACTACTTCTGCATGCACTATTGAAGTAGGAAAAAGGCAAAAGTTAGTTTGATCTGACATTTTCCTCGATAACAGTACAAAAGTTTCCTTTCTTTCCAGTTTAATAAACCTTGAACCACCTACAAAACTAAACATGGCTGTTAGTGTCGCACAAATGCGGGACACAAAGTGGCTGACACTTGAAGTGTGTAGGGAGTTCCAAAGAGGAACTTGCTCAAGACCAGACTCAGAATGTAAATTTGCACACCCATCGAAAAGCTGCCAAGTTGAAAATGGACGAGTAATTGCCTGCTTTGATTCTCTGAAAGTGAGTAAATATTACTTTAATTTTAGAAGAAGCTTGTGTGAATCAAACAGGGTTACAAGGAAAATCAACGGATTCTGAATAATGTGGTGGGCTTCCTGGTTGAGTGTTGACTGGGGATAGAGTAGGTCTTTTTCTGCAGTTGATTGTGTGGATGAAAGCATGAAGAGGAGCTATGACATAAAAAAAAATGATCATGTTGAAGTGATTTGTCACATGGAAAAACAATTCAATTATGTAGAACACTAAACGTACAAAAGATTGTAATAAATGAGACATTAGATTTTTCAAATCATAGCACAGATATTTCCTAAAGTTCCTTCTTTGTCGTTGACAAATACTGTTAAAGGTAACTTTTTAAACTGAGGAAACAAAAAATAACTTTGTGTTTTGTTGTACAAGATAAGTACAGTTTTATTGCAATATGAGTTTACTTTTGCTTTGTAGGTTAATTCTTATTCTTAAAATTTAATCAAATGTGTTTTGCAGATATTGAGAAAAAAAGTATTTAAATCTTTTCAAGAATCATTTGATTCTTCTCTAAAGGCAAGCAACACCAAGCGTCTTAATTTTCTAATATTTTATGTGCATTTTTGAGTGCATTAGGTCATACCTCAGTGTAATTCTGTCTCCCATGTATATGATTGTGTGTGTGTGTGTGTATGTTTGTGTATATATATTACTCAGCTTACATGTTATATTTAAAACATTACCAAATTAGTTCTCAAAATATCAACAACCCAAATATCATGGAGGTAAGTATATATCAGTAAATATAGATATACTATTTTTAACTCCACATCTGCATACTTTAAAAAATATATATGTTATTAAGGTATATTAAAATGTGGAGCTAAGTATATTAAGCATATACATATCTACATGTACTTAAATTATTGATATGTTGGTCATCAAAATGTGTACTTTGTGTAAAATAGTCAGGTGATTGTTGTGTTGGGATAGAGATGATAAATACTATGATTTTCATTAAAGGGAGATCTATCTACCTATCTATAAATCTATATATGTATATATATATATATATATATATATATATATATATATACACACACAACACATTGATATAGGTTCATAGGTTGAAAAGAATCTTGTTTTCAAGCAGACAAAGGTTTATTGAAAACATTAAGTGAAATATTGAATTATGTATTGTTTGTAGAAAAAGACCAGAACAATGTTTATGTAGTTACAAATTTACAAGTTTAGAAATGAAAAACCTTTTAATTCTTTGTTAACAAATATTTTCTCTGTAAACAAATGAGCTTGTTGAAGATGTTCTTTGGAAGGTGCAGTTAACAGTACACACCAATATGAATATAAATGCTGATTGAAAAATAGACTATTGTAAAGCCGTGTAGAATGATATTAGACTATCATGATGATGAAACCATATTTCACAGGGACTTGTTAAATATTTTCATTGTGTCACTTGGGCCTGTGACATAGTTAATGGTCTGTGCGAAATGTTCAGTTTTATACCGCTGCATCTTCCAAAAAAGCAAGCAATTATGTATGTGTGTATATGTGTGTTTGTCTGTGTGTCTGTGTCTGTGTGTGTGCGCACATGTGTGTGCAGGCGCATCCAAAAAAGAGATTTAAAGTTCCGGGCAAATATCTTTCATTTATGCAACTTTAGTACTTTACGTAGATATTACTGCCAGAGTGAGACTCTGTTTCATCTTTTATAACAATGACATCATTAAGTGCTTGTACACTTGCCTACATGACCTTTAATACTAACTACACTTTTTAGCCCTTCACTGCCACATTCAAAGATATATTTTCGGCAAACATCTCTCCAAGTCACCTCAAACTTTTAGTTCTTACTCATTTGTATGCAGCATCACTTTTGTTGTAAATGTTCTTTTAAAGAAGCCATACATCAGAGTACTGTACAATACGAAGTTAAGTGCCTTATTAGTGAACATGAGCGAGAAATCCTCCACAAATATTTACACAGTACCTTTCTCTCAAAACACAAGAGCAGCAAGAAATATAGAAACGTCTTGTGTGAGGCAGAGCATATTTATTGGAAGCTGACGTTCCAGTAGTTTCCATGTAAAAGCACCACTACTCTAGAGCATAAATCAATTAGTATGGAGGAGCTAGGCATGTGCATGTCTCTGGGACAATCACTGGCTGTAAGGTATGTTGGTGAGCCGGAGATAGCAGGCCTCTGTCCCGAGGTAGTAGGCCACTGTGCCGAGCTATTAACATCCTCCCAATGGGCTTTATATTATCTATTGTAAGGGTGTCTTAGCATATGGAAATACATGAAGAAATAAATATTTTATTCTCATAGGTTATTGGGTATTAGTTTAGAGCAAAACTGAGCAGAAGTGAGTGAGTTACACATGGGAAGATTTAGGAGATGGGAGGGGTTAGACTAATGATGCAGACATTTGTACAAATCGAAGATGTGGTAAGGTTTTTTCTCTCCCTGGGTCATGCACCAATATTCTGGCCATTTAAGACCGTGAGTAGGCACATCAAGGATATTGTTAAGAAGCAATGATGGAAATGTACTTCTATAGAAGAATAATATTAACATTTTAATATGAAGGACAATTATGTTTCATATTCTCAAACAAATAGAATACAAAATATTGTTTGCATGTTTTAACTTTTGCATTGTGAAAGCTTGATTTTGGTAATGCTTTGCATTATGTTTATGTTGTTGCTTTGAATGACAGAGGTGATCCATTTGATTTTTAATTTTCTCTTGGTGAGGCACACAGCTAGATGCAGAGACTCCTCAGTGGGGTCGAGGTCTGGTCAATAATTTATTTATGCAGTGTATGCATTCAGGAGAGTTGAATGCCACTAAACGTGGTTGTGGTCACATCAGAGCACTAAGGAACAGGACAAATGCACAGATTAAATTGAATGAAAGGTAATATGGAAGGTAGGGTCCAGCTGATTTCAGGTACTGGTCTAAGAACTGCCATTCTTCCATCACTCTTCTTGCTTAGAGAGATGCCAAGCAGAAAACTCTGATGAATAGTTTTCACGAGATGTTTGGACTGTAGATAATTTGAAAACGTGCAAAGATGTAGACTAATGCAGTCCCATATTTTTATGCCATACTTCCTCGTGGATCTGCCAGTGTTTGGGTCTTGTAAGGGATCCATGTTAATAGGATAGTTTTAATATGGTGTTAAGTTCCTTCTTAGGATGGAGTGTATAACCAGGTTTTGTATATAAGCCTGACTTTTCCCCCCTCAAGGTTTGCGCATATTCAAGAGAATTTCGAATTTGATATTACATTCTGCATGAATCCATTGAAGAGCCTTCAGTGCTGTGGAAATTCATACATTTACAGAGGGGTGTCAGTGATGTTTTCACACTGGCAATGAGTTATTTGGGCAGCCAACGTAGGTTACATCACACTAGACCAGGGGTTGTATCACCATTTTTCTGCGCGTCCTGTTTGATGGCATGTCAGGAGGCGAAACCCTTGACAACAACATTTATTTTGTGAGTCAAAGGCAAGCTTTGACACAGAAATGACTCCTAGGTATCACTCTTGCTGTGAGATTACCAAAGAAGTGCCTATGTAGGCCATTTGCAGGGAGTCGATGTGGGACAAAGCCTTTTGTGTCCTCGGAAACCTGAATGAAAGTCATGCAGTACATCATTTTGTTAATAGTGGTTCTGCAGTTTCTGGGTACTTCCTTTTCCAGAATTTTACATAAGTGAAATTGGAATGTAACTGATACAGACAGAAGCTCAGGATCTTTTGTTCGTGCCTTCAAGAGTTGTAAGATTATTGTGTGTTTCAGTGCAACCCTTGAAACTTCCTCTACTGTCAAAGGGTTGACGGTTCCTAGTATTGATAGATGTAAGTGAGATGGGGTGACATAGAGTGCAAGTATTTTTGCTTACTTCCAAATGAATCTTGTGTGTTTGGGCTTTGGTTTTAGAATATTTCAGGGGGTCTTCAAACATTTGCTGAGATGTGCAGAAGATATTTATCAACACATCCAGATAGGGCAGTTCTTAGAAGATGCTGAAAACATGTTTTGTTTCTATTGTGGGGCATTAACCGTGCTTTTGGAGATGTATGCCTTTGTGCCCTATTTTATTGCATTGTGGCTTCTCTGTTTTGCCTCCTACTTTTGACCATGTTAGTTTCTGACAATGAAGAATACTATTCATATTCCACATTTGTGCAAATATTTTTTCAGCTAATATTTCATTATACCGTTTGTTAGTAGAGTCCAACCTTGGCGAGGTCATCTAAGCCACCAAGGTACCAAGTCACTGCATGTGGTTGAAATTTTGCGGTGGAAGGCATTTCACATGTTAGGAGGATATATTGCTTTCTATGTCGTGGTCAACTTGCCCTTTCCTAAATTATTTAGTTGTTTGAGTGGCACTGAATACTTTTCAGGCTTGAGACTAAGAAGATGGTTGTAGAGGCAGACGACTGGGAGAAGGTTAATCAAAGAGTTTTCAGACCATACTGAGGGTGGGGCATCAAGCAATCAGTATCACTGGTGTGTGTGAACACCGGACGACCTCCAGCTTGAATGGGACCAATACATGCTTGGGTGAAAACCAAAGTGCTTATTGTTTCAACAACTTCTAAGGTTGGCTGCCTTTTCAGCTTTCCTAAAAGGACAATTTTCTGAGCAATTGATTGAAGGTGTGACACAAGATAAGTAACAGAAATCATGTATTATAGCCTGACGGTTTATAAAAGACTGCTGTTGAGAAGAAACCAAATGATAAAAATGACCATTTAGGAACTTTCATGCAGACTATCCCTCTCCACGTATAAAGCAAGTGCTCCTTAGCCTTAGTTTCCATTTTTTAAATTGTGAATTATTATTTATCCCGGTAAAGGGTAAGCCGTTAAAAGTGATAAGTGATTTGTAACCAAACAATGTCTTGTGACTCCTTTTATATGGTAGTTGTAGTCCATAATGTCTATGCATTTCTTTGATATTTTTGCTGCGTTTTGGAGGCTGATAAGGCCTGGACTGGAATTTGGCTTGAAAGAATTAGGGAAATTGGGGTGTAGACAATTTTACATCTACTGATGGGGTAGTGATACTGTGAATAGAGAGATGATAATTAAGTGATATTTTAAGGTGATTGTTTCCCTTAGGTGGAATCTAATTTGGTTGCTTTTAGAGTATATATAAAACCCCTCATGTTTTTCAACCTTTGCTCCCACTCACTCCTTCTGCTCTAATTTGGATGTTGTGCCAACCTCTCTTCCCTAGTGTCTATTACACAATACTTTTAAGCACCATCTGCATGACATTTGTACTGATATTGCATTTTCAAAATGTCTGGTAGATATGCATTGTAATCAAACTGGCAAGAGCGCAGTCCGATCCAGACGAGCAAATATGCAAATAATGCATACAATTAACAATTTAAAAATGAGCAAGTAAGTATTAAAGCTGTTACTATAAATTGCTTCCCCCCCAAAAAAAACTAGTGCAATAAGTGATTGTGCAAATTTATTAACTCTCAAAAATAGTCAGCCGAGTTCATACAAATATGTCAATCACGTATATTATAGCCTATCAGTGTGCTGGTGTAAGTCAATTTACAGGGTACTCCATTTCGACCTTTTTATTTTTAGTCATCTCACTGTCAAGCTAAACTAATCTTGTTGCATAATGCCATTTTGTAAGTTCAGCATTACTAACAAATCTTGGTGGGTGAAAAGGAAGAAGAATGCAAAAGGTTTACCAATGCACAACACTGTAAAAAACTTCACATTTTCTTCTTAAAGTTTTCAAATGATATAAGAATGTTGAGAGATCCATTGAAGTAAATTGAGTGGCTCGTGGGCAGTAATACCTTGCATTGGCCATTAGCTCCAATGTTTCAATTTCTACCTTTCCTTTTTTTTGTTTTAAATTTAGAACATTCTGTCCTCAGTGGGTGATTGCTCTAATATCCTTGCAGCTCTTCTTCCCTCTGGCTAAACCTGATGTTAAAGGTCCTCTCTATCGTTATAGGCCCTTACCTGTGGCTCGGGGCTATAACTCGTACTCAAGGCCTTTAACAATCGGAATGGACCTCAGCATTAGGGTGTTGTGCTATATTAAGCTTTTTCAAAAACAATATGTCTAGCTTTAATGTGCTCCTAAACGAATCACACCCATACATGCTCATTTTGCCTACCTATGCGCATTCAAACTAGGCCAGTTGATTTGCCAATGGTAATTAACTCTGTTCCTTACCAAATGTGCTATAAAATGAAACATTTCTTCTGAAGTTTGCAATTGTTCTTTAGCATAGGATACTAACAGCATTTAAAAAGAGCAAGAAAATAATGTGATTCACTATCTTTTATTTGTATGTAATCTTATGGGACAATATACACGCAAAGCAAAAGCAAACACAGCATAGAAGTCTCCAAAAGTGACAATGTATGCAGTTGTTCAATACACAGATGCAGAAAACAAAGAATTACAGAAAGCAAGGGTTTTCCACCTGATATAGTTAAGGAATTTTAAACAAATGCCAGAAATTACATATGGAATAAAGTACCCCCTGCCGTTCAGTTGTATAGATTCTGAAAGTCAAAGAACAATTCATCAATAATATATAGTAAATCATTGAAAGACAGAGTTTTTTTTTAAGGTCGCAGTACTCCTAGGTGACCATTCTAAGGTATGACTACTTTAAAATGTATAAGACATAGTGACAGAGTCATACTTACCGAACCCTCTCCTAAAACCTTGACATCTTGAAAGAGACACTTTTGTTGACATACATAAAAACCACCTCATTTGTGCTATGAAAATAACTGTGCCAAAACAATTTAAGTTAAGTATGTTTAATATACCAAGATTAAAGAGGCTATAGTCCTGAACTCCACCAGCGAAATACATAAACATATCTCCTTATCAGTGCTAGAAGTTTGAGAGAGAATAGTTTAGAAGACAGAGCTGGCAGGCAACTTAATCACTCTCAGTGTGTATGCTACAGTTGCAATTCTTAGCAGTAACCTGCCTTTTAGCCTACCTGCTGACACTAACAGTGGGCATTGCCACATCTCATCTCAGCTGTAATAACTCATTACAGTAGAGTAACTAGGTCACGTTCTAATTGCAGTCGACTAGTGGTGTCATAGCTAGACTGGAGAGGCAGCTTCGCACAGTCATTCCCGGATTCCCTGTATTGTATTAATATATGTGCTCTGCCAGCGGAAATTCAAGCATGTGGCAATCCAAAGTTACAACTCATTAAAGTCGAGTTTGTGATTTAACTCAGTGAAACTCCAACATGTATCACTAATCTCACCATTCTCACTCTCCATTCCTAACGATAATATGTTCTCTGAACATCAAATAAATGAACCATTTCTTGAATGGATTTGTCTACTAATAGCTTTGATTTCATTTGATTTCATTTAATGTCTGACTTGCCATCCATTTTTCATCTAACTACCAGAGGCAAACCTCACCCTCTACCTGATATGTCCTTTATGTTGTTGACATTACGTAGGCTTTAGCCCTACCCACGTATTCCAGTGTAGTAGACTTAGCACATTAATCAGTAATACAGGTTTTGTGCGCATGCACACATACAAACACATACACGCACACCCACCCCCACACACACAGTTACATTGTATTCTTACGATGTGCATCACTGATAGGAACAGAACAATAGTGCTCTCATTCACTAACAGAACAATGCATATAGTAGCATACTATAGGACACTAACAACACAAGGTAATCTCCCCAGATGCAGAGTGCAGTAGCACTGAGCGTCCATGTGGTACTACAGTTGCAGTAACAGTGAAAGTTCCCATCACACAGGGAAGATGGAAACAGTTTACAGCAGCACTGCAAGCTTCCCTCATGCTTCACATATAAAGCTTCTTTTTGACTATAAATATTTAATCACTCCTATGTCTCTCAATCATGGAATTCTCTTCTTACTTTCAACACAAAACATTTTCACTTAAAGCACCAATCCGGGTTTGTCAGCTATGTTGATGCTTGTTTTAAAGTATTGAAAAATTGCTTGCAGTGCTTTGCTTATAAAGATGTTCTTAGAAACCCATTGCCATTGCTGGCAAATACCAATACAGCCTAGATGCTTTTCCATCACCCTACAATCCCTGTTTCTTTAGCTCATTCATACAGCTACTTTTAATCTGTGATTTCTCCCTTTGTCACTTCTCCAGTCTTTCTTGTTCTCCTTCTTTTTCATTTACTTCCTTTCTCTCTCCTGCTCTGGGTCAATTTCTGAATATGATAAATAAGTCTATGTCCCCAAAAATGAATGCTGCCACCCACTACAGACAAACACCAGCACAAATAAATCAATAGTAATTTGGTACAATGGCAAATCGTCTCTAAGCTGTATCTGTTGTTATCAGAACTTTCTGACTCCCTCAGACCCTGTCTCGACTTGTCTTTCGCTCTGTCTTCCTGGAACATTTCAGCCTTCCTATTTCTCTCTTTTACAGCTCTGACTTTTCTTTTGCAGTCATTCTTTCCCCTGACATTCTCTCTCTCACCCCGAAAATATTTGCATACAATGTAATCACAGGTAGCACATTAAGCCCAAGATTTACTAAATTCATATGCAGCGCAGTGCAGAAGGCACAAATGCTGCCCTGTATGCAAAGGAGGAGATCACCATATTTACAGAGATACGGCATTCTCCTCCCCTCTCCCTAGCGCTGGTGCGGAAATTTGCGGCTGTGCGCCCTGCACATACCTTTGCCCCATAGTGCAAGAGTGTCTGCCTGATTTTAGCATAGGTTTTGTATTTGGAGAATACCCTTCTAAGACAAAATACTATGTTTATACTCACTTTAAAACGTTTCCCACTTTGTAAGTGTACTGTACAGTGCTGCACACATGCAAAGTCAGAAAAGAAAGGATAAATAAAAGCATTTCTCTGTGATATCACCTTGTTGAAATGGGAGTTATTTTTTGATGCAAAACCCTGTCTATTTTTTTAGTAAATAGGGTTTTCCATCAAAAACCTTGGGTGGTTGCACGGGAACGCTCCCTTGGTGCTCCATAATTTCAAACACAGCTATGTGCTGCTTTGCGTTACTTTCCAGTGATTTTCCAGAGCAAAACAATTTTGAGCTGGAAAGTAAATTAGTAAAAACAAATCTTGTGTTGATTTTGTGACACAAGTAGGGCACAACATTTTAGTAAGTATACCCCTAAATGTAGTCTTTTTGCTCCTTTCAAGATCTCTTATAAGCAATCCATTGTGGTAAAATGAATTGCGCAAGTTCATTTTATCCATCCTCTGACCAACCTTTATTGACTATCAGTTCATTTTAAAATACTTCAGGCCCCCCCCATGACCTTGGCTAAGGACAAGTGCTTATAAAACCAGTCTCACACAGGCAGTTCCACAGATGTGAACTATGACTCGGAATGTTAAATTCGTTGTAAGGGGTCCACAGCTACAGTTTCATTGTTTCCCTGTTAGTGAAACAAACCTTTGCGGTCCTGCTGAGCACTTCGTTGAGTTTTGAAACAAACTTTGGCAGTGACTAAGTTCAAAATGAATATGCTGCTGCTGGGTGCAGCTTTTCGGCTGAGGGGTGTGGTGGCTCTGGAATTTTCCCACTTGCCATTCCTGTATGGCTGAACATGAAGCCTGGGATTGTTGTTTTGATATTTGGCTGTGTCATCAGGTATTTAAAATACAGACAGTTTGTTTTTACTGCTGGTGCCCTTGTTTCAAGTACAATGCAGCAAAGGTAGAATTGCCTTTTGCTCAAGGAGTAAGTACAGTTCCCACTATGGACTGAACGGCCTCTTGGCACGCAAAAGTAAGTGTAGCTTCCTTACAGCTGTGCAAAATTCGAACCAGGAAAAAACAACTCGGAAATTCTCAATCGCATTGCCTGGCACAGAGGCGTTGAAAGACAGAATGTACTTTATACTACAACTTATTTTAGCATGATAGGAGAGTGAGCTGTAATCCACCTATAAACACTTAAACTTCTAAATTATAAAAGTATTGTTTATCATATTTGGTGTGCTGTGAGGTCTGTCATGTTTCTGACTTCCCTCAGGAAGTAGTGTAATATACTAAGCCACAGGAGCCCTGCTAACTCTAAAACAAGAAAACATTATAAAGAAAATGTTTATTTTTAAACACAGCCCTGTTAAGGAAAACAGGCTGCATTTAAAAACAAGCATTAGCAATCCAATGCGTCTCGTATTTGCTCAAGTTAGAGCTATTAGCGTTGTAAACTCCTAACCAGACTTTTCTTGCCACATAAATTGAAAGAAAAAAAACCCGTACTGATCACGCTGAAATTGAAAACCAAAAAACTGAGCGCGATTGCGCTATGTAAAACACAGCGCTATCGCGCTGCTTGTAAAATAAATAGATAAAGTAGAGCAGAAACCAGGCTGAAAACATGGAGCCTCATATGTTTTAATTAGTTGGCCGGTGTGCTCCAGGAGGGCTAAACACCGGAAAAGGCTTGACATATGAATGCCTTTCACTAGTGAAACCAAGCAGATTTTTAAAGGGCAAGCCTACAAACCAATACAAGTGACAGACGTGACATGGGCTTGGTTAAAGGCCCAAAGAGAGATTACAACAGGGAAGGAGTGCTTGTGCGCCTGACCCTAAATAGCTTACTTTCTCTAAAGTCAGTCACAGACATGGTGGTGTGCTGATCTCAGCAGACCACCATCCCTTTGATGGCCTCCAACCAGAGAGAGTGACCTATTCCAAATCATAATTTTCCAAACCAACGTATTTGTACAAAGGTTAGTTTGAAAAATTCTTTAATGTTTGTAAACATACTGATCGCAAAAGAGTACATCTGGCCGTACATTCTTTTATTTAAAGATTTAGGATGGTGAACAAAAGTAATATCTATAAAATAAAAAATGATTGTCATAAAAAGGTGCAGCACTTCCACACTCAAAACTCGTCTTTCATTGCCATCTAAAAGCAAAAATTATTGTAATAAAAAGGTGCAGGACTTCCACACTATTTTAGCTAATGCAACCTGAGCATCAAATGGTGACATTAAAACAGCATGAAAAGTGGATGTATCATGGGTGAGAGGTATATTGGCAATTATAAGTACCAAGGTGGGTTTCCTTATGCTGTTTAGAACTAGTCAGTAACTCGATATTTATATTATTACGTTTTAATTAGACATATTTCAGAAAGTGCCGATTTAACCCAAATACACAAAGACAATATGAATTAATGCCGCCAGCTTTATATCAAAGACATGGTTAATATAAACAGGTTATCAGCAGATTATACAGCTAATTCTAGAAATTGAAAAATACAAATATTTGCAAGTCGAATTTGATGAAATAATACAGAGAAATGAAATGTGGTGGTAAAATATAAGTATCTGTTGAAATACATGTGCAAATAAAGATGAAAAAATATACATCGGGATATTTATTGACACAATTGTTGGAGAAGTCGATTTAGTCTGAGAAGAGATCAGCTCTTAATGTGCATGAGTTCAGGTGTTATCATGATATAATACTGAAAAGCTAAAAGACTTCCTATCTGTAAAATGCGACCCAAAACAACTTCCAAACAGAATTTATGTAGGTCCACAGCCATATGTTAATTGCATTATAAGTGCACCGTTAAAGTTTTTCTGGTTACAAATACAGCAGAAGAGATACTATTTTGAACACTTAGCCAACATACAAGCTGAGGACATTGCCACGCTAGTGTACAGATTTTATAGAGGATGTCCTGACCTTATTTTAACCCAAGGATGAGACTGATATAGCCTGCATGGCTTGCTAAATTTAAATATTCAGAAATGAAAACTGAATCCTTTAACAGGAGACCCCTTGAAGTGGCAGCAGAATTCAGCTGTTCTGTTTCAGGCTTTGGACACTGTCCCAGGTGATACACTAACAAAATTAATTTATGACTGCCAGTGATGAGAATGCAATCCAGTTGGAGGTGTCATCGTGCAAAATATAGCAATTGTGTCATGAAATCTGAGAGTGATTTTGAAGTGTCTATTCAGGATGCGTTAGGGCTGCATAGATGCAATTAGGATTCTATAGGGAAGCTATATATCTTTGACTTAGAACCCTGAATGCAGCCAACCTCAGTCAAACGTTTGCTATATGACAGTAGACTAAAGGGATTGAATCCTGTGTTTGGTGTTAACGTCAACATAGATAATAACAGTTTTTCTGCAATTGAAAAGGGTAGTAATGGAAAATTCTCTGATTTTTTTTGAGTAAGTGGGAAACCTGAAAGAAACATCTTTGGTGCTTTATCCTCCACTTTATCACCTCTATGTTGGATATCGCGAGTTGATTGTCCTCTATTGTTAGAAATTGGGTTTTTGGTTGGCAGTCAGGTTACCCCCTGTCCAAGCAAGAACCCTCACTCTAGTCAGGGTAAGTCACACACAATCCAAATTATCCTGTGCCCACCCTCTGGTAGCTTGGCACTGAGCAGTCAGGCTTAACTTAGAAGGCAATGTGTAAAGTATTTGTGCAATAAATCATACAATAACACAATATAGCACCACATAAATACACCACACAGTGTTTAGAAAAATATATGATATTTATCTGGATATTTGCGGTTCAAAACGATAAAAGATGCAATAAGAAATTGTAGAGATATCACTGAAAAGTGATATAAAGGGGGTTATTCTAACTTTGGAGGAGTGTTAATCCGTCCCAAAAGTGACGGTAAAGTGACGGATATACCACCAGCCGTATTATGAGTTCCATAGGATATAATGGACTCGTAATACGGCTGGTGGTAAATCCGTCACTTTTCCGTCACTTTTGGGACGGATTAACACCTCCTCCAAAGTTAGAATAACCCCCAAAGTGTCTTAAGTCTTTAAAAAGCAAACAAAGTCTCTTTCAAGCACAAAGTATCTGGTTTGGAGTGGAAATTCTCCCCAGAGGGCCGCAGAGGAGGAGATGCGTGGAAAAAATGGTGTGTGCGTTGGTTTTGCCCCTTCACACACGGACTTGCGTCGTTATTTTCCACGCGGGGAGACGTGCGTCGTTCTCCGGGAAGAAAAATGGTGTGCGTCGGTTTCACCCCTTCACACACGGACTTGCGTCGTTATTTTGCACTCGGGGAAGACGTGGGTCGCGGGATTACCAGATGTCCCAGGGTGTGGAATCCTAGGCTTGTTATCTGGCTGCGCGTCGTTCCAGTGGGCTGTGCATGGAATTTTCTTCCTCAGGGCAGGCGTTGTGTCGATTTCCTCTCTGGATGCAGTCAGGTGAGTCCTTTGAGCAGCCAGGCAGTTCTTCTTGGCAGGATGCAGGTTCTGGTTCAGGTTTCTTCTCCAGCAAGTGTCTGTGGTGGTAGGGCAGAGGCCTTGTTTTATACTAAAATGTGCCTTTGAAGTGGGGGAGACTTCAAAGAGTGCACCGGGTCCCCTTTCAGTTCAATCCTGTCTACCAGGGTCCTAGTAGGGGGTGTGGCAGTCCTTTGTGTGAGGGCAGGCCCTCCACCCTCCCCGCCCAGGAAGACCCATTCAAAATGCAGATGTATGCAAGCGAGGCTGAGTACCCTGTGTTTGGGGTGTGCCTGAGTGAATGCACAAGTCGCTGTCAAATAAACCTAGCCAGACGTGGATTGTAAGGCACAGAAAGATTTAAGTGCAGAGAAATGCTCACTTTCTAAAAGTGGCATTTCTAAAATAGTAATATTAAATCCAACTTCACCAGTCAGCAGGATTTTGTATTACTATTCTGGCCATACTAAATATGACCTTCCTACTCCTTTCAGATCAGCAGCTACCACTTCAACAATGTATGAGGGCAGCCCCAATGTTAGCCTATGAAGGGAGCAGGCATCACAGTAGTGTAAAAACAAATTTAGGAGTTTTACACTACCAGGACATATAAACTACATAGGTACATGTCCTGCCTTTTACCCACACAGCACCCTGCTCCAGGGGTTACCTAGGGCACACATTAGGGGTGACTTATATGTAGAAAAAGGGGAGTTTCAGGCTTGGCAAGTACTTTTAAATGCTAAGTCGAAGTGGCAGTGAAACTGCACACACAGGCCTTGCAATGGCATGCCTGAGACAAGGTTAAGGGGCTACTTAAGTGGGTGGCACAACCAGTGCTGCAGGCCCACTAGTAGCATTTAATCTACAGGCCCCAGGCACACATAGGCCCTCATTCCAACAGGCTGGCGGTGCTTCAGTGCCCATTCTGACCGCGGCGGTAAAGCCGCAGTCAGAAAAGGGGATCTGGCGGTTTCCCGCTGGATTTCCCCTGGCTGGGCTGAACCTCCATGCAGCGCCGCCATGGGGATTCCGACCCCCTTCCCGCCAGCCTGTTTCTGGCGGTTTTGATCGCCAGGAACAGGATGGCGGGAACGGGTGTCGTGGGCCCCCTAACAGGGCCCCAGCATGATTTTCACTGTCTGCATAGCAGACAGTGAAAATCGCGACGGGTGCAACTGGAGCCGGCCTCTGTGTTGCAGGGCCTTTCCCGCTGGGCCGGCGGGCGCTCCCTTGGCGGGCGCCCGCCGGCCCAGCGGGAAAGTCAGAATGGCCTCCGCGGTCTTCTGACCGCGGAGCGGCCATTTGGCGGTTCCCGCCAGGCGGGCGGCGTCCGCCACCTGCCCGGGTCAGAATGACCCCCATAGTGTACTCTACTAGGGTCTTACAAGTAAATCAAATAGCCAGTCATGGATAAACCAATCAACAGTACAATTTACACAGAGAGCATATGCACTTTAGCACTGGTTAGCAGTGATAAAGTGCCCAGAGTTCAAAAGCCAACAACAACAGGTCAGAAAGAAATAGGAAGAAGGAGGCTAAAAGTTTGGGGATGACCCTGTAAAAAGGCCAGGTCCAACATCTATGTTTAGCACTTCTTTCAGAAGTCAGAGGATTTTTCATTACCCCCAACTCTGCAGCAATCACTCCCATCTCCAGTCCTCCATCCTGGCTTGATTATTAGCAATTTAAGCTTGCACCTTTAATTAATTCCATCTCATATTATATCATTTGTTATAGCTGCTGATCACTCTGTACAGAAGCAAACAAACATGTACTTTGTGCATTTTCCTCCGCTTCTGACAATCAGCATAAGTCTTTATCATATTGGATACGTTCATTGTAATGTTTGTTTTAGAAAAGAGCCAAAGAGCATCAAATCAAGGCAATGCAAACGGCCTTCACTGGTGAGAATAACCAAAAGTGGTATTTATTTTAAAGACAGTGTTTGATATTTGGTTGGTTATTACACAGCAGCCATATACATTGCCTATTGCTGATATATAGTTGGTCACGACTTCAATACTGCTCTGTTACACCATTACAGAGAACTGTCTTCCAAGAGTATGTAAAACACTTCACTCATATGATAATAATTCTGGTAGTTCACATTTGGTGCAGCATGAATGTGCCAAATCTCAGAGCAAGTATTATGTATTTTGTTGATGACCTCTTTAGTGGCACTTAATAAATGAACCAGAAATAGACAGATAATTGAAGGTAACTAAACCTATAACCTGCAGGCTGCACTCAGCTGTCTAAAATGTATTGTAAGAGACATTTATTACCTGCTACGGTAAGCAGGTAATTTATAGTGTCATATACATAAAATGTAACACTGTTAAGTTTTGAAATCTTTATCTGAAATATTGACAGTGCAAACAAGAAATAAATATGCCCAATCTATACAACAATGTTCAATATATTAACAAGAAATACAAAGAATATTTTGATGGATGAAGAAACTATCATTAAAATTCAGAAAAATGCATAAGATGAGTTCTCTGGCTTTTATTGGATGGGAAAAAGGTGGCAGAGGATGGGCGGAAGGAACAGAGGTCAAAGGATATCGGGAAAAAATTAAAGAGAAATTAGATTAAACAGTGCATGTTTTATCAATGGTCACACACATTTATCATGAAACCCATGAATGTGTAGAGTTTTGACCAAGTGCAAATGTAAGTTATATTCAAAAGGATCTAGTCACTTGGAAACATTATTACTCGTTATACAACCACCACAAACCACTGATCTTTTCCGGAATATTCAAACAACCAGACTCCTTTAGCTAAAGACATAAGAATAGCATATGAAATTATGAACACATTTCTAAATGCAATGTGTGTGTGGCAGCAAACGTAGTATAGATTGTTGTATCCTTTTGTTCTCATTCTTTTCCATTCTTTACTCTTTGAAGATGTTCAAGGTGTTCCTTTCAGCTCACAGCCATCTTGGAACAGTAACAAATGATTAGGAATGAATAATAAATTTAACATTAGCAGCCTGTGGATGAGCATGCAATGGTGGCCAGTTTGGAATAACCCATTCTCATTTGTTTGCATTACTTTACCATCCATAGGGGGGTCAACATGTTGAAAACAAATTCCTGCTATCTTTGAATTGTAAACTCATAGTGAGGAACCAAAGAAAACATAAACAAAGCCACCAGTACTGCAGACAGATGTTGAGGACCATCAACGTCAATGCTGGTTATTTCTTGAAACTTAATCAGAACCCTGTTTAATGATTGCATCACATGTATTGACTAGCGACCATACTTGCTTATTGTGTGACTCAGATGGTGTTAGAACTGTACTGTTTCACATTTTTAATATCATTGATCTGCAAACATGTTTCTTTTTGGTTTTTGAGAACCTCCAGTTGCCATTATCTCAGATTTTATTTAATTCATTTACATATTATTTGCCGTCGGTAATCGTTCGCTCCTGCAAACAGTTGTCTCAGGGATGCAGCCATAGGATAATGCAACATGCACTTGCTTGCCTTACACATAGGTGCATGATAATGGCCTGCATTAAAAAATGCTATTGTATTGCTTTTATGATACATACATACAAAATGGAAATGTACCATATGGTGTAGAAATAACATTATTCATAAATCACAATTCAAATAAATACAATAGTACAGAAGTGGGATCAGCTGCCATGCTTATTAGTAGTTCGCAGGTACAGGATAAATAATGTCCCAGGAGCATTGAGCCTTTTGTTATATGGCATCATAAAAGCATCACTTTTCTTTACCATCATTTTTTCATTCGAACAAAAGTAAAACCTGGCATGAAATAAGCTTTGTTGCCCATATGGTAGCGGCCTCACTCACCCTGGACAGAACATGAGAGGCAAAGAGCACTGAAGGGAGGAAGCATCCACATTTAGTTAACTAAGTCCATATGATGATTCAAGAGAATTATTACAGCAGGCGTACTTTTACTGCTGGCTTGTGGAGCTTAACATCTGCATTTCTACATTCTGTCAAGCATTTGCTGAAGCTTTTCATTTGAATCTTCTTGAAGCTTCAACAAAAAAAATGCATTAAACCTTGTGTGAAAAGTAAAAAAGCATACTCGTATGAAGCACCATCTGTAAACATCTGATACCTGTTTGTTTTGCGTTTTATTTGAGCAGATCTTTATAATTTATTCATGATGTGTGTATGTCTGCAGACACAAACACAAATAACTTTTTAGAATATTATTTTCAGAAATTAAGAAAATAGGTATTTAGTACAAACCTTGTTTTAAAAAAGCATCAATTGGATTCACTAACCATAAGAAATATTTCTTCCAATCATAAATCTTTCCTTTGTGCTTTCCTTCTTACCGGTGGCACCTATCTTCACAATGTTGTTCAAACAGTTCTTATATGCTCTTACTAGCTACATAGAATACCTTATTAGCGATTATATCATGCCCTTTCCTTAGGAATACAGTACATTACATTATTAGTTGTTGCTACGCTCATGCCCCTATCAAAACTTTATTTAATTTTTTCTCATTGGAACAGTAGATTTCTGAATGAATTGCCTGCATGTAAAGTATGAGCCAACAGGGGTATCATAATTTGAATCACTCTTATGATGTAACATTAAACTGATCCTATGGTGTACCCATCTGCTGCTTGACTAGGTGGTGATCTTAAAATATAAACATGTTACTCTTTTTATGTGCCATATATTTTTGCTGAGATATCCCTTAAACAAGTGTGACTCACATGTGCTATGGTAATTGTAACCTATTTTTGTATGATTTTTCTACTCATAAACATTTATGTATTTAATACAGTTTTATTTAGTGTGACCTCAACCTGAAGGGATTGGAGCACCTACACGAGTACCAGTTACATTACACAAGGTCACATTCATTATTATAGGCACAGTGAGATTATGATTTGCCCAAAATCACAGGATGTTAAGCCAACACCGAGACTTGATCCTGGTTCCCCAGTTCCATAGTCAGCACCTCTGCCATAACGCTGCATCCTACATTCCCTGACACCTTGAAAAGTAAGACAGATGCAGGTTTCCAAGCATGAAAATGACAATGTCATGTGACATCTCTCACAGGATCCTCTTCTCAACTTGCTGCATTCTTCAGACCATAGAAATGTGGATGAGGGAATGGTGTCATGTGTGGACACATACTATTTGTTTCTTTGTCTCCACGTTAGAACATTTGTTTAGGTGAAAAAGCCCATCCTTTCCATCCCCAGCAAATCTAAGGTTGATCAAATCCAAATCCCTTTGTCATCCTGGAAGGGGAGTTACTCCACTCCTTGGTTACAGTACATTTTTGTACACTTCGAAATTTGGAAAGAGTCAGATTGAAAGTTCAAAATGTACATGTTTATGGGCATACCAAAGTCACAAGGCAAAATAAAAGTGTAACTCCCTTTACTTAGCATTCACTTCTCTGCATTTTGTTTTTTGAAATCTGCAGTAATAAGTTAATTTACACCTACCAGGAATGCTTTTGGAAATTCCTACCCCTCATAAATAGAGATATTTTTGGCCATTACAGTATGTGTATGGCCGAATACTTTTGTGAACATAGCAAACTTTATATTTGTCTTCATAGACTAGAACCTCCGTTTTTACAAGGTTAACCCATTTGTTTGTCCAGCAGCTTTCTAGGGCAGTGCCTGTCTGTCATTTTCTAGTGTTTTTATGCCATTCTCGCTGCTCAGTAGGGCCTGATAATCTGTGACTTAACCTTTTAACAGAAAAGTGTGAGGTCACAATTTTGCCCCTGTATTACTTTAGCATATTCCTTAGACAATTGACTATACACTTCTTAGTCTGAAAACAGCTTGACATTGTTCACTTGTGTTGATTATACCTGAGATTGGTATGTGAAGAACCATGCATTCTCTTTTGATGAGGAGCAGGTCTGCATTTTTCTTCAATGGGCTAAATACTAATGCCCACACCAATGCTTTTATTCTCCCAAATGCTGGTCTATGTAATGTATCCAGCTTGACTTTATAATAAACATTTACTAGTGAAAACAAGGTGACAGAACAACAGATCAACCGTAATTTACCAGTAGTAGAAAGAGAATAAAAGCAATGTAAATGTCCCAGCAAAAAAGTTCCGAATCGGAAAAGTTTAATGCACTTAATAGCATAAAAATAGCATAAACATAATCTAATAAAGACAATGAAGGACCAAGATCAAAAAAGAAGCTTATTATTTAACGCTAGTTAAGTGGTGCACAATGCTAATCAAAATCAGATAGTATCATATGGTGCACACCTGAGAGGATTTGGTCATTGGGTGAAAGTGCCATTAGGCATATGACCTGATAACGATATGTTTAAAGACAGTGACGACGTCAGTATTGTTGTACTAAGTTCTCTTATTCTATCCACAATTTTACAGACCAGTTGTTACCACTATCCATAAATATTATAGCTGTACATGTGCCAAATGGTCCCCATCAGTAACAGCTACATTCATAGTTTTTAGTATAGCAAAATGCTAGCATAATCTTTCTGAGAGTGTGGCTGTTGCCAAGTGTAGAACAGCAGTTATGTTTGGCTATGATAATAAAGATGGTGTGCTCACATGCCATGCTGCTATAAATAATTTAGAACGAATCGGGAATGCTGAACAGATGAGGAAGCACTCGTCTGTTTAAAAAATTATATGTTTATTATTATGACAATGAAAACAGAGTTTGCACTTTCAATGGCACGTTTTCAACTATAAGCCAAACTTGTATATGAAAAATAGTGCTACAGAAAAAACACATATAAGATGCACTTACATACACACACAAACACACGCACACTGTAATACTATGGATTTGCAATCACACCTTTATGCAGAAGATGCCAAAATACTTCAAAATGGCTGCATAGTTTACAGAGCAAGGTTTTATTGTGATCTATACATTTTCCAAAGCTATCATCACGTGGTAAATAGGAGAACCTAGATGTGATGAGTTAGAGACCATTTGGAAGAGTCCAATTTAAACCTCATGTTTTTTTCATGGAAACTAGGTTCAATTCAGAGGTGGTTGCTGGGGAAATACTATCATTCATGGAAGACGTCCAAAATTCGGTTGGGGGATTCTCGGCAAGAGTAGATTTCTGTCTCACATTGCACCTTAAAATCCCTGTTGTGGACGTACTATTATAAGTAGACTTTCTGCCTTCTCCAAAAGCTTTCCTTTGGTGAGGTATGGGAAGTACTGGTTTTCTGTAATGTTCATTAGATGAGGTATATGAAAGGGGATGAACATAGGGTGTTGCATGTGTGAACTGAATCATCCTAGATCATAGGTATGTCTTATATAATGAAATTTGTCAGCCTATAAGATGGACCATGCTGCCTTGTGACTGAGAAACATCACTTCATTGACCCTCTATTGAAGCAGGGAGGGAGACACCATCTTCCCCACCCCTGTCTAGTATGTTCCTCAAATTACAAGAATGACTAACTGGTATTAAATCCTACATTGTAAAGTCGAATGTCTGTGGTTTTGTAATTGGCCAAAGCATAGCTTATTGGCATTATCTAGAAATGTTGTATTAATTCAACCAACTCCCTTCTCCAGTCATTTGCCCATGCTCTCAATTTCCACGACAATTGAGAGTTACCAGCAACCCTTGTACATGCCTACCTGGATGATAACAGTAATATAATCCCTGATGAATCCTGTGGCCACAATGATTTCCCACTGCATCATGTTGGTAGAGGTCTCTAGAATTGTTCCAGTACTTGTCCTCCATGCATTTTTGTTAGTGTTGCCATATTTCGTTGCTTCTTCTTTGCTGGGGTGCAGCTCTCCCAACTGAGCTGTTGTTGAAAGTCTTCTGGTATTGGGATTGCTTGGTTTGGTTATCACCTACAGAAGAAAGGTGGCTTTTTCTTTGGGGATGGTTGTGATTTTAACGTCCAATAGTCCTTTTCTGTGTTTCCCCCATGTCAGTATTGCTTTTAGTTGATGCATTATGTTCATTGGGTGTCTCGGGAGCTGCAACTGCAAAATATACCAATAAGTAACTAATCATGTTAGAACTTAGGTTAAAACGTAGCTACCTTGATGTTGGCTTCTCTCAAATTTCCCATTATCTAAGCTGAGGATGGTTTTGAAGCCATATGTTTACATTCGTATGTGCTGTTGCCACTCTGTAGTGCACAGGTTATGTATTGATACTTGGTCATGTCTTTTGATAATGTGTTTGTAGGCATGTCATGATGCTTCACCTTAAAATAACATTTATAAGTGCATCAAGCCAGATATAAACAAGTGAATGTGTAGATTCCTTCAGTATCGTGGATAGCATTCCATGAGTGATGAAGAGGAATTTAATTGTTTGCTTGGGTCTGTGGTGGTGGAATTGACCAGACGTGCACTAAAGTTGTTGATAGCAGAATTCTAACAGTCTCAATATTTAGATACGCATATATTTTGAAAACAAGTTACCTCCTCTTCATTGGTGGTCAACATAGGCTAGGAAAGCAGGGTACATACAGGACATTTAATCCAACATACTTACAACTGATCAGAATAACCTTACTTACATAGTCAGTGGTTAACTAGTCCTCTGGCATGAATCGGGTCATCCTTAATGTATATTTTTGCACAAGCCCCCTGTCCCACCCAATCCCACCACCCTCATGATGATTTCAAATAAGTCTCAGCCAGGAAAATCTACACTATTTGTTTCTAAATAATGTTAATTTCCATCATACTTCCCCACCATGAGTTTCCTTGAACATTTGTGCAGAATGTTTTTATAAATATTTTAGAAAATGTGGCAAAGGTGTGATTTTGAATGAAGGAGCCTATTTGGTTAACTGAAAATATCTGACGAACTGACATTTTAAATTTTTAGCATTCATTGGTGAACTACAGAAAAGTTAGATTTCCTAAATGATCCATTTTTAAAGATCTCTAAACTGTAATGCACTGTTATGAAGCAGGTTTTAAAGACGTAGCACACCAGTATGCTAGAATACTATGTATAGCTTTCCAGAAGAAGTGGCGGTAGAATAATAGTGGCCTATAGTCAGTGCTTAATTTGTAAATAAAGATGTGCCGGCGCCCAAAGCCCTCCTCGTAAACACGTAGCTGCAATTAATTGTGCGAGCACGGAATACTGAGGTGGCATAATCCTGAAGACACGTTGGGCCTCTTCAATCCATTTAAAGCCACTCCCTGCCCCTTCAGCTCACTCTAGCAGCTTTCTACTTTCTCCCTTTGTGATGCTTTTTCGTTTTTCCCTTCCTCCGTCTCTCCCATACGTGTCTTTTTCTTGCAGCAAATGCTTGAGGCAGAAGACTAAGCCCCGGCCCTCAAAAATAAGTGCCGGTGCTCAGCACCGGAAACAACAAGCACAAATTAAGCACTGCCTATAGTGTGAACATCAGGAAACCAAATAAATATATCAAGGACTGTGCCTATCATAACAAAAACAATTTCAGCAGACAATGATCTTTGGGGTTAACAATAGTGACACATGGAGAAACCACTTCATCCTATTTTGTATTTAAAGATGAGGGCATCCGTGAATTGCATTAGCTTGTATATGTACTTTCATTACAGTCGTCAGTTATGGTCATGAAGTATACACCAATGTTACCGTAAGGTGGTGTTTGTTCCTTTTGTGGGGCTGTTTTTAAACCTTTTATATTCTCCTTTGATCAACATTCAGGAACTAAATTGATGCAGTGTATTTTAGTTGATTGAAATTTAGCCGGTATTCTATTTAAGAATATTAATTTCCCTCCGTATTTTCATCTGTACTGTTTTCTTTTTGGTTGTATCTAAAACTGTTTAGTTCCATCAGGCAGTGACATGCCCTGTAAACTTGAATATAAGGAGCTCTTGTTTTCCTGCCTGCCGATTGGTACAGGCAATGTACAGTTATATTACACATTTGTCATGCCTGCCTGAAGAGGTTCGAGTGAGTGAACACACAGTTACCTCATTGGGTTAGGTACGTGTTGTGGACCACTTTTGACATGCCCGCAAGTTCCTTATTAACCCATTCAGTCAGCAAGGAACTTAAAAACATTCAGTCCTCAAACTACTGTCATACATATGCAAACCGGCACATAGCAGCCAGAGCCATGTTAACGGATTTCGTACCACCCAATCAATGGTGGCCACTTATGTCCTCAGAATTAGTGTTCTACTGTGTCCTTAGAGCACATATTGTAACCAAAGGTTTAATTGGACATTACTGAGGAATCGTCTTGATTTTTATGGAGAAAATGTTATGCTCATCATGGTAAGACAAGTGCTAGACAAAATGCTAGATAGGCACAGAAAACCGTGCCCGAGGCTGAATGCATGCAATAATAAAACTCCCTAAAATCATAAATAAATAATAATACATACATACTTGCAAAGGCCATGCTTTTAAGCCATCAGATGTGCGTAGTGCGTGCTCTCCTCATGGAATAAGATTACAAGGTGCACATAGTAACTTATTTTCTTCACTTTTCTGACTCTCGCTTTTCCTGCAGTGAGCCGCCAGAGTGGGGTTGCAGACATGCCTGAGCAGTGCCCGATTCCCACTACATGTGCGCAGGGTCAGGCCCCGGAGCAGGGGTGTGTGACCTCGGCCGCAATATTTTGCTTAACACTCATCTAGGATGCTCATGTCACCGTGGACTTCAATCAGTACAAATAATTATTTTAAAAAAAATCACAAAAACCAGTGAAGTATATGAAAGCGCTATTGAGAGCAGGCACTCTTAACTGATTGTTTGTCTTACTGGCCACGTTCAACAAATTTCAAGGAAGTCACGATTACCTGTATAATTGGTTAGATTATGATATCATGTACATTGAGCTACTTAAGTAATATAAATATATTGAAAAACGACTACCATGTGCGCTCTAGTAAATTTCCCTTAATCCATTTAAGTCAGGGAAAGCCAAAGAAAATGCATGTCTTTTACACGGGGACTGATAGGATATTACATTTCCATAAGTATTAAAGGCCTGTTCCGTTGGAGCCCCCTTCTGATTTGAGGCATTCTTTACCAGTAAAGTACACGGTAACTCTTGTGTACTTTCTCACTTTTTCACCAAAGGCCACATATTGTTGTACTTCAGAATTTAATCTCTATAAATAATATCTGACATTAATATATGTCAGAAATATCGTTTATGAAATATGATCTCTTTGCCTGTCGATGTTCTTGTATTAACTCCAATAGACAGCATTTTTGTAAACGACTTTTAGGACACACTTTTGATTAAAACAAATATTCTGACAAAAATACAGGGGCACTAGACCACTAAGGATCTCATTCCCAGATATATTATTCAGCAGTTATTTAGTTGTTTATTTTACTCACAAGAGGTTCTCTCAGATTTATGGTTTGCAGCTTTCTTTAATAATCTGCTTAGTCTCCTATGAAAGTGTAGAGCTCTGAGGGAGCTGCAGTGAGTTTCATTCTGCTGGCATAATGGACAGATCTGTTCAAATGTCTGAGTTTATTTGCAGTATTTTTCCAACATCATTTGACTCTTGCTGCAGTTATCTTCAGTGTTGCCTATGAAGGCATTTAGGCGCTGATTAGGCTTGTCATCAACACAAATTAATATTCATCTTCACCGGGTGACAGCTGGAAGAAGCTATGACCCCTTGTGTTGCTTAGGCAGCAGTTTGCATTTCTTCAGGGGGCTGAAAAGTAATTTGTTTCTGGCATCTCTGTAGTCCTTGTGGTAGATACCAGACACCACAAAAATATGAGCCGGATCTGGCTAACTATCATTAAAACTCCTCTTCATAGGTCCCAATTCAGTTGCCCGAGCGTCAAATAACCTTAATCAAGATTTATAAAAGTTTGTATTTAGTTTGAAATTTGCGCACCAAGCAGGCCCTCATGGTATCCATGGCACATGCTAAATTTAAAGGCCTGACCAAAAACTGAGTGCTCACTGTACCAGGCTATAAGGCAATTAGAACTTTTAGATCTGCAAGCGCAAAGTTTTCCAACTGAAAAAAGATCATTCTCAGGAGACACAGATGTTTATTAAATACAGCTTCTATCAGTGTCTTACCTTCCATGTTTCATTAGTGACAATTAGTGCCTGGACTATCTACAATAATGTGATCAATAACTGAAATTTGCGGATGGCATGGCCTTATGGAAGAAGGAAGATTAAAGCATCTGCAGCCCATTCTCCTGCCTTTGTTTTGCCAAATTACATTTCTCTAGCAGTTTGACAGGGTAGAGTGAGCGGATCCTCCCACAACCTGCCCCTTTGCTGCTCTAGTTGTCATTCCAATACAGTAACGGCAGTAGATTCATGCGCATGGACGGGATGTCTTCTGTCTATTCCCTTGACACACCTTCCATCTTGACCGACTGTCCTGAAAAACCCACTTGTTCAGTGAAGAGGGAGGGGCAAATGCTGTGGTCTAGAACAGAGAATGTTGATGTCCGCAGCGCTGTACTTTCTTTTAGTGCAGGTTACCACATCTTTCTTTAAAATGCTGCTCTCGGTGCTCCACTGTGCTAATGTCCATTATAACTAGACAATGAGACCCTTCCTCCTTTCCCACATACTGCAGACCTATACTGGCGAGGTCCACTCTAGTTCTTAACCAGTGTTGTCTCTCTGTACAGTTGCGCATCAGCCTGTACTCTGACAGCAGCTATTTTGTAACAGTAAATACAGTCACCACATTCTCATTTTACCACACTCAGTCGTGGAGGTAAAGGATGATTAAAGTGGCTGTTTTTTTAAATTGATGATCTAGAGATTGAAACCAACCATTACCTACACGGACCTCTTTTCCTAGCGACTTATTATTGCATTGTGAAGTATAACCATTTACTAATTTAAAAAAAAAAAAAAAAAAACACACAAAGGGACTATACTGCTCCCTAAGCCCTGATAAATCACCCACCACTTCCCACTTTTATTTTAGGCATCGTACACCCTCTCTGGCACAGTGCAGCTCAATTGTGCAAAAAGAACATGTACACCAACAGCACATCCGTAAATAACCTCAGAAGGAATGAGGTAGTTCCTGCTGGCATCGCTGCTTTCATTCTGTTCTACAAAACATGGTATTTTTATGTCATTCTATGTGGTTTCACATGAACAAAGCAACTCTCCTCTGAGGACCGATAAAGACTGTGCAACTCTGAATTCTGACCCTGATCCACCAGGGGTTTATGCTTGGGTAAACTGAACCATATAATAATCTGGTCCGTTGTTTGGTAAATGATGGGCACAACCATAATGATATCGATGAAGATTGAAAATAAGTTCACAGATTGGCTTTTTCTGGCCCCCAAATGGAAATCATTGTTGTCACGCAGGTAAAGAGGTGAACACTAACTAGGTAACCCAGAATTTGCTTTCCAGTTTTGACTGCCTACTGGGCCAGTTGAGAATTGCTTTGCTCAAGTGAAATAATACAGAAGCAGCTCAAGCCTTTTGGATTTTAATGGCTGAAAAAGCCTAGTAACTACCAGTTCTTGCAGATGTTGTTTCAGTAAGCACCTAAGTCTGCATGCTTTTTGCGTTAAGGGAAACACTCAGAATAGGAGGTACTTCTTGCATCCAATAAATTCCAATCACAGGGCTTCGATTAATTCTGAATACCACTCCAGGACAATTCCAATCGAGCCCAAAATGCGTTAAAATACTACCATCTATAATTTACCAAGTAATTATGAACTGCACCCCTCCCCCGTGTCCGTGGCCCTCCGTCTTTCATCTCAGGGCAAAATCATTTTCCGCCCCGACAGAGATCAAAGGCACCAGCAGGCACATTCTAAACTATGTAAATGTCACATCATTTGTATGGATCCATTTGTGTAGGGTAGTCTAGAAGACCCAATACTTACTGTTTCAAGGATTAGTGTTTACAACCGTTAAGAAGGTCACGCCTTGGAATGCAAAATTCAGCATTTAAATCTTTATTCTCATGTAGAATAGTGTTTGAAGAATCAAAAACCATATTGTACAAAAACTGCTCTCACAATAACCTCGTGCATTTGTTTTTTACTGAGCAAGGCTTACACAGGCATTCTCATGGAACTCGTTTTTAGAAACAAGAACAGCAAAATAACTATTGTGATTACAATCTGGCATGTTTAAATACTTCCAGCCATTCCAATATAATTTATTGCATATTGGACAGTGTAAAATATTTTAAACAAGCTCAAATAGAAAGGAGACACAGTGTGAAGTGCACGTAATGCCAAGTGGTATACTGTAACCACAAAACGTGAAAACAGTGAATATGGTACAAGTATATTGGTTTAGTAGACATCCATATATGATATCAGAGAGCCGAAGAACACTAGGTTTAAATCACATAGGCCCTCATTCTGACCTTGGCGGGCGGCGGAGGCCGCCCGCCAAAGTCCCGCCGTCAGATTACCGTTCCGCGGTCGAAAGACCGCGGCGGTCATTCTGACTTTCCCGCTGGGCTGGCGGGCGGTCGCCTTCAGACCGCCCGCCAGCCCAGCGGGAAAGAGGCTTCCACGATGAAGCCGGCTCGGAATCGAGCCGGCGGAGTGGAAGCTGTGCGACGGGTGCAGTTGCACCTGTCGCGTATTTCACTGTCTGCGCAGCAGACAGTGAAATACATGTAGGGGCCCTCTTACGGGGGCCCCTGCAATGCCCATGCCAGTGGCATGGGCACTGCAGGGGCCCCCAGGGGCCCCGCGACCCCCCCTACCGCCATCCGGATCCCGGCGGTCCGACCGCCGGGATCTGGATGGCGGTAGGGGGGGTCGGAATCGCCGCGGCGGTGCAGCAAGCTGCGCCGCCGTGGAGGATTCAATGGGGCGGCGGTACACTGGCGGGAGCCCGCCAGTGGTGCCGGTCCGACCGCAGCTTTACCGCCGCGGTCGGAATCCCCATTGGAGCACCGCCGGCCTGTCGGCGGTGCTCCCGCGGTCCTCCGCCCTGGCGGTCAAAGACCGCCAGGGTCAGAATGACCACCATAGTGTTATGATGATCAATGGTATTTCTGCAGAAGGTTTGACCATATTAAGGATAGAAAAGTCTCTTCAGGACAGGGGGAACCTGGGGAATGGGTTCTCTGAATGGAACCTGGAAAAACAAGGCAACAAGAGGCCAGGTGCACTAAAATTAGGAATACTGATTTCCTAATTGTGATTCTCTCTAAATCGCAATTAGAAATCGGTATTACTAATGTATGACACTCTTTTGAGTTTCATTAGCAATCCCTTGTGGATTGAAAATAGACCTACCGCATGCACAATAATGGGTTGCAATTTAGGACCCATTAGGAATCACAGCTATCACAGGGATGGCGGCCAGCTGAGGTCAGCAGACCACCATGTCTGTGATTGCTTTTTATGAAAGCAATCTTGTTTTTCTTAAATGCAGGCCATTTTCCTTAAAGGAAGACGAGATGGGTTTAGAAAGAAAAAATGAAACTTTGCAGTTTCATTTTTGAAGACTAAGCAGTGGTCCGTGGGACCATGTACTTTATTAAAACTTTATGATGGTGCAGCACATTAAAAGACTGAAGTGACAACATTGTACATTCTCAACAGCCTTTAAAAACTAAAAAATACTCCTTATCTTAGATCCTGGCCATACTGAACACCATAAATAAGCAGTAAATTTGCGCAGTGCACTGTAGGCTGCATCCACTGCCAAAAGCAGGAGGAGCTGATTCAATTTTAAGAGTGTCTTGAACATATAGAATTCTTGGTTATTATATTTTCCTAAATAACAGATAGGCCCTTGAAAGAGTTAAGTATGCACTCGGATACTACAAGCCGTTTTTAATTCTCACTGTAACAGTGTCATCCTCAAGATAGGAAAGTTAGCAGCTGCCCGGAGCACATCGTAATCAATCAATCAATCAATCAAACATTTATAGAGCAAGGCAAATCACCTGTGAGGGTCTCAAGGCGCTGGGGCTGTATAGTGCTGCATGTAGGAACAATCATTCGAACATCCAGGTCTTTAGTTCTCTTCTGAATCGCTGGAATGATGGTGTGGTCCTGAGGGGCAGGAGTTGGCTGCCAGGTGCAAGAAGGATCATCCTCAACTGCTGGCGCGACCGATCCATGGGGTGTGTACAAGGGAAAGGGGAGCTAATTGTAGGTGTCTGGTCAGTTGGTGGAAGGTCAGGCTTTTGTTGATCTATGTTGGTCCTTCGTTATGCAGGGCCTAGTAGGCGTGGGTCAGCATTTTGAACTGGCATCTCTTGTTTTTTTGGATTGGGTGTGATGTGGGTCCTTCTGCGGATGTCGAGTACGAGTCTTACCGCTGAGTTCTATATTGTTTGGAGTCTCTTCAGGAGGCATGCTGTGATTTCTTAAGTATAGCGTTTTTCCATAGTCCAGTCTGCTGATGATGTGGGACTGAGTGGCAGTCCATCTGGTGTCTGCTGGGAGCTGCCTGAAGATGTTGCGGGGCATGTAAAGTGCGTGGATGCAAGTGTAGGAGACTGCGTCTATTTGTTTGTATATGGATAGCTTGCTATCCAGGATGATTCTGACGTTGCGGGTATGGTCTGATGGGGCTGAGGGTGTTCCATTCTCTGCAGGCCACCATGTGTCTGTCCATGGTGAGATGTTGTCCCCAAAGATGAAGACTTCCATTTTTCTGTGTTAAGTTTGAGACAGTTGACCTTCATCCAATCTGCTACATTCATCATGCATCTGTGGAAGTTAGCTTTAGTGTTGGAGCGATCTTCGGACAGTGAGAGGATGAATTGTGTGTCTTTAGCGCAGGAGATGATGTTGAGTCCATGTGATCTGATGATGACAGCTGGGTGGGCAATGTAGGTGTTGAAGAGGGTTGGGCTGAGGCACGATCCTTGGAGGTCTCCACAGATGATCTTCCTGTGGTCTGAGGTGAATGGTGAGAGACTGATCCTTTCATTTCTGCCGGTGAGGTACGAGGTGATCCATTTGAGGGCATTTCCTTGAATCCCGATGTGGTGGAATCTGTTGATCAGGATGTGGTAGGAGACAGTGTCAAATATGGCAGGCAGGTCCAGAAGATTGAAGGCTGCTGTTTCCTCACAGTCCAGGAGGGCTCTGATTCATCTGTGGCTGCAATCCGGGCTGCCTTGTTGCTATGGTTAGCTTGAAACACAGATTGGGATGGGTCCAGGAGAGTGTTGTTCTTCTTGGTGTTGTGTGAGTGGCTGGTTGATTACTTTCTCAATACTCTTTTCCTGGATAGGGGAGCAGAGAGATGGGCCGATAGTTCTTCAATTCGGCTGGGTCAGCGGAGGCCTAACTTCAGCTTGCTTTCAGATCTCTGCGAAGGAGACCATGGTAATGGAGGTATTCAGGACCTTCCTGAGCTCATTGACGATCGTATTGCTTCTGAGGTTACAGACGTGGTAGAGGCAAGGGTTTGTGGGTGCTCCTAAGTGTACAGAGTTCATGATGTAGATAGTGTCTTGCATGGTGAGGAGTTCTCACTGGGAGAGGTGTTGGGGTTAATTTTTGTGCATGTGAACTGGTTGATGCTGTCTGTGGCAGAGGGTTGGCATTGGAAGTTTGCACAGACAGCCAAGATCTTGTAGTAGAAGAAGTCCCCAAGGTTGTCACACAGTTCCTAGGAGGGACTGATGATGTTCTTGGTGGCTTCAGTATTAGTGTACTCCTTCAGGATCGCAAAGAGTTCTTTGCTGTGGTTTTTGCTGGCTTTGATGCATTCTGCGAGTGCTCTTTTTGGCATTATGAAAGCGCATTCTTCTTGGTAATAATTTGCTTAATGGAATTGTGAAACAATTCTACATTATTCCCCTTTGTCTTCAGGTGCAGTCATCATTGGATGAGCTAATCACTAACCACAGGAACTGCTGCCCGTTCCTCTATGGTCTCACAACGAGCCTCTTTTCCTTGCATTTGTCCTGTTTACCTTAAGTGACCAAAGGCCAGTATATTGTCCTCTATAGGGTTGTGTCCCAAGTTTCTTATTGGGTCATGTGAGATTCACTGTGCTCTGTCAATTTGCCCTTGTGTATTTGTAACTGTGCAAAGGAAGAGTTTCAGTGCAATCCAGCACTATTTCCGCATTGCACCATGACCAGGCCTCTGTAAAACTCATCCTGTGATGAAGAAGAAATAGAGAACTTGGTTAAAAAGAGAGAATTTGAGAACAGGATTGAATGGTAAAGTCTTTCACCAAATAGAAAACTGGCAAAATACTGATTAAATAGGATAAATATAGAAAGACAATAGTGTGAATAGTTGCAGATTATATGTTGAAATATCAACAACAAAAAAGTTGTTGCAGAAATATTGAGGTCCAAAACTATTGCATATAGGTAAGTATATATTTACTGTTCTTTTAACTCAATCTCTACATATCTTAAATATACATACATATCAAAGTGCATATATGTCAAAGTACATATAAGTGCAGTTCAGTAGAGTAAACCTATTCTTACCTGTGTAAACTTACCATGACAATATTTTAAACCTCAATATTTTTACCAACAAATTCTGCAGTCACAATATTCTGCAGTCGATACTAAGGTGGAATGCAGAGTTGCACTTAGCCCTAGAAATCTACATGGAAAACAGAGGAAAATGTCCACTTCCGTGCTTATGGATAAATAGACATATTAAGTGTATTACGTGCATAGAGCAAGCACATTTTAGCTGAGGTTGTAGATGAAGGTAATTCTTCAGAAAGAAATTAATTTTCCATTGAAGAAAAAACATTAACCATGAAATGAAACACTACCATCTACTGTGGATTTCACCACAAGGACAGACAATCCACATATACAGGGTTAAGCTAAACAGAGGTTCATGTTGGGAGATTACAGAAATCATATTTGTTTCTGATGTGCAGCTTTGGGTTTTCATTAATTGCTTAAATGTTTTAAATCTCACAAATGGGAGTCCAATGTGCTGGTGCACCCGACCACCTACAACATTGCGAACCGGAAACAATGCTGTAGGCAGCTTCCTGCTAGGACTGAGGTTTCTGCCTGCCAACTGAGTGGGAAGTCCATAATAACATCAGCAGGGAGGTCCCTGTGTAGGCAATCGCTTCCCTGTTCGGTCCATCAACTTCATTATCGGGCACTATGTTAGTGGCAGCTGTGTGCATAAACCTAAGCTTTAATTTGCCCACACCCCAACAAAACATTGGAAGAATCAATCTGGCTGGGTTTTTTGAATGATAAGTAGTGAAAGACAGATACTAGGTAATCAAATAGGTAGACGTCAGTAACTGTACCTGACAACACCATGCCAGAAAGACAAACATGCTATATATTTAGAAATATTAAACAAAAATGTAATAAAAACAGTGTGAGATCCACAGGAGCGGAGATTTTACTGCTGCTTTTACCTTCCACTGCCTTTGTACCATTGGAATGGCATAGTAATCTACTTTCACATAAGTGTTGCTAGTATGGATCATTCACTCTGTGTGTCCACACAGAGTAGGGGTTGTTCTTAAAAATATGGTTCAGTGTCTTCAAAAATAAAAGGAACTCTCTGCTGTCTTCTTCAGTAAGCATAGCCAAAACCAGTAGATTTAGCTGTCAGCCTTTCGGCTTCGTCAAGGTTTATTTAGTTTTGTCAAATTTTTAGAGCTATCTTTTGTGTTTGAGAACCAACCTGACCTTTGTCAGTCAACAACATTAACAAAAACTTAACAGATGTTTTTTGTTTTCAAACATTACACATTGACATGTTCCTGTCACTGAAGTGAACTAACTTATCTGTGAATGTGCTTCGTGTCAATGGGCATAATGCTGTCATTCACAATGAAGTCACCAAATGGCTGACGTGGGCTGACCTACTGGCCCATGCATCACCATCATTATTATTATTATTATTATTATTATTATTATTATTATTATTATATAAAAAAGAGTGTGGAACCAATATGTGAATGACTCAATAACTGACCAATGGATGAAAAGGGCTAACTGCAAGCCCATATAAGTAAGTATGATATACTTAGAAGTTTAGTGAAATCAAAAGTTGTTGGCTAATGTAGGCCTATACATTTTCCGTCTGTTGAAAGTTATTTCAGTGCTCTCTCTTGAGAGAATTTGTACCTCTTGTATGAGTTCTCTTTAATATGAGAACATGGCGCTCGTGGTTTCAGATTCTGAAACTGAAATTTACAAGCAATTACTGCTGCACTACTTTTCAGGTCAAGCATGCAAGCACTTTGACCTGTTGTAAGTCTTGGGTGCTTTTAACCACACCCACCTCACGCCCATCACTTTAACTCGTTCGTGGGCTTGCCTTTCAAAAATCCTTTGTTATCATTGGTAAATGCTTTACATTTGTCCCTCCGTGGGGCGGTTTTGTTACCGCCTTGGCCACCGACCCTTTTACATGGATAATTGCATGTTTGCCGATACATTTGACTGCAAGCAAACTTCTTTTTCGTTTTGTGTCTCTCCTTTGTGCTCATGGTCATGGCAGCCGTGGCGCTTTGAGTCACCTCACCTATGTCAACTGTTTAACTTTTCATTTTCAATTTATGTGTCAAGAAACGTCCAGTTAGGAATTTACAGCACCATTCGCTCTTAACTGGAGCAAGCGCGAGACACATTTTCATTGCAAATGCTTGTTTAAATATGAAGTTAGATCTATTAATACTGTATACTTAAGACATCCAAATCTAAGAGAATGATAATGTGCTGTAAGTAATAAAACTTTGCCACTGTCTCTGATGCAGCCACTAAGTAGGGGAGAGCGCTCCTGACATGTGTACATATAGTTCAGTAAAAGATGGATTTGAGGTTTTCTACTTCTAAACATGCATATTTTAAGAAGTATTCACTGTAACAGAAATATTTATTAATTTGTCATTCAGTTTGAAAATGAATTAATGAATGAAGCATTCGGCTCACGCCCATGGGCCTTTACGCTCTCCAAATCTTAAAACATTAATCAATTCGAAATTCTAATTGACTTTGAAAAAACACGGGCACACGCATGTTATTACCTCGAAACAATATTAATTCAAATTTGATGTTACAAAAAATAGTAGATGATGGAAAAGAAAAACTGCCACTGTGGTAATTCTTGTAGCAACATTAATAACGCTTGCTGTAAAGAGTAGAACACTTGGTGCAGGAATCTATGGCTCTTTAAAAATACCGGACCCGTCGTTCTTTAGCTACAAGAATTACGTGTCAGAGGTAGATATAGAATTCAGGAAATGAGGAAATAATTAAAGAATTGATGAGGCCGCATGGCAGCGGAAAGGTGAAGAGGATAGAGAGGGATACATATATATATATATATATATATATAGAGAGAGAGAGAGAGAGAGAGAGAGAGAGAGAGAGAGAGAGAGAGAGAGAGACAGAGAGAGAGAGAGAGAGAGACTGAGAGGTGGAGCTCTGGCTTTCAGAAGCAGGTATCGAGACAAAACACTGATTATTTGTGACCACACTCACGTTCACCTTCTGTCAGTTTTTCTTCCTCACTATCTAAGGGTAAACTAGACTTATTCTAAACATTAAGGTTAGGTCATCTCTGTAGTGTGAGCGCATGGTAAAATAACCTTTTTCTTCATTTTGTGTCTGTGATCAACCAAAACATGTCAAACGTCCTTCGCTTGAATGAAAGTCTTCACAGTCTGTTGAGTGGAAACATTGATTTTTAAACAGTAGGCATGACTGACACGCCATAGCAATGGATTCTGACAAGAAACTGTTGTTTCCTGAGGTAATTGAAGGGTGTGCTTTATATATAAGTGTTTTTAAATATCTAACAAGTGTGCTAGAACGATATTAAGACTTCCACATTTCAGTTCTATTTCTGGAACACAGAAGTTTCCATCATGAAACCCGCATTTTGTATTTTTGTACGGTGAAATATCAAACTGAAATAACAAGATGGAGGAGACACCAGTGAATAGGTTGCCTTCTCTTCTTTCCTTGTACATTTTTATTGACCCCCTCACTCTTTCCAGGACACCACACAGACGACACTGTACTTTTTTGGTGGTGCACGAGCTTCAACATGTGAGGCCGGATAGAAAAGTATTTTGACTGACTCAATTAAGTTAACTTGCTCGAAACACCTTTTACGACCCTACTATGAAAACATGATTCTGCAGATAGTAATGTGTGACAAGAACTTTTGTGAATATATGTTGTGTGGAACTTTGTTGTGCTGTTAAAGCGTTCTGTTGCTTTTTGTGCTGCTGTCGTTGTTTCAGTTGTATTACCACAACGTGATTTTGCTCTGCTGTGTTGAGGTTTTTTGTTGCATTCTCTTTTACTGGAATGTAGCATTTTCTATATCACTTGTGGTGTTATGTTGCTCTGTGTATGTTATTTTGTTATATCTGTTTGCTTTAGATAGGTCAGCAAACAGAGCTATATTACCAGCCAAAAGCAGAACATACCTGTTAGACTCGGCATCCTTGGCATGGTCTCCTCTAACTTTTTGCCTCTGTTTCCCAGGTTGTTGACGTGTGCTGGACTCTGTGTTTGCTGTTTTTTGATACTGTGGGCACTTTACCACTACTGTCTAGTGCTAGAGTGCAAGTGCTCCTATGTAAAATGGATGTGTAATTGGCTTTCCATGATTGGCATATTTGATTTGCTAGAAAATCCGTAGTACACTGCACTACAGGTGACCAGGGCCTGTAAATCAAATGCTACTAGTGGGCCTGCAGCACTGGTTGCGCCACCCACATTAGTAGCCCTGTAAACATGGCTCAGACCTGCCACTGCAGTGTCTGTGTATGCAGTTTTAAACTGCCAATTCGACCTGGCAAGCTTACCCATTTGCCAGGCTTAAACCCCTAAGTAGGTCCTAGGTAGCCCCATGGGCAGGGTGCAGTGCATGTTAATGGTGGGACATGTACGTATGTGTTTTACATGTCCTAACAGCGAAATACTTCCAGATTCGGTTTTCACTGTTGCAAGTCCTATCTGTCTCATAGGTTAACATGGGGGCTGCGGCTGCCTTTATATTATTAAGTGCAGATTCCCTTTAGGAGTATGTAGAAATATGGCGTTTAGGATCTCTGAGCTTACAATTTAAAAATACAGCTTTTAGTGACGTTGATTTTTAGATTGTGTGTTTGAAAATGCCACTTTTAGAAAGTAGGCATTTTCTTGCTTAAACCATTCTGTGACTCTGCCTGTTTGTGTACTGACTGTCAGTTTGACAGTTGGCCTGTTTGCACATCTCTCTAGACAGTACACAAAGGCGGCTGGGGTTTAGCCCGCGTACACTGATGAGACATCTGTGCTGGGATGGGTGGTCACTCACACCTGAATGGACTGTGCCTGCCTTCACACAATGCAGTCTCCAACCCCTTGTGTGCGGCTGGGGCCTGGTCTGGACATGAAAAGATCTTACAAACACTTGAGACTTTACTTTGAAGTTTGCCTACTTCAAAGGCAGAAAGGGGTATACGTATTGGACCCAAAACCCCAGACTTTAGATTTCTTCAAGGATTCTAGGATTCAAGAGGAACCTCCGCCCAGAGAAGAGTTGGAGAGCTGAAAAGAAGTGCTGTCTTGGTCTGTGACTGTGTTGTGTTAGGCTATCTTGCAGTTGCTGCTTCTGCCTGTGCAAGGGGATAGAGACTGGACTTTGTTGTGTTCCTGCTTGAGAGGTAACTCCAACGGGTTGGACTAGAGCTTGTCTCCTGTTTTGAAGCCTCAGGGACAGAAAAGGCTTCACCAACCAGACCTGAGTCTTCTTGTTGTGGAGTCTAGGTTGCCAGAGGGTACCATACCAGTTCCTGGACCCCTGGAAGTAAATTGCTGGAGAAAAAACAGTCTAATGATGCCAGACGGAGCCGTGTGACTTCACAAAGGATGCCGCTGCCAGGAACCACAATGCTGCCTGCCCCGAGGCCGTGGACCTCGCCGAGTGCTACAAATCTGATGACCCCATAGGCTGATGCCACTACCCTGGAACCGTGACGCCGCCTGCCCTGGGCCGTGGACCTCGTGGAAGTCTAACCACCCTGTAGGCCTCGTGTCGCTGGAGCTGCTGATCCTGCCAGACTTCGCTGACATCAGAGTTTCGTAAGTCCCACGTCCGTGACGATTCAACACCATTGCAGTGCCTGTGGCCCTGTGACATCATTGCGACCCCGTGATGTTGCCCCTCAGCATCGTGACTCCACTGGACCTCGCATCTGCGGGAACCAGTGGACCGATTTCACATCTGATGTCACTTCACCTCCACCGCCCTGCAGTAAGGACCCAACGCTGCTGTGCGATGCCTCTGCCCTTCTGCCCTGTGGCACTGGAACGGCCGTCTCCTCAGACCCAGCAATGCTGCTTTCCCTGACTAAGGTATTGTATCTGGGGGTCAAACGACTCTGTAAACGGGGCCATTAGCGTCGCATTGTAGGAACCGACTCCGTCATGACGCCGCATAATACCACTTTCATTGTTGGTGCCTCAAGGCACTGTTTTCATGCTCTTAACTGCTAAATTAAAAATTTTAACTGTGCATTGTGGATTTTTATTGTATTTGGTCTTGATTATTTAGATAAAATAATTACTGTTTTTCTAAACCTATGTTGTTAAATTTTGTAGCAGATCACTGCACTACTTGGGGCGTTTATACAAATACTTAACACATTGTCTCTGAGTTAAGCCTGCCTGCTCGTGCTAAGCTACCAAGGGGGTGCGCAGGGGTTAACTAAGTGTGATTCTCCTTTACCCTGACTAGAGTGAGGGTCCTTGCTTGGACAGGGGGTAACGTGACTGTCAACCAAATGCCCCATTTCTAACAATACCTTTGAAGATCCTGCAAAAGCAGCCATTTACTGCTTTTTAAGGTGATAAAATTGCGCTGATCTAGCTGTTTAATCACTTCTTGGCTCACAAATGTGGCTGCTGCTCACTTTCTGTGATAGCGCCCTGTACATGAGGATTGCAGTTGCTTCACATTTCAAATGGAAATCTCACAGTGTCATATGTGTGTGACAAAGTATTTGTTTTCTTTGTTATAAAGGTATCAATATAAAGCTAAAAATATCTTCACAATATAGATTGCAAGTGCCAAAAAGTTTTCTAAATTCTATTCTGTGAAGCGCTTACTAGAACTTGAATACTCAGTAACCACAATGTACAAAAATGCCACTGTGAGCAAAATGACATCGAAAAAATTCAGGGCAGCACGAACATGCTTATATTGCTTGTTGATATGTAGCAAGTCAAACAGATGAGAATGTGTGACCAACTTGATGCAAAATACAAAGATATCAATGTGTAAAATAGGAATTTTACCATAAATGTTGAAGCAACCCTAGTCAAGCTCCAATTCTGCTTTGGTGCACTTGGTGGTTGATTGAGGGATACTGGCCATGTCTGGGAGACATGCATAGGAAGTATGGCAGAGTCAAGTATGGGTTGATGACAGCCGTGATGGACATAATCTTTTCTGGGCTTTATATAAAGAGAGTTGAGTTAAGTACAGAAATGATGAAATGTAATGAATGACGACTTCCCTCTGATATTTGTTTTGCTAAATGTGTTAATGCACAGTACATGTGTTTGCACAGTGGAATTAAAGCTGGTGGTTTGCATGACACCGTGATGGCGTAGAGCTCTGATGGAAGAGTAGTCAGTTTCGCTTTTTCTGTGTCACTGACTGCTCCCATGTATCCGGTTGCTTTTTAGAGGTACACATAAAGGTCTTGCAATTAACCTATATTGGAGCTCACTGCTTGGCCTACTGGAGCCCAATGACTAGTCCAGGGAAAGTTTTATGAAACTCTTTTGGAACCCCAATTGCACGCATACCCTTAATTTGCCCCAATTTAAGGTGAGTCGTTTGTCCCAAAAGTACTGCCCATTCCAGATTTGAACATGAGCATGCAGTTATCTCATATTACCTACTTTCTGCAAGTAAAGGCTGATTTTGCAGAAGAGCATGGTAGTCAGGAAATGCAATACCCAGTTCATAGGTAGCTGGTTTCATAATTTATCATCCTTTCCTGGTCATATGGGGACATGTTTCCTGGAGGCTATGCTAGCAAGAAGCTATTGCATAGAAACTTCAAGGCTAAATATGAGTAATGTGCAAATAAAATGCCTGAGTATGTGTAGTATACATTATTTGTAATGTACTGGCATTGTATTTTACCATTCATTACCATTCCTCCCTCGTCCTACACTGGTGATAGCTGTTCTGTAGCCCTGATCTCAACTGCATCACTGTTGACACCTTGGTACTATCCACAAGGTTTCTGGTGGAAATGCTTCCTTTACAATAAATACATAAATAATGATAACTGGGTAATGTGACTCGTACTCCCTTTGCTTGAGCATAGTCACCTAATTATTGTGTACAAGCAAACAAAGGGCACAGATAAACAATGTGTACCACCAGTGTCAGCCATGTTTCACCATAAGAGAGAGAGAGATTGTAAAGCAGTGTGTGTGTGGGTGTGTTTATAAAGTTAGGAAGGCAGCAGTCATTGTTGCAAACATGAACTTCTTTCTGTGGAGCAGAAGGATTTATAGGTCATACTGCAAAGTCTGTAACAGACGTAAGGAGGATGTGCTAAAAGCATCCAGTAGACTGATTTCAAAACAGTAACAACTGCAGCTTTGTAAAGCCTCGAACGCCGCATTACCTGTGCTGCATTACAATACCACATCCTGTGTGCTGCTAGAAGCGAGGTCTTGACTGCACAGTTTTTCAAGGCATGAAAAGACTAAAAGTAAAGATAACTGGGTTGTTTGTGCTTTCAGCAGCAATTGAAGTGTAGGCGGCTGATCTCGGGTTCGAATGCCATTGTGACAACTCTGTCTTTTATTTTTCCAGTCTCGATACATAGCAAGAGTTGACCTGGATAACACCCACCCCTGTTTACAACCTCATTATACTATAAGACAGTAAAATAAATCACTCTATTGAACATATTATTTTGCAGGATTTAGCAGTCATGTGTTTATAACACAAGCTCTTTGCTATCCTAAAGCTTAGTATAGATATTTTCCATATGATCTGAGATACTTTGTGGTAAGTGCACTCCATTTAGAGTCCTATCTCAAGAATGTTATGGTGTAGTCTGACCTAGCTTTCTTTGTAGTCTATATAGTCATTTCGTTTGTCTCATTAAACAGATATTTTCTGTCAGTAAATACTTAAATCATCTATATTTAATTCATAGTTGTTTGTATTGGTTTGTAGCTCTCTACAACTTTATGTCTTTGTCATTTTGGGCACTAGCAAGAGTGAATGAATGAATGTTGACATTCGGTTTGCGTTATCAATAAGGAACCTTCACCCACATGCTGCCAAAGAGTAAGCTTAGATCCACCATATGATCTGCCAATCTCTTTTCTCTGCTGTTACAGTGCAGGGGTATCATTGCATTACAGCTGGTCAAGTCCACAGGACGTACCTTCACTTTCTGACTGAAAGCAAGTCAACTGATACGTGCTCATGGCAAGGGCCTTCAAACTAGAGCCAGCTGTAGGGTTCTATATCTAGGATATACAGTGATTCATGTGCAAACATACTGCCAACAAACACACATCCACTAAACCACAAAATTTGAGCTTAGTTCCAGTTCCAGCCTCTTTTTCCAAATGCTCCTCACTCTGAATAAATAGATTTCCTAAGTAGCAAATGTCCTACTTTAATAGTGTTTGATGGCCTTGTGTCGTGACCATTGCGTTGACCCATGAGTATATATGCAACCAGGATAACTCCTATTTTGATATTCTTCATCATAGACCCTCAGCTCCATTAAAGATATTGGTTAGATTAGCTTGCCCTTCATAACCCCCAACGAAACAAATCTAACCATGATAGCTATCAATGGCAATAAATTAAGATGAAGCTATCAGGTGAAAATCAAACAAAGTCTTTATTTGTATGTTACTCAGTTTGACTAAACCCCCTGGCTGGAACTTCAAAGAGATTACAGCTAAATTGTGTATGACTGACTGTGATGTTTCATCAGTTTAAAAAATAATAAAGACTGACTTCTTGTATTTTGCTGCGAACTATAGATGAGCTGAAAACAGTAATGCAAGGATAACACTGGATACACTATAACGTTGTTAACACAGCAATAACAGTTATGAGACGCTTTCGTTGAATGTCAGCAGGCGAAAGGCATCATTGTCTTGCCTCATGATTGAAATCTGTGCTCATCATGTTAAACCCTGGCTAAAACCAGGATTCAGTACAATGGTTTGTAGAATATAAACGATCATACCGGGATATCTGGTCCCTCTCACATGAAACCTAACTCCAAAATAAAGGTTTGTCTAATAGGTGAGAAAGCTCCACAGCCTGTATTTAGTTGGATAATACCCCTCCCCCCACACATCAATGCAATGCACTGCAATTGGCACATTTAAGGGACGTTCCCTGAAATAATACATTTGATTTACACTGAAACTGTGCAGTTAAACACACATATGGGTTTATCTCTAAGTTAAGCTTTCACTCTATTTCAAAAATGCATATATTTTAGTTATCAGCAAGAAACAAAACATCTAAGAACAGTGTTCAGTCTCGCTTTATTATCTGTGGCAGTATCAGTTGATTTAGCAACGTTTGGAATAACAGTATCATGAATGTGAGGAATGCTGGGGAACAATGAAATTGGGCTTGTTGGCGCATTGTGCTCTGCTTTCAAGACTGTGGCTACCGTGGGGCATTTGAAAGCTAATGTGTTTCACCAACACATGACACGGTGATAGAAAATCTGTCTGGCATCTGCACTGAGGTGTACCCACTGTAATTTCGAGGCAATGCTTTCGCAGGCTGATGTGTTATGTTTGCAACAGAAGTGTGTGAGAAGAAGGAGAAGGATCCATAAGTGCTGATTGCAATTTTTTAAGACAGCCTTTATTGAATCATTTATGTAATATGATGACAGGTGTAGTTGAAACTAACAGAAAATCAGGACACACAACCACAAAGTGTTTTATTTTAGAATAGCACTTTACAGATTGTAAATTGAGTGCATTCACACTTATCTTTGAAGTTTTCTCTAAGGGAATCTGATTGACATAATCTGTGAGAGAGAGAAAGAGCAGAAAAAGAGGAGGTAAGAGTTACAGTTTTGGCGTGAGCTCCAACAGTACCTAAAAAACCCACAAGGGTAACCAGAAATCATTACAGTGACACTTCTTTGGTAGCCTGACCTGAGCAGCAAGGCAAGTAGCCAAAAGGGATGTGTGGGGGGTATGATGTATAAAAAAATAAAGGTACTACAGTAAACGTGAAAAACATGGAACTTAAAATAGAATGTACAGACCCAATCCAGGTTGTGTTAAAAAAAGATACACATTTAATAAGCAAAAAAACACAAAAAACAATTAAAGGAAATGCTGGAGTTCAGAAACCATGTCAATATTACTGAGAATTTAGGAATAAGGTACTGAGGCATTCTTAATTGCAAGTGCACTCATATTATAGCATTTTGTCAACCCGTCTGGTTAGATTTTTTTTCCGGAGTAAAAGATGTCATACTACCCCAAAGAGATGAAAGCCACATTGAGCTTGGCTTTCTGTGAGTCAAGGGCTTGGTGAACTAGGTGTGTTTTTGACGAAAATATCAAAATTAGGGACTTGCTGCAATTGCATCTTATAGTAGGTTAGATGTGTTCTGGATCTGTTTTACCCCTTACATCAAATGGAAACTCCGTGGCTTGAAGAATTTTATAAAAAAAAGGTGTGTCTTACCAGCAATTGTTTTCTTCTAATTCTTTAGGACGGGTTCCAATCAACCTACCGATTTCAGGATAGGTTAGCAAGATCCCCGTACGTGAGCCCACAGTTGCCTAAATACATCGGCATCTCTACTTCACACTGTAACTACTGCCAGGAGTATTTACCTCTTGTCATTAAAAACATCAGGAGAAAACCTCAATAGTAGTCTATACATCTCACACCGTGACCCAATTTACTGATAGTCCAGTAGTAACGTTTAAAGAGGACAAGGTTGTTGGTTCTAGGCCGTAATCTTTTAACCTCAGCTGCCACTTGCACTATTTTAGGGGTGCAATGCCATCCAGGCTTTGTGAGACTTATTGTGTGGGTGTATAAATGTCACAAAGTCTAGGTGTGAAATAAAAGTCACACCAGCAGACAGAGCTAGGCTAAGCCTATGAAATTTCTCAGACTTCTCTCTCTTGTCTGTTAAGACTTTGAAGCTTGGATAAGAGCCAACGATCCTTGTTTTTTGTTTTACATCTCCTAATGGGAGTCTTCCCACAGCAAAGGAATCATCATTGGGCTGGACACATTATGAAACTGCATTTTTTTCTATGCATAATACGATTTTTTATGAATTACACATTTTATGCTTTTGAACATTTGAATACGAAGTATGCTTTAAGGTTTGCTCATGCAAACAACACAGTGAAAGTTGCTGACACAGTAAATGTTGTCACGTCGCACACACAGTTGTATAGTTTCTGCAAGGCAGTTTTTGCTCAAACCAGGTATCCCGTGAGCAGGATATAGATTATCAGCATGAGCAAAAACAAGATATAAATTACTCAAAATACTGGTATCCAGATATTTAGGATTCATGTGGGATTGCACTTGGATATTAGACATTCCACACAGCTTTGCAACAAATCAGGTAATTAAAAGCCGATTTCATGTTTGGGAGTTTTGTTCCAAATTTGCTCGGCCTTTTATATTCAATATAATAATATATAATAATATATAGTATGTGATGCCACAACAGCCAGTAGTTAGTAATTATTAGGCAAAGTATAGTTTATGAGATGCATACAGGTGCATACAGGGCATGTTGGTTGCCCTTTTAGCAAACAAAGGCTATATGAGACAGTGTAGCTGAGGGAAAAATATTCTCTTTTCATAGCAACATAAATCAGATACTAATGTGCCCAGATAGGGGTGACCTTATGCGTTAAAGTCCGCTAATGATCGTCTGTTTATAAATATGTACCAACTTCTAGTGTTTGTGTAGTAACCTGAATTCATATTAGGCCAGTACAATTGCCGAGGCTTGGTCAGCCGGTGCTAAACTACTACAGATACCAAATGTCCATGGTGCAAAATGTTAAATAACTGAAGAATCACCTGAGAGTAAGAAATTCCATGCAGTAACACACCATCCATCCTCCTACCAACAGTGCTGTTGCAAACAGAATAAAAACTTTTCTACCTAACACGTCAAGAGTTTTTTCACAAAAGTCCACATCAGCCAATGAAATTAAACTTTTGTATAAAACTACATTTCCCAAGCCATCTAGTATGACATCATGTCTTTTGCACTAATCATTGTACAAAACCACATATATAAACTTGCCGGTGCAATATCTCTCCCTATTTCTTTGCTGCTTTAACAACATATAACCGCTCCCTATTTTCTCTTTGTGTCTTATGATAACATATGGTCCTGACATAGGATTGAGGCTGATGAATTAAGGACACTAAAAATAGTACACTTAAACTTTTCATATTTTTATGCGCATGTAGCCTAATCCTAACTATTCCATAGAAGTGCAAAACACGTAATAGCACTGAAGCTCAGGGAAATTGATTTGCCAAATATCATATAACGTAGTCAGTTATGAATGATTGGAATCTAAAGAAGGTCTCAGAACAACTTAGCTACTAGAATAAATCCAAAGCAATTACATGTATAATGACTGAGCACAGAGTTATCAGTTAGCAAGGGCACATATATTGAATTAGTGTGCTTTGTTGTATCAAAGAACATTTCCAATGGAAACCAGTGATTATTGGCCTTTCGTCTTCACCATCCTTCTGACACACTCCACCTTCGATCTTTCTGAACATTCTGATGTGCTTGTTAAAATGTTTTACAATAGAAGCTTATATTGAAACACGTCTACTTAATGCAATGTTGAAGATGCAGGCGTAACCGTTGACTTTTGCAGACCTCACAAAAAAGTCTCTTCAATGACACATAGTGGGGGAGGTGATGTGGGTTATAATTTTGAGTATAACATTAGCCAAGATCTTTTGCTTTATTACAATTTAACATGGCATATTTACTTAAAATTTCGAAATTTCAGAAGCTACCGTCATCCACTAGTGTCCAGTGACTCATTCACATTTTAGGTCTGCAACCAGAGCGTGCAATATGGTGCACAGAGTCAACCCACTTCAACCATTGGCTTACACCGTTGTGAATGACAGCATTCTGGTCTTGAACAGTGTGCAATTCCACACAGAAGTAGTCCACTTTTTACAAAAAATCATTCACAGTCATTGACAAAGCCAAATGCCGACAGCCAACACCAAGTGTTTTTGCTATCTCATATGTGTTTAAAAAATATTTATGTAAAACAATACACATAATTGATGTAGTACTTGGAACTCTTAAATAACTGTACCTGTATAAATCCCTTACTGAATCTCCTCATTGCAACCAAGTTGTGAACGTTTTACTCACCTGTAACAAAATGATGACTCCTGTATGGTACTGTAATAATTTAAGTGTGGCAAGAACGAGCAAACACTGAGAAAAACAATTGCAGAACAGCAACTAGTTTGTCTGCTTCTTTAACTTCCTGCCTCTGACAGTTCAGCCATTATTTGCCCAACCTATGGTCTGGGCACCCCTGGGGGTCTGCGAAGCCTCCTCAGGGGGTCCGGGACTGCTTAGAAAATTAAATTATATTAGCAAACTAGATCCCCAACCTTCAGCAATTACTAAGTAGGGGGTCCCCGGATTCCAATAATGCTTCAGTGGTGGTCCCCAGGTTTCAGTAATGATAAAGTGCGGATCAGCAGGTGTCAAAAGGTTGGGAACCACTGGTTTATACCACTGCAGGAATTCAAACGGTGGAAGCGGTGTTCCATTCACTAGGGAATAGATATCTGAAACACAAACTGGGCTTTTGGAAGGGACATAATGAACAACTAAAATGTGTATGTGATTGTTTCAACAGTTCACATTTCACATTTATACTCTGTTGCATCAGAGGGAGAAAGAAGGAAGTAGCTTCTACTTCTTTAAAGAAGATATTACAAGTCTCATTTTGGTCCTGAGATTTTTACAAAGGCACTTGGCCTTCGAGCATCTTCTTCTGTTTGGTCCAGAATTCCTCACTGACTTTCAATTAAAGGTGGGCAAGCCACTAAAAGCTCGACATCTCCTGGGCTTTTGATCCCAAAATTGAAGCAAGATTTTGTGTGGGTTCTGTCTGCTATCCATTATCTAACCTCATGTGCCAAGAATTAAAAAGTCAAAGAAGTAACCTTTCATGTGAAGTGGGAGAGCGAAATCAATACCTTTCTACTGGCTGAAATGCTCAATGTGAAACAATAACACTTGAGATAAATTCCGGCATCCCTGCCTAAAGAAATTGTGTGATTCTAAGCAAATATCTCATTTAACCGATTTTTTTTCAGTATCACATATGAAAAAACCTTAACATACTCTTGTTCAGGATGCTGGCTTTACAAAAATATCTTCTGTTTGATTTAATAGATTATACTGTTGCTATAATAAGAATGCAACACAAAAAGATGATAGAAGGAATGCTGAACATTGTCAAATATTCACCCGAGTCACAGATCTGGGACCTAATCCATCGTTATTTTACTTGCCACGCCATTCCAGCTTGGACCCAGCCATATGCAAATCAGCCTTGACTCTGTCCCCGAAGGGAACAGTCCAGCCTAAACTGTGACTGGGTGTGAGTGTCGGAAAGGATTCAGGACTCCATCCATCATCTTGTTGTGTTGCTATAATAAGAATGTAAGCCACGTGACAGTTGACTTGCCTTCTATTTAATTGCCGTTAGGGAGGTTGGGAAGGAACTTTTCTAAATTGTTGAAAAACATGTTTAATAAATGCCTCTCAGTGCAGTGAGATACTTTGACATAAGGTGAAAAACTTCAGCATATTAAAGAAATACTCGTTTTTGAATTTTGAAGAGATTTTTTCATATTTAAGCCTGATGTTTGTGTCAAGGTTTTCATGCTAAGTAATTTCATTGGTTTACCTGGAGAAGAGGCTGCTAGAGCCAAGCTAGGCACTTGGTTCAATTCTGACTCAGCTCTTCCTGTTAATTTGTTGACCCACTTATGTCTGCTTTCAATCAGATACTTTTTTTAGAACAATTCTTATTGATTATTTCAAACATACAAATAGACAATTAATGGATTTGGATCCATACAGAATTACAACAACTATAGTCCCAACTCTCTGATCATATAGATGTGTAAGTATAATAATATATGAGGCAGGAGTCATTGGTCCATTTTAGAATGTGTTCAAAATAAAAACATAGAAGTCATAAATGCTACACTGTCTTGCAGATGAAATAAAATAAGGTACATCAGGTGTTATTTCATCTCCCCCGCCCTAATCACCAAACCTAGATTACTATGTCTGGTGTCCACATACACAGCCAGCAATGTGACCCAAATTGCCAAGATCTACTGTCTAAAAGTTAGCACGCCTATGGGAACCTAGAAGTAAGGGACTGTGTGGGTGTATAGAAGAACAAAAAAATCAGCGAAGGCAGAAAGTTAGTCTGGGAGATTTTCCTTAAATGCTTGTAAATCATGGAGTAGTGCCTCCCAGTCCACAGCTATGGGAACCCTGCTCAGCCCACAAACCTCCTCAAGTCTAAACACTACAGCTTCAGCCTTTCCCCACTTCAGTGTTGCTGCACACCAGTATTGCAGTCCCGGAAGACTACAGGCTTTCCAGTACATGGCAATGGTCCTGCGACTTAGCAGTAAAGCTAGGTCACTAAAGAGTTTGGATGCTTTCGCTCCTTTTGAATGTTTAAAGAAGCCTAGCTGTGAACCTTCCATGGTACATATGCTGGTGTGTTCTGTTAGCCCAGTTATTGCTCTGGCAATGTCATTTCGGAGTGACACTATCACAGGGCAGGTCCAAAATATATGTGCCAGATCGTCAGCTGGTCTCTGGCACCTAGGGCAATCAGAGGAAGAACTGAACATTTTATGGAGGGAATCTGGCGTGACATAAACCATGTATAATATATTGTGCTGCATGTACTAGAGTTTTACATTACATGATACTTTCCCAGTGTTAGAAATGGGGTTTTTGGTTGGCAGTCAGGTTGCCCTCTGTCCAAGCAAGAACCCTCACTCTCGTGAGGGTAAGTCACACACAATCCAAAATCAGCCTGTGCCCACCCTCTGGTAGCTTGGCACGAGCAGTCAGGCTTAACTTAGAAGGCAATGTGTAAAGCATTTGTGCAATAAATCATACAACACCATAGCATAACACCACAAAAATACACCACACAGTGTTTAGAAAAAAATATAATATTTATCTGGGTATTTTCAGGTCAAAACGATCAAAGTTGCAATATGAATTTGTAAAGATATCACTGAAAAGTGATATAAAGTGTCTTAAGTCTTTAGAAAGCAAACAAAGTCTCTTTCAAACACAAAGTACCTGGTTTCTGGTGGAAAATCTCCTCAGAGGGCCACAGGAGAAGAGATACGTGTAAAACTGGTGTGTGCGTCGATTTCTCCTCAGCACACACGGACTTGTGTCGTTATTTTCCACGCGGGGAGTCGTGCGTCATTTTCCGGCGCGCGGACAGTCTCTTTCTGTGGTTCGCGGGGAGTACCAGATGTCCCGGGTTTGTGCGTGGATTTTCCTGCTTGTTTTCCGGCTGCGCATCGTTCTGCGGGGCTGCGCGTCGAAGTTTCGATCTCACGGCAGGCGTCACGTTGATTTCTCCTGGGGAGTCGGGCGGCGTTGTCCTTGCGAGGCCGTGCGTCAAAGTTTTGATCTCACGGCAGGCGTCGCGTCGATTTCTCCTGGGAAGTCGGGCGGCGTTGTCCTTGCGAGGCCGTTGTCAAAGTTTCGATCTCACGGCAGGCGTCGTGTCGATTTCTCCCGGGAAGTCGGGCGGCGTTGTCCTTGCGAGGCCGTGCGTCAAAGTTTCGGTCATCCCGAAGGCATCGCGTCGATCAGCGTCGGTGTGCGGCGTTTTTCTTGCCGCGGAACAAGCTGTGCGTCGAAAATTCCGGCGCACGGAGCATCCAAGTGGAAGAGAGAAGTCTTTTTGGTCCTGAGACTTCAGGGAACAGGAGGCAAGCTCTGTCCAAGCCCTTGGAGAGCACTTTTACAGCCAGACAAGAGTTCAGCAAGGCAGCAGGCCAACAGCAAGGCAGCAGTCCTTCGTAGAAAAGCAGACAGGTGAGTCCTTTGAGCAGCCAGGCAGTTCTTCTTGGCAGGATGTAGTTTCTGGTTCAGGTTTCTTCTCCAGCAAGTGTCTGATGAGGTAGGGCAGAGGCCCTGTTTTATACTAAGTTGTGCCTTTGAAGTGGGGGTGACTTCAAAGAGTGTCTAAGAAATGCACCAAGCCCCCTTTCAGTTCAATCCTGTCTGCCAGAGTCCCAGTAGGGGGTGTGGCAGTCCTTTGTGTGAGGGCAGGCCCTCCACCCTCCCAGCCCAGGAAGACCCATTCAAAATGCAGATGTATGCAAGTGAGGCTGAGTACCCTGTGTTTGGGGTGTGTCTGAGTGAATGCACAAGGAGCTGTCAACTAAACCTAGCCAGACGTGGATTGAAGGGCACAACAAGGTTTTAGTGCAAAGAAATGCTCACTTTCTAAAAGTGGCATTTCTAGAATAGTAATATTAAATCCGACTTCACCAGTCAGCAGGATTTTATATTACTATTCTGGCCATACTAAATATGACCTTCCTGCTCCTTTCATATCAGCAGCTGCCACTTCAACAATGTATGAGAGCAGCCCCAATGTTAGCCTATGAAGGGAGCAGGCCTCACAGTAGTGTAAAAACGAATGTAGGAGTTTTACACTACCAGGACATATAACCACACAAGTACATGTCCTGCCTTTTACCCACACAGCACCCTGCTCTAGGGGTTACCTAGGGCACACATTAGGGGGTGACTTATGTATAGAAAAAGGGGAGTTCTAGGCCTGGCAAGTACCTTTAAATGCCAAGTCGAAGTGGCAGTGAAACTGCACACACAGGCCTTGCAATGGCAGGCCTGAGACAAGGTTAAGGGGCTACTGAGGTGGGTGGCACAACCAGTGCTGCAGGCCCACTAGTAGCATTTAATCTACCGGCCCTAGGCACATGTAGTGCACTCTACCAGGGACTTACAAGTAAATTAAATAGTCAATCATGGATAAATCAATCAGTAGTACAATTTACACAGGGAGCATATACACTTTAGCACTGGTTAGCAGCGGTAAAGTGCCCAGAGGTCAAAAGCCAACAACAACAGGTCAGAAAAAATAGGAGGAAGGAGGCAAAAAGTTTGGGGATGTCCCTGTCAAAAAGCCAGGTCCAACATGACCCCCTACCAGCCTAAAGCCAGGGGAGAACAATCACTATCCTGATGTACTTCCCTGTTTGAGGCGACAGAACAAGGACCCAGGCCCACAACAGCAGGGGCATTCTCCAGTTCTTCGCCTTCCTGACTCCAATTGGATCCCTCTGTCCATACTCTCAGGGCCCACTAAGCCAACCCATGGGGAACCTTTCTCCTTACCTGCGGATCCCATCTGTGCAGCACCTAACCTTACTTTGCTCACAGATGTATCCCAGGAGAAGGATAGTACCACCATGATCAACACAGTGGTGTTGCCCACTCTACCCCCGGGGTACCCCCAGAGTCCAACATGGTCAGGGTGCTTACAGAAGTCGCCCTGTGCCATTCCTCCACCAGTGCAGGGCTGTTAGCCTGCAACTGGCCCTCCAACCTGGGGTCTGTACCTTCAGGTTGGACTAGGGCCCGGGGTGAGGCTTCCCTCCCCCTGCCCTCCCTTCTGGGGTCCAGCACCCTCCAACTAGGAGTGGCCTCCTCAGAAGACAACATGGTAGGGGCACTGTTATCAGTAGCCCCTCCCTCCAGGTCCGGGGGGACACCCTGAACCTGGTCTTCCAGCCCAGGGTCTGTACCCTCAGACTGGATCACTGCCTGGCAAACCAGGACTTTCTGGGAGGCACACCTACCGCCCACCAGGTCAGAGTTTAACCTCTGCACCTGACCATTCAACTCAGAGTCACCACCCTAAAGTTGAACAATTGCCTGGCACGCCAGGACTTCCTGGAGGGCACACTGACCCTCCACCAGGTCAGAGTTTAACCTCTGAACTTGGCCATTCAACTCAGAGTCACCACCCTGAAGTTGAACAATTGCCTGGCACACCAGGACTTCCTGGAGGGCACACTGACCCTCCACCAGGTCAGAGTTTAACCTCTGAACTTGGCCATCCAAATCAGAGTCACCACCCTGAAGTTGAACAAATTGCCTGGCACGCCAGGACTTCCTGGAGGGCACACTGACCCTCCACCAGGTCAGAGTGTAACCTCTGAACCTGGTTCTCCAACCTAGGGTCACCACCCTGAGGTTGGGCAACTGCCTGGCTCACCAGGACTTTCTGGGAGGCACACCTTCCTCCCACCAGGTCAGAGGTTAACTTCTGAACCTGGTTCTCCAACCCAGGGTCACCACCCTGAGGTTGAACAATTGCCTGGCACGCCAGGACTTTCTGGGGGGCACACCTACCCCCCACTAGGTCAGAGTTTATCCTCTGAACCTGGTTAGCCAACCCAGAGTCACCACCCTGAGGTTGAACCATTGCCTGGCAGGCCAGGACTTCCAGGGAGGCACACCTACCTCCCACCAGGTCAGAGTTTAACCTCTGAGCCTGGTTCCCCAACCCAGGGTCACCACCCTGAGGTTGGGCAATTGCCTGGCACGCCAGGACTTTCTGGGGGGCACACCTACCCCCCACCAGGTCAGAGTTTAACCTCTGAACCTGTTCATCCAACCCAGAGTCAACACCCTGAGGTTGGACAATTGCCTGGCACAGCAGGACTTCTTGGGAGGCACACCTACCTCCCACCAGGTCAGAGTTTAACCTCTGAACCTGGGTATCCAACCCAGAGTCACCACCCTGAGGTTGAATCTTTGCCTGCCATGCCAGGACTTCCTGGGGGGCACTCTCACCCCCCACAAGGGACACACCGTCCCCAAGGGCCACACAAGAGTCTGGTTGGCGCAGGTCTCCAGACCTCTGCCTATCCGGCAGAGTCTGGGTTTCCCCCAAACCAGAAACGGTTTCACCTGGGTCATTCCTGGGGGGCTCTGCTCTCAGAGCTGTCCCCTGACTCTCAAGGTCCTCCACTGAGGTCTGCAACCCCCTCTCAACCCTATGTCTGGACTTCTGCACCCACTCACTAGGAGGGGTACTGCCAGACACCAGAACTTTTGGGATGCTGGCTACAGTCACCCCCCGAAGTTCTTCTGACACTGCGGGGCTTCCCTCAAAAGGTGGCCCTACGGTACAGGCTAGGCTTCCCTCCTGGTGTTCCCTCATGGAACCCTCTAGGACCTGGGACCTACCTGGGACACTACAATCCTTTCCCACCTCACTCGGTTGGGAACCACCTAGACTACTCCCTTCAGGAGCACCCCCAAATGCCTCTTCAGACTCTCTGGTACTCACCCAGAAGTCTGCCTCCATTGTAAGTTCCCTGGGGTCAGAGAACTCACACTCCACCTGGTGTTGGCGTAGCTCTGGAAAATAAGGACCAGACATATGCACTCCAGCAATTACTTCATTCTGCCCTTCACATGTATTAACCACAGTACCCTTCACCCAACCACCCAGTAACTCAACCTTGGAAAGCACTCTACCTCACCCTCCTGAGACTGGTGAGACAGTATCTGTCTGTCCCTGACACTCAACCCATACTCTTCTGGGATGTCTCTACACTCTATATCCAGCACGTCCACCAGGGGGGAACCCGTTTCTCTGTCACTCTCTGCTAGAGTCAGTAAAGTGTCCCTTCCCCCAGTAGGAATATGACTCCCTGTGCCAGTTCCCCAATCCTTCTCAGGGACCCTGTGCATAACGGAAACTACCTCACACCCTTGAACCGCCTGGGGTGTGTCAACTCCCTTCTTCAAGTTTGGCACCACATCTCTGGGCTTGTGCCCTTCTTCAGCAGTACCGGATGCAAGATTTTTGCTGCCACCATCTGAACTGGACTCAGCCCTTCCGGCCTCCAGTTTCAGCTCTTTACAGCTCAGCTCTTGAGCTGCAATCTTTTCTTCTTCCAGGGCTAAGAGTCTTTTTGCCTCAACCCTTGCAAGATACTCCTCTAATTGTTGCTCCTGTCGCCTTTGACCTCGGAGCCATTCATCTATCTCTGGGTCTCTTTCCTCATCTGAGTAGTCTTCCTCCTCATGTGAGCAGTCTTCCTCCTCATGTGCGTAGTCCTCCTCCTCATCTGAGGGGTACTTAGTCATTTGGTTTCTTGCTGCCTCTCTCTCTGCCCATCTTTCCTCCCCCCAGACTATGTAGTTATGTAGCATCTCCGCCTTAGTAGATCTCCTTGCTACAGGAAGGCCCCATTTTCTGCAAAGCTTCCTTAGGTCAGCCTTAGTGAGGTGGTCAGTACGAACAAAGAATGAGTAGGTAAGCAATCCCATTCTGATAAGATCTTACCAGCAAAAACCAAAATCCAAAGTCCAAAATATCAATAGTATATCCAGGAGGACATCAGAGAATCAAAAGCCAAAAAAGATGAAAAATCAAGTTGACCTTCAACTGTGGGTAGGTAGTGAAATACTTAGCTACTGTATGTCACTGCACAAACACAAGTCCTATCCTTACCACTGATCACCAATGTTAGAAATTGGGTGTTTGGTTGGCAGTCAGGTTGCCCTCTGTCCAAGCAAGAACCCTCACTCTAGTCAGGGTAAGTCACACACAATACAAAATCAGCCTGTGCCCACCCTCTGGTAGCTTGGCACGAGCAGTCAGGCTTAATTTAGAAGGCAATGTGTAAAGCATTTGTGCAATAAATCATACAACACCATAGCATAACACCACAAAAATACACCACACAGTGTTTAGAAAAATATATAATATTTATCTGGGTATTTTCAGGTCAAAACGATCAAAGTTGCAATATGAATTTGTAAAGATATCACTGAAAAGTGATATAAAGTGTCTTAAGTCTTTAGAAAGCAAACAAAGTCTCTTTCAAACACAAAGTACCTGGTTTCTGGTGGAAAATCTCCTCAGAGGGCCACAGGAGAAGAGATACGTGGAAAACTGGTGTGTGCGTCGATTTCTCCTCAGCACACACGGACTTGCGTCGTTATTTTCCACGCGGGTAGTCGTGCGTCGTTTTCCGGCGCGCGGACAGTCTCTTTCTGTGGTTCGCGGGGAGTACCAGATGTCCCAGGTTTGTGCGTGGATTTTCCTGCTTGTTTTCCGGCTACGCGTCGTTCTGCGGGCTGCGCGTCGAAGTTTCGATCTCACGGCAGGTGTCGCGTCGATTTCTCCTGGGAAGTCGGGCGACGTTGTCCTTGCGAGGCCGTGCGTCAAAGTTTCGATCTCACGGCAGGCGTCGCGTCGATTTCTCCCGGGAAGTCGGGCGGCGTTGTCCTTGCGAGGCCGTGCGTCAAAGTTTCGGTCGTCCCGAAGGCGTCGCGTCGATCAGCGTCGGTGTGTGGCGTTTTCTTGCCGCGGAACAAGCTGTGCGTCGAAAATTGCGCGCACAGAGCGTCCAAGTGGAAGAGAGAAGTCTTTTTGGTCCTGAGACTTCAGGGAACAGGAGGCAAGCTCTATCCAAGCCCTTGGAGAGCACTTTTACAGCCAGACAAGAGTTCAGCAAGGCAGCAGGCCAACAGCAAGGCAGCAGTCCTTTGTAGAAAAGCAGACAGGTGAGTCCTTTGAGCAGCCAGGCAGTTCAGCAAGGCAGCAGGCCAACAGCAAGGCAGCAGTCCTTTGTAGAAAAGCAGACAGGTGAGTCCTTTGAGCAGCCAGGCAGTTCTTCTTGGCAGGATGTAGTTTTTGGTTCAGGTTTCTTCTCCAGCAAGTGTCTGATGAGGTAGGGCAGAGGCCCAGTTTTATACTAAGTTGTGCCTTTGAAGTGGGTGTGATTTCCAAGAGTGTCTAAGAAATGCACCAAGCCCCCTTTCAGTTCAATCCTGTCTGCCAGAGTCCCAGTAGGGGGTGTGGCAGTCCTTTGTGTGAGGGCAGGCCCTCCACCCTCCCAGCCCAGGAAGACCCATTCAAAATGCAGATGTATGCAAGTGAGGCTGAGTACCCTGTGTTTGGGGTGTGTCTGAGTGAATGCACAAGGAGCTGTCAACTAAACCTAGCCAGACGTGGATTGAAGGGCACAACAAGGTTTTAGTGCAAAGAAATGCTCACTTTCTAAAAGTGGCATTTCTAGAATAGTAATATTAAATCCAACTTCACCAGTCAGCAGGATTTTATATTACTATTCTGGCCATACTAAATATGACCTTCCTGCTCCTTTCAGATCAGCAGCTGCCACTTCAACAATGTATGAGAGCAGCCCCAATGTTAGCCTATGAAGGGAGCAGGCCTCACAGTAGTGTAAAAACGAATGTAGGAGTTTTACACTACCAGGACATATAACCACACAAGTACATGTCCTGCCTTTTACCCACACAGCACCCTGCTCTAGGGGTTACCTAGGGCACACATTAGGGGGTGACTTATGTATAGAAAAAGGGGAGTTCTAGGCTTGGCAAGTACCTTTAAATGCCAAGTCGAAGTGGCAGTGAAACTGCACACACAGGCCTTGCAATGGCAGGCCTGAGACAAGGTTAAGGGGCCACTGAGGTGGGTGGCACAACCAGTGCTGCAGGCCCACTAGTAGCATTTAATCTACCGGCCCTAGGCACATGTAGTGCACTCTACCAGGGACTTACAAGTAAATTAAATAGTCAATCATGGATAAACCAATCAGTAGTACAATTTACACAGAGAGCATATGCACTTTAGCACTGGTTAGCAGCGGTAAAGTGCCCAGAGCTCAAAAGCCAACAACAACAGGTCATAAAAAATAGGAGGAATGAGGCAAAAAGTTTGGGGATGTCCCTGTCAAAAAGCCAGGTCCAACACCCAGGATATATTGTTGCTCTTTCCCATTCTTTGTCTGTGAATTATCTGCCTAAATCTCATGCCCAACATCTACGAACCGGTAATAGGGGGTCACATTAGGTGTATGCTAGGATGCAGATAAACCATGTAATGAAGCAAAGGCCACTGCCTATAGTGCAGAGCATGTGTACTAACGGGTGTCTTTCAGGTTCAGTGTCTGTAATGTGCCTTGACTGTGTTAAGGCAGCCAAGAGTCGACTGTGCACCAAGAGGTGCCCTGCTGGTATGTCCCAGTCTGTTCATAATTGCTCAAAGGGCATGAGAGCACCATTTTGGAACGGAGCCCCATGAGTGCTTACTCCGGCAGCTTGCTATTTCAGGAGGCCCTTCCTTCCTTTCATGTTACAGAAGGGGCTAATGGAGTTAAGCGTAATTTCGGGAGAATATAGCATGGTAGTTGGCTTGAGTCTCAGATTCAATGGACAGCTGCCATGGGCTATACACAGTAAATTGTTGGAGATACGTAGGGGCATTGCCCAATGAAGAAATGCCTTCTGTACCACTCGTTGTACTCAGCCAGTGGAGGCTAATCCCAGCTCCTCCAACAGGCATCCCACCAGCCAACAGCCAGGCCACTGGAGCTCTGCATCCAGGTAATGATGTCTGAAGTTGGTGGCCGGCAGGCCTCCTTTGACCACAGGTAGCTGTAATTTGTGCAGTGCAACTTAGCGTCTTCTTCCTTTGTTCCACATACATCTACCAAGTGTGGCATGAAGCATATGAAAAATGCTCCAAGGAATGTGCTTAGGGAGATTGTGAAAATACACTAAACGAGGGAGCATGACCATTTTGGGAAGCAATGGCTTTGGTGACGTTCCAGTCTTTAAGACCTTGATGCATATACCAAAGTAGCAGAATGTGAGAGGCTCCTAGCATGAAGGATGTGTGTCACTAATAACTGCTATGCATGCAGGATGTAGGGGGAACAGACAGGATTTGGTCCAGTATACTCCAAGGCCAGAGGCTGCTTGAAATTCCAAAAGGATAGTCATGATGTTGGATATGTCATCCCTAATGTCACATATTTAGCTTAAAACATTGTCCACATATAGTGAAACTGTATGTACTTCTCAATTTAGTGGAATACCCCACGGCAAGCCTGCTGTTAGAGCCTCTGTGCCAGAGGCTCCATAGTTGAGGCAAAGAGGAGGAGGTGCAGCGAACAACCCTGTTGAGTCCCTCTGCACACTGGAAATGGGTGGGAGATGCATTGCCCACTCAGGCTGTGGGTTCTGTGTACAATAGGCATACAGGTCTATGTGTAGGTGGCCTGTGATATGCAAGGCGGTTAAGGTAGAAAACTCCCAATCCAGTGTGTCAAATGCCTTTTCTAAGTCTAAAACCATACAGGCGGCATTAGGCCATTGGGTGGGAGAAAGTTCCATTACTCTATACAACCAGTGGTTATTGAGCATGGTTGATGTACCAAAAATCAAGCCATTCTGATCCAAATGGACCAGAGTGTGCATATACTGAAGGAGTTAGGCTGCTATAATTTTGCTCAGTATTTTGTAGTCAGTGCCCAGCATAGAAAGGGATGATATGAGGTTAATTCTTAAGGGCCCTTATCAGGTTTGAGAAGAGAGACAAGGAGGGACTCTCAGTGCGACAGTAGAAGTTGGCCTTCCAACAGTTCAGCGTGGTAGAGCTCAACAAGTTTAGGAACTAGTAGGTGTTTGTATGCTTTATAGAATCCTATGGGGAATCCGTCTAACCCAGGGGTCTTGCAGGTGGCCGCACCCCTGATAGCTCCCCATAATTCTTGTATTCTGATGGGCATGTTGAGTTCTTCTCTGACCAGGGCTCAGTGGTGGGCAGTGTAATCTTGTGAAGGAAATGGCAGATAGACTACATGCTGTCTGCAAGAAGAGGGTTGTATAAAGCTTGATAGTGTATGTAAATGCATTGTGTATCTCTTCTTGGTTAGAAAGTAAACATGTCAGCATCTGTCTAATCAAAGTGACAGGTGATGTAGGGGCTGCACTGCATAGGAGCCATGCTAGTAGACAACCCGACTTATTTCCTTCCACCTGCATTTTGGCCTTGCCTGCTCTGAAATCCAGGCATCACAATTGCTCTGCTAGTCAAGTATGTGGCTCCGAAGCTATAGTTAATGCACGTCGGTGAGCTGAGACTTCTAGTGTTCTAAGCATGGTTTCAATTTTCATCAGTCCCCTATGTAGATCTGCTCTAACTCCCACAGCCGTGCGAATACAGTGACCTCGTAACACAACCTTTAGGCCTTCCATATCACTGGACAGGAACTTGCGGTGCCTCTATTTTCAGATAAATAGTGTGATATTGCCTCTTGTGTGGCATCTCTAAATACCTGGTCTCCTAGCATAGAAATCCGTACCCAGAAAGTGCAAACAGCTGGACGTATTGCCCTCCCAATTCAAACTCTATCAAAAACAGGTTGTGATTATAGAATGTCTTCCCTAAATATTCAACTGCAATAGTCTGCAGTTGTAGGGCTGGGTGACAGAGGATATGGTCCAGTTTCACATGTAAGTCTTGTGCGGTTGAGAACTGTGAATATTTCCTAGTGCCTGGATGGAGCGTAAAGAGTCCGAAGGTGCACCCAGTAATGGCCCAGCGTAGGTTGCCGTAGGCATGCCAAGTATGTAGTCAACAAAACAAGGCTGGTTAGTAAGTTACAGTATAGTGTCTGCTGTCTGTGGAGTCTTGTGTGGCAGGACCACCGACATTGCCCCACTTGTGGCTGTGTCAGATTGAGGTTTGGAAGGCATATCCTCTGTGGTCAGGTGGCCATGGTCAAAAGTGCCTGCATCTGCTCTTCTCTGGCCTGTGCCGGAATGGGGTCTCCCTGTATCTTGAGGGCCTTAGCATCCCAGTTTTTACTCTTGCTGAATCATTTTTTCCTGTCCAGGCGAGGTTGGGGGGACATGAAGGGTGGAGCTGAGATTCATATTGGCGCTGCTCTACCCAGTCCCAAACATCTGCCTGAAAAGGTAACTGGAATTGTTGGCCATGACTTTGCGTTTGGCCAGGATGAGAGGAATGAATATTTCAGGCCAACCTGTCGTTGACGTTTCCTCACCCCCAGGAAGGATGCTCTGCAACGCTGTACTGCAAGGGTATACTTAGGGAATAGAAATGTTCGAAGGTTTTCATACATGAGTGGCTCAGCAGTTTGAGTTGCATGCAATATGGCCTTTTGGTTGCTGTAATTCAGGATCCAGACTTCTACAGGTCTGAGGGGACGCCCTTACAGGTAGCCTCTTCCCCGGTACTTGGTGTGTTCGTTCCACTAGAAAGTAGGGAGATAAATTACTGGGTCATGCCCCTTGCACTATACAGATTTCAAAAAAGTGCACAGGGTCCGTGCCCTCCGCCCTCTCTGGGAATGACCCTCTGAATCTTCTGCTTTGCTCTCTAACTCCTGGAATTGTGCGGTACGGGATTGAACCTGCCCCTCGAGGTCAGACAGCACTGGACAGATGCCATTGGCTTCACTTTCAGCATGTGTGACATGAGAGAATAGTTTTCTCTGATCATCTCATAGCAGCCCAACCTCGAACCGCCACTGGATCAGGCATGTTATGAAAGTCTTGCCTGGTGTCAGCAATGGCCTCCAGGATCTTGTCTAATTTTGTATCAAAGAGGGTCGTGGTTGAGGCATCCTGAGGCAAATCTGGGTCAAGGCATTATGCAGCCTCATTGGCTTGGCACCTCGGTGGCTGAAGGCCTGCCCCTCCCTTTCACTCCATGGCTCGGCTTCTGTAATCGATTGTTGCAAGGGAAACAATGGTGAGGCCAGACGTGTTGCCCATTAAAGGAGAAGAGCCTGTTGTCACCAGTTGTAGATCCCCGTGGACCCGCAAGACCCCAACTCCACCCTCAAGAGACAGACAGCAAGGCAGCATGGGCAGTCCCAAGGAAGGAGGTCACAGGCGGCCGGACAGTCTTCATTCGTTTAATGTACTCCATTACAATGATGAGGGTAACATCCTCTGGTAGCATAGTAGTGTCCCTGTCCACTCCAGTCAGGACTGTTGCTCAATCGCAAAGCGGTAGTGCAGTTGGGCCCGCTACACTCTTTGATCTGTGAGGACCAGTAACCAAAGGGGGCACGATTAACCCAGGGCCCCTCAGAAGCACTGCTGTCGACATCAAGGAAAGGCAGGGCTGATGACCCTCAGAAGAGGCGACTCCCTCCAGAGTACAGATGTTGGGAGGAGGAGACAGTAGGGCAGGACCACCCTTCAATCTTTCTGCACCTTTAAGATCATTCAGTGCCTTGTACAGGACGCAGCGCCCAAGCAGCAGTGTAAAGAATGTGCTCACACCTGGGCCCTATGTAGCACTACTGACTTAAAGATCAATCTGATGCAGGGGGTGCAGCATCATCCTGAAACAGGCAGTGTCAACAAACTTAATAGAGCAGTAGCTTGGCTCATAAAGTCTCTCCGCTGTGCCTAAGTGGTATGAGGTATGGTCCTTCCCTCTGTATGATGAAAGTTCACAATATTAGGGCGAGACAGCCCCCCAAATCCTCCCCCAACTTGATCCTGGCCTCTACTCACCCGGGGTACGGGAGGTGCGCTGGCCCGCTTGTCGGTTGCACTTCGCAATTCCAAGGGAGGTGGAATGTGCCCTCTATGCAGCAGTAATTAGAAAGTAGCCACCTGGCAACACAGAAGCACTCAAGTCAGGAGGCACATGGGGAGGGGGAGTTGCAGTGCACAATAGGAGTCCTCTGGGTAAACGTGCATTACAATACAAACGTCAGTGAACTCACTGCGACGTTGCGCAGTAATAGTTCCAGAGTCTTGGGCCAAAAAAGAAGACCTTCACCAGGTGGTTACGCAGCTAGATAGGCAACCCGCCTGCAGCCACGTTCAGGTCTTAACAGCCAGGGGCCACCACTGTCTCCCTTCTGAAGTCCGCAGGTCATTGGAGGGATGTGTGTAAGGCCGCTGCAGGCCAGTTAAAGCTAATAAATGTCTCTTTGGACGCTGCTCATTCCCCACATCGTAATCCCGTAAGCATACAGGTCTGCAGGGCACAGAAGGTGGCAGTTTTTGCCGGATCGTGGGCCATGGAGCAGAGCGGTCCTAATAGCCAACCACCATCTTGCGGCTCCTGGCCATGCCCCCATTTTCAATCAGATACTTTATGACAAGTTTACTCATTTGTGGCCTGAAAACTGTCTCATTTACATCATGAATTATTAAAAACCAACTCTGACATCACTGCAGATGACTTCTTCTCTAGGCTGTGGTTAAACAGTAGATTGTATTTGGAACTATAAACAAAGTTTTCTAGAAGAAATCCGATCTTATAGGTTTTCCAGAAAGCATCCTATCTATGTTACATTATGCTGTATATTGCTCGACAATAGCTACCAGAGTTTCCATGCATTATTATTGTTTCAAATATTTGATTGCTCAGAGTTTATATTTGCAGTTTTAAATCTTTAGCCATCTGTAACAGAAAAGTTGTCCTACCTCACTTTAGTTAAACACTCAGTGAAAAGCTTTACAAAGCCAGAGCTAAAGATTTAAGTTTGTGAGTACTACCATGAGTGACCAATCTAGTGGCCAGATTTTTCAGCACTTGGTGCTGCCACAAAGTCACAAAGAGAGGTACAATATGTTGGTGAAGTAATTACTCTCCAGCACAAAAAGTTGTGTGCTGGTCAGTTGCCTTACTGTAAAGCAAATAGGGTTTTTTATTCCTTTGCACTAATATACGTCATTGTGGTATACCATGGTTTCTACATGGGCATTCCACTCTACCACCCCGGATATCAAGGCATAGCCGATCTTCTAAAAAAGGAAGCCAGGACTGTTGAACTAAAACTTAATACGTCTATGATGCAGTAATTTACAAGGAGAAATGTATTTATTTCAGATAATTTTTAACTCCTACCTATGTTGAGCTGTAAAGCATAAGTCTGAAAGTTTTAGTTAGTTGAAGCATAATATTTTGTATTGTATGGGTATCCTATGTACAAGGGTGACTGTGTGTGGCACTAGGCAGCCTGTTTATGTGCCAGTGTTGACAAAGAGAATAGCAGCGCCATATCTTAGTAAATATGTTCTGCGCTGCTCTCTTCACCTAGTTTAATGCAGGGCAACAACTTTAGTTACTGCTCTACATTGCACTATTATTATTATAAATCTGCACCTCAGTCTGTTGATAACGCACTAAGCTCTCTAACGTTTGCTTGTTGTATTCTTAGTGTTCGGCGTCTTTGTCTTTCTTAATGATGACCTCAGTGTGAATTGCTCATGTGAACCATTTCATAAGGCGTTTGGCTCAGAAGGTGTTACATGAGTCAACTTCCCTTTTGAAACTGCCATTTGACAGAAAACAATAACCGCTTTTGATGGAATTTTTTGGAACAATGTCAGGTCTACTCGAGACTTAAATTGAAAATTTTTTGTTAAAGCACTTATACGGCTTTATGCTAGTCTAAGAATCGTATACCTGATTGTTTGGCCAAAGAGACCATTCTTTACCATATGATCCATTATCATGCAATTTTAGATGCTCATATTTCAGAATACCATTATATATTGACATTGTGCACAGGCACACATAACAAATCCAGGAGCAATGCTAAGTAAATTTATACTAAAACCTTTTAAACACCACCATTTGTGGCAGTTCTGGTCTTAAGTGTCCAAGGAAAAAACCCTGGTAGGTGGGAAGTTGGACTACTTTTAAGACTGGAAAGTGCTCTTCACCACGGTCCCTACAACACCTTAGGGAGCATGTGTGTAGAACCACATAAATAATTTGTTGCTGGTGAGATGTAATACGCTTTGTGTAGTATGGTCCAGAGCTTGAAGAATTAAAAGTAAAACCTATGGAATTTAACTAAATATATATGACAATTCCTGAAAAAAAAATCAGGTTAGCCTATTGTTAAAAAAAATCCCTTCAGCAAGGGAAAAAGACCCAACACCCATTTAAAGAGTCAAACCTTTTCACACTGTTTGCTCACTGCAACACTGTGGGGAGTAAGTTATATTTACTTCAGTTAACTCTGGTGAATTTCAATTTTTTTTTGTTTAAAATGTTACATTTTAACTGAATTGTTCACATAACTATAATGTCAGTTTAATGTTTGTTTTTAAAAGCTGTGATCATGCGACAAAAGAGCTGCATCAAGATTGGTAACCAAATAAAACAGGAATGTAAGACGGGGTGAAACAGAAGCAGGAAGAATGAGATAAAGAATACATGAGAGAGTAAGAATATTGGCAAGGGTCAGAAGAGCGGAATCATCTGACGTGACTTTAGATGGTTTCGATTTGATTGGATACCCATGTACAACAGGTACCCCATGCTTCTGTCAAGCTTGGTGACACCCTATCATACACATATTTGTCAGCATGGAGAGATACCTAAAAAAATATACCAGACTTTAGCAATGATGTTATCGCAACAGTGACCATTAACATGGCACCTTCAAATACAACTTCCACTTCACTCGAGGTGTGTCCACATTCTTCATCTGTGAAGACTCCAATAATGTTGTAAAGCCTTGACTGACTTACAACAATTGTGGAGGTGCCACAACACTCTGCAAAAATATGGAAGCTTGATCTTCTTGCTGTTAGACTTATAATTTAATAGAAGTTGACACCTACCTCACCATTTTATCCATACACATGTAGTGTATACCTCTAAACCGGGTTAAGTTTTTTAACACTTTTGTTTATTAGCATTTGGGTAATCTGAACAGTACATCACACATAAGATACGAATTTGATACATAAGAAATTATTTGATATCCCTGTAATAGAAAGACAGTTTGAACTGCACACAGTAGGTACAGAGCATGCTCATGACACAAGCGGAAGTGAACATTACATCACAGTGGTTAGGTACGTGACCTACTTCTCAGGATGACTATAAAACTAAACCGGGTTGTTGCTGTTATTTTAGGTAAGAAATACGTTGGGTTGAATACCCTGTGGAATAAACCCTTAACTTGCTTTGGTAGAGCAAAAGAACCCTAACACAATGACTTTGCATATGTTTCGAACTCCATTTTGTTTTAGCTCAAATGTTATGAATGGTCTTTGCAGTGCCCAATGCTTAAACCTTTCTGAATCTGATTGGTTTCCCTTGATATGCACACTGGGCGCGGCTGTCTGCCATGCTGTGTCTATAACCCTTATTTGCCCTACACTTGGTGTATTTTAATGTAGTCTCAAATCCTCTATTCTTTGTCTCTGCATTTACTGTTGAGACACCTTCTACAGAGTCACACAGCAAGAGCCACTTTCATACCAATGGGAAAATATCTAGATCACTGTGGAGTTAAATGGGAATTGTAGGCACGTCACCTCTTATGCACAGGAGAATGCACACGTGAAAAACACACTTTAAGCATATGTTAAACGGTCATCAGGTCTTCGATTTGGCATTTTTATCCAAATCTATTTACGTTCTAGACTGAGATCAGTTATAATATTACTCTTAGGTCCTCTTTGAGATAAAGCTTTCTTTAAAACTCCTACTTTTGAGATCGCCATCCTGTAGCATTTACTTGTATATTATCTCATACTGTTGCCATACCTTTTTGAGCCCCAGTAATGCTTCTTACTGGGAATCAGAAAACACTCTTAACAGTCTTAATCTCTCTCTCCTTCCTATATAGCTAGGTTTCATAGTAAACGTAACAGTATTGAATGTCTCTGGTAGCATTCCAAGCTCCCTTGCCCTCGACTGGATTACCCAGCCATTTTAGATTTGCACCGCTATGGGCTTCCTAGCTGCTCCATGTTATTTTCAAGGTGAAACAAAGACTATGTACCCATTGCCAGGATTGACTAAATTCATGCATGGAGTTAAATCTTTTCTACAGTGAAACTGAAGTACTTTTTGCAAATTTTAAGAATCAGTTCAGCCCCCATAAAGGGGTGCTTTTCTTAGTCTTCCGGTGAACATTTGTATCATGTGCTCACCTCTGTTGTCTTACAGGCACCCACTGCATACTGTGGTTATATTTTGGTATGCACCTCTGGTGTGTGCTGTTCACACTTGTCTTTTATTGGGTATCTTTACTTGCTGATGGATTTCCACGATTTATAGTGTTCACCGTCGGCGCCTCAAGGACACCTAAGTCAAAAGGTGGGCATGCATGACATACGGTGGCCATTTCTGACATTGTGTGTACATTCTTTTTAACCATTTAAAAAAAAAAAAAATCAAACCATCAAACATTCTGGGACAGATTTAAGAGCCCCTAGCGCCTCCTTTTGCCAAATTAGCGTAATTTGTTTTTTATACGCTAAAGTGCCCCAACGAGCCCAAAATAGCTGCGCAATGCATGTATCACACTAATTTGTAACCCTTTGCACTACATTATACCTCCGCCTGCCATAATGTATGATTTTTTTTGCCACTTTTAACGCCTGCTCAGACCAGGCATTAAAAGGAGGCACACCGTTGTTTACAATGGACCTCAATGAGTTTGCAGGAGTAGAGTCAAGATTTTTGACGCAAATCCTGCAACGCTGTGAACTAGCATAAAAAAATGTTGAAGCTAGTTCCCCTAACTACCGTCATGATGTGCTGTATCTTAGATAGGGTGCACACATGGTGGTGTTAGGGGGCGCTAAGCGGCGCAAAAAAAGTGATCCTGTACTGAATGCAGCGGCACTTTTCATAAATCAGGCCCTCAGCCTTATAATAATACAGTTTTAAAACTCATACCGGTGATATTTTGTCCAAAATACATACCACCTGGAAGAGTATGGAATATTTGCAAGGAACAAAGGTGTAGGGAAAAAGGTCTGCTGGGTGCCCAGGGCATCTGGATATGCAACCCTAAAATATGTTAATCACTTCAGTTTTCTATTGAGTTATCAAGGCTTTTGAGGGCAACCATGGCATGTTTCCACTGCAAACGTTTAGTGGCTAACCAGTTTTTCAGCTGACAATTCCAGCCCTCAGGTGGTCCCTTCTGGCTTCTGAGTGATACCTCTTTGGTTTCGTTTGCATACCCAGAATCAGGTGGCACTTGTACCACAAGGGGGTACTCCATGACGTTAAGTTGGCATTTCTGTCAAGAAGGGAGTATATGACATATACTCTAGACAAATGGAAATGCAGGGTTGCGTGTTTCCACATGAGGTCCTAAATAGGAGTAGGTGATGAAACTCAGAATATATTTGGAGACCAAAATATTGTTTTTACCAAAATTTTAAGGTGGATGTTTGTGAGCAAATTATGTGGTTTTTCAGAAAATGGCAAAGTAATGTTTAAAAAACAAACTCTTGTGAAAAATATTAGGGTTCAATGTATATATTTTACAAAATAACGTTTTTGTTGAAAATAGTTTATTGACTGAGACTACAATAAACTGATATTTAAGGGCAAAATGGGTGAATTCTCAGAACACCACATGCTAACATTAACACATTTTGAAAATAGAAATAAACTGATATGTCAGTGATAATTTATGCTCATTCATGGGCGCATGTTGCATATTTTATTGGCCCTCTAGGGTACTTGATGCCATGATGTTTTTTGCATTCAAGGCATCTATGTTCTCTGATCCTGTCAGATCTGTCAAAACCGGGGTTTTAGGTCTGTCCAATATAACGTGTTATTGTAAGAGATGCCTAGCTTCATTTTGCAAACCTGACCCATTCCAGGTCGATTCTTTTTCCCTTTCATGTTGTGAGCTTGAATTATTTTTGAAGAGGGCCAAGGTGAAAACGAAAGTGAGTTTGTGGAAGAAATGAATGGAGATGGTTTATATATTTGTAAATTACAGATGTTCTTACCAATGATATACTTAGGCATTTTTTAACTGGCCATGAGATTTAGTGCCCTTTAGCCAAAGCCTGTGATTAAATTTCTGGGTCGGTCTGGGTTTTGCCCCCTTCTTTCAATGTTCGGTAGCCTCCACTGCATTGTGTGGGCCAGCCAGTGTTTTCAGAAGTGGGTACATGCGATTCATGCATACCGTCTTTGCATTATGCACTGCTGTACAGAGACTAATGCTTTTAAATATCATACACAGTAAAATAAAGTGAAGTCATATCTAGCGAATATGTGACACATTTTGCATCTTTTAAATGTATGCATACGTAGTGACAACATGGCTACACCTTTGGATAAAGTAATATTGTATGCCGAGCTGTATAATACGTTATGTGAGTAGCTGTGACTTAGTCCTTATTCCTCAGTTCATATGACTTATAGGATGCAATTTACTACTAAACTTCAAGACGTAAGACACACTTACTCATGGAAAAACATTGTGAATAGGACACACAGTGCTAACCATAAGGTTATTTTTGCATGTCTAACGTAGGTTTAATAGGTTCCTAGTAAAACCAGCAGATACAAATAAATTACATCTTGGTTGAGGCCCATGCAATTTAAATGCTATATAAATTATACTTGAATGGAGACTAAAAGGACTAAACCACAACATGTTTATTAAGTGGACCATGAGTCTAAGAGGCACAACCATAAATACAGAAAAACTAGAAAATTGATATCTTGAGTAAAAGCTGAATTTGAGAAATGGATAGGATTTTCACCAAGTGTTCCATAATTCGTTTTTATGCAGGAAGATGGAATATAGGGTGAAGAAATAAGCAATAAAGGAAATGCACAGAAGATCCATTAGTTCATGTGATCAGCCAACAGCACGTGTTGCATCAGTGCTGGGGAAACTGGCTGATACATTCCTGAACTCATTATACATCTTTGACAGTTTACCCATCCTGGCTCCACTCTGGAACCGTCAAACCTGCTGGTCCCAACATGACTGAATGCTGCTTCGCCTCAAAAACTTGCAGCAGTTGAAATAACAAAACTATTGCGAGTCACTGTCTGAGGACTTAGGTTTGGGTGAATGGTAGGGCAATGAGAAGTGTGTACAGGGGGCTTAGTAGTTAGACTACAGAATGGAGGGGGATGGGAGTGTGGGTTTATATGGCTCGTGCAGAGACGCTCTGTTGATGAGATGCAGGTAGACCAGTGATGGGAGCTTTCAAGTCAAGTCTTCCAGGGAGGGGATCTCTGGATCCAGAATGTGGTGATTGTGTTAAATTGGACAAAGCATATGACTTTAGGTCCAAGGCACAGAGAGAGCACAAAAGAAAGTTGTGAAGTCACAGTCTGTAGACCAGGTATAAGAACTGTTGTCTACAGGGCAAAGAGATGGGGAGTCTCTGATCTAGGCCCAATCTAGTAAAGTCATCCTGTGGAGAGACACTATGCTCTCTTTCAAGGCATCATTTATCTCTTGTGCTTACTGGAAATTCAATGAGAAATATTTTTTGTGGTACATCATAATTCTGGATACTTCCTTGCCTGATGCCCTTCGTACCATATCAACGAGGATGGCGGGATTCTGAAATTTTGGGGCTGATGGGTTTTTCACATAATTCAATCCAACATCTACTGCATAATCTGCAGATTTCAACAAATTGTTTTTAGCTCAAACGGATCAAAAATTACTAAAAACGTAGCAACACATATTGTGGAGGTTTGGGAGTCCCATTAATTGCAAAGGTTGAGTAGTCCTCTTTCTGTCGCTTAATCCAGTATTTGGAAGTTAAACTAGCATTAATGGATAAAACTTTTGCGCTCACAGTATTAATATGTGTAAAAAAATATTAAAATAAGGAAGTAATACTATCGGAAAATGTGCTGCATAACACTGCAAAATGTGTATTTTTCGCCACATAATTTAGTCAACCCTGCCGCATAACTTCAGTGGCCATGCAGATCGTGAACAGAACAGTATGGTTTCGTTTCTATACATGCACTGTAATACCTTTTGCAAACAGTCACGCGTTGTAGCTTTCTTTGGAGGTTGGTGTGATGCAGTGGTAACGCAACTGCTAACGAAGCCAGCTGCAAAATCCGCACCAACCTGCTGAATGTAGCATCTGATCCCACCGAAATGGCACAACCTTTCACCTTTACGAGGCAGATAAAGGGAGCTGCAATTAGAAGCAGTTCGCAATAAATCTTCAACTTGTTTAGTATGCCCTTGACAACCGAGCAAGCAAAAACAGGTGCAACAGAAACACTTAATTCAATAGATGTGGCCCACGGTCCCAAAATGACGTAAACCCGGTTTAAAACAGCGGCAAAGTGGTATGTTTTACTTTACCGCTGCTCATTTACTACAATTATTTCACGCAAGTCTTTCCATTTGACTCTTAAGCTTTGAGTTCTGCAATCTTGTTTCAAATGCTTCTTTCTTTTCTCCCAGAAATGACTAATCTTCCTGTTATTCCACTCTCTCGCGCTGGGCCGCATTTTTTTTCTCTTCAAGCTGTATTTATCTGGCAACAGTTTCCTTTCGAGTTTTCCAACAAGAGGCCTCCCTTTTGCATCCCTCGCTACTGTTTTTGTTTCTGTGGAAATGTGTTATGATCCGGCAGCTTTACAGTTACTTTGTAATTAGAGCCCAGCGTGTTCCATAAACAAAGCAGTCTAGTTCCTAAACAGGGTACCGAGTGTCCACAAACCCCTCGCCTGGCAGTGTAGGTTTCAGCCCTGCTGCAGGACTTGGGCTCTGTGCACGCGCTGCGTGTGGGAGAGAAGGTGCCGCGCGCTGCGGAGAGGAGAGAGTGCATATGAGGTCACGGCGTGGAAAATAGAGTGAGGGAAATAACAAAGCTGTCTCTGAAACTGGTAATATGTTCACTCAAAAAGCAGACACCGCGTAACAATGCTGCTTTTTTCCCCACACAAAACACTCGCTTGTAGTAATTACAAACAATAACTGCATTTTTCACAGCACTCGGCTGTGAAGCTTGTGTGAGCTCAAGCAGGGCGTTTTTTTTTATTGGGGAACGTGGCAGGCGGATGGGAGCTGAAGGGAAAACGGATGAAAAGCAACTGTTCGGAGCTCATACTGCAGGCAGACACAAGCGCTGGCAAAGCCAATCATTCTTGCCGTGGCAAAGTGTTGTATCAGTTTGTTTAAAAAAAAAATAAGAAGGAAAAAACGTGGGCAAGCTAACGGTGACAAAAGAAAACAACCAATAGCCTTAGCTTTGAAAATGCCTTGAGATAGTTTTTTATATATATTTTTTTTAATGCAATATTTTTCCAGAAAAAAAGAGAAAATATGCTGACAAATAAATGTGGCCACCATATGTATGCTTACCAAAACAGTTGTAAATGAAAAAATATTCAATTAATTGTATTAGTGTTGGTTTCAGTTGTGTCAAGCATTTTATTCTCAATACTAAGAGACAGGAATAAATGATCAGCTTTCCAAACACTGAGGTCTGAAGCACGATGTTACTGTGGCACATCACTTTACAGCAGCCACGTTAAAAGCGGACAGAAAATAAACCACCGTTTACCTCAGTAGGCAAATAAATAGCCAATAGTTTTTAATTAAATAAAATAGCATAGTTGGAAGCAGCCTTGTCATTGAAGAGAAGGGATACATTTTTGGGTGAATGTAAACATTGTCCATGAGTTTTGTGCAGTCCCTTATAGTGAGGAGCCGAATGTTTATCCCAGGCTTTATGCTGATATGGATGTTGAAAAAATGTGAATAACAGTATACCACACCGATGGATGAGGCACACTGATTAATTCCATAGACGTATGCATATCATGTGTGAATGTCCCAGCAAACCAGTTGTCTGGTGAGAGAGAAAGACCTGACCCAAAATAAACATGCCACCTCTGCATAGCAGCCTCATGAGTGGAACATAGGAATGCATCTAAAAATATTAATGAAAAAACACTGCATGTAATTTTTATAGAGCAGTAGGGTTGCTTGTTAGCAGGCAGTTATATTCAGAACAGGCTTTGCACACCACGGGTAATATTAAGATTAGTGACACAAAGAAAAACATTCTGTTTGCTTTGACTTACTGTGACCTTAAGGCATAGTTTAAGCATAAAAGGATAAATCCTACATAAGAAAAAAGAATAAATGGAAAGAAAAAAATCTATATCAAAGTAAAGTGTAGACTCACCAGCCCTAGCACTGTAGTGGACTTCTTTTAAGGCAGATGTGCACGTGTGATCGAAAAATGCCACAGTGTAAGACACCCATTGGCAGTGCTTACTTTGAGCCGATACTTGCACGTGGGGCTCACCGTCCATCACTACTTTTTAGGGACTGGGACTTATTTTAGCATCATCAGGATTTGAATCAGACCAAAAGAGAAAAAGGAAGAACGAGTGGAAAGGAGGACCCAAAAGACAGAAAAAGATGACAAAGGGAAAACAGGGATGAAAAATAACCTTCAAGAGTAAAATAAAGGGGCAGAGATTACAAGGTGGTGGGGATGAGGTGGATTCAAGCCTGGATAGCCTTGGAAATACTAGCATTTCTCCGAACTATCTAGACATTTGGCCGCACCAATGGTGGGCTTCTGAGAAATCCCTTGGGCCCCAGCACATATTCTTTTACAAGTTAAGCACTGCCCAGTGGCGATCCTGGGCCGACCGCCTGCTCCATGCTGTGGGGTGGAAGGAAAATGTGAGTGACAGTTCATCAACACAAAGAATTAAGAGGGCTGGTCCATGGTGCATGACAATGAGTAGACGGATAAAGCTTTCTCAAGGACAGATATAATAAATATATAACACTCACACCAATAAAAAGTCATTTTCTCCAGTATGACTACACTGGTGTTTACAACAGATTAGCTCTGTCACAGTTCTCTAAACTGCTGGTGTGTAATAAAAGATAATAGACATTAAGGGTCAAAGTTTTTTCCCAGAGGCCATCCACCAGAGCAGTTGAATTCTAGGGTTACCATGTACCAAGTCTGTCTAATTTTGATTCCACCTGTGGTGGTATTTTCTTAAAACAAGCATCTCCAACGAGTAACTAATGAGCTACCTGTAGCTCTCCTGTGCCCTGTGAGTCGCTCTCCTGTGGGCACCCTTGGCTACTACTATAAAAGCTTTTGCTTGGTTGAAGTATTATATGAATAAAAACATTGAAAATCATAACTCCGAAAAGTAAATTTGTATGTTTTCAGTACTCATAAGGTGTTATAAATAGTTTACTACTCAAAATGTATTTAAAAACTATTATTTGAGTTGGAGAGATTTATTACTCACATTGTTACCTTGGTGCCAGGAGCGTTGCAGCTATGTCTGTTATGTATTACCCATTTAGAGACATTTCAAATTGATAGTACTTTTTTACTTTATTGCTGGCAACCCCACCTAATGCACTGAAGTGATCACTGTTGACCATCTTGGATGGTGTGGTCACTATTATATCACGAACGTTAGGAGCGCAGGGTGATTTTCATTGACGATAAGTAGCTCTTGTTACGGAAAAGGTTGGAGATCCCTGTCTCAAAACATGCTACACTTCATGGACTACTCTCTTGCAGGCTCTATTTTCATCTCCACTCTTTCCCTCTGTCACTATTTTCAGTTCTTTCTTTCCTGCCTTCTTCCTCTCTCTCTTACCTGTCCCTCTCGATTGCTCTTTGTCAAATACTAATGATGAAAAAAAATCCTGGTCTCCAAAAACGATTGCGGTGCCCGTCACCTGCAACCATATGCATAAATTAAGCACTGTTTTCCTACAGCACATCTCCTGTTGATGATACTGTGTATTATTAATTATCAAAAAAGATAGAAATTTAGGGTGCATTGTTGTCCAATCAAATAGTACTGAGTTAATGTCCTTTGAATAGATAGGAGGCCAAGATGGCCTTTACTGGACTCGATCGAAACATTTCCCTAAAGCGCACAATAGATTTTGCAAGTCATCCCTTCTCTATTAATCTTTCCGTGTAGTTTGCTACAGAAAGTAATGTAAATGATACATCCCAAAGGTATCTTTCACTGCAAATATAGATAACCATGTTCAATCTCTGTATCCCCAAAAATGCTACCTGCACTAATTCTGCCTCAGTAGACATCAAAATAAGAAATGCATAATATATCATGGAAGCATATGCACAGGCAAGTCATGGTTTTAATGCAGTTGTTCATTCCTTGTGTTGGAGGCAAATACTTATCATTTTCTTCATGAACTTTCTTCTCTTCAACCCCTCCCATTCTCTATGTGAGAACCTCCATGTCCCACACAAGACATGAGTCTAAAAATGAACACATATATTTAGAAGAATAATTTGACTGAATTCAGATCTGCAGTTTTGTGGTTTACATTGCTGTCTAAATAATTGCAAAGCTTTAACATACCTGGGCTCATGAAAACAGCAAGACAATTTTCTCTCTGAGGAACTGTTTGTGAATTGTCCTCCATCAAGACACAATAGGATGACATTTTAACTGCGCACAATGAAAATAAAATAACAGTGGAACAGTAACTTTGAACACGGGGCGCATAACAGAAAAATGAAAGTGGCTTCAGTTGGGCCTTGTAATGCAGAATTTCCCCCTTTTGCCAGTATGGTGAGTTTATGTGACACCCTAACATTTAGGATAACTTGTTGCAAGAAGACACTCAGGGAGTGCCAATAAAACTTACAAATCTCTAACTCATTACTAGCTGTCAAGTCGCTTGTATATTAACATGTGAAAATAATCTTGTAAATCACAGATTTCCCATCTCATATTTTAGGAACAATTCAAACAAAGGAGGAGGCCCCCATATTTACATTCCAGGAAGCACCAACCCTGATGGGGACTAATAAATGTCTACATTTGTGTGTTAATTGGAGCTTGAATAACAGTCACATTGTTAAATATCATTTTTATGCCATTTCAGTAATAATAAATGCGTCTCAAAACATGTTATTTAGAGCAAGTGCACGAATAAGCTTATATTCATACATTTATTAATACAGCACTGGATAATACAGTGTAACTGACACGAGAATACAAGAACTTACTTTCTTACATGAGGCATCATGTAATAATCGGACAGAGGAAAACAAATCCAATAGCAATGAAACTTGTTCAGTTTGATTTGCTCAGAATGTATGGGTTAACCCCATGTGTAATGTGCTGCTAATAATTACCCACAACATACAAACCAACATGACATAAATTATATTTGCTGATCCCCAGAGTAATATGCTCTTTGTTACCATTCTTGAGTAAGGAAAGCGGCAACATGAATCACTCACTGCTTCAACTCTTGTCAGCTTGGCTCCTCCACACACTGACCAAAGGTAATAATTAGCTTATTGTACTCTGGACATCTTTATATACAGTCTTCACTTATGGCTACTTAGTTTGGCAAACATTTGTTCAGTGATTTTGGGATGGGTTGAGGCCCAAATAAGGAAGAGATTATTGCGTGTTAGAAAGTCAGTGCTTTTGAATTAATAAAGTAGAGTTTAGTTCTGTTTCAGATTCGGATAAAGTATTCACATTTTGGAGCTTTACATGAAGATCATGGCAGTCTAAGATTGGCTGATAATTGTTGGTTAATAACTTGTAAGCAGATGAATATTCCACTGACCCTAGTGTAACAGAAGCCATGATTTTCCAACTAATTGATGGTAGTATTAAGGTGGGTGTATGATTGGCAGATAATGTGTTAATGAACGCAAAGTAACATTAAGTATTGTGAAGTATGTGCCAGATATAAGCTCCCAAAAAAACAGACAAGCTCATTGACCAATACTGAGAAGAGTATTCACATAGTATCTTATGTGGCCATGGCACGACCAAGAAGTCAGCCACGGTATGGTGTAATGTCGCAAAGAAAGACTGAAGTGGGCACTGTATATGAAGGGTTAAAAGCTCAAACAAAAGTTTTATAGTAAATCTGAAGGCTGGTTGCACTAGATAACAGGCTATTATTTACATAGAAGTGGAAGGATTAATATCAGATTTTGATAATCCCAATATTGATCGTTTTTGAGGCTATTATATGTATTACATAATTGTAGGTCTTTATAATATGGTTTTACACGTTGAAAAAGGTGATGAATTGTACCTCATTGTAAACCTTGTTTAAGCTATATTTTCAATACCTAAAATATGTCCGGTCTAAACTAAATAAAATCAAATAAATTTATTAATATTAAAATTGAAACACGTATCACCAAATGGTTGTAATTCATGTCCGTCTGTTATATTTCTTAACAGAACCTTAGAAATTAAAAAAAAAAAAAAAAATAGGGAATGTATGTCATTGCGCCTCATATGTCAGCTGAGAATTCGAACAACTGTCAGGACACAGGTCTGCACCCACGCATTCCTCAATGAAATGCACCCTATTGCATGATGACAAGCGTATCATTATAGAGCATACAAATAATCACAGACCGCATTATTGATAGTAGCTGACACAAAATTGATATTCTAGCTGCACAGTAGTGCCTAATGTCCTAAGTGTTTCTGTAATGTTGTAATTTAAGAGTCTGTGTTATTTAAGACAGTGATCTCAACCTGAATATGTGCTCATACAGTAATTTTAAGCCACTGCTTTAACAGCCATATTTAGCCCTCTGTAAGCGAACATGGTATTTTATTCCAGACACCTTATGACTTGTAATCAGAAGAGCTGTTCTATGGCTGAGGAAAGAAAATTAGAATATATTTTGTATTTTTCATTACAGTGTTAATGGATTAAAACATTTTTCACTGATTGTTAATTTGTTAGGAGTGTTGAAGACTAATCGACATTCACAGTCATGCCTCCCTTCTATCCCACAGAACCAGGCATAGATACAAAATCAGAAATATGCACATGATAAAGGCAATTAGGAGAACTATTTAGTCTTGCAGGCAGATATTGTTGGTGGCTGGCTCACTATGCATTGTGAAAAACCAGCACACTATGCAGAGGGTTCAAGCAACCACAGGTTGGTTTCCAGAGGTAAAAATCAGACCACCTAATGCTCCAATTTTAAGGTAGCTGGTCGAGCAGTTAGGCTAATCCAGGAGATGTGCTAAACATTTGCTGTACTCACAAATCCAATCATGCACCACACACACACAATGAATAACTCAAGACCAGAATTTATACATACAGTAAGTACTTTTCAAGTTAGGACTTTTTGAAGTTTTGGCAAAGTTAGTCTTTCTGTGCGTAATTACGCACGATTGGAATCAATGCACAGTCACCTTTAAAAATGCAGTAAAAATCACACAGTTGAGTTACCAGTCTCCTCTCTGGCACGGTGGTTGCAGCTGTCGGTAGGCACACTGTGCCAGCTGGAGAGTCTCGGGCGGCTCCCGGTTCTGGCAGGAGCAGCATTGGAGAGGTTCTTGGCACAGGCACAGGGCCACTTGGAAAAGGAGCTGGTTTGCAGTTTTAAAGATGGTGCCTTGGAGTCCCCTTGGGCTGTTGAGGGTGCAAGGGGTTGGGGACCCAGGGGACACAGCAGATCCCACGATGCCAGGCCCTGGGCAGCCAGGTACAGAGCGAGTTGGAGGTCCAGGAGCTGTGCGCAACTGAGTCCTTTGAAGCTGGGGGTGAGTCACTCTTAGGGCTGCTTACAGCACAACGGGGGCACTCTGGTCGGAGGTCCAGGGTGTTCCTGAGGTCCCTCAACAGGGGCTTCCTCCCAATCCATTTACAGCTCTGGGGGAGCTGGTTTTCTGCTTGTCCAGTGTCAGCTGACCAGTACCCAGGGTATTTGCGTAACATGGCCACTAGAGGGCACAGTGTCACCAATCGTGGCACAGATGTAGGTCACACCTGGATGGTTGTTGGTGTGTCATTGAGTCTGGTTGTGTCTTCCGGTTGCGGAGATATCGGTGATTCAGTGAAGTGACCCTCACTGGTTTGTTGCTCCTTTGAAGGTTTCTTCATTTTCTAGAGTGGTGCCTCCACTCAGAAGGGAGATCTGGGATGATTCTTGAAGTCTGGAAGTCCCCTGGATTTCTTGGGCTCGGTCCAGTGTCCAGCTCTTCCGCAGTTGCAATTTCTGGTCCCTGGTGCAGCAGGCAGGGTTTGGCGTCTTTTCTTGTGCAGCAGGTCCTCAGTTCTCTTGCTGTGGTCTCCTTTTGGTGCTGGTCTTCTTTTCTTCTAATCCTTTTCAAATCTAAATTCTTGGTCTAGGGGATCCCATTAAATACTGAATTTAGTGGGCATTTTAGGGGGAACCTGGTAGTGTCCAATGTGACATTTACCCTTGGATGGCTACACCCACTACAGTGACCACTTCCTGTGGGAAGGATCACTTCCCTAAACCTGATTGCCTATTTCCTCCATTCCAAGATGGAGAAAAATGAAATGAAGGGTCCACTTTGCCTGCAAGCCCCTAGGGATGGTGCATGCTCAGTGAGGCCACTCCTCCTACCATTTTTGTGGTTTCTCACCTTTGCTCCCTCCAGAAGTGGGGGTTTGCAAAGGAGGAGGCCATCTGCTGCTAGCAGCAGGCCTGGGGGTCAAGTTTCAAGAGCTCACTGCCACGGTCTCCTTCCTGAGGAAGGGGGAGTTAGCTCCTCCACCCAGGAAGGGCTTTGTTTCACAAACCAGAGAAACAGGGCTCTCCCCCCGGGTTTGTGGATTGGCAGTCTGGATGTGGTAGGCTTGCTTAAAACAGTCAGCAACCATTCCAGGATAGTCGGCTTTTTCAGAGGACACCTCTAAGGTGACCCCGGGTACTTTTTATAATAAATCCAGTACTGGTACCAGTTTGGATTTATCATTCGGAGTTGTTTGATACCAAACAACCCGGGGTTCAGAGTAGCCATGATGTAGCTGGGAAACTCGTTTTGACCATTGTCCAGCACATATATTCAAATGGCCGCTCTGTTCACTCACTAGGTCCCAGGTTTGGCAAGGACACAGTGGGGGCATATTGCTCAGGCAATTATGCCCTCACATATAGTATGGTGCACCCTGCCTTAGGCCTGGCAGACCTGCTAGAGAGGTGATTTACCCTTAAAATATGCAGTGTAGGGTGGACAGGGCATACAGAGAGTGTACCATGTCGAGTTTGTATTTTAGGTTTGCACCAGGACACTCAGCCTGCTGTGGCAGTGCTGGGTGCATCTGAATGCATAGCTCTTGAGGGTGGCACAATCAGTGCTGTTGCCCTCAGGGGATTACCCATAGTACCCCATGCCCTGGGCTCCTAAGTACCTTTTACTAGGGACTTATAGTGGTAGCTAAAGGTGTATCCAATTACTTTTACCATGTTTTATGGCAAAGAACACTGGCACTAAGAACATGGTTAGTAGGATCCCAGTGCACTCCAGTCCAGGTTGCATTCAGAAACCAGGCAAAAAGTGGGGGGGTACTGCAACAAGGAGCCAGTCTCTCACAGATATATAATCATGACTGATTCCGTTTGTTGCAAGTATAAGCATACAGTACATTCATTTAGGGATAAAAGTGGGACAGCAATAAAAAAAAGAAACATTGACAAAGCCAGTAGGGCTCTATCTGGCCAATCCTGCGGCCCAGCCCTCAGCAAATGGCTAACCCATGATGCCTACGACTTTGGCCATGTCATGGGGTGTTGGTTGCTGGCTCTGGCCTCCAATCAGGAACTGTGACCAAGCCACAGCAGACGGCCTTCAGCCATGCACAATGGTTGGTGCAGGGTTTGACACCTGCAAGTCTTTGTGACAAAACCCACATGGACGGCCAACCCACGCACCCCCATCCCCCACACCCCTGGCGCCACTTAGACCAGGTCACAGAGTTCACATATAAATCAGGCCAGCATGCTGCTCTTAAGATATGAGCTAATATCTTCATCTTTCAACATGTCATTGACATAAGGTTAAAAAATAAGGCCGGTGTGCAGAGCATCTAACAATTTAGGGACGATTAAATTGTAACTCAAAGCCATATGAGGTGCTAACCATCAGGGCACAGAAGTTCTCTGGCTGCCAGGATTAGGAGGGTCAAACCAGGCAGGACTCCTCAGATGTGAAGGATTCTCTCCACCCTGCACCTAGCCTTGCAGCATCACTGGCCACCAAGATGGATGAGCCTAAGTTATCTGAGAGGCTGCACAAGATGCTGTTCCCTAGCCATTCCTAACTATGTGCTGCTTAAATGTGGCAGGGGGTTGTACGGAACATACTGCCTTACGGTTCTTCTCTCTCCCTGATGTTTCCATGTCTCCATATTATTTGTACATCCTGCAAAATCTGCTGCACTTCTACCAAAGTTCCTTTGGAAATATGAGAATGTAAAAACGCAAATGAACGATGGCATTTTGCAGTGTGTAGTACCTGTGTTGTAACGTGTGGATGTCGGTGAAGCTTGTACTGCTGCTGCATGCATTGTCGATGAAAGTTTTCACTTCTGCTGCACATGCTGACCTGTCCTGAGTGACTGAGCAAAGCTCGCCCTACTGTTGTCTGTGCTGTACATTATGAAGCATATCCATTCGTTATTCTCATACTGAAGCCACATTCATTGTCTTTGCTTTTCTAGATGTGCTTTAAGCATGATGATGTCCTCTACTTTTTTGCTGTAGTTTTATTATATCTTCTTTATTTATATTATTATAAATGATAGTATTTTCCAGCAAAGTTAAGGAGCTTCGAGGCAAAATAAAACACTGAATTGTATGTGTTATCACATTTTGCAATTTGTTTTCTTTTGTATACACTTTTTACTCCATTTCCTCCCTGGTCCTTTTGCCTAGGAGTGGGTAGATTAAATGCAGAGAGTTAAGGACATCTTCCATTGTGACTTTCAGATAACTTTTGTTGCGCTGGCTTAATTTTGCACAATTTGCATTACATGACAACTGCCAAAACAAAATTATCACTGACTGATCCGGGGAAACGTGAAAAATCCAGTTTGGTTCAAACGTCTATGCAAAGTTAAGTAAAAAATTAAATCTGTGCAGTTCTGCTTTCTGTTTTATCACATAACGTCTCCCCTCTGTTGCCACTGTAATGTATCCATTCTTCATCCCTTCTTTTTTCTTCTGTCGTTTTTTTCTTCTGTCATTTCTTCAATATTTATTTTCTTTCTTTTCATTCTCCCATCTATCTCACTCTTTCTCCTGTCTATCATTGTTTCCATTCTTTCCGTTTCCCTCCCTCTTCTATCTCTTTCTCTCTCCCGCCTTCAATCTTTTCTCTCATTTTACCGAATCTCAGCAGCTATTTTAATGCTCAAAGTTGGAACCTTATATATTACATTGTGCCATTCAGGGTGGTGCCGAACCCACATTTCATGATCAATATGTACGTTTTGAAAATGAACCATTTCAAAATGAACATACCGAGCCATCTCTTTCCTCCCCCTTTTAACAGTTATGCAGTTTGCTTCTTTAATCTGATGCTGTTGATTAGAGTGTACTACTTATGTGATGACAGCATCAACAATGGCTGTTGCCTAGTGACCAAATTCCAGAGATGGTATCCGTAATACATATATCGCTTGGGTATTATGCACCGCACATTATCGTGTTCTTTTGTTTAAAAGCATAAAGCGCATAGATAAGACATTTCAGAAAACATTTACGACTGAGAATAGGTCTACCTAGCATGTTAAACTGTGCCTGAAATGTTTTTTTCCCCATTTAATTTCTGTGACAGCAGACGGGCAGACGCAACAGCTGCACGCGTATTTATGGACTCTTAGGCTGCGAATTGGCCGTTGAAAACATGCACATAATTACATACATAGTTGAATGTGGGACAGTGTTTGACGAATAAAGAAAAACGCAGAGGAGCAATGCCATATTGCAGGTTTATTAAACAGTGTTCTTTGCGTGATAGCCCATTTTACACAGAATAATGTTGGCTTTAGGCATGTCCCCTTGATTAGCAAATGAAGAATAATACTCAGAAGCAAAACTGTGATAGTTGTTATTAGGTTCTGTAATATTCTTTAGAGTTCTATAACTCTCGTCATACAGAATACATGAACACATTAAATGTATCTCCGAAGTGAGCTGTTCAGTTCTCAGAGGCAGGCTTCATTCATTGAAACCTTCATGATGGAGGAGATGCGTCAGGTGCGTACGTGTAGAAAATGGCTGCCATGTCTCTTGCGGTGCAGAACAGAGTGATTGATATGAAGAGTAGAAAGGAGGAGGCCAGCTCCAGGGACCTGGTCCAAGTGTGTGATTCTCACCCATTATTTCTCCTTTCAGTTCCTTTTTTACATTTAACAGGCGAAAACCGAGTGCCAACCCTAGATGTTTGGTTCCCAAAAGATGAAATTAAAATTTTAAGTTCTATTAACACCCTTTTTGAACAGGCTCAAACTCATATTGTTGACTTCCCAAACCTCATGTGATCCAAATCCCTCTTTCATACAGTCTAGGACTTCTGCACAAAAGGAAGGGGCAATATTTATGTCCTTATATATAAAGTCGGCCAGTGTTGTGGAGCTCAGCTGTTATAAATGGAAAAAAATACCCTAATTTAAGTCCCATCTCCTACAAGAGAGAAACTTGCCACCCCAAACTCTGGTCTTAAGAAAGGATGTACAGCCGAATTTGGTAAATTGGAAATTACTTGCATAACTTGCGTTGAACCATATCCAGAAAGAGATAGTGGCCCACCTTATGAAAACACTGTAATGCGTCCATTACTGATCGTTACTGGCATTACTCCTAGTCCTACTCCCTTGCCATCCTTAGTAACCAATGAGGCCCCTTGCCTCACTTAGACCCCTTCCCTCCCTTTTTAAAAAGTCCCCCCGCCCCAGGCCCCTCCTATACAGAAACAAGTGAAAGGCAACTCAGTTGTCCTGCACCGGGAGGGCGGGAGGGAACTGTAAGGATGGTGAGGGAGTAGGACTAGGAGTAATGCCATTAATCCCTCGCCTCCCTTAGTAACCAATGAGACACAGCATGAAATCAGGAGACAGACAACTGAGTTGCAGTGCAGAAAAAATATATTTAATTACAACCAGTCAAGACACATAAAGACCCCTATTCCATCATAGAGGACAATACCCTGTGCCCCAAAACAGACCCAAACCTCCCAATTCAGCAATTCAGTAGTGCGAACAAAAGTGGAGGGAGAGGGCCAAGTAGCGTCCCTACAAATCTCAGCCACGGTAGCTGCCATACCCGGAGTGGAACGACCCTGAATCCCAGGAGGAGGCACCACCTCTTTCAAAGCATAGGCCAACCACACCATAGACTGGATCCAGCGACTCAATGAAGCAGTAGACTGCTTTTCCCCTTTCCGAGCAGGACCAAAATTAACAAACAAAGAATCCCCTCTCCGAAAGACAGCAACCACCTTCAGGTACCATAACAAGGCCTGATGCTCATCCAGAGCATGCAACCTGACCTCCTCCTCCGAGTAAGGGTCGGAACAAAAGGCAGGGAGGATCACTTCCTGGTGGCCATGAAAAGTGGAATTCACCTTTGGGACAAAAGAGGGAACAGGAACCAGAACATCCCGATCTGGAAACGTTTTGCAAAAAGGAAAAGAGCAGGATAAAGCACCCAACTCCCTCAAACGCCTGGCAGAAGTAATAGCCACCAAAAAACAATTTTTCATAGTCAAATGCTTCAAATCAATGTCCACCAGAGGTTCAGAAGGTGGATCCATCAAGAGATCCAACACCAACTGGAGATTCCAGCTAGGAAAAGAACGTACTGGCTGCAGAAACAAGTTCACCTGGCCCTGAAAAACATTGGGCATCAAATTACAATCATCCTTCAAATTCCGCCAAGGACCCCTACAAGCCTGGATCGCCAACCACTGGACACGTAAAGTAGCCACATACAACCCCATACGGGCCCCATCCTGCAAAAACTGTATCACCACAAACAGAGAGGCCACTGTAGGGTCAATCTGTTGCCGCAAACACCAAGAGGAAAAACCTTCCACTGACGACCATAGGAATGCAACACGGACTTACGCCTAGCAACCTGCAAGGTTACAGCCAAAGGACCAGGCACTCCCAGCCCGTCAACCTCCACCGTTCAACCTCTAAGCCGTCAAGTGCAGCTTCTGCAAAGACCCCCGGGAGAGGCAAGGAAACATCAGAGGCGAGGGATGGAGACGAAGAACCCACTCCTCCCCGGAGGCCAACCTCTGAAGCAAAGGAAACCAATTTGCACGAGGCCAACAGGGAGTGATCAAAATCACCCGAGCCCCACCGTCCGGACCCGGACAAGAAAGGAGCGGATCAAATGAAAAGGGGTAAACGCATAAAGAAGACCCTGCGGCCACTGACAATACAGACCGTCCAACACCCAAGCCAGAGGGCACCGAAACCGGGAGCAGAACCTCCGCACCTCTGCATTCCCTGGGGAGACAAACAAGTCCACAACTGTACGACCTCACCTCTGCACCAGACAACGGAACAGAGACAACCAAAGGGAGTAATCCTGGGAGGAAGGAATGATCCTGCTCTACAGATCCATCTGAACATTGTCCAACCCCTGAATGTAGGTGGCCCGAAGAGACAGAACAGAATTCTGAGCCCAGAAGAAAATATCCAAAGCAATCAGATTCAGCAAGCGGGACCTGGTACCCCCCTGTCTGTTGATGTAAGATTTGGCAACCAAATTGTCAGTTTGGACCAGCACCGCTGACACCTGCAAGAGCCCCTGAAAATGCACCAGAGACAGCAGAACAGCTTTCAACTCCCTCCAATTCTAGGCCCTTCCTGACTCTCGGAGAGACCAAAAACCCTGAACCTGCTTCGACCCCAGCCATGCCACCCACCCTGAGAGGCTGGCATCGGTCATCACCACCACAGGTATCGGAGGAGACAAAGGCGCCCCTAACCGGATATGAGCCGGCACCAGCCACCAACCCAACTCCCTGCGAATGGAATCTGAAACAGGAATGCGTGCCAGAGGATTGCAAGGATCTTGAGACCAACAGGAGAGAATCCAGTTGACCAGACAAAGGAGATGAAACCTGGCCCAAGGAACCAGGAAGATCACCAAAGCCAAGTGACCCTGGAGCCACATCCACTGAATCGCTTTGGGAGCCACTTGAGACAACACAGCGCTCACTTATTCCGGAAGGCCCAGCAACCTCCTCTCTGATACAGTCACCAACCCAAGCAGAGTAAGAAACCGAGCCCCGATGAACACCAGGTCCTGGGAAGGTTCCAAATCTGATTTCCCCCAATTTATCAAAAAGTCGTGACCCTGAAGGACCTGCAAGACATGAGCTACATGAACCTTCATGAGATTGGCAGTGGGAACTTGTACCAAAAGATCGTCCAGGTAAGGATGCACGAACACCCCTTCTGCATGCAGAAGAGCCATCAGTGGAGCCAGTATTTTCGTGAAAACCCTGGTAGAAGATTTCAGGCCAAAGGGAAGAACACAGAACTGGAAATGGTCTGGACCGATTGCAAAATGCAGAAACGTACGCGACAGGCATGTGGAGGTAAGCATCCTGAAGATCTAGAGCCCCCCAAAAATCCCCTGGGGCAATCAGAGGAAGAATTTCCTGAATGGTCAACAATCCTGAAGTGCACAGTCTTGATCCAGAAATTCACCCATTTGAGTTTCAAGGCAGGACGAAAACCCCCAGTTACTTTTGGAACAAGGAACAGGACGGAATATGCCCCCCGCCCCCGTTCTCCCACAGGCACCTTGTAGATGGCCCCCTTCAACAGCAAATCCCGGATTCCCTTGAACAAGGCTGTCCTCCTGCCTCCTTCCACAGGCAAAGGTGTCAGACGAACCCCAGTATCCGGAGGAACAAAGTCGAACTCTATGGAGTATCCATTCTCCACAATGTTCAGGACCCAACGATTGGTGACATCTCTTTGCCAAGTAGACCGAAAATGCTGCATTCTTCCACCAACCGGCCTATCGCCACAACTTTGATTTTCAGGAGCCCTTCTTGTGAGCACCCTTTGTAGATGGAACAGACCTCTTAGGAGAAAAGCGGGGCTGAAACCTACACTTCCTGGAAGAAGAGGACCAAAGGTCAAACTTGGGAGAGGACCTGGAATGTTTCTTCCAACCCTTGCCAGACCCAGAACCCCCTTTATAAGGCAAGGAATACTTACGGTCCTTAAAGGCCTTAGAAATCATGGCTGGCAACGTATCCCCAAACAGAGCCTGACCCTCAAACGGAAGGCACAGAAGAGCCGCCTCCTCCCCAGGGTCCACCTTTTACTGTCGCAACCATACAGACCTTCGGGCCCCAATCATGGCCCAGATGCCATAGCCGATGTGCGGATAACATCAGAAGAAATATCTGCCAACAAACGTGCCTGCTGTTCCATAACAGACAGCAATTCAGACCATTCAGATCCATCCTGCACAGCTACAGCAAGTCTGTCAAAGTCCTGAACCAATGACTGCACAGAATATACAGAAATAATACCAACCCGAAGAGCCAAATTCCCTGCAGAAAAAGCTTTTTTGTACCAGAGTCAACCTTCCGGTCAGTGGCATCAGAAAGTGTACAGTCTTCAGGATTGACACCGGTCTTGCCAATCAATGTAGCCAGCGTGGAATCCAAACGCACAGAGGGAGGCAGAGCATCCTCCCCTTCCAGCAAATACAACTTCTGAAGAAAACGGGGAACCTGGGCTTTGTCAACCTCCTTCCATTCACGGAAAACCATGTCCTTAACCGGCCCGTGGAAAAGCATAGCAAAATGAGAAGGGGTAACATATTGAGGAAACAAGGTAGATTCTGCCCGCAGATTAAAAAGAAGGAAATCATAGATTGTCCCGCACATGAGCAAAAATGCCCCACATCTCCTCACGAGACACATATTTGCCCCCAGAAGAAGTAGAAGGAACATCCCCCTCCGAGGAAGAGGAGCCATCAGCCGCCATGGAAGCTTGCGAAGTAGAGGGGCGACTGGACCGGACAGCACCAGTCTGGAGAGCCCTGGAGACAGCCACCTCAATCATGTCCTGCACCTCCACCCAAGACATAAGAGGAGCAGTCCCGTTGACAGCACCCCTGGCCACACGTGCCAACTGCAAGGGTACAGGAACCCCTCCCCCTCATAGAACAAAGAGGAGGAGAGAATATGTCTCCTCTTTACACCTTTCTGCTCCAACATAATGGAACAACAGAATGCCCAAAACCACCATCAAAAGCCTTAAAAAAGGGATAAAGTATCACCCCTTACACCAATGACATTTCACCATAAGGCCCCCAATCAGGTCAAAACCCCAAAAGAGACAAAAAACGCGGACCCAAAAGCTCGCCTTACTGCACCGATAGAGAAAATATGCAGCCGGGAGCACGTCCTGCTCCGCAAGGCGGTGTCCCAGAAGCACAGCCCCAGCCGTAACAGAGCCGACCAACTACATCAGATGACTCGAAAGCTGCACCGTCAGAGGCAGCCATGCACACCCCCTACATCTGCAGCCCTGCCAGGAAATGGCCTCCAGAAGCCCCGCAACTGGAAGGGAGGAAGAACGGAAGAACATCACCCCCCCACCCCCTCCACCCCAGGCCCCGCCAAGGAGGGGAGGAGAAAGGTAAGTCTAGGCATAGACAAAAAAAAACAGGAGGGGCTGGGAAGGGGGACTTTTTAAAAAGGGAGGTGAGGGGTCTAGGTGTGGCAAGGGGCATCATTGGTTACTAAAGAAGGCGAGGGAGGACGGAAGGTAATTCTCAATGAGAGCCAGTAAGCCTGTCATTTGGCCTCATCTTGAATTTTCAGGTCTGCCGGATGCCTACAGATGCCTTCCCTTGGGTTTTGGCGGCTATAGTTTCACTGGAGAAACTGTAGAGGAGGGGGATTGGAGGGGCAACAAGAGTGAGATGTTCTCTGACATCACATTAGAATTATTGACTTCCTCAGTAATTCCTGTATACTCAGGGGATTCTCAGTGTTTAACCCGGAATTGTTCTTAATCCCGCATCATAGGTTGACCCTGTATATCTGTTAACTCTGGCGATTGTGCAATTAAAACCTTCGTATTTGGGATCCTCACTTGGTTTCTTCGCTTACACTGGATCTTCAAATGACAATTATTATAAATATGGTTTACGAAAGTAATAAATAAATCAGTCATATGGAAACACATTCCATTGACCTTTATAGCAACACCTCTTATGGCCATCCTAAAAGATTTTAAACAAGAGAGAATATTTTATAGCTTTACAGGTTAAAAAACTATATAAATATACCATTCTTCATACAGAGCCTTGATGAAATTGAGGAAGCACTTTGAATAAAAGCTTTGCACTGAAGTTACCCCTTATGCACCAAAGCTTCTGTTATCTCAGTCTCTCAGTCAAAAATAGTTCCACCTTGGCCCCTTTCACTTCAGTGATTGTGTCCCTGTCCTGAAAGTGCCAATTTGACTATAAATTGAAGCCAATTTGCCAAATGACCATAATTCTGATCCACTGTATTCAGGAACCAGAATAAAAACATCTCAGCCATCTAATGTGTGTTTATACATTCTCAAACTTTGCTTACAAACACAATTTTTCCAGAGAAAACTGCACTCCTTTACACAGATGAGTAAATTCATACAGCTCAATAATTACCGAGATGTTTTAATACGATGAGTCCAAGGTAAAGTCTGTTGAATTTGTGATAAGGAACTAGTTGTATTAAACTGCCAAAGCCCCAAAGAATGCAATTCGCTGAACATCACTTCGGTACTCCTCCTTGACGTGCCCATGCAGGAACATCATGATTATGTTAAAATAAGGCTTTAAACTGAATAAAGCAGTCAAAAGCAGCTGGCAAATTGGTCGTTAATAGATATGACTCACTGAGTAGGAAATTATAGACAGAAAGCAGTATTGTTGATAAGGTGATCCCGAGTACCTGCAGCTGCTGGTCCCTGGACAATGTTCCTTTGTTTAACGTGTCCTGCTCCACAGTGCGCATGCTCCAAAGGATAGACATGTTCTGCGCTTTGTTTTACAGTTAGGCCGATTTCTTAAAGTTAACTATTAGTTTCTGGATGTTTAGGATACCGGTGACTGGAATTGAAAGGGATTTTTTGGTCTTTGCATTTGCTTTACAGTCGTTTCAATGTTGATGGCTGCTCGGGAGAATTAAAACTAGCCATCTTTCTAAAAATGTCGATCAGGTTAACCAGGAGAAGATATTAATATGCTGTGTACATTTCCAGCAACAGGTTAAGTGCTAAGAAAGTAATATTCAATGCATACAGCCATTTTATTCAGTTAGACGAGTCATTTCTTGTGTTCAACTTTATTTGTGTTTTTAATGCACTTTCATTCCGTCTGCTATAACTCTGCCAAGCAAGGACCAATTATCAAGTGAATCTTTTCTGATTGTGTGCATTCATTGGTAACGTTATGTGACAATGCCATTATAATTATTCATGTGAGGAATGCATTGCTCATTGTTATAATTATTTCATTAAGATACAACAAACAAAAATACTGCAGAAATAGACAGTGGCAGAAGGGCAAGAATGTATTAGAACATTACACCCACTGAGTGTAAGATGTTATAAAACAGAAAAATAAATATTGGAATATTGAAGCAGCAATTATTGGCCCAGAGCCCACTTCTTTGTCTTAAATTGAGCTATCAACATCCAAGTGTTCTAACTAATATAGCATTATAACCCACTGCTGAGACATATTACAGGTGTTAAAGGTCCTCTTGCAAGTTATAGGTCTAAGCACATGTGGTCCTTTCCCATCAACCTTTAGCCAATAATAGAATCTAATATCATGTGATCATCATTCAGGTAGATTTTCAAAGCCACAAGTGGTGAATTAGCTATAACGTTGCAAGGATTAGCAGCCTCTGCTTCCAACAGAATCCCAGGTAACAAACTATTCTCTTCATCTTGGCCCAATTCTGAAACTAGGTTTTCAAAATCACCTCAACGCGTTTGCAAGTCATGATAGTGTCCTTCAAGGGCTTACATTACTCCCTCTAATGAACCCACTTAATGGTGTAAATCACCAAATTTGTTTGTCACTTTGGTAATTGAATGTGCATTCTTAATTACTTATGTTTGATTCACTGGAACACTCTCATACCCAGATTGCTCGACCTCATTGGGGACTCTTAGGACATTTTTGATAATTGACCTCATCAGTGATGTTGAGGCCTATGCAATTCTCACCCTGTTTGTTGACTTGGAACTCCTTGGTTTGCAGCAGTGTAAGTCCCCCCCTTGCCTGTCCTTTTGCCTTTAACCTCCAGCATGACACTTTCTTTGAGTTTTTTGTCCTTATCTCCACAGGTGATTCAATTTTCTGTACACCCACATTCTTATATGGGCTGGTTGACCATTTTCTTTGCAACTGCTCAGCTCTCGCTGCCTTCCTTCAGCTATTTACCCCATATTTGAAAATCCTTTATGTGTAGTCATGTTCAATCTCATCTCGTGGTTAAAAGCAATGTGCAGCTGTCAGATGGCCTAAATAAGTAATTTGTAAGCCTCATCCTGTGCTTTTTGTCGACCCAGTGCCCTGTGCCGTTTCTTTATCCTAATAAACAGAGAATAAAACATCTGCGGCCGTATTATACCAGGCCTCAAAAAATCATAAAAAGTTTACTAGACTTGCTGGTCGAGTAACTTGAATAATCTACTCGACCATAACTGTATTGTACTTGTCCCATAAACGAGTCTTAAATTGTGTGATCCTGTTCAAATATTTTAGATTTTAGTTTACATACTGGCCTTTTTCTTCATTGTCACCTACAGGGTACGTTCAAATATGTGAGCCCCTCATTTCTGCTGTACCAAATACATATTTGTTTGATTAAATGGACTAAACGTTTGCTCCATGTATAAAAATAATCTAGCCCACATATAGGGAACACATGATCCATTACTTGCCTCCTAGTTTACTAATAGCATTTCCATTGGTGCAGGAGTCCTTCTAATTAATCTTTAAACTCTCACTTTTAATAAATATATTACTAAAGCTTGATGTGGTTGCACACTGTCATTTACAAACAGAACATTTCCAAGAAATGTTCAAACCCCTTCCCACTAACTTGCATCTTTACTGAGAAAACTATGTAATGTATTAACAATCTGAGAAAATCCAGTTTCAGAAAACATATTTATTCTTTGCCCATTATCAAGTAAAGTGTTCTGATTTGTTTTCATCCTATTAAAATATTTTTTTTCATCACACAAAAGTACAAACAATGGGCTTACAGAACTACTGAAATATATTTTGGAAATGCTTGTACAGTTGATTTAGCTATTTATATGTTGCATGTGAAAACCTGACAAAACCCTGTAGCTCAGCAGTGAGAAGGAAAATTAATTGTAAGACAAACTGACTTTTGACCTCTATCTTGGAACACAGAGTAGATGTGACAAAAATGAGATTTGAAGGCATCTTTATTGCTCCTCCACTTTCTGACTGAGCACAACACCAGTTCTTTGTTAACTCACCAGAAAGGGTGAGTAGGTCCTAAAAATAGCTTGACCTGATGAAACATGATTTGCCACTGTAGTATTTATTCATTTAACAGTGTGCAGTCAATTAAAACCATTACACAAGTGATAAACACGATTATTAAAATCTGCAAAATGCTAAAAACCAGATTGAAACTACTCGCCACTGATAAAATATGACTTGCCATAGTGAGTGGGCGTGTAGAATTTTTGAGGCCCATATACATTGTGCCCCGGTTGTGCAGCGGGTGTATGCATCACTTTGTGCTCTCCCAAGGCACAGTGATATTGCAGAAGGGGCGGCAGATGCTTCTGCAGCCCCTTCTGTAACATTGTTAGCGCTGGGTCATATGTTTCACCAGTGCTATCTGAGAGGACGTTCCCTGATTTGCATTGGGACAAGGCCTCAGGCAAATGAGGTAGTCACTTAGACTTTGCACCCACAACATATTATGGATGCAGGCGTAGAGGCAAAACATGCCATTAGGAGGAGCACTAAAAGTGTGCCACAAAGAGGTGGTGCACTTTCAGTGTGCCTCCTAAAGGCAGCCTTCTGGAAGGGAAAAAGGATTTGTCATCTCTCTGCAGGCAGGTGCAGTCATTCACTGCACGGGCCTGCAAGGGTATCTCTCTCTCTCCTCTTCAAAGTGCAACTGGAATGTCGTCGGCACTGCACAACACAGAGTAGCTTTGAGGCAGATGCTCCGTATTTCACTTGAAAGCACCATAGTGAAAACAGAAAGTGCACTTTATACATAACTTCACTCCTGTTTTATTTCTTGTACATTCTCGTTTGTCACTGAAGTTACCCCTTATGCACCAGAGCTTCTGTTATCTCAGTCACTCAGTCAAAAATAGTTCTACCTTGGCCCCTTTCACTTCAGTGATTGTGTCCCTGTCCTGAAAGTCGGACAATTTGACTATAAATTGAAGCCAATTTGCCAAATGACCATAATTCCGATCCAGTGTACTCAGGAACCAGTAATTCCATTGTTAACATTGGGGAACTGTTAGACTTTTCATCCTTGGCGTGGTCTCCCTTAACTTTTGCCTCTGTTTCCCAGGTTGTTGATGTGTGCCGGACTCTGTTTTTGCTGTTTTTGTTACTCTGGGCACTTTACCACCGCTAACTAGTGCTAAGGTGCAAGTGCTCCTATACAAAATGTGTATGTAATTGGTTTATCCATGATTGGCATATTTGATTTATTAGTAAGTCTCTAGTACAGTGCACTAGAGGTGCCAAGGGTAAATCAAATGCTACTATTGGGCCTGCAGCACTGGTTGTGCCCCCCACAAAGGTAGCCCTGTAATCATGTCTCAGACCTGCCACTGCAGTGTCTGTGTGTGCAGTTTTAACTGTAAATTCGATTTGGCAAGTGTACCCACTTGCCAACCCTAAACCTTCCCTTTTCTTACATGTAAGACACCTCTAAGGTAGGCCCTAGGTAGTCCCAAGAGCAGGGTGCAGTGTATGGTTAAGGTAGGACATATAGGGGGTCATTACAACCCTGGCGGTCTTTGACCGCCGGGCAGTTTTGACAGAAGCACCGCCAACAGGCTGGCGGTGCTTCCTGGGGAATTACGACTGCGGCGGAAGCACCGCGGTCGCACCGCCGGGACCAGCGGTTTCCCGCCCCTTTAGTCCCGGCGGTTTAAATCCCCCAGGGCAGCGCTGCCCAGGGGATTACGAGTCCCCCTCCCGTCAGCCTTTTCATGGCGGTTTGAACTGCCATGAAAAGGCTGGTTGAAAGGGGAGCCCTGGGGCCCCTGGGGGCCCCTGCACTGCCCATGCCCTGGGGGCCCCCTGCCACAGCCTCATGCAGCTTTTCACTGTCTGCATAGCTGAGCAACTGCACCCGTCGCACAGCCGCAACACCGCTAGCTCCATTTGGAGCCGGCTCCCGTGTTGCGGCCGAGATCCCCAGCGGGGATCTCCAAATCGGCCAGCGGGAGTGTGGCCGCCCGGCAGTTTCAACTTGGCGGGCGGCGGTTGCTGCCCACCAAGGTTGAAATGAGGGCCATAGTAATGTGTTTTATATGTCCTTACAGTGAAATGTTGCTAAATTCGTTTTTTCACTCTTGCAAGGCCAGTCCCTCTCATAGGTTAACATGGGGGCTACCTTTAAATCTGATTAAAGTGTAGATTCCCTTTGGGAGCAGATAGACATGTGGAGTTTGGGGTCTCTGATCTCCCAATTTAAAAATACATCTTTTAGTAAAGTTTATTTTAAGATTGTGTATTTGAAAATGCCACTTTTAGAAAGTGAGCATTTTCTTGCTTAAACCATTCCTGTGACTCTACCTGTTTGTGGATTCCCTGTCTGGGTCAGTTTGACAGTTGGTCTGGTTGCACCTCTCACTAGACAGTGTCACAAAGAGAGCTGGGTTGTAGTCTGCATTTCCTGATGAGCCATCTGTGCTAGGAGGGAGGGGAGGAGTGGTCACTCACACCTGAAAGGGCTGTGCCTGCCCTCACACAATGCAGTCTCTAACCCCCTTGTGTGTGTCTGGGGCCTGGCCTGGGCAAGACAGGATTTCACAATCAAGAGAGACTTTCCTTTGAAGTAGGCCAACTTCAAAGGATAAAATGGGTATAAGAAGGGCACCCAGAACCACACACTTGAGAACACTTCTGGAAACCAAGAGGAACCTCTGCCTGGAGAAGAGCTGAAGAGCTGAGGAAGAAAGCTGCCCTGCCTGTGACTGTGCTTTGTGGAGCCCTCCTGCGGTTGCTGCTTCTGCCTGTGCAAGAGGACAAAGACTGGACTTTGTGTTGCCTTCCTTCTTGTGAAGAACTCTCCAAGGGCTTGATTTAGAGCTTGCCTCCTGTTTTTTTAAGTCTCAGGGACAGCAAAGATTTCTCTCTGCCAGCACCTGGAGTCTCTAGAGAGACTCCTAGTCTGCCAAGTTGTGCCCATCCAGTTCCTGGGAACCTGAAAGGAGAAGCTGGCAGCCCAAGAGTGAGAAATCCACGCACAGTCCGTCTTGCGGGGAAAAGATTGACGCGACTCTACTCTGATGCTGAAAAATTGACGCGCCACCGGCTTCGCGGCTGAAAATCGACGGTCGCCTGCAATGCGAGAAGAAGATCGATGCCCGGAGCTGGGGAAACGATGCACAGCATAGCTGACGGAGGCTGGTGAGATCGCAACCCGTGCTGCATGGTTTTCAGATCATCGTGCGGCTAAATTTCCGAAGCAAACACCACTGGGCGTGTAAAAACAACGCAAGGCCTGCCCGAACCTTAGAGTGCTAACCGGATTGACGCATCGCTTTCCTGCGGAGAGAAGAAACGACGCACGCCGACCCGACTAAAGGAGAAACAACGCAAGGTCTCACTTGTGAGTGAAATCGATGCATTGCAAGCCCTTTTTGATGCACACTCACCCGTGCAGGGTTATTTTCAACACACCCAAGGTACATTTTCACTCTAACGGCGTTAACATTATGTTTAAAATGACATGAAGGCTCTTTTTGCATTTTTAGTGATAACTTGACTTGTGTATTGTGGATTTTTGTCATTTTTGTCTTGTTCTGTTTAGATTAATATTTTTAATTTTTATAAACCTGTCTTGTGTCATTTTGTAGTGTTTTCATTAAGTTACTGTGTGTGTTGGTATAAATACTTTACACCTAGCACTCTGAAGTTAGGCCTACTGCTCGTGCCAAGCTACCAAGGGGGTAAGCAGGGGTTAACTGAGGGTGATTCTCTATTACCCTGACTAGAGTGAGGGTCCTTTCTTGGACAGGAGGTAACCTGACTACCAACCAAAGACCCTATTTCTAACAGGAACACAATGCTCTGTTGATCTGTCCTAGGCATGGAGAAACAGCAGCAACTGCAGCATGAAGTTAGACTTGATTGGCGGATATCCTCATTTGATAATTTCCACATAACATTCATTGTCCTTTATTCCCTTATGTGGCACTTTTGATGACAGTTTCAGTTTTCAAGAAATGATGATAATGGACTTACAGAAGACTGGTGACTGTGAGTAAGGCCTGGGAAATATGTATTTTTACTAGGAAGGTAGCCAAGGGTACCTGAGGATTGATTTGAAAAGTGAAGTCTCTGAAGAAGGAACAATGAAATGTTAAGTGACACGAAGTTGTCAGACAATGCACACCCAAGGGATGATGTAGTATTTATACAAGCTAAGAGCCCAACAAACATTCTTTTAATGCACAGGTAAGCTTTGATATTTTGGAGATGTTAGTTTACTGTATGGAAGGCATTAGCATATTATAGCCTTCTAGCCATCTCCTAAGGTCTATACCGGTTGTTAAAGACCCTGAAGTGAGGTCACTGCATTACAGGTGAGTGTCAATAATGAGGGTGATGGCCTTTAACAATAGATATATCCCGAGGCAGAAGGACAATAAGGCTATTAGTACATTCCACTTACTAATGGTTGAATGTTCTAAATTAAAAAGGGAGAAACATGAAGACAAACATTGGAATGTTGAAGCTGCTGGCTTATACCAGCCATTAGAGGCCTGGAGCTACTCCATTGTCTTCAGTGGAGCTTTCAACATTCCAATGTTCTAATTATGCATATTTCATACCCATGCTGCCTTATGTTGTGTAAATGCAATATTTGCCCTTGGTCTCCAAAAAAACTAGTTGTTAGTATGTTGCAAATATAAAAATTGAAAGCACATGAGGAACTTGTACTGTTTACCTCCAGGGTAAAGAAATACAAACTAAGTGATATACCAAGTTAACAATGGTCACAGGCTACACTGTTGATAAAAATCCATGACCTACCACATCACACAAAGAAGGAAACATGTTAGAAGGATATTTGATACTCACTTTCTTTATTTAGCATGATTAAATAAAATCTTAGCAAAAAAGCTTAAATAGCTATTAAAATAAATCAAACATCTATAAAACTTGTCTAAGTATAAAATCACAAATAAAGTAACACAGTTCACATAATATAAAAATCCTGTGCAAACAGGTATCACTACGTAACTAGGTTGAGACACAAGAAAGAAAAGAAAATTAATTTTCAAAAATGTATGCAACAATCGTAACCTATATAAAAACCATGAGCTGCAATTATTAGGCAAATTAAACAAAGCATGGTAACCAGCATTATGAAAATAGTGAAAAAGATAAACAGTTCAACCATGATTATGTTATTGTGTTCTTATACTCCTATCTGTTATTACATACACTGTTGAAAGCATAGTGGGAGTAACCTCTGTCACATCAACTGGGATAGACTACCCCCATACCTGGGCAAGATGTACTCGAAAGCCAGGAAGCTGGTTTGGTGCAGTGCAGGCTGTTGTCCCTTGTAGGATGGAGGTCAGAGTCAGCTGGGCTGCATCTGGGTCACAGTACACTATGGGGGCCATTCTAACTCTGGCGGGCGGCGGAGGACGCCCGCCAGAGTTCCCCCCTCCAGAATACCGCACCGCGGTCAGAAGACCGCTGCGGTTATTCTGTGTTTCCCGCTGGGCTGGCGGGCGACCGCCAGAAGGCCGCCCGCCAGAAGGCCGCCCGCCAGCCCAGCAGGAAACCCCCTTCCCACGAGGAAGCCGGCTCCGAATGGAGCCGGCGGAGTGGGAAGGTGCGACGGGTGCAGTTGCACCCGTCGCGTATTTCAGTGTCTGCTGAGCAGACACTGAAATACTTTGTGGGGCCCTCTGGCATGGGCACTGCAGGGGCCCCCAGGGGCCCCACAACACCCCATACCGCCATCCTGTTCCTGGCAGGCGAACCGCCAGGAACAGGATGGCGGTATGGGGTGTCTGAATCCCCATGGCGGCGCAGCAAGCTGCGCCGCCATGGAGGATTCAGCAGGGCAGCGGAAAACCGGCGGGAGACCGCCGGTTTTCCTGTTCTGACCGCGGCCAAACCGCCGCGGTCAGAATGCCCTGCGGGGCACCGCCAGCCTGTTGGCGGTGCTCCCGCCGACCCTGGCCCCGGCGGTCAAGGACCGCCGGGGTCAGAATGACCCCCTATGTTCCAGGATAATCCCAGCAGAAGTGTTCCTCTGTTGAATGTAGCACAGAGATAGTTTTTATGACAGAGCACCATCCATATTACAATGTGTCAGAGGTGCAGAGCTGATGTGATGACATATCTGCAAATAAGGTGCTGTCTCCAAATGGCATTCATAATAGAGGGCATTACATTCTGTATGGCTAGCTTTGGAAGGAGTGTACAGACTACATGGCAGCAACACTGTCAAGGAATAGGCTTTATGTACAGCGTTTTCTAGGTACATTATCGCATGAATATAAAACCGAGTGAAAAGTCACCATCAGAAAGAAAGGCTAAGTTGAAATGTGCGATCTAAAATAGAGGCTTTACATGGGCCCCTTCGTGCTTAACCACAACAGTATATGTGCCTTGTAAGCCTGAGATGTCACTCTGTTCGTAAATTGCTTATTATGAAGCTTGGGGTGCATAGGGGAAAACATGCATGGCAGGTATTGGATCCTTGGATCCAAATAGCTTTCACATATTGCACAGGAATGTATATTTTCTCACTTATTCCACTGAGTGTTATTGATTTTAATGGCAGGGATCATTTATTTTTGATGTATGATGCTAAGACATTAACATACTATGGGGGTTATTCTAACTTTGGAGGAGGTGTTAATCCGTCCCAAAAGTGACGGAAAAGTGACGGATTTACCACCAGCCGTATTACGAGTCCATTATATCCTATGGAACTCGTAATATGGCTGGTGGTATATCCGTCACTTTACCGTCACTTTTGGGACGGATTAACACTCCTCCAAAGTTAGAATAACCCCCTATGTTTTTTTCTGCTTGTTTTTCTAGTTGTTATGTAGTCAGTCAGCGTATTTTTGGAGAGGCCAGTGCAGATCATTATGCCTACCAAGACTAAGACTAGGTTTTGCCATTTCTGAAGCTAGTCTGGCTCCTAAATTCCTTCTGTGAGAGGAGGTTAGTTGAGATTTTGCAGATTAGAGTTTTGGGATACCTCTGTGAAAGAAAACGTACAATATAGATGGGGAATAATTCCTAGGAGAACGATTTAATCTGCTCTGTGTCAATGCATGTGTTTTTAATCCAGTGTTGGAGTCTTAGGACCCGATCCACGAAGGTCAATTTATACATTTGTCATTTAATAGTAAATTTACAACTGCAGCAAGATTCTGCAGTCCGGCAGAGAACTGAAGAAATTAGGCCTGTCCTATCCTTTTATGTGCAGAGTTCTTTGCCCCAACTAGGGAGTCTCTGAACTCGTAAAACTACTATTAAATCATTTGTTTGTGAATATCAAAACCTACACAAAAGTATAAGTTTATCGTTGTGAACAGGCAATTATTCTCTAGGCACCACAGCTGGACAAAAATCCAAGTTGAATCAATGTTTCTTTACCATGTCTGCTAAGGAAAGCAGAGATATTTATTATTCTAGTTTCTAAATACTAGCTTCTAGCAGGTTAAGCAGTTAGTTGTGTTCTACTTTACCAAAAAGTATATGGATCTGTTTCTTTCTAGGATATTGGTAGGTTGTAGGAGAATTGAATTGGGGCATTGTTAGCTAGCACCTTAGAGTCCAAAGGCCTGATTCACAAAGGTAAGCTTACACTTTTGTATAAATTTATGATTTTTTGCAGTTCACAATGGAATTTTATGTGGAGTATCTTTACGACTGCTTATCTTTTTATGTGCGATGTCTCCATCATGAGTGAGGACACTTCCCATTTCTAAAGATATACCTATTAAAATGTTTTTCTGTATTGCAAAAAATAGTAAACTCATGCTAAACTATAATTTTTTACTTTTGTGAATCAGGACTCGCAAAGGGCTTTTTTCTTAAGGTGTTTGTTATGTGCATGCCATGTCCTGGAAATGAAACATGTTTACAGGCCTTGACATAAGGCAATAGGTTAAGGATGTGCTCCAGATTACAAAATTGAGGTCCATATATACGAGGGTTTTGCACCACTGTTGCATCACGTTTTGTGATGCAACAGCGGTGCAAACCCCTAAATCATATTTATGAATCTACACAAAGCCATTTTGTGTGGCTTTGAATGGCCTCATAAATATGGAGTAAGGCAAGCAGCACAAATTGCTTGTAGCTTTACTCTGCAGTAGGGAGGTGTTCCATGGGCGCTGCAGTGGGTGTTCCCACTCAACACCCATTGATTTTGAAACATCCCCAGATTTACAAGTCCTTGAAAACCTAGGGATGCGCCAAAACCTTACACCTCCCCAGGAGAGGCGCAGCAAGGAGAAATATCTTTATTCCTCCTTGTTTTTCCTCTTTTCCTCATTCTATGTGTGCAGCAAACAGAATTGTTTTTTGCAGGAAGCTGCTCATTCCTGCACAAAAACAATCCTGCATGCAACACAGGCATTCTTGTGCCATGGTGCAATAGTGCCTGCGTTGGCACTAGGCTGCCAAATGGCACCAGAGCAAGGGGAATGTGCAGGCATGTACTTTGCTGCTGTGCAACGTGGATTAAAGTAAATAAAAACAAAGTGGCTATGGTACAGCCAGCATTGATTGCTCCATAGTGCATTTGGTTGTATTTACTTTAAAACATGTTGCACTGTAGCGCTGCCACTGTGCAGTATGCCTTAAATTAGCATGGGGCACTGGGTCGCGGATGGCAAGCAGTTCCCTCCTCTGGGCCAAAGCTGCTGACTAGGGCACCAGGTTCAAGTCTTGGCATCAGCTCAACATCCTTTGATTGTGGGAAAATCAGTTAATCTCCCTTTGCCTAAAAAACAAAAATGATTGTGCCCTTGTGTATTATAATTGGTGCTCGGGTTCAGTGCTCCAATACCTCAGTCCTGTTTAGTGCTATATAAACCTGCAAAACAAAATAGTAAAGCAATAAGAGGATGGGAAATAAAGGCAGGGGATGAGTGGGTTAAAGAGAATGATGGCAGAGGGGCTTGCTGAAAAGTAAAAAAGAGTCCCTGAAGGGGCATGCAGCCAGTGGAAGGACATTGACTGAGGAAGCAGTACTTGGTCATGCTCCACTGCAAGGACAGGAAGCTTGAAGCACAGGAGGAAGCCGGAGACGAGGAGAAGGTGCCAACCAATAGGAAGCAGGGAAACAAGAGGAACATGGAAGCCAACCAATGGTAGGTAAAGGTAAGTAATTAGTGGGCTCTGAGCCCCTTTTAAGATTTATTTTTCTTTGGAAGAGATTGTGCAAGCACAGTGCTGTGCAGGTGAAACTTATCAAAGTTGATATTATAAAAACCCTGTCTTTCATTTTTCACGAACACAATTCAAGTCTTAACGCCGATTCTCATGAGTCCTCAAAAATGGGCTTACACTAGAACTCCTAACAGATTGTACTTATTATTAAATAAACATATTCAGAAGAGATTACACGAGAAATATAGGTTTGAGAAATATTATTTGTGAGTTCAGTTCTTCATCCTCTGCTTAAGTGTGCCCTCGTAAAGGGCACTGATATGACAGGTACAATCAGTTTTCTACACGTTCCTCAAAGGATAATTTTAATAAAGTCAAGACATTCTTTGATATAATGTGTTCCCTGAAAACAACTTTTCAAAATGACTCATAGTGAAGCGAGAAACCAGAAAGCTATGAGATGTGATGTTGTGATACATTTATTAAAGAAAATGCAAAGTCGTTTCTTCTATTTAAATATTAACATCACATTTGTGGTTTGTTTTTAACGCCTGTCCTAAAACCAATGAGCCATTTATTCGTTTTATTTTTATTTTCACTGACTGCCATTGTAACTACAAAGCACTGGGATGCACTAGTGGTACTTTGTAAAACTGTAGTCACTCCAATGTGCTAAAGCTTTGTTGTAAATTTGTGGGTTATTTGAGGGGCACAGTGGATTTGAGAATAATATTAGTTAACATGCTGCAATATTTACTTGGAAAGGGGCTAGTGACTTGAAATTTGTGACAGGTTCTTTGGAGTAGGAAAGAATACATTTGGTAGCTACAGTCTCTAACCAGTTGTACAAATTCTGGCAGTGTTAGCAGTTGCTATTGGCCACAATTTACTACTCTCAAATGTCCCAACCTACGCTTGCACCCTTTCTTTAATAGTCTAGTGGATGGACCTTGGTTCCATTGCTACAAAGGGATTTTGATGCCTAGATCCTATACTCAGGGACGCAGCTTGGACAGCATGATTGCGGAGGTGTTAGCTTCTGATTTCCGACAATCACGCTGGCACGTGATGCTAAAATACATTTTACAACAAGCAGGGTGCAGGAGAGGTGTTTAAGTGACAGTGGAAAGGGAGAGGAATGTGAATCTGTAGGTGTACTAAGTGAGAGAAAGCGCAATATTTAGTGAAATAACCAACATTTTTGAAGTTTTTCCAAACAGACCGAGGAAGAAAGTGTGTGTGTGTTTTTGTCTGTGTGTGTAAAACTCCCTAGTGAAATCCGACACAGGCCTTCCCATGCCCTAATGAAAGCACCTACACCCAACTATGTATCACAAAATACATTTATTGGGGGGGATGTAACACCCCACACACACTGCAGAAGATACGACCCTGCCTATATTTGCATCTGAACAGCTTCACCCCCTTGCTTCGCATCAATCACCTTGGAAGACTGTCAGGGCAATATTTTTCTGTACTGTATTTCAAAGTTTCAAATTATTTGTCCATGGAGCGTTCGGTATTCCACGTCATATCCTAACTTGCCATGGGGATAGCTTATTATGTAAAGTGCTGCTTGAAATATTAGTAAACAGTAGTGCATCCTTGACCTTTTATAACAACATTGCTTCCCAAAAAATTAGGCCCTCATTATGAGTGATTATTTTTTCAATCTCTTCACAAACACTCCTTTGTCCAAATCACACGTTTCATGGTGTTTACGACACAAACCACAATTTTTCCCAAATGTATTTTGTAAGCTCAAACCGGCCATAATTTGCAGTGGGGACCAAATAATACTGATACAGGAGGATTTTATTGTGGACAGTACTAAATATACTTCCGCATCTCAAATGGGGAAATTGTAATAAGTATAATTTAGCACCCTCTGTAATTTCTAAACCCAGGGGCAACATAATTTACCAGGTGCCATAAATATAGTCCAACAGTCTTGGATACTTGAAATTGGGGCTCAAGATTTTCCAGCACTGTATCAGTTTTGTGTGAGTTGCCTAATAGTATAACAGGAACAAAGGGAAAACAGGTTTTTAGTGTTATTTCCTCTCATTAAATTATAGCAAGATCCGATCGTCACAAATTGATTTTGTATTTACATTTATAACATTTGGATGTGAATGTAAAAATGTTTGAAATGTGCACAAACTGAATGCCATGCAATGGTGTTGACTGTAGTACGCAAAAAGTAAAGGGAAAAATGCATGGATTAATCTCAGCCACTGACAATCACTCAGTCTGTATTACAGTCAATTGTTTTTTGTTTGTTGTGTCACTGCATATAAAAATCAGCATTGGTCTTGATCCAACAGAGCGGCCCATCCTGAACTGCTAGACCAGGTCCCCTCAAGATATAAGCATACGATTTCACAGAGTAGTTTCAGCCTTCCTAGACCTGATCACAGAGTTACTGCTTGAGTCCTACATCCCATTAATCCCAGTACCCACATCTGGGCATACCCATTTTACATAGAGAATCAACTGTTATAAAACATTAACATAAGGTGATGGAACGAATGCTTGAATCTAAGACAACAGCCATTGTCCTTCCTTCATTCATCTTTTTTCACCCTTTGTGCCACTCTAGACAGAGACCTATAATAAGCAAAGGAGCCTGGTTTCTGCCTTAATACGAATAGTCCAGCCAGACCTGCCAGACCAGGTCCATTGAAGCTAGGAACAACGGTAGCTTCAAACCATTTTTGCCCTACTTATGCCTTGTAAGTGAGATAATGTTTGAGTCCTGTGACATAGTGAGCCTGAGCTCTACCCCTGAACATGGTACTGGGGTGGGGGAGAATCAGGAATATTCTTCTCATATAGATTGTTTGGTGAATAGAATCACGGTCTATATTACATCCCTTCTATCAAAACCTAATTAACTACATTTCGGATGGCATTTTCTGATTTTGTGTCTATCTCACTGTGCATCATCATGGAGTGCACAAATGAACTTTTGTTTCTGTTACATTGGCTCTCGCAGTCTCTAACATGTAGTCCCAAAATCATAGTTTAGTCCCATTTATATTTGTTGAGCAGCGTGGGGGTTTGTGGAGGGCTTTTAATAATGTAGACGGATAACGTTTCCAGATACCCTTTAATTCTCTACATCACAACATCCTGGAGTAGATGAAAGAATTGAACTGACATTCCTGTGGCAGTTTATTGAATCTGAGTTTCCCGAGCACCAGTATAGTTAAATGCCAGTATACATACCTGCAGTATATTGATAACAACGTACGACTCTTTGTAGACCTGAATACATCATACCTAAGTTATTACATGAAAAGCTTTAAATAAAATAACAGTAGAATCCGCATGTTTCCGTTTCATCACTTGAAGCTACACAGCCTAGGCCAATCACAATGTTGACATTAACAAGAAATCTTATAGGGTGTTTTGGGCTCAAGGCGAGTTGACTTTTTAGGACTAAATTCGAGTTGTAAGTATGGGTAAGGAAAGAGAAAATATTTGGAATTCGCTGCTGGATGCTGCCATTACCAGTGTGGCTGTTCTAAAATGACCTAAATGCATTCTGACTCCTCACTCCACACTCCTGACTCCCTGACAAAATGTCAAGGCTCCGTGGCCTGTTACTTATGTGTTCTTCCATGGAACATTCCCATTACTGGGATCTCCCCCCTTCCCTTGTGGCATATATGCCGTAACCTCACTGCCTCTTGTAAGGCAGATGAGGCTGCCTTCATCAACATACTGCACCTTCATTCGGTGCTATTGCATAAATGTTCCAGATCCATTGCCAATTTACTGTTTATCAAAAGACTCTGAGCTTTGATAGCATAGTGTGTCTTACTACTAACTTCAGGAAACAGTGGGATTGAATCTGATACATTGTTAATTTCTGATTTGGAGCCAACGTTTCGTTCGTCCCCACACTACACGAGGCTCTAAATGTTCTGTTCCTGTGTAGTGTATAAAAAAAATGCACAGTGTAAATTTATACTGAAAAAAGATCAGAAAACATTTTCTATCTTACACAGAAAATCCTCGCATCAGGCAACCTGAGGGAAATTATTTTTCATAAATATTCGACAATTGCTGAGTTAAAAATTAGGTGAAAATGTGCTCGCTATTGGAAACTTGGCAACTTATTCAAAGGGAAAATTCAAAAACTTCACAAAACATCTTCAAAGCATGCTGCAGATACCTGTATTGGTAAACTCCAGTCTCATTCACCTAAAGGCATGAATAGGATTGCAAAGTCAAGGTTACAACTGATTTTGTTGAACTTTGATTTGCTAATAACAAATGCTCCTTTTAAGTTAGTGAGATATAATAAGCATTGATTAAGCGCCGCTTCCATGTTGCATAGCTCATACATGTAAATTCAATCTACTGTATGGATTTAATATCCACAACTTGACATTTATTCACCCACACATTCATTTCATCTTTCATATAATATACTTTTTAACATTTAGCAGAAATGATCCAGGTGGGGTGAGAGGGAGTGGTAAAAAATGACAAACTAACACAGTTCATTGAAATATATCCACTATCCTGATTCCAGCAAAGTATTCCACCTTGTATCTTCACAATGAATTACCATAGATACCATGTGATTTACCAATAGCTCACATTTCTTATAAGTGAAAATGTGAAAAACGGGCTCTTGTAATGGCTATCAAGTAAAAAGTTGCATTTCCTTGTAAGATTTATCAAGATTTATTAGACTCTATATGTTAATGTTTTTGCAGGTTTCTTATTTATCTGTCTGCAATATATAAATAAGTCTTCCCAAAGCATTTCATCTTTTTCCCACACTTCATCCCTAAAACATTTGTCAGTGAAACATGCAAAGGCTATTTAGAAATCGTACACATTAATCCTGGGCCGATCCTATTGATTCACATATTTGTTTAAAAAGTTACTTGTAATAAAGACGTTCTGAAATTGCCAAGAATGTCCCTAAAAAGGGAAGGTTGGAAGCAGGGTGATGGTTTGCCAACACTTGAGCATTCATCTCTGGCTTCTTGAACAAACTCCTGACATAAACTTTGTTCATGTTTATTGGCACTGTGTCCCCTCAAAGGAATGCTTTGCGTATGGTAGGAAACATGCTATAAATTATGTTCTGGCTTATTTTGTGGATAGTGAAGGACAAAGGCGGGGAAGACATGCCACACTGACAGTGAATTAGCACATAGAAGCTAAGCTTGGGCAGAGAATACCATATGTGAATATCCAGATGGGGTATGGGGCTCACCCCATATGGACTTAATGGATAATGCTTAAGCTTTCTTGGATTTGGAAACCAGTCACACACTGCTCACATAGCAGTTTTGCCAGTAAGAATTGATCTGATGAGGCAGATATCAAAGCAGGACATAAGACTATCTGAAATGAAAATGGTGCATATGAATCTGTGGTGCAGTAAAACTATAAAAATTAATACTGTATCTCTTCCCATATCAGTATTTGTGGCCTAAGGAAAATCTGCTACAGTTTGGAGTGGGAATATTTTACTCTCTGATTTCAAATGAAACAGTAATCTAATTATTTTTTTCAAACCTCTTAGCTCCAAAAGACTGCTTTCGAAGTTAATTTTCACTTTAAAAGAAACTGAATTAGAAAGGTGATTAGAATTCACTTCTAAAGACCCAGTTAAAAAGAGCCCAAATGTGCCAAACCACTGAAATGTACCAATTATGGTTAGCAACACACACAATACCTTGCGCCCCCTCCATGCTCAAGACACACATTTGGCAAAGGTTCACAAACAAACAAAAGAATGCTCAATATATTAACATGGCACCAGGGTGGGTGACAGGGGTTATATCATGTGGGGTGAGTATTGCTAACCATATCTGTCAAATTTCTTTGATGAGTTTGAGCCAGAACAATAACTCACTTTTCAACTGTGTATTTAGTGATTTTGTTTTAACATTTTATTTATTGTTCACCCCCTATGCATGGCTTTTGACTGTGTGCTGTGGGGGTTAGCCACAGAGGCCCAAACCCTACTTTGGCTTTGTCCAGCAGGGATTGGGTGTAGGGCCTGACCTCTGCCCAATTTCTCTGCCTAACTTGCAGGGAGCACAGTGCACAGAGCTTGGGCACAAGGCCTGTCCTGCGATCATGCCCTCCCTCCCAGGCCTTTCTATCAAAGCCAGACACTTCTTTTAGTGTTTGCCTTCACTTGTGCGTATTTTGTGCTATTCGTTGCTATTAATTGCTCCTGCAAGGAGGGCCACTTAATGCGCTGCTACAGCTTTTTGAAATTATCATTTATTTCTTGGAGGTGCACCCTAGAAGGTATAGGGGAACCATAACCATTTATTAATGCTATGGAGGGCTACAGGGAGTGCAGCAGTTCCTTAGCAACATTAACAAAATACACAATAAGTGTCCTGGGTCAGTGAATCCTTGAGCCCAAGAGAGCTTACCATAATCTTTTAAAGCACTTTGAGCTGGAGCTGTATGCACCTCAACTGGAGCATAGGGACCCTTTGAGGTTGGTTCTGTGGCTGCACTATGTAGCCTAACCAATGTTAATAAAAAGTTGCAAATATATGTTTCTTTTTTTAAATGCTTAATTGAAATATTTTGAAACAATAACGATTATTTATTTATCTTTGTAATGAGTGGATTTATAAAAAATACATTTGATTATAGTTATTTGTGATTTTTTAATAAAGCCAAAAGGTCTGCTATAAATGTGTTAATGTGCTGACCTCTTGATAAAGCTAATAGGCCAAGCCACATTTATATTTTGGTTTTGAGCCTTTGACTAAGCTAGTAGGTGTGCAATATTTAAAATGACACTGTTTAGATTGCTACATAGCCGTGCGGGGATTGGAAATTGGGCGCAGGGTCTGGCTGCAGGCCAGGCCCTGTGCCCAAGCCTTTGCCACGCATGGCAATGGACAACTTATTTACATTATAGTTAGATGAAAATGTCAGTTAAAACATACTATAACTAAAACTCTTGCCTTCATCCCACTCTGCTTCTACTCTTACAATTACTTCACTCCTGACATGTTAAATGACTGGATTAATAACATCCCTAATGACATCTAAAATTACATTATTATTGATAACAACGCTGTGCATGGTGAGGGCACGCGTTCTAGTTACATTAGGGCACAAGCTATCATGTTATAGTGACTTGAGATAACTATAACTGGTGAATTTCCGTTGTTTTGTTAATTTAAAATGGTATGGTTTAACTGACATTTTCATTGTGTTTGCATGTGTGCGGGGTGTGTATGTACAGATGTGGAGTTTGTAATAGGCTCTTTATACTACCACTGTTGAGTGTGAAGAGGGGACAACTCATAAGAGGCAAGACTTTGAGTATATCATGATGACCCTCTCTCCGCTCCCTTAACAATGATTATAAATGTAAAACCACATTGAAGAGGCTTTGTTACAATTACAGAAGTTGTTTTCCTCTGTATAGTATTTGTTACAGTAAAAAGCTTTTGGCTAATGTAATGTAATTTATTTTAATGTATACTTAATAAAAACACATTGCAAAACAATGGTTATATAAAAAATACAAAATATCAAACATAAACATTAAAACAAGCAGGTTCATTGTTGGTTAATTTGTTGATAGTTAATCCTTTGGGTGTTTTGCATGGTCTATAAATTGGGAAAGGATCGAGTTTTATTTCAGTCTAAAGAAAGAGTTTGCCATACCAATTAGATCTTTTTTCCCCTTCAAACTTCTCTTCTGCTCAATCATTAATTTTACATTCAAATCAGTGTTGTTTACATTTAGGCATTTGGCACCTGTCTGCAGGTTCAACTTCTCCCTTTGGGTTTATGAGGTATGCAACAAGGGAGAGCTAATGCTGGGCATATAAAAATAATATGTTTAATGGTCTCTGTGCTTTGGTTACATAGCCTGCAATTTTTGCTGTCAGTTAATTTAATCAAGGGGGGAATGAAATCAACTGTAGGCAATGCCCCTAGCCTGTATATCAGTAATGTATGCTTCATGAATTTTAAGTACGTTTTACCAGCACAAGACTGTGCTTTGGTTGTCCGATGTATAATGTCACCCAAGCTTGGTACTTTTCTTTATTACTTTTGCAAATTATTTGAAGTTTAGGGCCAAATGTAGCAATGTCAGAATTTGCGATTCTGAAATTGCGAGTCGGTGTGACTCGCATTTTCAGAATCGCAACTCCTGATGCAGAACGGTGTCTCAGACACCGCCTGCGAATCGCTATGGGGTCGCAAAGACCCACCTCATTAATATTAATGAGGTGGGTCACATTTTGTGACCCCATAGCGATTACCTGCACTCACAGGGATGGTGGCCTGCTGAAGACAGCAGACCTCCATGTCTGTGACTGCTTTTTAAATAAAGCAGTTTTTTATTTTATTTTGCAGCTTGTTTTCCTTAAAGGAAAACTAGTTGCAAAATGAAAAAAATAACGAAACCATTTGGTTTCGTTTTTTCAGAGCAGGCAGTGGTCCATTGGACCACTGCCTGCTCTGAAAAAAACTTTTTGCCACCATTCACAAAGGGGAAGGGGTCTGTTTGTACGGGCTCTTCGAGGTTCTTCTTTTAGATCCTGTGGCTTGAAAGTTTTTTAGCAAGTGTTCTGTGAATAACTTCCACTTTAGGATATAATTAGCATCTGTGTTACCCTAGGAGTTTCAGAGATTATTGCAACTCTGTAGAATTTTATGACAAACTGTGCCATTCCATTTTAATTTAGTTTTTGATTTTCAGTTGGTGATTGGACTATTAAAGTATTGTATTCCTTATGGCAGAAAGTCTGATTTGTTAGTGTAAACATATGCGGTGAATGGTTACTTTCTGTGTGATCGTCAATTCGAAAGTTGGTGACAGATTTTATTAAAGAGGAGCTTACTATTGCATAGTCCAATATGAAGAGACATTTGAGGGTGGAATGCATGCAAGCTGGCTGGTCCTCTTCAAATCTTCCATTTAACAATGATTAATGTCACTTTTGATGTACTGTGGTTATACACTCAGATTTGTAATAAATGTATGAATGTGTGTTTATTAATACAGTCACTCTACATAATGTGTTATTGAGCTACATATATTCTGTCTTTCGTGCAATAACACCCTTTGGAAAAACAAAATGAAACAAATATAAATGTAAAAAAAATCCAGTGGCATAAGAAATAAATGCAGATTTGTAGAATATAATATGCTATAAATCGCTGCCCTCGAGGTAAAGTAGATGCTTTGCTTCCTGTGGGGCATGGCCCCACTATTCACTTAAACTTTGTAATAATCAGAAAATTTCACTTTGTTCATCTACATATATACACATCTATATATGTATTACTTAGTGGCAGTCCCCCACTAAGTAGTTCTAGTTAGCATTGTGTTTCCATAGGAGAAGAATTTTTGTTTTCCTAATTTGGAGCTGTTTGACGACTCTTCACCAAACTTTCCCAAAAAAACATTCTTCCACTTCAGCTCTTTCCAAAAAAGTTCAGGTTGATCCATCAAGCAGAGAATGATAAAAAGTTGAAGTCCCAAAATTAATTTTGCCCATTTATTTTTCTGTAGGAAACAAACAACTGAATGGATTTACACCAAATTTGGAAGAAATTATGTTTTGGTCCAGAAAGCAACCTTTTTGTGATTTGGAGGAAACTGTTCAGTAAATTTTAAGAGATTAACTGTCAGAAACTCTATATAGTTCATGCTTTAGAGGATTCACAATGGATCTGCCATGGATCCGTGGATCCATTCATGAGCTCAACCATGCATTGTGATTGGCTGGGTGCAACCTGAAGGATAAGTTGACTCCACCACTGTAGGACTCTCGAAATTGATCCTTGAGTTCTAAAAAATAAAACAAAATAAGATATATGGGGGCATGGTAGGGGCACCTTGATGCCCTGGGCCTTGTGGGGTTTCTCAGAGGGTCACATTATTAAAACTACTTTTTTTTAGGTGTTCCGTGGATCCACATATTGCCCATGACACCCAGCACAACCCAGTGGGGATTTGTGGTGTACCTGCTGATCCGTAATGAATCCCCAGTGATATTTGTCTGAGCGTTGTGGTGGTTCCATGGATTCATGGAACACAAAAATAGTAAAAAAAGATGGGTGCGTGCCTCTGGGAGGTTGGCAGGGGCACAAGTTATAGACTGCTTTAACTGGTAAATTTTTGTGTTTTATTTTCCACTGTTTTAATATTTTCACTTATCTATAATGTCCCATTAATCTCTGTTTGATTCAGTGAATTTCTAAATGTTTTTAATTAGAAAGTAAGATATCAATACAATTCCTAACTATAACCTCACCTTAATGTACATACATGTATATAGATAAATCTCATTGATTAGACATTTGTGATAGATAGAAAGACAGATAGATAGATAGATTGATTGATAGATAGATAGATAGATAGATAGATAGATAGATAGACAGACAGACAGACAGACATATAGCTACACACATATATATATCTTGCTAAAGTGCAGATATGACTTCAAATTAAAACCAAATAACTGGAAATTAGATTTTTAAGTGTATTTTAGAGGTTTTTTTAAACATAACAAAAGCTACCCTAACACCAGTTTTTCTTTTTTTTTTTGCTCCTATGCCACATCATAAAGATCCGTGCACTCAATTTTTCCCAGGTAGACAATTGGCCATGTGCAGTGAGGGCTTGCTGCCGGGCATGACGGGAGGGCAAGTCCTGGGTCCAACCTCTGCAGTGAATTAACAGCCTATGTGCATAGACTTTGGCCTTCATAAATCGGTATGACTATTGGCAAATATTTATAGTGTTTGATTGCCCCTTGGTATGTCAAGTCTTAGATCAATAGGCAACGGAACGTTCTTCTAAGGCTATATAAGAAAAACCCAATGGACTGTCAGATTAAGGATGACTTCAAAAATATCAGCAATTTATATCGAAAACAAATATAGAACCATAAACTGCAGAACACTCATGCCTTTTGGGCAAAGGCACTATTCCTGAGCAGAAAATCAAACTCACAGGATTTCTGGAGAATGGTCAACAGATTGAATAAGGCGCCAATGACTTTAACCAGTTCAAATATCTCGAAGTCGTCATGGGCCGAATACCTAGCTTATCATTTCGGTGGACATGATGGGAAAAATGAACACGTAAGGACAAGCAAACTATGCCCAGAAAGAACAACACTAATTCCCCAAACTGCCAAAAATGAATCCCCATATTTAGTCTTCTCAACTTCGGAGATGGTTAACTCAATAAAGATCAGTAAAAGTGCGGGGGCTCCCGGCCCAAATGGGATCCCAAATGCACTATTTAAAACAAACCCGGCCTTCTGGGGCGAAAAATTGGCTTCGATATAGATAATCATTGTATAGAGGTGGGAAATATTCCAAACTCTTGGAGGGGTGCAATAATTCATCCGATATTTAAAGGAGGTACCAAATTTCATCCCGGAAATTATCGAGTGATTACGTTAACGGACGTAGAGGCAAAACTCTATGCCGGTCTACTACTGGCGCATCTTCGCACCTGGGCTACCAAAAACAATATCATTCATCCAAATCAAACCGGTTTTGCCTGGGCCCCCAGAACAGCTACAAACATCTTAACTCTTTCCACCATTGTTAAAAGCAAACAAAAAAATCAACCTCTGTATCTGTGTTTTGTAGACTTCAAAACAGCGTTTGACTTGGTACCTGCAAAGTTTTCTATGGGAAAAGCTAGCTGCTTGGTGCATACCAGAGAAACTATTAAAGGCTATTCAGCAGCTATATACAGATACATGGATTAGAGTTCAAATAGAGGACGGTTCCTTCTTTTCAAGAAAAATTGAAACAAAAGAAGGACTAAAACAGGGGTGCATAATGGCCCTACACCTTTTTAATCTATTTTTATCAGATTTAACCCTTAAGCTCAATAAGGTAAACACGCATTTGCCAAAGGTTGGTGCTATGTCTATTTAAAATTGCTATCCCTGATGATGTAGTACTCTTAAGCCAAACTAAAGTAGGTTTACGTCGGCTTATTGCAAATATAATTTAATATGCTGAGAAAAATGGGATGGAAAATAATCGAAAAAAAACCATAGTAATGGAAGTCAGTAGGAAAACTTTTAGAGCTGATAAATGGTACACACAAGGGGGAGTATTAGACCAAGTAAACCATTATAGATAGCTGGGTGTACTATTTGATAAACAGGGTTCCTTTCACCCTCAGATACAGGATCTCATAGGAAAGAAAACACTCTACTGCTTGCTTTTAGCACTTTGAAAAAGTCGCTACATGGTCCTAGCTATCGCCCTCTATTACAAGTTATTGCGGCAAAACTAAATTAATCTATAAGGTATGGTAGTGAAGCACTGCAAGGACAAGATGCAGTTATCCTAAATGGAATAATTGGAAAAGTATTTAGGTCTCTATTCCAACTACCAGGATATGCTTTGCAAGCTCAAGTTAGGCTGGAGTTGGGATATTTAAACCAAAATATAGTTGGGAAATGCAGCTACATTAAAACATGGAAATATCTACAACTAAGAATGGAAAATCATCTCTGCCAGGCTCTCTGGAAGGAGATCAGCTCGAATCCAATAGCCAAATCTCGACAGTATTTAGATCAGGCTCTAGAAGATTTGGATGTATGGGAACTATGGGATTTAAATCTTTCCTATATCACCTTTAAAAAGATCATAAACAAAATAGCGAAGAAAGATCAGTACTTATGGATAAGAGCCTGCTAGCAACTAGGTCACACTCTTGGATGATTATCAATGGGTATAAAATTTTGACATGCCAGCCGTATCTGGAGGCCGGGTGGTCAAAAGCTGATAAGGATTTTTTCATCAAACACCGTTTTGGACTTATTCCTGGAGGCGCTCACTTACCTCCATGGGAAGGTATGGCAGCAAACTTACAATGTAGACTCTGCAGGTATGGAGTGGAAGACATTACACATTTGATCTGTATTTGTAATGGTCTGCTGAACGAGCAGAAGACTTTACTAAAAACAACTTTTAATCACAGGGAAATACCGTCCTGCAGCGAAGCGGTGATAGCTTGTCTTAAACCTTCTGACTATACCCTGAACGCCAGATTGAAAAAAGTTTATACTTTTGATAGCTGAAAATTTTTCAAATATCCACCCAGCACTATAACCATAATATATGTTGCTTGTCTATAAAATGAAGATCATGTCGTCCTAAAGTTCCTATGTTTTAGAATCTATGGAGGTATTTTTGCCTTCTGAGTACCAACTTTTTATATATAATCTTACAACTTTAATATGCAAAAAATGTTTTTTTTTAAGTGTCTTTTAAGGTATATTATAACATATATAGAGTTGAACTACAAGATGAGAGGAGTGGGGACATGATGCACAAACTGGTATACTTAAGAATTCTCAGATAGTTTTTACGGACATTATATGGTGTGAGCATGTATAATGTAATTGTTTTAATTAACCATGCATTTAAAAAAATAAACTTGAACTTGAGATCGATAAAATGGGAGCAAATTTAAAAGGCGGGTAACAAAACGTTTCATATGTTTATGACTTTTATGCTTTATTGCAGATCTACACAAAATTTTTCAGGTCCTTAACGTTAGCTTATTCTTGATATTTTAAGCTATATGCTATTTCGTCAAGAGTGGGCAGAGTCAAATTGGAAGGGGGAAGTGTACATTTGCAAATACCTTTTGTGCTTGGTAGAAAATCAGTAGGCTACTAGATGGTCTGTTACCAAATTGTGCCCAGTGCAGGAATTTCACGTTGAAGAGTGAGTATTAATTTGCTCTTCATTTGTCAACTTTCTACAGACTCTCAGCAAATGATGCATACAGCCATAAAAAAATGTGTAGCATGTGTTGGTGTAATGGCCTGGCCAATCGCTTGGCCAGGTACATTATTCAAGGACCACGAAGAGCAACCTTCAGTATCACAGATTTGAAATGGAAAATAGAAACTAAAAAACGTATTTGTCTAATGGGGTTTGTATTTTTAAAATTAGATCCTCATAAAGTCTGCAAATTACGGTTCTAAGACTGTTTGCACTCTGGCAGCTAAACTGTCCCTTTCAAGACCACTGACACATAATTGTAATACTAATTTCTTGAAATCTAATGAACAGATTTACTCCAAATGAAGCAATGAAAATTCTCTAAGTAAAGTTTTCTTTTCATTCTGATTGCTACCATACCTTCAGGGTTTCGTTCAGTAGTGGATAACAAAGATCCCTTTGGGAGTTGAACTAGGAACTGCTACTTTTTTACCACCCCTTTAGGTTTCCTCTTGCCTCAGATGGGTTTACATGAAACCTAAAATATCACAAGTAAGTCAAACATGGTAAGTGTCTGCCAAGTATTGTACAGATCTGTAAAAGAGTGTGGAAGTTATTAGCGAATCAATATTTTTGGACCCCCTCAATTTACCTTTATTACCCCCTTGGACCTTGATTATGCCTGAAATTCTTGCACTGGGTTTAACGTGCTAAGAGCCCACCAAACTCCATGCGTATTCATTACAGAGAACCAGAGGTATTAGCACATTAATTTGTTTTGCCACCTTTCAACTTTACCGCCCTTAATGGATCGACACGAAATTTGCCACACTCACAGTAAATCAAATATGCTACATTTCTGCAATATTTCATGTGGATTCTGTAAATGAGGTGATAGTTATTAATAGAGAAACATATTTACGATCACCTATTAAATCTGTGCAAACTTAAAAATTAAAAGAGTAGGCTAAACATGCCTCATATCTTATTAAACAGTACTAGAGCTATGAGCAAATTAAAAATACAGCTTTACAAGTGTTGATTTATCGCTGAAACTTAATGTCTTCATGCCCAACCCAAGCATCTTTTTAAACCCTAATGTCTCGTAAAACTATTAATTCTTAAGTAAACGTCTAACTTTGTGGCACATTTTGTGTACTTCCATTCAGCTAGTTTTGTCTGTAGTGTTGAGCAGAGAACATTATGGGACATAAAATGAAAAATTATACCTTTGTCCCATCGCCCCCCGCCTGATAAATCTGCATGACAGTTGCCATGAAGGACACAAAGTGAATGAACTTTTTTCAAAAGTTCTATGCAGATTGTTCAAATGGCCCTTAAGTTAGTAAGAAATCATATAAATAACTTTTTTATGAAATTCGAATTCACCTATTACTACACTGTTGCTGCCAGTATAATATCTATCTATCTATCTATCTATCTATCTATCTATCTATCTATCTATCTATCTATCTATCTATCTATCACAAATGTCTAATCAATGGGATTACATATCACATTACATATCAATTTACCATTAACACTACAAAAATCAATTGTGAATGCATTACCATTTAGTGATTTAAGTATGTGCAGGTATTCTACTTCTACTGTATGGTCTTTTTATTGTATCATTAACTTCCCACTCCTACCACATTCCCCTCTCACAAAAATGCATCTAACACTTCTTTGACTAACCATGTGAGGTTCCTATTGCTAAAAAGTTTATGTAAGTGCATATAAATTATAAGAAGAAGTCGACAAGAGTAAGCATCAGTCAGGGCTGAATACTGTAAAGAAGACATAAACCAGCGGGTGTTGCAACACAAACCACAGCAACTCATCCTTCCTTAAATCTCCAGAACCCTATCTAGAGTTGGGCAATAACCTCCGACTGAAAGGCATATATGCCAACTGTCTCTTCGACTTCTGCAAGTGATCTGTTTTAGCAATTTAAGACATTCACGTGGACATAAACGACTCTTGGTCAGGCTATCGCACTCATGTTAGGCAAGGTAGGAATCTCATGCTGAATATATTCCTTACATCCTCCTTTTCAAAAGGTTTAATTTAATGCAACGTAACACCTGAATAACCCAAATATTCACTTGATCCCAGATAATGGTGTGGGAATAGAATAGTATTCGGAACTGAAAACCAAGTGTGATGATAATGTTATGTCTATTTAGTGGTAAAGTAAAAACAAAATAACAATACATTTTTTTAAGGAAAAGTTGTAAAATAAAAGTTAAAGTGTTTCTTATTATTTTTCACTCAATGTCGTATTTGAGGAATTCGGGTTTGATACACAACTAGCAACTGCAGCCTAAGTAAAAAGTAGCACACAGTAGTAGCTCAGAAAAATTGTAACTTTGATACAGAGGGCCTGCGTTGGGGGAACTACAGGTATGGGTAGTTTACGTGACAAACAGCTCAACAGAGGATGATACGATATTTGCTTTGACAAGGGTGTATTGCTTGCGATAGTAAAGATTGCATTTTTGTAGTCAACAGAAACCTGGATTGAACCTGGGGGGGGGGGGGAGGTAGGGATTAATCCTGCACAACTATTTACAAATGATATTTCAGCCAGCAAAATTGTGAGAGGTGAGGTCCCATTCATAGGCCACTGATGATCTCCACAGAATGTTGAAGCCAGTTAAAATGTTGGTCTCGGGTAGAGACGTTACCCTTCATCTATCTGCAAACTGCATATGTCCTAGCACTTAATCCCTTCCAAAACACCACATTATCTCAAACACCAGACAATCTCGAGGCTCAGTGACAACCAATGAGAAGAGTACATGCTAGCACTGATCTGTAGCTGAGTTCAAAGTATACAAGCAAGCCAGCTCAAACTACGTGCAGGATAACATCCATATGTGGAAATGTAATCGGTTCCTTTGGTAAAACAATTAGAGCAGCAAATCCACAAAGTAAAAATATTATTGGGGCTTTTCAGTTATATGTTAAAGTTATCATCTGTATCTTACTTGTAATAATCTACGGTTAGTTAAATGGCCCTTGTTTGAGTTTAGAAAATGTAGAAGGAAACGTGCTCATAATTTAAGTAAACTCCAAGATTACTATTTATGTTGCATCAGTATTAGTTACGTTTTTTGTGTGTTTTGTTTGGCGCGTGTTTACTCAGAAGCAAAGGTTTGCTTTTCCACGGTGGCTGCTCTTGATCTAAACATGAATATTAATTAAACTGAGGTCCATTGCATTTACTAACGACAGAAAAAGTGCACATCCTGGTGAACAGAATGTATTGCAAGCCTTAAAGAAAAGAAACGTAGAGGCAAGCATGCGCTGATTTAATACACATATTTTACACTGCTTGCTTGCGGAATGTGAATGATGAAAGGTGTTTGCAGAAGGCAGGCTCCATCCTAAACACACGTGCCAGCCCTAAAGTTAGTAATCTGAACCGGGATTAAGCCTGTTGTGTGTTTGGCTTTAAACCGTATTACTGAGTCGTGTCCTTTCTGAAGAGCACCAGTGTCCTGACTGCTAATTACAGGAAACATTTAGAACCGGGCACAAGAAGTAAATTCGACCCCCAAAAACAAATTTGCACCACCTTTAGCATTAATATTGGTTAAGAATGGAGGTCCTGGTTGTGATTACGTGGGCATTTAGCACCTAATCCAGTTTTTTCTGTGCAAATGCATCCATACCCAAAGTGAATAACGTGTGTCAAATGGTTGCAAATGCCGTTTGACCATGTTAATTCCCATTATTGTGTTCACAAGTGCTATCCTGATGCAAAAACACCCGCGTCTTGGAGCGCCAGGTTTTTTGTGCCAGGGCATTTATTCATCTGTTAAATGGTGCATGAATTTAAATGTAAATCACACTGTTCAGCTTTCATTATTCTGATACAAAGACTTCACCAACCTGTGCAGTTGTGTCTGGTCATAAAAATTATATTGTTCATTATTGTGACAGAAACATATATAAGGAGTTTAAAATGATAACTAACGATGATGAATCAAATTGTTACAGTCCCATACACAAGGGAAGCCCGGATTGAGTGATATTGCCTAGTATTTGTCTATACTAGACATTTTAATTTGGAAAATGAGCTATTTTTATACTTTGATAATAATAACTAAAGAATGTGAAATCTTCTCTAGTTACAACAGATTACAATGTGTTTTAATATCACAAATAATGCATTGTTTCATGTCTGCAGTTTGGCCAGTGGAAACACTTTCAGGACCAGAAGTGTTTCTTTGAAAAGGAAATGACAACGCATTGGGTTATTAATACTTTTCCGTGATTACATCTTCCACTAGCATGCCATTGCGAAACCTGAAAGGAAGGAAAAATGACATTTTGTGTTTTTGTTTCTTTGTGTATTCTTTACCGTTGTCCTAATGTTCAATCAAACATATTAGAATTGTATTCGGTGGTTACTGATGTAGAAAACAGGTAGTAAACAGCTATGCGCAGATTTATTTTATTGAATCTTTTAAGTTTAGTTAGTTGGTCTACTAAATCTTCTCTCATTAGAAGAGGGAACGATCATTATTCACTGCTTATACTAGAGAGTTACAACATTTGTAAGCAGCGAAAAATAAACAAGTATGTTCAGTATGTTCAGCAAACAAGTCTTGTAGTTCTGGCTCGATGCTGCTTTGGTTTTGCCAGAGCTCATTTCATAACAGAAAAAATGAAATAGGAGTATAGGGAAAAAGGAGTTTGGGAATTTTCCGTAGCCTCGATATTAGGGCTGTACATATGATTGTATGACAGTGCGTAGTAGACGAGCACTCTTTTTAGTTTTAATTTTAGAGAACTAGTGACGTCTGCCAAAGATTATGAGATGAACAAAAAATACATACTGTGAGGGTCTTTCAGACAAGCCTTTTGTTCTATCAGCAGTAACAACTGCAAGCACATCAAGGACCATAGCAGAGACCACAGCTGTAATTTCAATTTTTCATTTTTTATTTGATTCATGAATTGGAACTCCAAAGAGGTCCACATGCAGACATAATACAGAATTCCAATTTAAAACCAGTATGAAACACTACATTCTCTAAAAAATAGATTACATTCAATAAATCCCCTCCCCCGGGTTAGGAATCCATAGTCTATCACATACAGTACAAAAAGTGACTAAAGTACATCTGATTAATGAGATTAACTTCTATACAAAAAGACCTTGAACTAAACCCCAATCACGCTTCGCTTTTCCCACTAGGACGCATCATATCATGCAAGCAATTAGTCCACTGATAGAAACTACTCTTAAATTTGTTCCCAAATACATAATAAATTTGGCTACCATAAAAACCGATGAAAGCCTATACATAGAATCCAGACCACAGCTGTAACAAAAGCAGGGGCTATGGCAGTGACCACAGTTGTCACTGTCACCATGGCAAGGACCAGAGGAGTGAGCACAGTTGCAACCATGGTAGCTGCCACAGCAGTGACAGCAATTCCAATCTCAGTGTGGACAGCATAAGTGGATGCAGTACCATTGAAGTAGCAACAGCAGCTGGTTCCATAGCAGTGATTGCAGCCTCCACAGTAGAAGTGACAAGAGCTACAAGGTAAGCAGGCATAAATGCACCGATCAAAGCTGGCACTGCAAGATCAACTACAGTGGTGAAAGTATCAGATAATGCAGCAAGTGCCTCAGAAGCAGCAAGAGACCCAACAGTAGCGACAACTGCTGTGATAGTATCATATAATACAGCAGATGCCTCAGCTGCAACAGGTGACCCAACGGTAGCGACAACAGCTGTGATAGATTGCATACTACAGAAGATGCCTCAGCAGGAACAGGTGACTCAACAGTAGCGATAGTATCATATAATACTACAAGTACCTCAGCAGCAACAGGTGACACAACAGTAGCAACAGCAGCTGCAACTACAAAGACCACTTCATTAAAAACAATAGCTACAATAATGGTTGTGAACACTGCATGGACCACAAATTTCACCAAAGCTTTAACCACATCTTAGACCACAATAGTGACCAAATCTGTCACCATGACAAAGAAAATCTAAGTGGTCACTGCTGTTACCACCACCAAGGGCATAACATTCAATGTGACAAATGATTATAGTGGCAAATACTTTGACCACACCAAGGACCACAGCAACAAAACCAAATGGCAGTGCCAGCAACTGCCACAATGTCAGGGACCATAACAGCAAACACAGATGTAAACACAGCATGTACCCTAGCAGTAACCATGTTTTTCCAATATAGTGGCAAAACAGTTGTCACAATATTAGTGATCAACCAACAGTCACCAGGAGTGGCACAAACGCAGCATTGATAGTTGTCACCACTGCTGGGGTAGCAGCAGCAACCATATCGGTTAGTGTCAGGATGCACTAATCTACAAACCCTGGACCCAAAAGGAGCAAGGATATTTTCTGCACTTCAAAACACCCACAGTCAACTCCTCAGCCCTATTGTGGAGTTCTGCATTTGGCATAGGAAAAGGACAATGGGACAAGACAGAGAAAAGGAGACACTGGATATTATCATCAAGCATCTGGGCTTAGTCTCCACTAGTGGAAGTTGATATTAAAAAAGCAACGTAGAGGTTTAGCAGAGTTGGAGTTTGAACATTGATGGTTTCACTTGAAGTGTTCTTATGATATCCCTGCTGAAACTCTGTATTTCCACTCTGTATTACTGTTTCTCCTCTTCTGAGCTGAATACAATTAATTTTTGAAATTTTAACTGAAAAATTATTAGGATTCAAATCAGCTTGTTTACCTAAGAGGGCTACTTCAAAACTAGGAAGTAACTTTTCGTGCTTGTTTTTTGCATTCAAGGTCACAACTGGAGAACTGTAACATGAAAGCATTTGTTAGAATTGCATGCTTAGTTTCTAATACTATTCCTCTATGTATTAAGTATCTTTCATCTTATCATACCATATAACTATATTTATGTGCTAATATACTTCTGCTGGAGTTTGCACTATTTTAGTTAGAGTTCATTAGATAACTCTTGAAAAACAAGCAAACACTAGGACTGTGTAATTTCTATGGTTGACTCTTTTAGTGTCATAGAATCTGAAATCCCTACAGTTGACTCCTTGCAAAAGAAACAAGTGCTTTAGAATTACCTGTGGTTTAAGATGGTCGCCAATTTCAGCAAGACTTTCGAGAGTTCTGAGGCCTAATGGGACATGTAATTGTTTCTGTCTTTTTTCACTTGTTTCGTGAAATGAGTCCTTCTAAAAGATGAGGCTTCTGTTCAGGCAGATTCAACACCCTGCATACCCACCCATCTTCCACCATTCCAAAACACATGCATGCTCACGAGTCTCGTATTGGCACATTGTGTGTGACCAGCAAGCAATGTTAAGCACATATTACACTTCATCCTGACAGAACCCACAACAGGGACTACTTCAATTACCACAGGTACAATAGCAGTTGCCTCTGTGGCAGCAATAACAGCAGAGACAAAGCTTCCACAACATCAGTGGCCGGAGCCATAATGGGAGCCACAACAGCTGTGACAACAACCATCCCTACTGCAGCAACAAAAAGTACAATAACAGTTGGAAAGGCAGCAGTAATGTTCCACAAAAAGCTGCCACCACAGCAGGGACAGTAGGTTCAATCACAAAAGTAAACACAGTTAAGACCACAGCTATTATCATGACAGGTACAATATCAGTTGGAGGCACAGGGATCACAACAGCAACCACAGCAGGAAACATAGTACCTGCCAATAGCAGTAAACACAGATGCTGCAACAGAAGTGAACCCTTCAAGGACTACATCAGTGACTATAGGAGGGACCATGACATGGACAGCAATAACAGTAACAGCTCCCAACAAGCAGTGGCCTCAGCTGTAACCACTGAGAAAAACAAATATGTAATCCGTGGAATGCTTGAAATAATCACATTCATAGGCAAATACTCTGGACTGACTTCCAGTCCATATTTTGTTGCTCGCCATACCACTAAAGACACAGATGAATTGTGTGAAATAGGAACAGTCCTAAACTTCTAGTTCATATTTCCTAGGAATAACAACGGAAGCATTCCCAGGCTAGTTTCTGCCATGTTGGGCCTTATCATTGATATAAAGCTTGAATCCTTCAGCACTGTGAGTATGACAACCACATTTAGGTGTATTGTTTAGAATATGGCCATCTCATTAAGTAAAACAATCATTAGTAAAGCACATTGGTCTAGCTTTAATGGACTAACATCCAAACATAACCATGAAGAAACAGACTAACTGTGCCTCTTCCTTATACAGTGAGTATCTTTCTGTTTCTTTTATACCATTGCCCCAAAAATCCCCAACTTGCAGATTGCATAGTGACACACCACAAACAGTATAGGCACATGCGTGCATATATTTTTGCGTGCACTAGCCTCTTTATGACAAGACATACTTTGCCACTAATTGATGTGTGTTTAGAAGGACAACTATGAGACTCACAAACATGTTCAGAAATTGCTACATGGTAGGCCACTGCGTAATAGAATTTGAGGCTGACGCTTCGTGTGTCGCAGCTTCTCTGTTCTACTTGGTATGCTTATTATCAGACAGCAAAGCTGCAGTTGCTTGAGCAGTCATGTCAATTGTCCCCAGTTAGCAATTATATCCTGTGCCAAGCACTAGACAGCAAATTGTTCATTGTGTGGTCAAAGGAAGCAGGTTACAAGTGGTCAAGTACTGTTGACAGAAAGCTGAAATTAATCTGTCACTCATTTGCTAATAAAGCAATCTGGCAAACAAGAAAACAAACAGCATTTAACCTTTATTTGAAAGTGAAGTGGAGGTAATAATTGAGATACCAATTAAGATGTTGAGAGGACAGCTACAACTGTTAACTTGACAGTGAGTCACAGATTGGCCTGTCTTTCATCATAAACCATGTGTACTTTGGCTGTGAAGGATTTAACATACCAGAAACATTGTTCTGCTAGCTGACAGGGGATTTCTTTCATAGACATTATGGATTTGCTCCAAGGCTTTCATTTAGAGTAGGTATGATCCATGGAAAAATAGTGATCAATGTGTAGTACGGTTTATACCACACGTCACACATTTCTTGTTATTTGAAGTGATGTGTGCTTTACTCCATTACAAGTCAGTGATACTACTTTTATAAATCATTAGTACCATTTTACAGTACAGGAAAACCATACCTGTTATCACCAGCAAGAAGCTGAGGCTGATATTAAAGTTTTTAAATTCTGAACAGCTTGCAAAATTTGGATTCGTCATTTGAATCCTAAATTTGAAGAACAGATGAAGGACTGGCGAGAAAGTGGAGCAGTAATTGCAATTTTATTTTTGTTATATTTCGATCTACGATCACTAAAACAAGTAAAATGTGTTTATTAAAAAAGAAAATTAAGCACACATTGGCATAACAAACTAATCCAGGGTGCAATAATGCAATTATCCATATGTGATATTACAGAAAATTGTCACAAAACTTTGAATGAGTGTTCAAATGTCCTGTGCTAAATCCTGACTGCAATCCATTTAAGAGTTAGTACTGATGACCAGTTTGTTACACACATGAACAATCATTTAAAATTCAGTTGTGTGTATGTGTGTGTGTTTATGTGTTGCCTACATAGTGACTTTGTAGTTATATTTCAGTTGTACCTTTTACAGGAAACATGTTTTGTGCTTATATTTAATGTTGTTTTGGAAATATTAAAGTGAAAATAAAACACCACTGAGTTAACAGTGTGGTTCTCTAATGGGTACTAATCACAGAATTTGAATTCAGAATCAAGGACCTAAATTAGAACTTGGCGGACGGAATACTCTGTCACAAACATGATGGCTATTCCGTCTGCTGTATTATGATCACTAAAGGATAAAATGGGATCGTGATACGGTGGACGGGATATCGTCATATTTGTGATGGGGCATTCTCCTCTGCAAAGTTCTTAATCAGGCCCCAAGTCTATTTGTGTATACAGAAATACTCACATGCTCTTGAATATCTGCTGTTGGACCCCTTACCCCCTCCCCCCCACCACCTGTCAACTCCACAGCTTTGTGCTAACTCTTGGGAGCTACACCCTGATGGTGCAGTCCAACATCACAAGCCTCATTCACTGTGAAAGCATTGCCTAAGGCCTGGCAAGGCAAGGCCATAGTCCCATAGCGCCTGTCAGTCCCTCAACCGTTCCCATGAGCCAGAGAGTGCATTTGGTGTGGGTTTACTTTTCTCCACAGTTGCTTAGGTATGGAACAGATGTGGCCTCCAGATTACAAAGGGAGATTTAGATAGCATCTGAGTGGGCCTAGCAACCCCTTTGGGATGGTCCTGAGCTGTAAAGAGGACCAGGAGATCTATAGCAACCAGGAGACATCTGAATGCAGAGCAGAGTGCCATACCTGCCTCCTACTTCAGAGAGAATCATATGCTTGGGTGGTTGAAACTTCTTTCAGTAAAGTATATAAACAACAGCTGACTTAATAGCTGCCACTGAGCCTGATTTATATCATTTGCAAAATGCTAGAGTAGTCGGAGAGATGTAGGTGGCTGAGGTCTTGGAAAAATCTAAAGGTATGTAATGTGGAACAGAATTAGAAAAGACACACAACTCTGGATCGGCAGGTGTTTAATGATCTTTATAATGCACAAAACAATTTGAACCATTGCAGTGATTCAGAATAAGATATATATAGTTTGAATGTAAGTAGACTTTCAGGTAAAGATACTGCACTGTGCAGATGTGCTGGTGGTTTTACACCTACAGGGTGCAGAGGGGGCACACTATGATTCTTAGGGCCAGATGTAGGAAAGGGTTTTTCCCATTCTGTGTCAATGGGAAAATGTGTGCGTACAGATGGCCCTTACAGTAGTAGCAGAACAAGAGAGAGCTCAATGTTGCCCCTGTATCCAGGAGGGGATGTGCATCTATGTGGGTGCAAATAAACAAAATACCCTGGAAGGCAAGGAAGAAATATAGTGTTTCAGACTGTACCACATTAAATCATGTAGATGTTCTTTTTGACCAATTATTTGTGACACATTTGGATGGAGTCAAAGTCTACCAGAATGTTACCAACATGCTAATGATGTATTTTGGGAAGGATGTTGCTCATCTCCTTTGAGGGACTACATAATTATTGTTATTTTATGACCTAATCTTACAGCAGAGTACGATAACAGAGAATCCTGAGAGATAGCAGGATCGACGTATTGATTAGAAATCTATTACTACAGTTTTACTCAGGTTGGATTGTAAATGATGTATAGGGGCTCCATGGGAGACTAGGTATGCATTGGGATACTGAGTGCCAGCCGGACTACCACAACCTGCAAGCAGCATCATACAACTATGAAAGAAAACAACTGGTTTGTATTGATTCCAAAGATTAATCTCACTACCATTTGACTTGAGACGTTTGTGAAAGAAATACCAAGTGATACTAAGCTCTTAAAGGAAATAGGAGAACTGATCATGAATTACAATATAAAAGTCTTGAAATCATCATATGACTAGCACAGGGGAAATGTGTGGTCAAGCGGAGCAGGCCAAAATAGAAAGCAAATCACATAAACCCTGGTCATTTCTACTGAGGTGATGGATTTTCAGAAGAGAAACATAAGCAAGTTTGCTGATGTCATCCGGAGCATATGGGGAGTGGGATCAGATGGAGATGAACAGGTTCAGGAAGCATATGTTATAATAGTGACCCAGCTTAAAATTAAACAATGAATAAACTGGCATTGAACATAAAGGCGTTGTCTTTGCATTTGTAAATCCTAAAATGGAGGAAAGTGCAGAAAAGAACAAAGAGGCACAGGCAGACCCACATATAATATAGGACCAGCACAAATGCCAGACCTTAGGTGACTTAGAAGGACTACGGAGACTAGGTCAGCCTTATGTCAACACCTCTGTCTTGAAGTAAGAGGTGACTGTAGGTAGGCAATGGAAGTAGGGTGAGGGAGCTAAAAGGATGCCCCCATAAAAGGGTACACGCGGTGAGGTTGAAAACCAAAGGCTAAAGCCTACATCACAAAGGACTTGAAAAAATGTTGGTTGTACATCCATTTCATAAGCACCTAAAAGTAATTTTGCATAGCAATAAGAACTAATCTGAGGTTTCCCGAATGACAGCTGTTGGGAATAATAATAATATAAGTATGGAGTTGAGTAACAATTTATTGTCTATTGTAAAGAGTGTAAAGGATTTAACATTCTGTGTTGGTACTGTTTCAGAATATAGTGTCTGAACAACAACTTAAAATTTTGCATTAGAGTGTCAGTAGACAATGACATGACTTTGGATGGAATTATTTTTAGAATCAGTCTTCACATAGGGCTCTAACTGTAGGGTCTAGTGCATAGTTGATGCCTTTGCAGTGTTATTGACTATTGTTTAGGGTTTTTTCTGAACTATAAATACCACATTAGGCTGCAAAAGACACTCCTATTAATGCCAGATCAATTATAAATATGAACCTGTCTGATTTGGTGACCTATTTACAGACTACATACTTCACCTTACCACACCTTTCTATGTCTTAGCTTAGACGTGGGAAGCACCATTTGTAAAACTTATAATGACTACTCTTAGAAAAAACAGAAATATTTTTAGTCCATTGCATAGTAGGACAAAAGAACGCCCTACTGTTTGGTGCCTTCACATTAAATGAGTACCAAATGTTACAAAGAAACAGTGGTTAAAATGTGATGTATCCTTTCTGGTGATCCGTCACTTTGGTGCCTTATGGTACGATGAATGGAGAAGCAAAATCTCTCATATATACACAAAAGTAAAGCTACAAGTCTTGGGAGTATCAATTTGGAGTTAATAGGAAACACATAAATTGTGGGTTAAGCTTTTGGGACCAGTGACTAGGGCAAAACGCCACACATTCAGTGATTCCCTAATTGTACCAGCATAGTGTCACATCATGCTTATTTAAGAAAAAGACACCAATTGTCCATATTAACACACATCAACAAAGGAAATAGATCGAAACTCCGTCTTTAAAATGTAAACAAGTCATGCACTAGTAGGCAGCCAAGGAGACTTTGCAACTGGTTACTGCATTGTGGAATGTGATAGCTTCTGAAATGCTGTATTTCTGTATATAGTTCACTGCAAGTAGAATTGGGGTACCACACAAAATTGAATGTAATGAGGTGTTGGTTCCTATTATATAGTGGCATCAAATTATGCCCAATGATTAATTTGAGCCAGTGGTTGCAGGTGGGCCACCAGCACTCATTGTGGACTGGCACTTGTTTTTTTTATTTTTCCTTAACAGATTGTGAATGAAAGCAAGAGATAAAAACACAAGAGGGGGAAAAGCTGGAAGAAAAAGACAAAAGATAGTGACAATGGGAGAAAGAGGCAGGGAGTGTGATGGTGGATTAAAGAGATTTGAGGTAGAATCAAGAGTATGAAGCCTTTGTATTTGGCACAGTGCACTTTTGGTAGTGTTATTCATGGGATTCAGAGTAACACAGAGGACAATGAATAAAGCAAAAGTAGGAGGCATATTTTGGTCCAACATTTTTTATGGGGAGCAGGCACTGTAGTGTAGCTTGACTTTTTATAAAGCAAAAGTCAGTCAAATGCCATTGTGAAATCTCGGGGGGGGGGGGGTGAGATAAGGGCCAGATGTACTAAAATGCAAATTTGCATTTCCTAAATAGCGACTTCATAGAAATTGCTATTTAGGAAATGCAAAATGCTATGTACAGAGATACCGATTTCCTATTAGCGATCCCTACAAAGTAGGAACTCGCTATTAGGGATTTTGCAAATAAGGAATCCCATTGCATTTGTGTCAGTGGGCTATTTGGGAAATGCAAAACCAAGGATGGCACTGGGCAAAAGGCCCCCCATGGTGCACCCTCAAAATAGTGGTGCACACGTAGAAAACACATAAGCCCAAGGGGCATGTGTGTGCTCTATTGCAATTTGGAAAAAAAAACATTTTGGGGTGCTTTTTTTAAATTGCACATGGTTACCATCAACTTCAAGTCAATGGTAATTACATTTCCTAAATGCCCAAACCGCATTTAGGAAATGCTTTTTACATCAGAATAGGAGTCCCTATTTGCGATTTCCTATTCTGGTGATTGCAAATTGCGATTTATACAGGGTAGAAATCGCAATATGTGATTTCCTATTGGCCTTTGTACATGAGGAAAGGCTGTTTTGCATTTCTTAGCGGCCCGAAATCCCGATTCGGACTGTCAAGAAATGCAAAAGGACTTTGTACATGTGGCCCTTAATCACAGCTTTTAAGTTCACTTAAACATTGTAAACATGTAAAAGGAAATATTTTCAGAATTACCAGAATTTGCCAATAGCTAGCAGTTGCATTATTAAAGTATGCTTGAATGCAGCATGATTGAAAGGCACAGTGTCGGAGATCTGTATTTGCTGTTTGGTTCAGATAGCGACCTTCCCACATTTCTTTTTTGGACTGGTTTAAAGATCCTAGAATGAAATTCCTATGCCCATTGTTCGACAGTGCCAGAATAAGGAGTCAGGATGTTCCTTCCATGTTTTTTTCTTTTGCTACCTGTGCTCAGGACAGCTACTTTGTATCAAATAATTTTAGCACGGAAAAGGCCACAGCTGTGCTTCTTCCAAGCTAGGATTGCAACATGCATTGATACCTAATATAATGGGTGGTTCCTTTCATCCTGCTAATATGTTTAAATATTTTCATGGGAAACTGCTTTATCACTGTATTTGAAATATGTTTTATTGGTACAATATCCTCTTTAACGTACACCTGCTCTTTAATATATTCTTCAACCCTCTGCTCACACCATGAAGGCATGGATGGTGGCAGTTTGCTCCAGGTAAGTCAAGGTAAAACCCAAAAGCCTCTTCCTTGGCACCACGCCGAACCTTACCCTTGAACACTTCCTTCATTTCTTGAGGTCTTAATTAGGCCCACCATCCCCTAAAATCAATCTGTAATGCTAGTGTTCTCTTCACGTTTGTATTCTGTCTTACTCCACATGTTCACAAAAGAATTACTGACAATTATCTTTCGAATAAGCTTCCCCTCCACATTGGCCTCCTTCCAAGGGTTAAAATGTGTGACAGTAGTTGGCAATTCAATCATTTTGTTTTTAAGTTACACCAACTCCATTTACAATATTTTTCAATCAGTTGAGTTGAGAACCCTGAAGTATGTCTGCAAGTTCAAAAGAAGTATCACTTATCCTTCTCACTTTGTTTCATGAATTGTCTTCCTCTAGCAGCCTATAGAATATGGCCAGTACGTGTAAAGGAAGACAGGAAAAAACTCTGGTATGCCTTACTGAAATCAACTTACAAGGTTTACAGACACCACCAAACTCGATGCATAGCACACAGAAGACACTTCAGAGTCTGGGACCCAAGGTATACAATGCTTCCACTTGTGTGTTCAGAGTCTAAGGAGTTCGAAGCAAATTAACATAATCCAAACATCAAATGTACTACACTGGCTCCACATCCAAGAAGGCATCCTCTTCAAGACAATCAACCTGAAGGGCCCCATAAATGGCTCCAATGCACATCTGGCAAAGACCCTAACCACCTCAGCTGAACAGCCAAAACAAGGATCCGGGGCATCATCTGATTGTAACTGAAGAAATAAAAAAGGAAAGAACAGAAGACTCATATTCTCTATATGCTAGCAGACGATTCTGGAACAATATTCCAGTCAACATCGGAAAGCTGTCACTATACTGTACACAGCAGCTGAAGGCGCGCCTTTGTAAATAGCATTACTCCCCTGCGAGATTGGAAACTGCTATTCCAATGATCCTGTCTCTTAGTGAACAATTATGAGCCGTCTTTCAGAAGAGCTAGATTTGTGCTCCAATATCAGAATTACACACGTTAACTACAACACATTAATAACTGAATGCCTTCCAATCTATTAATGCCGTGCTAGATCCTCAATCCGGGGGCAGGTCACTTCTGAAGTTGTGCTATATGAGCTATCACACTCTGTTTCACTAATTTGTTCGGACTGAGCATAAAAGATCCAAAATGCTGATGGCTCATTTTTAATTTTCTAACCGCTGTAGCTCAGCAGAAATTTGCTGACCAGTCTGTTAGTGTTATATTACAGTTTGGGTGTGACGTATTCTAATCTTTCCTTAATTATACAATTGTTAAGATAGCTCCATTAAATAGTCAACTTCTTCTTTCGGGTATTCACTCTGCATTATTTGTTCCCATTGTTCATGAATGCTTCTTAACAGCACGTGAAGAGAATAACACACATGGTAGACACATTGCTTCACCATTAATTATTGTTACATATGTTTTTGGTATTTCCAATAAAATATCTGGTTTTCTAGACTGTTTATGTCGTCCTCCTCCGCCCTAATTGGAAAAGCATCTGAACTTTGTCTCTGAACATAAAACGGCATCACACTTAGGTCCAGATTACATGTGGGCTGGATGGTATTGGTAATTACTAGAATTCGTAATTACAGTATCCTGGTTGTGGGAAAAGCCTTTTGTCCAGTTTTCTGAGTTGAAAACGAGATATAACGTACTAAATCAGTATTTAAAGACAGAATTCGTCGCATTTTGGCTCGTTTTACAATTAATTCTTACTGAGCATGAAAATTGTTTGCAACTCGAATGTTGATATGCATGCAATAAAATGGGGACCGCTTCAGTGTTATTGTCAAAACACCTCTGCGATAAATCACAAAGCCTCTTCCCTCGGAATCATAGAAAAACTGGGTCCTCTTGATGCATAGTATAGAGAGTAAAACAAAAATGGCACAACACCTTGTTATCCTGCGTAACCTTTGATTGACGCTTTTAAATCAGAGAGCAGAAGACTATGGCCCTCATTACGAGCCTGGCGGTCTGTGACCGCCAGGCTCGCGGTTGGCGGGAGAACCGCCGACAGCCCGGCGGTGCCCAGCAGGGCATTCTGACCGCGGCGCTTTGGCCGCGGTCAGTGCAGGAAAACCGGCGGTCTCCCGCCGGTTTTCCGCTGCCCGTTGGAATCCTCCAATGCGGCGCAGCTTGCTGCGCCGCCGAGGGGATTCCGATCCCCCCTACCGCCATCCAGTTCCCGGCGGTCCGCCCGCCGGGAACCGGATGGCGGTAGGGGGGGTCGCGGGGCCCCTGGGGGCCCCTGCAGTGCCCATGCCACTGGCATGGGCACTGCAGGGGCCCCCGTAAGAGGGCCCCTAAATGTATTTCACTGTCTGCTGCGCAGACAGTGAAATACGCGACGGGTGCAACTGCACCCGTCGCACAGCTTCCACTCCGCCGGCTCGATTCCGAGCCGGCTTCATCGTGGAAGCCTCTTTCCCGCTGGGCTGGCGGGCGGCCTGAAGGCGGCCGCCCGCCAGCCCAGCGGGAATGTCAGAATTACAGCCGCGGTCTTTCGACCGCGGAACGGTAACCTGACGGCGGGACTTTGGCGGGCGGCCTCCGCCGCCCGCCAAGGTCAGAATGAGGGCCTATATTCCCTACAAGGATGTACCTGGAATAGTTTACGCTGCGTCTAGTATTTGGTACCAAAAAGGTCTTATATTTGGGCAGTTCCACCATATGTGTTGGACATCACCAAGACGCCAACATTCCCTCCCAATGAGATGGCTAGACTTTATATATTGACACCATTCAAATAAGGCTTTTCAACGAGTCTCTCTCCCATGTTTACTTGGGGTCGGTCCTACTTAGGAGATCCTGTAAGACATGGCTTCAAGGCGCATCATCTGTTATTTCCCCTGTGGGTCCTCACAATTTATCCATGTAAGGCCAATGGAGAGTATGGGAAGTTTCAATTAAAACTTTATACACTTAACAGGCTATATTGTCTTTTGACCCTGCAGCTGAGGCTTTGAATTTTCCGTAGGTGGTAGGTTGGTCAATAATTTTATTTCTGAGTTTCTTTTACAGTGCCTCGATTGTGTACAGTGAAACATTTAATCTTTACTGTTAGAACTGGGGTTTCTGGTTGTCAAAGTAAGCACCATGTACAAGCAGGATGACCACTTCTATTCAAGGTAAGGTAAATACACACTTAAGTATGACCTGTGCTCACTATCTGGTAGCTTGGCACAGAGGAGCCAAGCTTATCTAAAGAGGCAAGGTGTAAAGCATTTGTGCTAAACACACATAGTAACACAATGAAAACACCGCCAAAAAGACTCCACACAGGCTTAGAAAAATAGAGAGTAAAATGAGACCAAAATGTCAAAAGTGCAATCAGTAGAAGTCGAGATATGAAGTTTTAAAGAATAAACCAAAAATAGAGCTCCGAAGTCAATAGCCCTAAAAAGTTACTTGAGGTCGCGCTAGACCGGGGTAAATCTAAAGTTGGGAGTGACCGCAATGGAAGGCAGGCCGGCTACAGAACTCATGCAGAGCATGCTGAAAGAGTACCTTGGATAGAGCAAAGCATTGACGTTGAGGAGTAATGCGAAAGTGATACATCAGTTCTGATGCATGCAGATGGGTTGATGTGTCGGTGTCGAGCCTTGGTCCTATGTCAGCGTTGAACTTCATTGAGATGAAGGCAATGCGTTGTCATTGAGCTGCGCTGAGCGTTGCTGTTGGGCCACGCAGGATGTACATCGGCTGTCTTCGAACAGCCTCTGCATCAGCGTCTGACGTCTGGCGAAAAAAGCTGCAGAAGCAAAACTTCAGAGGCTCAGGACTGAAGGGGGCGCCTCAGGCAAGGGTAGGACTCACATTTGGCAGAGTCCAGCAGCACCAGCATGATTGTAAGTTATCTTTTGTTTCCCTAAGACCTCAGAAAACAGGTGGCAATCCAGCAAGTCCTTGGAGTCACTCTGGGATCAAGTGGTATAAGTCCAGTCCTTCTACTCAGCAGGGCAGAGATCAGCAGACAGCAGGGCAGCTCAGCAAAGCAGAGGAGCAGATCCTCAAAACAGTCAGTCAAGGCAAAGTGGCAATCCTCACAGCAGTCTTTACCCCAAGAGAGTGTTTCCCAGGTCCAGTAGTGTACTGATCTAGCAGGGTCAGAGATCCAGTTCTGATATCCAAGTGTGCCTTTGAAGTAGGGTGACTTTAAAGAAGGGTCTTTGAACTGCACAGAGATCCTTACTTCCTAACCCTGGCTCCAGACAACCAGTAGGGGGTAATCAGCCCTTTTGTGTGGGGACAGACGCTTCCCGATTCAAGTGTAAGTGTTGGCTCCCCTCTACCCGTCCTGCCAAGGAAAGCCCATTGTAATGCAGATGAATGCAGATGAGTGCTCAGACACACCCAACTTCCTGTGTTTGTGGCTCTCTAGAGGGAATGCACTAAGTGTAGCTGTTACCAATCCCAAACGTGTATTGGACAAAGACTGCAAGGCACACAGAGCAGTAAGAGAAGAAAAATGCCCACTTTCTAAAAGTTGCATTTCTAAAATAGTAATGTTAAATCTGACTTTACCATTAAAGAGGATTTATCATTACCATGGCAATCATATAAATCATAATGTATCTGATCAGGAATTGCAGCTTAAAAGTATATTAAGGAATTCCCAATGCTGGCCTATGCGGGGACTAGGCCTCACAGTTGTGAAAAATGGCTTTGGGAGTTTTTCACTACCAAGACATGTGGAACTTAAAAGTACATGTCCTGCCTTTAACTTACATAGCACGCTGCCCCATGGGCTACCTAGGGCTTACCTTAGGGGTGACTTATATGTACTAAAAGGGGAGTCTACGGCTTGGTAAGGGGTTTTAAAGGCCAAGTTGAAGTGGCTTGAAACTGCACACACATGCTCTACAGTGGCAAGTATGAGACATGTTTAAAGAGCTACGTAAGTAGGTGGCACTACCAGTACTCCAAGCACACTAGTAACATTTAATTTACAGGCCCTGGGTATATGGTATACCACTTTACAATGGACTCACTAGTAAGTTAAATATGCCAGTTGTTTAAACACCAGTGTTACCATGTTTATGGGAGGAACACATGCACTTTACCACTGGTCGGTCAGCAGTGGTAAAGTGCTCAGAGTCCTAAGGCGAACAAAAAGATGCAGCACAAATGTGAGGCAAACAGGCAAAATGTTTGGGGGATGACCACCCTAATGCTGAAAGGTCTAACATTCACCCACTCCAAACTGAGTCTTACAGTCTTAATAAGGATTGATCTAGTCACATCCGAACATATCTGACATCACTATACAGCTGCACGTTTCATAACCTTAGAGATGCTAGGGAAAGGGATGTATTTCAGTTTATTAGAGTATATGGAGAAGGAATAGATGCCAGTTTGAATTGTCTTGTTGCCAGACCTCACAGCTAAAGCATTATGTGCACTAGAGTGCTAAAATACACATCAAGGGAACATTTTAACATGGGCATCCATGATCGATCCCATAAAGTGATGTCTGCTAGTTTGTTTAATGTTTGAGGCCAGGCTGCGCAAAAGGACTGATCCACCAGCCATCTCAGGTGTGCACCCAAATAATACAAGTCAGGAAATCCAAAGATGCCTCTTTACCCTACTTTCTTGAGCAGGTCATATCATAACTGCACGTGATTACCTTACCAAATATACTTGGAAGGATCTGCTTCAGTTCTTTAAAATGATATTTTACTCCTTTGACTAGAAGGGCCTGCAAGAAATGTATGGCCCTTGGTTGGATATCCATTATGATAACACTGATTCATCCTAACGATGGGGGTGTACAAATGTCAATTTTCTAACGTCACTTCTGAAGGTCGAGAGTCAGCTTTGTATAGGTCATTGTAACAAGAATAGTATGGATACCTGTGTATATGGCCAATTTACTCATTCTTCAGACCTATGATAAGTCATTGAAAGCCTCCACTCTCGCTTGACTGCATCATACATTAAGAATTGCATACTTGGGCAGGTTTACCCTGCAACCTGCTATCTTTTCAGATCACCAGAGATGTGTAATTAAGTTTATTATGGAGTAGGATAGGAGAACATCTTTCACAAAAAGTGATAATTTGTAATTATTTGTGCCAAAAGCAGGAGGTTAGTGGAATATCATGCACAAAGGTCACCAGTTCCAAAATGGGTTACCAGCTGTATGGTTCTCTTCTCTAATCTGAATTGCCAGAGATAAACCCCGGGGGCAAACAAAAGATTGGAAATGGGCAGCCCTTACTGGTACTCCTGAGGAGATAAATGATCATGAAGATGGCCCTTTTAGATCTTTCCTGGAAGTAGGGGTATGATACTTTGCTATAGTCATAGAAATAATTCTCAAACACACACCTATCTTATGCAGAATCTTGGTAAGGATCAGCCAGTCAGTCTAGATGGAAGTCCCCAGCAACAAACCAAAATAACAGGGTTTAATTTTTTACGATCCTTTTAACCAGGTGGGAGACTCTCTTCATATTGTCATGGGTGTGCCATCCCAAGATAGTCCTGCGCTGATTGTGTTGGATTACATTAAGCATCAGAGGTTATAGACCTCTCATTAAGATCTTTGTGAACAGATTCACCTCAGTGTTCATTAAGACAATAAGTCTGTAAGACAAGTATTTTTGAAGGTCTTTACCATACTTAAGAATAAGGATGAAGGCATCTTCTCCCATAGAGGAATTGATGCTGCCCATTTCTGCAACATGGTTAAACAGGGTTTGCAATTTTGAGACTAATACATTGTAGACACTTCAAAATACTGCTTGCAAATATATCTAAGATGGGAATTTCCCTGTTTTGGGAGCATTGAAAACAGCTATCACTTCTTTGGCAGGTATAGTTACCTCAACAGCTTCCCTAAGGGCAAAGGCAACAAGGGCATAGGTGTGTCATCAAGATATTTTTCCTGTAATATATCTGAATGACGGTCTGCGGAATAAAGAGATAGGTAATACGATTGGAATTCTTCTCATTTTATTCTTCAGTGGTTCTATATAGGGTGCTATAGAAGGAGAGGGTCTGGGTAACATATTTTCCCTTAACAAAAGGACAAACGGGGACCCATCTTGGTTCCATGATTGCAAGATTTCTTTTTAAGACAGCAATGTCATCGCAGCCTTGCTTTTGGCAATATGATGTAATGTATCTCTTAGTGTCGTCATCTTGCAAAACAAAGCTCAAAGACAGGCTTTGCACTCTCCTGTAACTATTTTAAAAGATACTCTAAGGCATTTAGTTATTGAATTCTCATTTTCAAAACTCATCATCGTACCAAGTCATTTCCTGTTTTTGAATGATTTAAAGGATTCACTAAGGATTATTATTCCAACCTCCCCTGTATAGTTAATGGAAAAATATTTCTCTCTTTTGGTATGCTTTTCACATTGTAAGAATTGCTCCCTTAGCATGTCCAAGTGAAATCTCGACTTGCCCCGACTGGAGTGACTGTTCTAGGGGGGTGGAGAGAGCCACTGGTTCATAGTTGTAAAGCTGTGTGTTTTAACCACGTCATTGACTTGGAATAGGCTATTGGTAACTAACCTGCAGACGTATGGAGTGCGTTCTATGAACTTAGGAAAAAAAGATGAACTCATTTGTCCTGCTGTTTAGAATTCTCCAGACATCACATTGTTAAGTTTGGCTTTCACACTGTTTGGTTTGAAGGCCGGATGAGGAAGGGTTAGTGGCTCCATTTCTACAGGTTTCAGTGTTCCATAGTTGCCAGTAAGTCACTATTTGCGAAACCTCTGAAGTTCTGGGAAAAAAATGAGGAAAGGTATTGTTTTCTGCATTGTGGCACACAGTTACTAATGTCTTCCTGTTCTTCAATGGGTCTGCTGTCATCAAAAACCTTGCCTTTCTATCACCCTTTGCTCCAAAGGTTGTATAAGCATGTTTAGCTTTTTTCCTTCCTCCTCAGGAGGCCTAATTCTAGGCACAGTGGATCATGGTCACTAAGTGGGCTATGATCAATTTTGGCCCCAATGACCCAGGTTTAAGGTTCCTGGTCAATGAGAATATAATCAATCACGGAGGTACTCTACCACCTGTCAAAGGTTACTTTAGAGGAGTCCAACGTGCCAAAAACCTTGGTGAAAATCAGCAAGTCAAATGCCTTAATAAATTGAAACAGGGCTTCCCCCCCCCGCGCCTCTTGCCTGGACAGCACCCCCTGAAAAAGAATGACAAAACATCTGTTGTGAACATTCTAATTCACTAGTGTTAGACTTTTCATCCTTGGCGTGGTCTTCCTTAACTTTTTGCCTCTGTTCCCCAGGTTATTGATGTGTTCTGGACTCTGATTTTTCTGTTTTCATTACTCTGGGCACTTTACCACTGCTAACCAGTGCTAAAGTGCAGGTGCTCCTGTTTAAAATGTGTATGTAATTGGTTTTCCATGATTGGCATATTTGTTTTACTGTTAAGTCCCTAGTAAAGTGCACTAGAGGTGCCCAGGGCCTTTAAATCAAATGTTACTAGTGGGCCTGCAGCACTGGTTGTGCCACCCACACAAGTAACCCTGTAATCATGTCTCAGACCTGCCACTGCAGTGTCTGTGTGTGTATTTTTACACTGTAAATTCGACTTGGCAAGTGTACCCACTTGCCAGGTCTAAACCTTCCCTTTTCTTACATGTAAGGCACCCCTAATGTAGGCCCTAGGTAGCCCCAAGGGCAGGGTGCAGTGAATGGATAAGGTAGGACATATAGTAATGTGGTTTATATGTCCTGACAGTGAAATACTGCCAATTTCGTTTTTCACTGTTGCAAGGCCTGTCTCTCTCATAGGATAATATGGGGGCTACCTTTGAATATGATTAAAGTGTAGATTCCCCTAGAGAGTAGATTGACATGTGGAGTTTGGGGTCCCTGAACTCACAATTTAAAAATACATCTTTTAGTAAAGTTGATTTTAAGATTGTGCGTTTGAAAATGCCACTTTTAGGAAGTGAGAATTTTTTTGCTTAAACCATTCTGTGACCCTGCCTTGTTTGTGGATTCCCTGTCTGGGTCAGTTTGACAGTTGGGTTGTTTTTCACATCACACTAGACAGTGACACAAAAGGAGCTGGGGTGTAACCTGCATTTCCTGATTAGCCATCTCTGCTAGGAGGGAGGGGTGGAGTGGCCACTCTCATCTGAAAGGACTGTGCCTGCCTCTGACAATGCAGACTCCAACCCCTTGGTGTGTATCTGAAGCCTTGCCTGGGCAAGGCAGGATTTCACAAGTAGGTGTGAGTCCCCTTTGAAGAAAGGTGACTTCAAAGACTAAAATGGGTATAAGAAGGGCACCCAAATCTACAGACTTGAGAAACACTTCTGGAACCAAGAGGAACCTCTGCCTGGAGAAGAGATGATAGCTGAGGAAGAAGTGCTGCCCTGCCTGTGACTGTGCTTTGTGGAGCTTTCCTGCAGTGCTGCTTCTGCCAGAGTAAGAGGGCAAAGACTGGACTTTGTGTGCCTTCCATCTTGTGAAGAAATCTCCAAGGGCTTGAGTTAGAGCTTGCCTCCTGTTGTTTGAAGTCTCAGGGACAGCAAAGACTTCTCTCTGCCAGCACCTGGAGTCTCTGGAGAGACTCCTGCTCTGACAAGTGGTGCCCTATCCAGTCCCTGGGCCCTTGAAAGGAAAGCTGGTGGAAATCCAAGGAAATTGACTTCGGACGACTCCGGGCCTACGCCGCTGCTGAATACGGTGCCGCCGCCTGCACCCGACGCGTAACCTTCGCTGGAACGCGGCGCTCTTCGCATGCCCGATGCCGCTGCAGCCCCGCTGGAGTCCGTGACTCCGTGGAAGTCGCTGCACCACGTCGTGACCGACGCCGCTCGAAGTGCGCTGATTCAATGTTTCGCACAGACGCCACGATCCCCGACTTCGCGCATCGGCTTGTTTTCACTCTTCACCAAAGGTACTGTACTTGGGGGTCTGCGCGACTCCGTGTCCGGCGCCGCTGGTGTCGGCTTGTTGGGAACGACTCCGTCACGACGCCGTGTTAACACCTCATCAAAGCATTTTTTTGTTTCTAAACGCTATTTTTGAGTTCAATCTCTAAAAATTCATAACTTGACTTGTGTATGTCGGATGTTTGTCGTTTTGGTCTTGTTTTGTTTAGATAAATATTTCCTATTTTTCTAAACCTGTGTTGTGTCATTTTGTAGTGTTTTCATTAAGTTACTGTGTGTGCTGGTACAAATACTTTACACCTAGCACTCTGAAGTTAAGCCTACTGCTCTGCCAAGCTACCAAGGGGGTAAGCAGGGGTTAGCTGAGGGTGATTCTCTTTTACCCTGACTAGAGTGAGGGTCCTTGCTTGAACAGGGGGTAACCTGACTGTCAACCAAAGACCCCAATTCTAACAACTAGTCCCCAATTGGACATCAAAATCGCATCTTATAATGATGTTATAACCACGTCGCAAGGAGGCTAGATGCTCCTTCAGGCCAGATTTGAACTCCCCCAGCAATATGAGATTTGTTACATGAGCACTGCAAAAATCAATTAAATCAATGCACATGCAATTTGGCCACTTAGTTGTAAATGCCTGGATTAGGGGGTTATCTCGAGGGTTCACTGAAATAATACAATCCAGTGTGACTTTGAAAAACGCCCTTAACCCTGCTTTCACCCATCATGCAACTGAACAGGCTGCATGGATTGAGTAAGATTGAAAGCCATCTATCACTAATTACTCAGTAGCCCAGGTCTCCTGAAACAATACAATATCATGTTCAGATATATAATTCCCCCATTCTTCATGTGCAAACTTGCTAGCTAGACCCACTATTTTCGAGGAAAGGATACACACACCACGTTCCCAGGTCCCATCATACCTGGTGATGGGCTTCATCGCTGTTGTGGATTCCCCTGCCGCCATATCGGGGGCAGCATAAGTGGCTGCTATGAGCTGAGTGGCAGCAGTTGTGGAAGGGACTTCAGTTTCCAGTCGTTAGCAGACTGGTCACCTAAAGAGGGAAACCTATTGGAAACAGGCACGCAGAAGCTGATCATTATTAATGGGGTCAGGTGCATTCCCCCAGTCAGGTTCCTATAGAAGATGCCCATGGGTAAAATTCTGATCTTTGTATGATGGGGGAGTAGTTGCCCTGCACCCCCTAACAAGTGCCTAACCAACATCGGATTCCTAAGAGTTATAACACACTCACTCACAAACTCCTTTCTGGTTTTACCAATCCAGCGCACCCTCTGGGCCATAAGTATTTCTGTCAGTATACGTCCTTCCAGCTTAAAGCTCCCCCTAAGACAATGGGCCGATTTGTTGATCAATTCAACAGTTGTCTCACTCACATTGGGGTGCAGCTTGGGGACATCTGCCAAGACAGTCCCATAGGGACACGCCACTGGAAGGAGATTGCATCTAGAGGTATCTCCCTGAGGTGGTCCTGTGCCCTCCAACAAAGTGTCGGGCTTTTCAGTAGTACGGGGACCTGAGGCTGGCCTGTTCTCGTCTAGCCTACTACCTGCTATGACTTTTTGGAGGCCATGATCAAGAGGACCAGGCAAGGCAGATTGGGGGCCTCCCTGGATGCGTTAGTGGAAGGCTGGTCACTGCCCCCCAACAAAACCCACCAACTGGACAACTTGAAAATCTCTGTCAGTAGGGGAGCTGGTACAATTGAAAACATCTGTGCTTCATTTGTTGATGTCATTGTTGTTGCGCCCCGGGTACCCCGCCCATCTCCTTCTGCCTAATTTTCCCTGTTGATGCCCTGCCCAGCCAGCATAGCTAAGAGGCCTACTTCAATCTACCCCAAACGCTAAACACCCCCAGCAATTTAACATCAATAGCTTCCACAATTTCTTTGCTAAGTGAGAAAGGTCTTAATGATGTCTTTGCAGGGGTGCGAGCAAAGCAATGAAGGATCTAAATTGGCTGGCATGATATTTATATGAGCCTGGGCTTTAGAGTTCTTTTTCATGATGGTGGTTGGGAAGTGATTTGAACAGGGGCAGATGGAGCCAAATTAGTACAGGGGATAGTATACTCACAGGCCGTCACCTTAGAATTGCCAGGCACAGCTAGGTTCAGTTGTGTTAAAACAGATGATAAGTGCTCCTCCACAAGAGATATTTCCTTGTCCAGTACACCCACCGCCTTTTCAGTGAGTCCATCTAGGGTGCCTGACTTCTTTGCTACTGACCCTTCCAGACCTGGTGCCATCTTGTGCTTCCCCATCGTTGGTCCTCAGCTCATACTTGGGACAAACAGAGGAGAGCAGAGGCCAACAAACACTGGGCTCGGGTGAAACAGATGGGCAAGCAGCTAGGAGTGTACAGAAATCAGGGCGCGTTTCAGTTGCTGTTAACCATAAAGGGGTGTAGGAAGGTGAAAGTGCCCCTTAGCAAAGCAGATCATGATTAGGTGTAGGAGGCCAGTCTGAGGGGAGGCTACCATGCAGGGGAAATCTCTTAGAGTGTCTTACAAGTAATAAAGGGGAGAAGATCCTCAGGATGACCACGAGAAGACAAAACCAAAGGCAGTAGCCCTGGTCCAGCTCTTCCTGGCACTGACGGGCGATACGGGCCCAGTCTTTCCCCAGACATGTGCACGAGCACGTCCCACGCATGTCCCACACTGCAGGGCAGACACTAGCGCTTTATAGTGCATCAGGTACAGGGAGTGACTGGCCCCTTGTACTGGTTGCAGGGCACACTGATCATCTAAGTCCCCCTGTGCTCGTGGCGGCCAAAGAATGCATCCCAACCAACAGGGCTGAAAGGAGCGCTTTATAGCGTGTGAGGTTCAGAGAGTGAGTGGCCCCTCCTCCTTGTTGCAGGTCACACTGGTCTTCTGAGTCTCCCTGTGCTCGCAGCAGCCAAAGAATGCTTGTTGCCCCCACGAGGTTGAAAGAAGTGCTTTATAGCACGTCAGGTGCAGGTAGTGAGTGACCCCTCCTCCTTGTTACAGGGCACACTGGTCATCTGAGTCCCCCTGTGCTGAAAGCAGCTGAAGAATGCTGAACATTTTTCATTTAGCCTATACTGGGTTGTCTCCAGCTGGACACCAACAACACTGCTACTTCTCCCCTAGTTAATATGATATAAACCACATGGGAATGTCTGGCAGTATCATATGGTGTCTCCCTCAGCATATCAGTTGTGGGCCTAAAACTTTGAGATCTGTAGAGCGTGGCTGGAGGAATGTCCTGAAATTTAAAAAAACACTCCAAACCCTAGTTTGAGATTGTAGCTCCTAATCATGCTCATTTCATGCTCAACCCCTGTTTCCCCTCAGACCTTTGGATGGGTCTCCCCAAGGATAGCTAAATAGGCCTACCAGAAAAGCCCCTGGATCCATGCCTTGGGCATTCACCTAAAGGCCTAACTGATATTGTCTGGCAGAGAGTGGTTTTCCAAACCTTCACACTTTAGCATAATGGCATCCAACGGATTGTACAGGAAGTCTACAATAGTTTCATTTGGTAAATTAGCTACTTCTGTCTGATCAACCTTTTCCTCCAAATCAAGTATTTTAGTGTCAATTGAGTCTGTTTCAAATCTGACTGTGTGAGGGGTAGAGCCAAATTAATCCTCAAGAGCCTGTTTGTTCCTTAATATTTCTGACTTTATGTAATCACTCAACTGATCTTTGAGGGACTGTGGAGTAGAAACAACATCCTTTTCCGTGAGAACCATATTGTCAGTCAGCACACTGGGAGGGGATCCCCACTCTAGTACTGCACTTCCATTGAGCCAAGATTGGGTTTGTTCCCACAGAGGCAATGCAATGAGAGTGCTTGTTGGCTGGCATAGGAGAGGAATCACAAAAGAGCATGGGTAAGACGATTCAACACATCAGGGACCCAGGGGATCCATAAGATGTGTGACCCTTCTCCTCTCAGACATTTATTCTTAAATCAGCATTGTACTCAAGTCCTCAAATATGCTTCTGATGATAACCATTAGTCTTACTATATCAGGGCACCAGGTTCTAAGGGTAACCCACACCAGGGACCATTGGGTACACTGAGTGTAAAAATGTGCTTGTTTAGCGAGTCTCCTTCCTGGTAATGCGGACCCTTCCATGCCTTCATGCTACGTGAAGTGCCAATGCTGTGTGCGCAATTTGTTTAGCGTGCTGACCATCTTATAGAAATCTCCTCCTCATGTGTCATGACTGCACAGTGATGTCAGCATTTTGGGGAAGTCCACATATGCCATTTGACTGTCACCACACTTTCACCCGTCACCTGACCCTCTGGTGAGATGAACTCACTGCCAGGTAGGCAAGGGTGGCATACTGGTCAACTCTCCAAATTAGATAGGTATTTTTAGCTGATGTGGTTGCAAAGAACGATGAAGAAACAGTGGCAAAGCATTCAGAACCTTAAAGAATAGCAACAAAGTTCTGCTATTTGCACAAAGCTTTATCAAAAGCAAAAATAAATTGCAAAGGAAGAGGGCATACTCTTTGCAGTTGTACAGATTAATTTACTGCTTCATTTAATAGTGTTCAGTGCTCCACAAGTGGTCACAAGGTGAAAGATAAAGTGAAATTTAAAGTGAGTATTTCTTAAGGTTTTGAACTACGTTGTGCCCATTAGTATCAACTTACATGATTTTGAAAGCATGACCTGCAAGGTGTAAAATATGCCAGGAAAATGTGGAGTCTGCACTCTAGTTAAATAACTGTATTTTGTGCTGGTTTCTCATATAGTTTAGATGTATCATGCATTGCAGTTGGTGGATCATAATGTGTATAAGTGTTAATCCCTGGTGCATACTGGTTATATTTTCACTTCTAAACTAGCTAGGCATTGGTTGCCTGAAGATATCTTGCCTTCCTGAGTGGTGCTGTCAGCGGAGTGGGTCGATATGGGCCTCTATGAGAGTAAGCATGCAATTTTAGTCACGCAAGTGTTTTTGTTTCACGAAAGGGGTTGCACCCCTATAGCTTAAAAATAGGAGTAGACATGAAAGGGGCCTGCTCGTTCTATTTGCAAATCTCAATTGGAATTGCCATTGCTTTGTGAATGTAATACCTCATCATTGATCAAACCCCCCCTTGTGAACAAAGTGATGAAGGTCTTCTGTCCATGCGGGCCTCCATCCCTGTAACTGCAGCAATTTGCAGAAGGTCGCCAAATGCAACTTTCCTTAATAATAGTCATGTCAAGAGATTGTACAACCATCTATCTTTACGCTCTTTGCATTGTGGCTGAATAGCATGTCAGCGGCATCACAAAATATTGGGCAGATGTTCAGTTTCCTCCCCCCACCCTTATTAGGACCTACCCAATTATAAATCAAGCTTTAAATATACAGCATCTAGGGAATAGCAGATATTCAAATCCATATAATCTCTGTACTCAAGCTGGATCGATTGATAACAAACCAACGCCGACTGTAGATCAGCCAGTCTCCTGTTCTTAAAGTTGCAGGTCTAAAATCTGTTATAAATCTAGATTGTAAGCTTTTGAATAAAGAGAACATGTTTGTCTTCAGTTACTAGGGAGTGTCCCTTGGACCGTTGCCTTGCTTTAGTCACAAGCATGCTGACTCACAATGAAAGGAATTTATTCTTTTTAAACCCAGAAAAGTTCATTAAAACATATTCAGATTAATCTTTTCTGTAAAGGTGGCGATTTTGTTATTAAAATGTCATACAAATGGAGAACTTACTAGAGTGTCTAAACACTCCCAATCATTACAGGTGCATGATGGGATTTCAAGTTATTCTCCATATTCGGCTCGACATTCTCTTACCTGAAGGTGAAGTCTGCTAGGGCACTTTACTCAGAGCTGAGTTAAATTTGCAGAGAAGGCGCTTGTGCAGAATGACTGCTGCTTTTAGAAGGTGTTTATTTTCTATTCCGTAAATTAAATGAATTGGTAGCTATGTGAGGAAGGGGCAGATCTTGAAACAGCCGAACGCTTGTTTTACAGAGAAAACATGCTCGTATTTCCACCCGGTGACAGCTCGGTCGAATGATCCCCCCTCTCATTCACTTCATAAACATGAATAAACAAAAGGTCTGTGTGATATAGAATAACCGAGAAATATATTTCACCATGTTTCTGTGGATCGATTAACAGATTTTGTGTGTGAGCTGTAGATTTATGTTCATCTGACAACTCGAGGGGAAGATACTGACAATTTGTATTTCACATAATACTCCTTCAGAATCACTTTGCACAGCCAATCGTTTTTGTAACAACAAACTGGAGGAGAAAGTAGAACATAAATTATATTATGAATAAAATAGATCTGCATGAACCAAGTGGAAAGCTAAATATATTAAAGTAAAACTTTTTAAATCAGACATGTCTTTCATTTCTCTGAAGAGGAAGTGCACCCCCTATTTACAGATTACCTGTTTACTCATGATCTGATTTTAATGTGAAGTAGTTTGAGATATCCCTACACAGAAGATATTGTTCAATATGAATCCTAGAATGTAATTGAATGTGACTGTTTTGTATCATGGCCATTGACGTGTGTTGCTATGGTAACCGTTTTAATGGTGGAGATAAATTGCCATGGTAGCAATTCCCACTTACCTATTTGCTAGTTAAATTTCGAGTAACCATTCGATCATGCTGTTGGCGTACGTTTATTTTTTATTTTTAAAAGAGGTTGATATGTTTTTCCCCAAGAATAATTCACTAAGGCATCTGCGTTTAACAGAATCTGATTATAGAACTACACATATCAAATGCATGCACTGGCTTGAACACATTTTATTTGGTGAACATATTTTCCTACGCGCGATGACGTTCTTTCTATGAATCTATACATACACCATCTTCAGAAATGAATTCACATTTTAAGAGTTTGGTTACTTTCTACACTTATTGACAGTACAAATACTTTTCGTGGCCCTTGGATGGATGGCTTGACACTTAAGGTGTTTTGTGTGTTCCCTGTCTGGCCCAGGGTTACAAAATACACTCCCCCGGGGCCATCAGCTCACTGCTAACTCCAACTATGAGTGCTTTGAGACACGGCTATTTTCTTTAAATGAGTAATTATTGCCTGTACATGCTTTCCTGTGCTTGCCTTACTGGTCATGCTTAAATATCCTTCTTTCTTTTACTCTCACATATACTTAATAGAAAACGCTTTGAGCACCGTTTGAGGCATTTTAATTACCCAGTGCTGTTTGACAGCCGTCTAAATATACTTTTTCTACAGCAGAAATACTTAAGTCAACATATAACACAACTCTGTTCAGCACTCTAAAGTCTGGGTAGAATTTTAAAAATAGCAAAAGGTAAATAGCAACAGTGTCAATGGCACAGTTAGCATTTTGGGATAAGTTAAAAACAGGAAAAGATTTTTGACTATTACATTTATGATGAGATTTACTATTATGAAACCTTGCAGTGCGATTTTTTAAAGGGGGTTTCGACAGCTTAATGTGTTTTATTAACAATTAGTACGTTTAACCCATTTTTGAAAATAAAATATTGCCATATATTTGTGATTTCTTACACTTAGAAATTCTGCTTTTGAACACCTGGTAGCAGTTTGGTAGTTTCTTTATTTTCTTTGCAGAGTTTTTCTTTTTTAGTGCGGGGATCAGACCCAGATGAGCCCTAGACTGTTTTGCTTTGGAGGATGGCGCTGGATGATTTTAGCCACTTATTCTTATCATGTCTGAAACTTAGAAGACTATTTTGTGTTTCTGAATTGTTATGTCTGCATTTATTGTGAGTGTGTTTTTCATGTTATTTATATAAGTGAGACAAATTCATTCTAGATGTTTTGATTGCCATCTCAGTGCGAAGCCTATTGTGATGCTTTGATTACAAGGGGTATTGAGATGCATGCATTTAGACATTCTTTTATTAGGTCAATATCTTGATACAGTCAAATAATCATTAACCGTTTTTATTACTTCAGGTGTGGATGAATTTAAGTCTGATTCCATCTTTGTAAGCTGCCCTGCTCTTACCTTGAATACTAATGTCTTTATTAAATCAGCTAGGTCAGTTCTAACAGAACAACTCAGTGGAGTATTTAAATCCTTTGGAAACAAGAGAAAAGCAGGTGACACACCGACAAATGCCACAATAGTAGTTAAACTGAAGGAAAGTAAAGTCCCCATTGAACCTGCAATACAATGGAAGGGGTAGACTGTAAAAGGGTTAGGGACATGATGAGCAGCACATCACATCTTTGTTTAAGTTGGAATGATGAATGTTTCGCACAAAGTGTAAAAAATGAATTGACATTCAAGTGTGATGTGCAGTCTTCAGAACCATGAATTAAAATGGTCTATGAATAGAAAAACCCCCAGTTGTTGGAGGAATTGCCATTTTCAGAGGATTCTCCTGTGAAATCTCCTCTGACTGTGTATGTTAGGGATGTAAAAAGTCATAGATATTTCATGACCTCTCCAATCGTGGGTAAATCATTTTACTCTGTTGTTAGAAATGGGGTCTTTGGTTGGCAGTCAGGTTACCCCCTGTCCAAGCAAGGACCTTCACTCTAGTCTGGGTAATAGAGAATCACCCTCAGCTACCCCCTGCTTACCCCCTTGATAGTTTGGCACGGGCAGTAGGCTTAGCTTCAGAGTGCTTGGTGTAAAGTATTTGTACCAACACACACAGTAACTTAATGAAAACACTACAAAATGACACAACACAAGTTTAGGAAAATAGAAAATATTTATCTAAACAAAACAAGACCAAAATGACAAAAATCCAAAATACACAAGTCAAGTTGTCAATAAAAATGCAAAAAGAGTCTTCAGGTACTTTCAAACACACACTAATATTGTTAGCGTGACAATGTACCTTGGGTGCATCAAAAATAACCCTGCACGGGCGAGTGTGCGTCAAAAATGGCTTGCGATGCGTCGATTTCACTCACGAGCGAGACCTTGCGTCGTTTCTCCTTTAGTCAGGTCGACGTGCATTGTTTCTTCTCTCCACAGGAGAGCGATGCGTCGATCCAGTCAGCACTCTCGGGTCCGGGTAGGCCTTGCATCATTTTTGCACTCCCAGTGGTGTTTGCGTTGGAAATCCAGCTGCACGATGATCCAAAAACCACGCAGCGCGGGTTGTGACCTCACCAGCCTCTGTCAGCGATGCTGTGTGTCGTTTCTCCAGCCCCGGGCATCAATCTTCTGGTCGCGTTGCAGGCGAGTGTTGATTTTCAGCTGCGAAGCCGGCGGCGCATCAATTTTTCAGTTGCAGATTGGAGTTGCATCAATCTTTTCCCCGGACGGCGGTCAGTGCGTGGATTTCGCACTCTTGGGCTGCCAGCTTCTCTTTTCAGGGTCCCAGGAACTGGATGGGCACCACTTAGCAGAGTAGGAGTCTCAGCAGCGGCTCCAGATCCTGGCAGAGAGAAGTCTTTGCTGTCCCTGAGACTTCAAACAACAGGAGGTAAGCTCTAAATCAAGCCCTTGGAAAGTTCTTCACAAGATGGAAGGCAACACAAAGTCCAGTCTTTGTCCTCTAGCACAGACAGAAGCAGCACCTGCAGGATAGCTCCACAAAGCACAGTCACAGGCAGGGCAGCTCTTCTTCCTCAGCTCTTCAGCTCTTCTCCAAGCAGAGGTTCCTCTTGGTTTCCAGAAGTGTTCTAAAGTCTGTGCCCTTCTTATACCCATTTTGCCCTTTGAAGTAGGCCTACTTCAAAGAAAAGTTTCTCTTGTTTGCGAAATCCTGCCTTGCCCAGGCCAGGCCCCAGACACACAGCAGGGGACTGGAGAATGCATTGTGTGAGGGCAGGCACAGCCCTTTCAGGTGTGAGTGACCACTCCTCCCCTCCCTCCTAGCACAGATGGCTCATCAGGAAATGCAGGCTCCCTTTGTGTCACTCTCTAGTGAGAGGTGCAACCAGACCAACTGTCATTCTGACCCAGACAGGGAATCCACAGACAGGAAGAGTCACAGAAATGGTTTAAGCAAGAAAATTCTCACTTTCTAAAAGTGGCATTTTCAAACACACAATCTTAAAATCTTAAAATCTTAAAATCTTTACTAAAAGATGTATTTTTAAATTGTGAGCTCAGAGACCCCAAACTCCACATGCCTATCCGCTCCCAAAGGGAATCTACACTTTAATCAGATTTAAAGGTAGCCCCCATGTTAACATATGAAAGGTACAGGGCTTGCAACAGTGAAAGACGAATTTAGCAATATTTCACTGTCAGGACATATAAAACACATTACTATATGTCCTACCTATGGCTACCTAGGGCCTACCTTAGAGGTGTCGTACATGTAAGAATAGGGAAGGTTTAGGCCTGGCAAGTGGGTACACTTGCCAAGTCGAATTAACAGTTAAAGCTGCACACACAGACACTGCAGTGTCAGGTCTGAGACATGATAACAGAGCTACTTATGTAGGTGGCACAACCAGTGCTGCAGGCCCACTAGTAGCATTTGATTTACAAGCCCTGGGCACCTCTAGTGCATTTCACTAGGGACTTACTAATAAATCAAATATGCCAATCATGGATCAACAAAGTACATACACATTTCGTATAGGAGCATTTGCACTTAAGCACTGGGTAGAAGTGGTAAAGTGCTCAGAGTAACAAAAGCAGCAGAAACAGAGTCCAGCACACATCTACAACCTGGGAAACAGAGGCAAAAAGTTAAGGGAGACCACGCCAAGGATGAAAAGTCTAACATCTGTCACAAACGCAACGGATATCCTGTCCTCGGTATTATGATCCCATTATATCTTATGGAGATCGTAATACGGTGGACGGATATCCGTCATGTTTGCGATGGGGTAGTCCATCTGCTGAGATCTAAATCGAGCCCTTTGGCTTAAAGATGAAGACATGGGGTATAAAGCAAGAAATTGCTCTGTTTATGCAGTTGCAGTGTATGCTACTGTCTAGGGAGTTGGTTCCTATGCACCCCTCGTAGACACCTTTTGGGGCCTATTTACAAAACATCTTACAGCCTTTAAAGTAGTAGTCCTATAGTACTCTTTACCATATTCTTACGTGGATTTATGAATTGTCCCCCAAACATCTGCAATGGGAATATCATATCCATATACTGTTAGTAAAAGTGGATGGGGCCGTGCCCTTTTTGCACTTTTACTAATAGGGAGATGGACTTTTTGGGACCAACTAACTAAGGGATGAAAGTGTATGTAAAGTAGTTCTCCATAGTACTCTCTTGCTGTTTTGCTCATTTTGATGTAGTCATAAATGATTGTGAATCGATCCTGTATAATAATTATATTTATTGTGTGTTATCACATGAGCAAAGCATTGTAAATGCAAGTACTTGAAAAACCTCTATACTAAACAGATAGAACAACTCGTGTACATTATGGCAAAGCATCACTCCTTTGTTTTAATTTCACGTTTTCCTTTGTATATTGACGATATCGTCACTTGAGGCACACACTGTTAAAAATGGCCTTCACTTGATTTGAGACAAGCTAGGATAAGATTAAGAGGTGGTACTCTTGAGCCCAGTGAACTCTATCAGTTCTACCACCCATAACAATACCATTACAGGTTACGGAAGAGCCTTCTCATTAACTTTGCAATATTACTTACACTGAGTGACCAGTGTGGTCTTTCAAAAATGCAATGCTTGAGAAAAAAGGAGTATGCACCAGCTGTTTTTACCTCGGGTGCTGACTAGTCATGCTGGCAAGAACTAATGTTACATATATGTAGATGCTTCTACAAGAGCAAATATAACAAGTATGGCATGGGAGACCCTCAATGCAATGGTCTCCTGTAGAGTAAATCTCAGCTGACATTGACACATAGGTTCTACTGTATTCAAATGGTAATATATGACATAGTGTTCATTCCACAAACACCTATCAAGGCATACAAGTTGATTTCAGTTGTTTGTTTTTAACTAGTTTTGATATCTTATGGCATTTTAATCTTTAGATATTGTATTTTTTACATCTGTGTGCTGCATTTTACTGGCCCTTGCCAAACATATAAATTAAATTAGTATGGTAATTAAATAGTTGCATCCCCCTTTCCTGTTCTCTTTCCCCTCCTGTCAGATTGTCTGCAGTCCATTGACTAATATCGCTTATGTTCTTTAATGTCTCATGGTTCACAATGATTGCTAAAGTCTACCAACAACACTTGACTCTTCCTGTCTGGTTACTCTAAATGAATGAAATTATTTAACTGTTTAGGCAGCAATGGTTATCTTTTCTCAATGGTGTAAAAAATGGAACATATCAATATCACATACCTCTCAACACTTGCAATTTTGTAAGGAAGGAATTATAGCATTTTCAGAACATCAATAGAGGGTAAACATTGCCACTGCAGCAGTTCAAAATGTAATTTTTTAGTGTGATAGAAGGAACTATCTTATAGATAGTTGCATGTAATTGGACATAAAATAAAATGTAATCTGTGGGTAAGAGCCGAATCACCTTCTTAGGCCGTGAGGTTTTCCTTTCTGAATCTGAAATTAACAAGCATTATCATTCAGGCGGAGTTTGGTTTAATTACTGTGTCTGTGCATAAGTGCTATGTCTCAACTTGTTTACAATAAATAACAGTATGAACACAACATTACCTGGGTGTTCTTGCATTCACATAAAAATACCTGTTTGGCTTGTTCCAGGCTTTTGGAATATTTATGACAACTTTGACCTGATACTAGGTTAACAGTAGGCTGTACACTTCTCAGATTATTTCCCTAGCAAAAAGATTTGTCTGAAAGGAAATTGCCTTTTAAAAGTCTAGAAAGACCCTTTGTCACTCCTGGTTAAAATCTTTTACACATCCTACTCTTTGTTACTCTTGCCTTGGTTGTTTGTATTTCCTGAACTGGTAATCATCATCTTCTACTTTTTAAATATGGCTGTGCAAACTCCAGTCTTGGTTAGATTGCAGAAGTGAGGCATGGTTGGGATTGTGAGTGTGTGAACGTGTTGTGACTAAATTACTATTTAAATTGTGCCACATTACAAAAAGAAATAAGATAAAATAAAATACTGAAAAGGAAAACAATTGCAAATACATTTTCAAACAGAAATCAGGAATATAGCCAAAATGTAATAGCCTAAACGTTTTTTAAGTGTTCCCCAACCTGTAATTTAATGGAACATTTTCCGTTACCCATTTAAGGACACACAGTTCTTTAACTAAAACAAAATACAACCCAAAGGACAGGAGCTCTGGTAAAGCAAAATCCCTTTGTTACCCAGTGCCTATGTATATTCTTATGAGGCTGATACAAAATGTCCCCCTTAAAGAAGGTGCTAAAAAACCTGTTTTAACAAGGGAAGTCAGCTGTTACCCAGTATAATTGATGGTTGATTTACTAGTCAAATATTTCTTGTTTTACTGATATAAAGGTCCTCTACCCCCCTCTTCTCACAAATCACCACTAGGTAATCCCCTACATTTGTAATATTAGATAGTTCATTATTGTGGTACAGAGGACGCACATGTTCTTTCACAGACAAATAGATCTCTCTTCTCCCCTGTTCTCCTCCCAGGTCTGTCTCACATGGGTTTGGTCTGCTTGACCCTTGCACCATTCATGGCAAACTTATTGTACTCTTTGTCAACGTTCAGGGGCTCTCGAGCAGCCTTCTATACCCATTGGCTTAATTTATTCCTGAACCTTCAACCATTGGCTTGAGGTATTTGATCAGACTCTCTGTAGTTTTGTGGTGTCACTATTTGTCTATTAGCTGTTTCAGGGGTTTAGTTCCCCCGACTGGAATACATCAGTCAGCGAGTAGACCAGTAGCACCGGAGAGCAAGACATGGAGAAAGTATCTGAAAAATGGATGCTGCTAAAAGAAGAGTTGCTTTTGTTTAGTAGCATCCATTGTCCGGTGCTTTTATCTGCTCTCACTCCCAGTATACAAAAGCATTGCCAAAGCAAATGGCACACCATGCAAACATCACAAATGTTGTCTTTGCCATTATTTGTTTGGGGCCATAAGTTGGTAGTGTGCATCACCTTCCAATGTTGCCCTCAAGGCAATGAAAAAACGCAGATGGAGAAAAAACTGCTTGGCAGGCAACAACTTTAAACAACTTGTATTTGTGCTTCACTATGTCTTGGGGATAATTTAAATGTTTTATTTCTGCTGTTTCATTGATTTAGGTAAATTTCTAAACCTGGTTGTGTTTTCTCATTTTTGTATTTTTCATAATAGCATATGCTTTAGGTTTTATGTATCTATGTTAACATAAACCTAACGCATTTGCAAGACAATACAAGTGAGACGAGAACAGCTCTAAGTTTAGCCTTTTGACTGCTGTACATGCTCAAGGAAAGAGTAGTTTTACAAACTAGAAAAATCGAATGGAAGATTTTTTCTGGCTGTATATAAAACTGTTTTAATTAATTAACAATTACTGAAAAGCCCAAGCATATGGAGAAATATACATAATTAACAATTGCTTTCGTCCTTCCTTACCCCAGCACAAATATGTGCTCAACTAAAGTGCTACAATATTACACAATGTATTATGTCTCTCTAATCTGCTGTTGATTTGAAGGGTATTGCTTAATACACACAGTTGCTTGACAGTACAAGAAAATTTACTTGAATGATTGACCGATTTCGAAAAAAGTAATCACTACATTTGTCGCTTCCTATACTGGTATTATGGGTTGTGAATATGCTTTGTATTTGTGAAACAAAATATACACATTTAGCATGTTGTCATTTACTTTGTGGAAAGTAAAACATGTTTCTTTATAAAACGATTTAAACTTATAGATAAGTAATCAACAATTTATACAGCAACTTATGTGTTACAGAATGCCTTTCAGTGTAAGATGGATATCTGCACAGCCTAGTGAATAGTAGCATTACACGACTATGCAGCACATTTTCAGATGTTCTGGTAGTACGTTACCATTGTTAATTGTGGAGCGGGCCGTGACTCATTGAGGGAGTTACGATTAGGGGTATGTAAATCAAGACGTTTTGGCGGTAACCATAGCAAAGGTCTGTGTAAAATTTGGTAACATTATAACGTTTTAACGTTTTGTGCCTGCCACCCTTTTGCCTGAAAATTATCAAGTTTGTGCCAAAATATGTTGCAAAATAAAAAGTTACAGATAAAAATACTGCATTCATTCGCAATCTTGGCTGATTTTGCTGGAATGTGCCTCACCATTTTGTGAAAATTATCTTACAGAACAACAGGGGAAATTATAGAAGTGTACCAAACACTATCAAACATTTCAAATTACCCTACTGAACAAGTAGCCAGAATCACAAGCTTAATATTATTTACCTGGCCAGGAAGTCAGTCAGTGTACTGAAAAACTTACAGGGCATATTGAGGAAAATATCAAATGTACAGGCAGGAATGTACATCTCCACCTGAACATACTTGTACATTTTTGTGTGCTCGCAAACATTTGCAGAAGTGAGCCTGTAAAGCAGTACTACACACATTTTGGATTACCATAAGCACCTTCCCCACACTCCTATTTTGAATGCATAGAAACCAACATTGTGCAGATGTCTGCACAGTGGGAATGGAGCCTACCGTAAACAAATATTTTTTTCTCCAAAGAGAAATATAATATAGAGAAAACACTTCCTTCCTGTACACCAACTGCAGATCTGGGTATGATCTATTTCCCTTCCCATCCTGGAAGGGACGTTACTCCAGTCCTTGTCGGGGGTAACTTTCCCACTATTTCCATGCTGGGAATGCTCACAAATGTACGTTTGTGGGCATTTACATGCAAGGCAAATCTCGCCGGGAACGCCCACTTCCCTGCTTTGAGTGTGATTTACTACTGCAGATTTCTCTGCACTTGTGAAAAAATGCACAGCAGTTCACACATTTACCCCTGCGAGGAATGCTGTTGTGCATCCCTAGCAGGAGAAAGTGGGGTATTTTTGGCTCCGAAGCTTACATTTACAGCTGAAAATACCTTTGTGACTAAGGGCCATATGTACGAACACATTTTACCATAGACACAGAATGGGTAAAACCCTTTGCTACATCTGGCCCTAAGATACATTCAACATACAAAGTCATACTCTGAGTGGCTTTCTCGTATCAGAACGCCATTTAAAAGGTGCAGTCAGTGATGAAACAAGAGACGTTGTTTATATTTTGTGTGTGTTTGTCTGCTGTTATATCTTCCAAAATGTACCACTGTGCAAATGTTAAAGAGGCTCAATGTGCTTTCAGATTTTGGATAAAAAGGTTCCTACAAGCTCCAAACATATCTACTGACGTGTACAAAACGTAAATGCACATTGGTAGTTGGCACTGTCCTGTAGTATGTGTTTGACATAATGGCCCTCAGTCTACTCCTCGCTGACGGGGCATATAATTTCCAGTCTTTATGTTACAAAACAGACATTTTCTACCTTAACTAACTAATCCTGATATTATCCTAAGTGATTTTTAGATTTGTTTTTAATAGATTCCAAATTACCACAATATGCATATGTAATTACATACTGAAAATTCTTCATCAGGTTAAATACCTGTGATTTATCTCGGCAGAGTATTCGCCTACGTCATGCAGTATTCTTTTGTATTTTTCCATTTAACTGTTCAATATTTTTCTAGCGACTATTCAAACTTTTTCTAATAATTAAATTATATCCCTTGGAGGTTAGTTAGGATGTTGTTTTTGTGTAGCAACGCATGGTTACATGTGCATCATTTGTGAGTGATTCAAGCAGCATGTGCCAAGAGATGTCAACTAGAGGCGGTTGGCATGCCTGACTTGCACAGTAGGTTATCTTTGCAGCATGCCCTCTTCCCCTGGTCATAGAGGGTTGTGGAGGCAGGAGCAAGAATAATAAAAAGACAAACCCTGTTTCATGTTTACAGTTTGAACTCCTTGCCCTTTCCATTGCCATTTGCAGAAAATGGTAGGATGTCAAGGATATTCTGAACCCATGCAAGAAAACATTGGTCCTGAGTTCAGAATTGAATCTGTAATGTTAGTTTTCACTGGAGAGTTCTCTACGGAGTTATATACAGCTGTCATGTAGTGATTTCAATAAAACTTACACTTACGGGAGTTACCTGTTACCACTCATTTTCAAAGGATTATATACAGAGACGATCAGTATATAAGGACCTATGTTTATGTTTGGCATAATATGCCCAAAATATATAACTTTATACAGCTGTCTCATATTACAGCAATAAATAATTAGAATGATGCAGATTTAGGTGAGCTTTATGGCAGGACTGTTAAGCACTTAAATTACTATGGTTTACAGATTTTGAGGGGACAGGTCACAACGATTTTGATGTAACTTGCTCTTGCAGTACTTCTGCCATGCTCCTGAATTTCAGGAGTAAGCCAGGAACAGGCTAGTAGTACCCCTGTCTTACTCTTGGAATTCAGGATTAGGCCAGAAGTGCCAAATGTGTAACTTAAACCTGATCCTTGTAAGATCTATGTGAACTGACCTTCAGTTTGGAGCCTTCGCCTTCGATTATATGATCTTGTTGAAGTTTGTGACGTTGTAAAGGCAGCTAGCGGCAGCTCCTAGCTAATAGTAATTGTGCAAAATGGTGTGTAGTGTAGAAGCACAAGCAAAACAGGTTCGAACACTAATCGTATTAATCCCCATAATTTATTACTAATTTCATAATTGAATGAATAAACAAATCCATTGCCTGCTAATCTTATTCACTTCGGGGTGTTTTGCACCAGTTATTTTTACACACGTCGTAAAGTCTGGTCCTCAAAGGGATTTTCTTTTAGTGGGTGTGCTTTACTACTGGGAAAGTAGGTGCAAGTCACTACTAAAGTAATTCTATGCCAATTGAAAATCACAGCTTCTCGCAGAGTGATATTTATGAAACCTACTCTAAATCATCCTATTAGTAGAGATGAAGAAATATGATGATGGATGAAACACGAGAAAGTCAGTACATTATCGAGCTAGCTATACTAGCTTATTCTTTTTCATTGTGTGCTGAAGCTTTTTAATATCAATGTAGTAAAGTGTTCCTGAGTGGAAATAGATGTATAAACTCAGTAAGGAGGAGGCAACACACAGTTCACTGGAGGTCTATCAAAGGGGGACCAGTTAGGTCAAATGATTATAAACACGAGGCCAGGAGTTATCATGTGGTGTTAGTTGGAAGAGTGTGTTTTGGTCAAAGTACATTAGAAGATAGCTGTTGAATGAGAAAGAAAAATTAGAGTTTAAGGCCAAAAGGAACTGCTACGCTAGTCCAGCTTGCTCATCACTAACGTGTTAATGAAACATTTGGTAGTTTGAAATGGGAGATTGGGTCAGATTTTTCTCATATTAAGTGAAAGTGATCTGTGAGCTACAGTCCAGTTCAAAAATATTGGACTTAATTTCATTCTAGAATGAAACACTGCACTGATATTCCTGGCAGAATGGGGATGGGGACGGAGATAAAAGAAAAGGGTCTCTTTGTATGTAGGCTGCATTTACTCAGACCTCCTTTTTAGTCTTCATCTAATCCTTTTTTCTCATCACAACTGAGGAATCTAGGAAACTAATACCTTGAATTTCCCATTAGGATCCCCAAAAAGATAAAGCTCTGAGTGCACAGATATCTCTCAATGTCCACCCAAGAACTGGGAAATAGTCACTGGATATTATACTATTCCAGCATCCTCCCGTAACCAACGTTAACAAAAGCACAAGCATTTGTCTCCTTAGTTGTTCAAAGACACAGGGTTAATCTGAACATAACTTTTACTGTCCTGCTCCAATCAGTTTGTGACAACATCAGTAACCACTTATTACATATTTCCTACATTGCAAGCAAGACAATTTAGAGGTTTTTTTTTACTTGAAATTAGACACACGGCAACAGGACAATCAAGTTCAAAATCCCAAACGTATCACTTCCCTTAACACATACATTCACCACCATGTCTGGACATAGAAAGCTTTTAAGGCATAGAGTAAATAATATCGTTCTATCTAAGTGTGGTTGAACTGATGATGGATTATGTAATATATTCATTAATGCTTTCAATTAATGGAGTCCCTCAAGTTTCTATGCACCTGTTCCTCATTTGCTCCACGTTCTTTCTGAGGCAACCTGTAGCATGTTTACCATTTTGCAACCTTTTTTCTTCAGGCATATACCTCCCATAGAAGGGACACATTGGTCCTTCTGCCTCCTTCTGAGGGAACCTGTAATATATTACAGCATTTTGCAACTTCATTCTTCAATGGGATTTTACCGCCCAAACTTAGGGCCTGATTTAGAGTTTGGAGGAGGGGTTACTCTGTCACAACGTGACGGATATCCCCACGGGCGCATTACATGTCAGATAGCCTAAAATGGAATTGTAATAGAACTGATAGGCTATCCGTTACGTTTCTGACTGAGTAACCCTCCACCAAACTCTAAATCAGGCCCTTACTCTTGTAAAAACCAGCAACTGGTGAAATATCCCATGACTACAACTACTTGTAGAGAGTAAGTGACATATTTGTACTAGATGAGACCTAGAAAACAGGCCCATCAGACTAACAGATTCCTGCATTCGTTGTTTGCATCTCACCAGACTACCACCTTATGCATTAAAAATGTAGCATTATTGTGCATGTGGGAAAACTATATGTTGACTGATAATCTCTGACAGTGCAATTGTCAGAAGGGGAGAACTGCATATACAATTTCACAAATTTCACAAACTAATAGGCAATGTAATTAGGAAGAAATACTAAATGGCTTTTGTTAGAAATGAGGTCTCTAGTTGGCAGTGGTTTGCACCTTGTCCAATTAGGGACCCTCACTCTAGTCAGGGTAAGGGAGTCACACAGCTAAGATAACCCCTGCTCACCACCTTGGTAGCTTGGCATGAGCAGTCAGGCTTATCTCAGAGGTCATGCGTAAAGTATTTGTACACACTCACACACGCAGTAACACAATGAAAACACCACAAAAGTACCCCACACAAGTTTAGAAAAAAGGCAGTATATATCTGATTAAAACAAGAACAAAACAACAAAAAATCCAACATACACAAGAAAAGATATGAATTTTCAAAGATTAAACCTCAGTATAGTGCTTAGAAACACAATAGCTCCAACTCGGGCTATCACGATGTCGCTCGCTACAAGTTCACACGTCGGGCGACAGGTCTTGCAGCGAAGTCGGGTGTCCCATACATCGGGCACACAGCACTCAGTACTCACGCTGTGACGGGGCTTTGAAGGCACTGGAATGGTGTCGGATCTGCAGCATCGGTCGCTGTTGTTGCACTCAGTGGGGATCACAGCTCCTGGTGCAGGCAGCGGCACAGAGTCAGACAACTGCACCAGTTTCGATTTTGATCTGGAGTCGATGCATTTGGTTTCTTTTTGGCTTCACCGGGCACCACTTGGCAAGTCAAGACTCTCAGCAAGAAAGCCCAGTTGTTGGCAGGTGAAGTCTTTGATGCCCCTGAGACTTCTAACAGGAGGCAAGCTCTGTCCAATCACTTGGAGAGCCTTTGGAAGCAGGATGTAGAAAGCAGAGTCCAGTCCTTTAACTTCCAGGAGAGAAGCACTAATCAGCAGACCATCACAGCAAAGTAACAGTGTCAGTCCTTCTTATGGCATCTAGCTCTTCTTCCTGGCAGAATGTCCTCAGCCTAGAAGTGTTCTGAAGCCCAATGCTTATACTCATTTCTGACTTTGAGGCAGGCAAACTTCAAAGAATGTTTTTGCAGTGCACAAGACCCTATCTTCACTGCCTTGGCCCCAGACACACTGCAGGGTGTTTTGAGACTGCTAGGTGAATGGACAGGCACAGCCCTATTCAGGTGCAAGTGTCAGCTCCTTCCACTCTAGACCAGGAGGCCCCATCAGAATATGCCAGGCACACCTCAGCTCTCTTTGTGTGTCTGTCTAGAGTGAATTCACAACCAGACCAACTGTCATCCTGACCCAGATGTGTATTCCACAGCTGTGGCACAGAATGGTTATGCAAGAAAATGCCCACTTTCTAAAAGGCATTTTCAAACTTGCAATCTAAAAACCAACTATACCAAAATATCCATTTTAAAATTGTGAGTTCAGAGACCCTAAACTCCACATCTCCATCTGCTCCCAATGGGAAATTACACATAAAAGTTAGTTCAAGGCGATCCCCATGTTAACCTGCAGGAGAGATAGGCCTTGCAATAGAGACAACCACATTTGGCATTATTTCACTATCAGGACATGTAAAAAACACTAGTGTGTCCTACATTTTAAATACACTGCACCCTGCCCATGGGGCTGCCATGGACCTTCCTTAGGGGTGACTTACATGTAGTAAAATGGAAGGTTTGGGCCTTACAAGTGGATGCACTTGCCAAGTCGAACTGGCATTTTAAAACTGCATACACAGACACTGCAGTGGCAGGATTGTGATATGTTTACAGGGCTGCTGATGTGGGTGGCACAATCAGTGCTGTGGTCCCACTAGTAGCATTTGATTTACAGACCATGGGCACACTTGGTGCACTTTACTAGGGACTTACTAGTAAATCAAATATGCCAATCATGGATAAACCAATTACCAGTCTAATTTAGAAAGAGTGCACTTGCACTTTAGCACTGATCAGCAGTGGTAAACTTCCCAGAGTCCTAAAGCAAACACAACAGGCAAGAACAATGGGAGGAAGGAGGCAAAAAGTTTGAGGATGACCCTGCAAAAAGTGTCAGGTCTAACAGCTATACATATTTATTTTGTAATCTTCGACTGTGGCAGGTGCGGGAGTGAAGAATCAGTGGTTTGAAGCCACAGTACAATAGCTCATAGTGTCATGCCTCACCCCACCTCTTTGACATCAATGGTTGGTGATGACCAGCAGGGACATCCAAATCTACAATACTCTGAGCATCAAATGGACCCACTGATAATGCCATGAATTACACTGGCCAAAACTCAGTATTGTGTGTGCTGGCCATATGGCAGTATGTACACATTTTCTGACTGCAGCTGGAGAGGCTCTTGATGCTCATTTGCATGGATAATCCACCAAATTAAATGTGGCACACAACTGATGAGGTTTGCTCCATGGTATGCACTGTGTTAGTAGGGGAATTAATCAGTTTGTGTGTCTTCTTTACAACTACCTAAGCTTTATTGGAAGCATTTTCTGATATTATGATTTGGAATGATTTTAGTGAACAATGAAGCAATATCAAATGTTGAAATAGAGAACTAAATAATACCCTTTGGTCAGTGTTTCAAGCACTGTATGCTTTATCCAATTTATATATCCATAGAACCTAATAATAAAGTAAACCTGACTGTTCAACTTTAATATATCAGGAGACAATGTTACACCTATTTAACTGATCCTTTTTATCTAGCTGGGCATTTCAATGCATGTATCTTATTATGTGTTCAGAGTGGGCCATATAGTACAGATATAGAGAATATTATTTCCTAAATTAAATCTGAAGGTATCAGTACTGTGATGCAGGCATGATGCATGTACCATTTTCCATGGATCCAGTTGTCATAAAAAATATAAAAGGACAGGCTGAGATTTACGCATCTCCTGAGCTTACGTTTACTAGGCATTCCCAGTATATCATGTGAGATTTTCCAATTGCTCCTATTTTCCCTGCTTGAAGATCTCCAAGGCAAATAGCTCTGCACACGGAATACAGAGTATCAGTTGAAAATGCACATCTTTTTTTCTTTGAATAAAATATTTCTTCCTGTGAAGAAAGTTCTTTCTCTAAACTTCCACCAAATCTGCCTAATGTAAAAATAGTGGTGTCGATCAAAACTAAATGTTTATGATCAAATTTACCTTCGCCAATAGGACCCCAAGTATTTTGGGGGAAAGGATAAGAATGCTTTTATCAACGGTGACTCTCGTTATCAGAAGACCCCTCCACTACGATGGACACCTTCTGCAGGTACATGACATGTGCAGCCAATTGGATAAAAGACAACTGTCTAAAAATGCAACACAGACAAAATTGAGGTGTTGATCTACGGGAACAACACCTCCCCATGGAACAATGTCTGGTGGCCTTACGAACTAGGACCCTCACCTGCTTTGACAGAGCATGCCCACAACCTTGCCTTCATCCTGGACAGCATGCTATCCATTAAAAGCCAGATCAATGCAGTCTTCTCTGCCTGCTTCCTCACTCTTCACATGCTCCACAAGATCTTCAAATTGCTTTCCATCCACACGAGACGAACGGTCACTCAAGTTCTAGGCACCAGCCGTTGGACTACAGCAATGCACTCTATGTAGGAACAACCTAGAACCTGCTTAAAAGCCTGCAGACCATACAGAATTCAATGGCCAGAACCTCCAAAAGTGGACCCACATCTCCCCCTACCTCAAGAAGCTCCACTGGCTCCCCATTCAGAAGCGATTTCTATTCAAGATGCTGATCCACACCTACAAAGTTCTACATGACCAAGGATCAGCAAACATCAACCTCCACCGGAACTTCCACCTACCCACCAGACACCTGTGCCCCACCTCCCTCTCCCTCGCTCACGGTCTCTGCATCTGCCAAAGCCAAGTGAAGGATGCCCCTTATACCTCACAGTGAAGTCATGCAACAACCCCTCCCCCCTCTTCACCTCCAGACCTCATCCTCTCTACTGGAATTCAGGAAGGGGATCAAGACCTGGCTGTTCAACTAATCCCTCCTTGGCACCTGGGTTCTCAGCACCTGGATACTCTTGTGGGTGATTATCCAGCCTCTTTAAATCCTGTTTGATTTGATTTATTGGGAGTTCAGTTTGTATTAGAAGTATGATATGATTTAAGCAGTGTTTCAGTAAAACATATTCCAAGAGCTAGAAATTGTCAAACATACCAATTTATTTGGGCACTTCATTTTTTGATTCGAAGGTGAATGTTTATTTGGTGTTGGGTAAACTAATAGTCAAAACCAAATGTAGATCCACATGTGCGAGAATAAGAAATGTGTACAGCAAAACATTTTTCATAATATGAAGCTCACACTTGTTCCTTTGTTGAGCAAAATCGTGGCGGATCCCAAAAAGGTAGCCAGTTTCACTTTGATTATTAACTTTTTTCTCTGAAGCACAATCACAAAAAGAGTGATCATATCTCAGTTTTAGCCTTTCCTGAAAGTTATCTCAAACTTCCATGGCCAGAATTCTTGTTTCAGGCCTTCCACTAGACCCAGTACCTCACTGACAGTGTCATCAGATAGTGAGTTGAAATTCCTCCTCCTTAACTATGTTTCTTGTTAGGTTTCCCACAGGTTTCTTCACTGCCTTTGCTGCTAGTCAATCCATAAGTAAGACCTCTGGGAAAGTCCATTGTTCGGTAAAACTACATTCTGATGGACATCGGGCTCGAATACAACCCTCAATACTGTAGTTGGATATCAGAGAGATTCACACAGATAAAATATCTATTATCTGTGGAACTCATGCCAAGTGAGATCCAACATGGAGACCATGGTAGTTGTGCCTGGGTTAATTGTAACAGCAGCCTTACTTTCAGATTACCTCAAGCCCTCTGGGGGGCACCATTCCCCACTTGAAAAATCAAGAAGGGGATCTTTGAAATGTATTCAGACGTTCTATTCTCTCACCTGCTTCCTCCATCGACCTAAAAAAACAACTTTGTGTCTATGTTGCTTCCCAGAGTTCTGCTACTGCTTCAAATGTAGTTTGGGTAAAACTCTATATGCTCAGACTACTTTCATGGCTAGACTGTCATGACCAGACCACTAAAGTATAGTCTGTACCAGAATGTATAAAGATGACACAGAATTGGAGAAGCAAAGTAATAATAAAGAAAAAGAAACATATAATCATGTTGTCTGAGTTAGATGAATGCAGTCCTAGAGATCAAATGAGTAGGATATTCTCTGTACTGGAAGAAACCAATTGTTCTATGTCATTTATAGACCACTAATATTACTTACATTTATTTTACATTCTTATATATCACATTAATGCCAGTTCTTCGTTAGTATACTTTATATTGCAGAATAACAATCCAGGAAATGTCTTATCTACATAGAACGTGGCCCTTGCATAACTTTAAAAGACAATTCTATAATGTTATCTAGAAAGTAAGTTATGAGAAATAATGGTACCAGGATGGAAGAGAAAAAACTTGGAGCCTGTGGAAGGTAGCAATGGCTGCTGACAATCTCAAGGGGAGGGGCAGGTGTGGGGGGAGGTGGTAAATAACATAATACTTTTTTTAAATGACCTACTCCTGCTGCTGCCTCGCTCCCCTTCCAATGATGGTGGTGTCCCAGCAGTCCCTGGGACATCAGCACAGGCTCCCCATGCAGTCCTGGTGCTGCTCTCATGTTATACCTGGCATGAGAGCTGTGTCAGGATTGGGCTGAGCAGCTTGGTCTGCTGCTAAGATAGTGCACTGGAGTCTGTGCAGTTTCTCCAACCTGGCTGTGCCACACAGCCAAGTTGGAGAAACCTAAGTGTGCGTGTCAGTTTGGCTGGCCCAAGACAACCGGCTAAACTGACATGCGCACTTAGTGCACCCACTCCACTTCTCCTCCTCCATGGCCCACCACACACCTCCCTGCACATGTTGGCTGAGCCAGCAGCTGAAAAATTAAACAATAGTGAAATATTATTTTAATTTTCAGCTGCTGGCTCAGCCAGTGGGGTGATGCTCCTTCACCATTGCGAAGGAACCGCCCTTGGTGAAAGGAAGGAAAGCTTGAATAAATTTAACATTCAAGTAAAGTATAGAGAGAATAACACATTTTCCTAATGAGTAACATCTCTTGCCTTCCAAATTAACACAATTTATAGATTCAGAGAAAAATAATAAGGGGTCAAGATAATGAAAGGACTCACTCAGTATGTCAGGTAGAAGAGAAAGTGCATGGAGTACAGGTTTAATAAGTGACCGAAGTTTAGTCCAGGTTTATTTAAAAGATTAATCAAGATACAATAATATAGGTTTGGGAGGGAGTTCCACAGAGCGGAAGCTACCCCAGAGAAGAATTCTGTGATGGCTAGAATATGCACTGTTTTTCTTTATTCCAGTTCTTTGCCCTTTACTCTGGTTTCAAATCCAGACATTTTCAAGGTGCATTGTGAGAGATGCACAGCTTTGAAGATTACAGCCCTACTTAAATTTGATGCTGGCATGTAGTGGAAGCAAGTGTAGATCTGTCATGACTGGGGCTGTTTGGTATTATTTCCAGGTAAGAAGTTGCTGCTGGTGTTGGACTTGGTCTTTTTTGCAGGGTCATCCCCAATCTTTTTGCCTCCTTCCTCCTATTTTGTCTGACCTGTTTTTGTTGGTTTTAGGACTCTGGGTACTTTACCACTGCTAACCAGTGCTAAAAGTGCATATGCTTTCTGTGTAAATTGTATTGTTGATTGGTGTATCCATGATTGGCATATGTGATTTACTAGTACTTCCCTAGTAAAGTGCACTAGAGGTGCCCTGGGCCTGTAAATCAAAATCTACTAGTGGGCCTCCAGCACCGATTGTGCCACCCAGATGGGTAGCCCTGTAAACATGTCTCAGACCTGCCACTGCAGTGTCTGTGTGTGCAGTCTTGCATTGTCAGTTAGATTTGGCAAGTGTACCCACTTGCCAGGCCTAAACCTTCTCTTTATACATGTAAAGCACCCCTAAGGTAGGCCCTAGGTAGTCCCATGGGCAGGGTGTAGTGTATGTTAAGGGTGGACATGTACTTATGTGTTTTACATGTCCTGACAGTGAAATACCGCCAAATTCGGTTTTCACTGTTGCAAGGCCTATCTCTCTCATAGGTTATTATGGGGGCTGCCTTTAAAAGTTATTAAAGCTCAGATTCCCTTTGCAAGCAGAAACAAATATGGAGTTTAGGGTCTCTCAGCTCACAATTTAAAAATACATCTTTTAGTGAAGTTGGTTTTTAGATCGGGTGTATGAAAATGCCTCTTTTAGAAAGTAGGCATTTTCTTGCTTAAACTATTCTGTGACTCTGCCTGTTTGTGGATTCCCTGTCTGGGCCAGTGTGACAGTTGGGTTGTTTTGCACCTCTCTCTAGACAGTGACACAAAGGGGTCTGTGGTGTAGCTCGCATATCCTGATGAGCCATCTGAGCTGGAGGGGAGAGGGGGGAGGTGTGGTCACTCACACCTGAATGGGCTGTGCCTGCCCTCACACAAAGCAGTCTCCAACCTCCTGGTGTGTGGCTGGTGCCTGGCCTGGACAAGAAAGGATCTTACAGACACTTGAGACTTTCCTTTGAAGTTGACAACTTCAAAGGTAGAAAGGAGTATAAGAAGAGGACCCAAAACCCCAGACTTTAGATTACTTCAAGGATTGAAGAGGAACTTCTGCCTGGAGAAGAGCTGAAGAACTGAGGAGAAGTGCTGCCCTGGCCTGTGACTGTGCTGTGTTGGGCTATCCTGCAGTTGCTGCTTCTGCCGGTGCTAGGGGACAGAGACTGGACTTTGTTGCATTCCTGCTTGAGAAGTGACTCCAAGGGCTTTAAGTAGAGCTTGCCTCCTGTTTTGAAGCCTCAGGGACAGCAAAGGCTTCACCAACCAGACCTGAGTCTACTTGCTGTGGACGCTAGCTTGCCAGAGGGTGCCATTCCAGTTCCTGGACCCATGGAAGTGAATTCCTGGAGAAAATCCTGTCTAGCAACGATGGACAACACTGTGCGACTTTAGAAAGGATGCCGCTTTCCACAACCGTGACACTACTTGCCCGAGGCCGTGGATTTCGCTGGGCACGAATCTGAAGACCCTGTGAGCTGATGCCGCTAACCCAGTACCGTAACGCCGCCTGCCCCAAGACCGTGGATCTTGTAGAAGCTCGACAACTCAATAGGTCTCGCGTCACTGCAACCACTGATCCTGCCCGACTTTACTGACACCGGAGTGTCGTAAGTCCAATGTCCGTGACGATCCAATGCCATTGCAACGCCTGCGGCTCTGTGACATCATCGTGACCATGTGAGGTTGCCCCGCAGCATTGTTACTCCGCTGGACTTCGCATCGCCAGAACCAAGGGACCGACTTCGCATCTGACGCCACTTCATCTCCACTGCCCTGTAGTGAGGGCCCGACGCAGCTGCACGACTTCGCAGTCCTTCTGCCCAGTGGCGACGGAACCGACGGTGCATCGGACCCAGCGAAGCTGCTCTCCCCGACTCCGTGCCCTGGTCTGTTTTCTACTTGTTTCCTAGGGTACTGTACCTGGGGGTCGAACGACTCCGTAAACGGCGCTATTAGCGTTGGATTGTAGGAAACGACTCAGTTACGATGATGCATATTACCAACTTGCAGTGTTTGTTCCTCAAGGCACTGTTTTCCTGCTTGTAAGTGCTAAATTCATAATTTTTACTGTATTTTGTGGATTTTTATCATATTTGATCTTGTTTATTTAGATAAAATATTTACTTTTTTCCTAAACCTGTGTTGTGTCATTTTGTAGCGGATCACTGTATTACTGTGTGTGTTTGTACAAATACTTAACACATTGTCTCTGAGTTAAGTCTGCCTGCTCGTGCCAAGCTACCCAGGTGGTGAGCGTAGGTTAACTGGGTGTGATTCTCCTTTACCCTGACTGGAGTGAGAGTCCTTGCTTGGACAGAGGGTAACCTGACTGCCAACCAAAGACCCCATTTCTAACACTGGCACTCAAGTTAGGGTTGTAATGCTCCAGTCATATAGGAAATGACTGAAGCTTGAACCACTAGCCGTAAGTCACTTAGGTGCTGGAAAGGCTTTTGTTTTTAATAAGAAAATGTAGAGATGCACAGATGGATTTGGGTTTGTGGTCAGTTGGTGATGCCATTTGAGATGGTATGGAGGAAAAGTAATCCTTTTCTTGAAAAAAATGATAAAATCAGACACTTTGTAAGTATAATTGTATACATGTGTTATTTATTGCATTGTCCATATGCGTGACAACAGTCAAAAGATATTGAGGAAAAATCTTGACATTCTCAAGCTGTGGCTACTATGGTCTTGTATGCCGTGCATCCTCTAGGCAAATCCTAAACACGAGTTTAAGTGAGTTTGTGATTAAGAGGAACCATTTTTATATCACATGTACAATGCAAAACACCACTAGAGGCATATCTGAGCCATGACTTACTTTAGGTCAAGGAAAATCGATTAATTTGTTTCAATTTTGATCTTCATAGACAATTGGATGCCACCATGCATAGCATGCTTAAATAGTTGTCCACCTTTGCTACAGGCACACTTATCCAGTCATCTGCTTGAAGTTGTTGCAATAGAGCACCTCTGTAATCTGTTGATATCAGCTACTCCTTGATGTGTCCTCAGTGTTGGGCTCAGGGATATTGTGTGAAGGGATGCTTATTTATAGGTTCAGAATCTGCATTGAAGGGTTTCTACCCTGTTTGTAGAAGCAGAACAAGTGATTCAAGGCATCTGGTAACACCTACCATTTTGCCAGTTTCACTTGACTTTTATACCCTACACTGGCTATAGTTATATCAGATCACACTGAACCTCAGTCCGTGAACTACAGCTGATTATGGTCCTCACTCAGTCCATGAACTGAAATATTCGTCGTGATAATGGTGCATCAGTACATTTTGGTCTGTGTTTTTGTTGTGCAAAGCTCGTAAATGCTGTATTATGCATTATTTAAATATCGGAGTGGTCTTTTTGGGTTGACACTAATTTGGTTGATTCTTATTTGATTGCTTTCATTGTCCCAGCTTGTCCGTCTTCTGTTTAGTCCTCTCCCATTCTATCTGACTGGCTGGCTTCTTTCTAACACTGCTAACTTTTGGAGAACAACTCTTTTCTGGCATTCCGTGGGAGTAAATTTGGTTTCCAGCTCTCTTCTTCGTGTGCTTCTCCCATCACCAAATACCTGACCCCATGCTCTGTGCTGCTGCCTCCCTTATGTTGCAAGCTCCCTCCTGTGTGCTTCTCCTACCAAACTCCCTGCCCCCCCCCCCCCCCCCCCCCCACACACACACACACACATTGCTTTCTCACTCATGCGCTTCTGGCTCTTCTTGTCTGTCTATGCTTTATTTAGGCTGGGCCTTTCTATGGCTAAATTACGAAAATATGCTTTTTTAAACTATTCCCCCAGTATTCGTTCTTTAATTCTTTTCTAGCCTCTTGTTCACTTAGGATTCCACTAATGTACTGTTACTAAGAAAGCAATATTGGAACGTACTCAAGGAAATCAAATAACAGTAAATACTTTTTTGAAGGTTTTATAATTAAATAAGTGTTTTTTTTCTGGTGAAACTCAGGCACCACACAGTACGTTAAAGGCTCAGCTCTCTCGGCAGCGTTTCAAGTCAGAACTTTTAGCAGACATAATATGTGCCGGAAGTCAGTTTCATTCACACGACCGAAAAAAAAAGTATGAGACGACACCAACACTGCTGAGACTCCAAAACTGTAGAACAAGGAGGGCCTGGGCAGAGTTACGGCTGCTAGCACGGAGGTCATTCTCCAGCAGATTTCCTTCGGAGGAGAACCAGTTAGGACGTGTTGGAAACGGCAGGTGTAGAAGCGAGTCGAGCACCTGGAGAATTGAAATGCAGCCCTGAAGGAGGGCGGGGGGTTGTTCACGGATTTGTACTCTCCTCAGCCCACGGCAGAAATGCGATTTCAATCCATTTATGTCGCTCATGGCGACGTGTAAGAACTTAGCAGGCTCAGGTGAGGTACACATGGACCTATCAGGCGTTGCCAATGATAGCAGCGTTCACCCCTGGCTTATCATGTGGTACCGCGGGCACCGAAGTTACCACCACTGGTTAGGCATGTCCGAAGTTTTTGTAAGGCCCTTAGAAACTATTCCAGAGTCTTAAAACACATACCCTGCAGGGAAAGAGAAAACATGGCCGACCGAGCATCTGACACCAACGAGTGGTATTAGCCGTTAATAAATAGAGTTGCCTTCCTTTAAAATGTTTATATAAATGTGGCAGAACCAGCGCAGGCAAACAGAACTTTGAGTAGTACTTTTATATAGATGCCAGTACTTACACCTACTCCTACCACTTCAGTAGCAAATAGAAATCTGCAAAAGGAGAGACAACGGTTCAATCTTGTGATGTCATCAGAAGGGATCGAAAGATGATGTTATAATGTCCTCTTCCCCGGTATTTTAGTGAATTCATGTTATATCGTTCGCCAGTGCGACAGCATGCATTTTGATCTGTGGCACGTATTTCCGAGGAGAGTCTGCTTGACAGTGAACATCTTGGGAAACAACGGTTCAGCCTTTGCACTGCCCGAAATGCATCACTTGATTCCAAGGGACAGTTTTGAACCGCAGAATCTGCAACACATGTTTGTGCCCCAGCTAAAAAGGAAATATGATGTTTACAATGCAGTGCGAGTCCAAACCTTGTGCAGAGAGCGCCCCCTACTGTTTCGAGATAGGAAATGTAAATCACTAATTCCATAAATCATAGTTACATAGGCGCATTTCTGTCCTTGCTACTTTATCAAACACACTAGCGGGCGTCTAGCAGCACATCTTCTCAAGGGAGATAGTTACTATAACTTGGAGTACAGCTCTGTATGGTAATAGGAAACAACCCCCAGTGCTGTAATTTTAGATTGAAACTGTAGGAGTCACATCGAGTTAACTAGATATTACAGAGCAATTGAGCTGAAAGGCCAGCTGCTCAGTTTTAAAGGTTGATTAAAAAAGCAACTGTGCAGAGGCGCGTTGAATCAGTTCATTATCCGACAAGGCGCTGTACAGCTCATACCAGCATTCTCCTTCGGCCAAAACAGTTTAAAATACACAGACATAGCGCTGGCCCAACTTCACGACACGTAGACTGGGCGTTCAGTGAAGCCCGGGCTTTCAGCCTAAATGCTTTAAATACGATAGCAGAAGAAAAACATCATATGATAGCCGTCTGTGCTTTCCACTCTCGCTTTCACATTCCTTCTTATTAAGATACAATGTTGCCATGGCTGACATTTTCATGAGTCATGCTACGCAGATCACTTCCAGCTACCCTTGCCTGTCTTCAGCACTCAGGAGTTTTATGCACGCTAACGAGGGAATTTTATAAGGAAATATGGTCTTTAACATAAATCAATATAATGCGTTCCGCTTTTTTGTCTTTTTGTAGTGTCCCTAGGTTAAGGTTCATACTTGGCAAGGGTATATGAGAACATTTCCTCTAAGATTGAGATCAAGATTTTCCAAAGCCAAATAAAATCACATATTTAGCCATATGCAAATCAGTCTTGACCCTGTTTACCATGGGACATGGGTCAAGTCTGATTTGCATATGGCTAGGTCGAAACTGAGGTGGCAAAAGAACGCATGGATTTAATCCAGATCTGTGACTGGGGGTGAGTGTCTCAAACGTTTCCGCATTCCGTCCATCATCTTCTTGTGTTGCTATTCTGAAAGTCTGACCTGGATCCTGCACTCCTGATCCTAGGCTGTGCGCCCCCACAATGTAGTATGCATTTTTCTGGTCACATGCAAACATAGAATGCAGCAGAACATACATCCACTAATATCTTCCTCCCAGCAAAGCACTAATCTGGTAAGAAGAGGGAATGTGGGTAAACGTTCTCTCTCATTCAAGCAATACCCCCTGACCAGAAAAAAATAAGCAAGCACTGCTTGTCCTCTTTACCTCACATTCTTTTAATAAAACACACCAGCTTTGTTTTCTAACTGTCTGAATGGAAGTGAAGATGTAACTATGCATGATCGGTTTAGAGCTGTGCATGGTATGCACGGCCTCATTCAGCTGTGCATGTCATAGAGTTAGAAAACCATATTAGGTGTTGTGCAGTTGATATGTAATTCATGTAAATTGGGTGAAACCTCTAGTATACAGTGTTATCATTCTGCGTATTAACTTTGATAAGACATTGCCATAACTCCTGGATGCCTTCAGCACACTTCTGCCGTGCAATTAAGGTATCTATTGTCAATAAAAATGTGTCTGCCAGTTGTCATGAAGCTGTTTCATTTTTGCAGTGTTGTCGACCAAAGTGGTATTTTTTTTACTTAAAACCAGTACATGGAAGTATGCAGTAATGAAGTATATTCTTTCTGGTGATCTCCTGAATTCCACACCTGTGCGTATTCGTTGGACATATTACTAATTTCTTGCCAGTAGTATTCTAAGTTGCTACACAGTGGTCATACTTTATACGAAGTTCCAGGCCTAGGATTACAGAGGCACTATTATCACCTTTCACTAATGACATCTGCTTGAGTCCTGCTATCCAGATACTTATAGTTAGCACTTGTGCCCTAGAACAGTGGTTCCCAACCTGTGGTCAGCGGACCCCTGGGGGTCTGTGAAGCCTCCTCAGGGGGTCTGTGACTGCTGAGAAAATTAAATAATATTAAAAGACTAGGCCCCCAGCTTTCAGTAATGACTCAGTGTGGGGGGTCCCCGGATTCCAATAATGATTCAGTTGGGGTCCCCGGGTTCCAGTATTGACAAAGTAGGACTCCACAGAAGGCCAAAGTTTGGGAACCACTGCCCTAGAACATATTTGTTTGTAAACTTTGTAGCATATGTTCTCCATTTCACGGATACTAATCTAATCAGGGGAAAGTCTGGTGAATTGTGAACATAGTCTGAGATTTTCTGTAAAACCTATGCAAAGACGCCATATGGCAACACTATTGTGTCTTATTTAACTTCTGAATCCCCAATGTAATTCTCACTAAATTTGTCATGCTAAACTTTTCACAGCTGCTGCATTAGGTTTGTAGAGAATTGAAGGATTTGCCTAATTATAGACAAATCAAAAATGAGGGCAAATAATATATCCTCCTGCTAGATTTCTGTTGTTTCTGTTTTTGCATCCCATCGAAAGATTCATGACACATAATACAGGATATCATTTTATATCACCTCATTATACTTGTTCACATACCTTTTCAACATTTGTATTTACATCACAAACATTTGAATATTCAATACCTATTTAAATATCAACATGTGTGATAATTAACATAAAGTCTTGCTGCCCACTAGATCAACTCATTCAAACATTCATAGTCACTCATTACTCTAATGAAAAACAATTGTGCCATATAAGATCAAAATTCTAAAAAACAGAGTACAACATATTCTTCAGTTCATGGCTGGTTGATGTCCAGTGAGGCTAGCCTCTAAGGACTGCTGGGGTACACGTACTGTCAATTATAAATCAAGAATTAGGTTCATCATAAATGTTCTGATCTAACTTTAACCTGTACACCCCTATAACTAACCATATAGTAAGCTTGAACAGTGCTCTGAAGTGGCCATTAGGTGACATGTAAATACTATATGAATACTATATGAAACTAGGTAAATACGTACGCATCCAATCAGCACTAAAAAGCAGTGTAATCAGTTACTGCCTTTGTCTTTTGTAACTGCCTTCCAGGATCGTTTACAATTCTGTCACCGTATTATTATGCAGTAAATAAGATTTGTTTTTCTAGAACAGGTATTTTGGGATTTGGAGCCATCTTTTGTCTTTTGATAAACTTCATTTTTTGTTACCAATTTATTCTGTTTTGATGATGTGCTCCTTTCCTTTATACAAGGGATTTTAAGTTGATCCCAGCTCGACTGGCTTAACTTACTGGTAAATTAACCATATTCTGATTCTTTTGTTGACCAGGTAATATCAGACAGACCTCTTAGCGCTCTGAAACACAGAGGCCATTGTGTGTTATTTAGAATCGGTCCAGTTTTCAATACACTCTGGATTCATTTAGCATGAATTAAAACTAAACATTGACATACAGATGCTTTTACCAAGTTTTGATCCAGTAACTGAAATATTTATTAAACATTTGTTTCTGTGGCATTGCTTACTTTTTTATAAGTATGGTGAAAACATGCTTTATTGTTGCTCTAAATATCTTTAAATAATGCTTCATTAGAAACCAGGTTAATGGACTCACTTGCAAATTTAGTCACATAATATACATTAACATTTTCAGTTTGAGGATATCAGAGTCAGCTTGTCACACTTTAAAATGGAGATTGCAAGTTGTGTATTACCACTATTACCGCCTTTATTCTTTGGGCAATTATGCGAGTGGAAGCAGTATTGTCCTCTACTAATCCCAGCCTCCTAGTATACGAGGGCTGCAATAGTTTGGAAGCACATTTTCTACCAGTCAGCTATTCCCAGCAACCAATTTGGGCTAGATAGAAAACAATAATTGATTATAAAAATGACTATAACACTGACTGTCAAAGTATGCTCTTCTTTACTTATACTAGTGCACTGAAAATAATTTCTTAGCAGATTCCTTTGTGTGCCTGTTCAAACAATCGGCATCACTACGCCTAGACAGTATCCAAAAGAAGGTGTCAACACATGCCACATTCATTGCTATTTTCAGCCACAATGTAAATGGATGCAATCAAAATATGTCAGTGGCCTGATTTAGAAATGAGTGGTAATGTCAAATTCTCCAATTAGTTTTGTCAGTGGTAAATTGCCCATTCAGTGGTTCTCCCTTTGTGGGAAATTGTCTTTTTAGAACCACCTCTAAATTATCTCTACCAAGGAGATAGTACTGGTGCACCCAGTGATTAATTTCAGTGATTAATTTGTAACAACGAAAATACGTGCAGAGGCCTAAGTCTTTCATACAAGTCCACATTTTATGTTGCTTAAGAATGCCAGGGTGTGCAGAGTACCAATGCTACCTATCTTTGGTTCATCCTCATGCCATTTTTTGACAATACCCTACACTTCCTGTCTCTTTAGCTTAATTTTGTGTGTTCATTGTCACCCACGTTTTACCTTTTTTCTTCATCAGTTTTCTGCCTTTCTCTCTTTTGCTCTGGGACAAAGTCTAATGATGAAAAATATGCCACAAATACTTGGCAAAAGCCAGTAAACGTTTTTACAATTGTCCATTCAGTATCATTGTGTACACTCAGAATCAGTGGTATTTATATGACAACTTGGCGTAGGGAGTACAATATAAAAACATCAACTCTGACATGTAGGAACTCTTGGTATTTCTCCCCAGCTAACAGGCAATAAGTAATAGCACTTCCAAGGCAATGGAACAGTCAAAAGCAGAGAAGGAATGATGGACTCAAATGACTCTTTTTTTGCTGTTCGTTCCTCACTTTATTCCACAGCAGTCAAGCAAGATTCACATAAAACGTAATTTCCCATCAGCACATGGGAAAAAATAACATATTCATGAACATAAAAAAACAATCATCAGTCCTTGGTAATAACAAAGTCCCTTTTTGCTGTTGTCTCCCCCTCCTTCTTCCTGCGACCGAGATCCACCATCACCCATCTTTATTCCTATTTGGAGCTGTCAGATTCTTGGTCAATGTTTGCATCACACTGGCCAGTTCTCTTAAGTTCAGTATTTCACTAGCATCTGTTTGGGTAGCATTATCCACATGATACAAACCAATTCTTAACTAATCAGAAATGAAAAGTCCCAAATTTCACAGCAAGAGCAGACCTGTCAACATTTCAAGATAAAAATGGCATTGATATGATATCCATGTGGCGCTACAGTCCCCCTCTGTGGGTCGCGAGAAGCGTCCGTGGGCTGAAATGACTCAGATTTAGGCAGATGCTTGCCAGTGCAAGACTAAGCAGAATAGTTAAATACAGTTCCTGGCTAAACATTAGAAAGTCATTTTAAGTCTTAGATCTGAAGGAAAATTGCTCCAAAAGGTTGATAACTGTACATGAAGCGATCTGCTGTTGTATTGTAGTTTTGGGCCTGGTGAGTCTTTATCAAGAAATGGAAGGAGATATTTGCTGAACAAAGGAGTGCTTAAACAGGCTGGTGCAAAGCTTCCTAAGGCATTGAGAATGGACCAAGGAGCCTTGAACCTTTACCATTATTTGATCCGTGGATATTGGTGCTCTGATGTGTTCAATGTCTCTCAAGCTGAAAGTAATGCATGCAACATCATTGTGAATCCATAGAATATTGTCAAATTTATTTTTTAGTAGGCGTGTGTAAATGATTTCGCAATTGCACAGGTGGGATATCTCCTCAGTAAGAACAAATAATTTTTATGGAACCAGATGAACAGGGAGTATGCCAACGCACTATATGCTAGTATGATTTCTTAGGAACTTCAGTCACATGTGCAGGATTCATGGTCAAACAGGAAGCCCAGATTTTGTAATGTTGGGACAGGTGCTTAATTTGTAGAAAGTAAGTGGTGGTGCCCAATGATTTTTCTCAACTGCCAAATTTGAGGATTGCTAAATATCAAGGCAGCCTAGTCTTGAGTTCACCTCATGCTCTTTTCTTCCAGCATTCTGCACATCCTATCGCTTGATTTCTCTTTTGCGGTTTCATTTTCATCGATGTTTTTTTAGTTTGTCACTAGTTCTGGGTCAATATCTGATGAACAAAAAGGAGTCTTGGTCATCAAAAGTATATTGGATGCCACCCACCTACAGTCACCGGATCAAATTATCCACTGCCTCCCCCAAGGAAGCATATGGACCCTCAGATTAAAGAGAGGCAAATGGGAGCTTGTGTAAGGCCAGCAAATGGTACATGCTGTGATTCATGAAGCACAAATGCACAATTTGTACTTTACTGGCTATTAAGCGTTAAAGATTGAGGCAGATTAGTTGTGCCCAGTGCTGGAATTTATTCAGGCAATTGCCAACTTCTTTAACACACGATTTTCAATATCTAAATACAAGCTCTAAGCACAAACAACTGCGCGGACAGTAAAACCTACAAAAGAGAACAATAACAGTTAAGTCTGGTGGTACACATATATAGCACCAACATATAATTTATTTTTCAGTAGGGCTGTAAAATGAATCCTCATGTTCTAACTATCTTTACGCTAATCCTACACACTATAATTTAGAATTTTGAGGGAAGAAATAATTCACCATTGCTCATGCATAAGAGAGGGCAGATATTCATGAAGTAGAGACACACACTAAGATACAAGTTGTTTTACATTCAAATCTGGGCACATTCCTCACTCTGCTTCAACAAAATGAAGAGCTATATCGTGGCAGAATCTCTCCATGTGATGTTCTTACTTACCATAATTATTAGTGCCACATACCACATGCACAGTAGTGAAATGGGTATTGCAATATGTGGCCAGGAATTGTAATAAAAATGTAAATGTACAAGTTAATCTATTTTTTACAAGGCTATGAATCATAGGATTTCCAAGTACCATTCTGCTTCTCTTCAGAAATGTGAAGATGAATATTGGGTGTAGGTGTTTTTTCTACTTAACAGGTAGTCTAGTGCCTATAAATAGCAAATTGAAGTTTCACCCTGAGGTTCAGTGCATCACAACACACTGTCGGGCCTATGCTTGAAACTTCTCCTCTCTTCCTAGCCATACATTCTCACCCATTGGAAGTAGTGAAGACTAAACAATGAAGATTAATATATGTTTAAATTCGCTATGTTCTGCAGGTTCAGCCACAAACTTTCACCTTCACGCTCTTGGTTCCTGAACCCAGTTTGTTGGCTTTTAGAACTATGAAAACTTTACTACTGCCTGTGCTCTCGCCTTTAAACATGGTAGAATTGGCCTACACCGAAATGGCCCATTTGATATAGTAGAAAATCCCTAATAAAGTGGTACTGCATTAACCTAGGGGCTGTAAATTAAATGCTACTAGTGGGCCTGTGCATAAAGAACAGATGATGGACGGAATGTAGAACAAATCAAACATTCATCTGCAGTCACAGATGTGTGTTTAATCCATCAGTTATTTTTCTCATCATGCCATTCCCATTTGGACCTGCCATATGCATATCAGTCTAGACCCTGCTCTCCATGGGAACATTCCAACCCGACCTGCCAGGCTAGGTCCTGCATGGATCAGAAACAGGCATCCCAGGACCAGTTCTGTGGTATCACCCTCATCAGCCAGGCTAGCTTGAATCCAGTAGCATAGCGAACATGGGACCCACATATGAGCATACCCTTCCCCCTTTGGGCAGCAAATGCAAAAAGAACAGATGATGAACAGAATGTGGAACAAATCAAACATTCACCTCCAATCACAGATCTGGGTTTACTTTATCATTTTTTTGCTTGTCATTCCATTCCAGTATGGATCCTGCCATATGCAAATTAGCCTTGACGCTGCTTCCCATGGGAACAATCCAGCCCAAACTTTCAGGCCAGGTCCTCCTTGGACCAAAAACAAGCATCCTGGGATTGGGTTTGGATGTCGCCCCTCATCAGCCAGGCTAGCTTGAATCTGGTGGCATAGCGAGCACAGGACCCACGTCTGGGCATACTCTTCCCACATAGGGTGACAAATGCAAAAATAACAGATGATGGACGGAATGTGGAACAAATCAAACATTCACCTCCATTCACAGATCTGTGTATAATCCATCAGTTTTTTTGCTCGTCATGCCAATCCTGTTTGGACCCTGCCCTATGCAAATCAGTCTTGACCCTCCTCCCCATGGGGGAGGGGGCATATCTCGAAACCGGTCCCAGGATGCTTGTTTCCATTCCAGGGAGGACTTGGACTGGCAGTTTGGGCTGGACTGTTCCTATGGGGAGCAGTGTCAAGACTGATTTGCATATGACTGGGTATAAACTGGAGTGGCGTGGTGGGCAAAAAAAACAATGGTTTACACCCTGATCTTTGTGAGTAGGGGTGAATGTTCACATTGTTCAGCATTCCATCCATCATCCTTTATTTTTGCTTTTATCGCCCAAAGTGTGAAGTGTATGCCTAGACATGGGTCCCATGCTAACTGCGCCACAGGATTCAAACTAATCTGGCTGAAGGGGGATACCCCGAAAGAATGTCCCAGAATGCATGTTTCCAGTCCAGGGAGAACCTGGCTTGGAAGTTCGGGCTGGACTGTGCCTCTGGTTAGCATGGTCAAGACTGATCTGCATATGGCTACATCCAAACTGGGGTGGCGTGGTGGGCAAAAAACAATGGATTAAACGCAGATCTTTGTGACTGGGGGTGAATGATTATATTGTGCAGCATTCTGTCAATTATCTGTTCTTTTTGCTTTTGTCACCCTAAGTAGGAAGGGAATGCCCAGATGTGTATCCTGTGCTCACTGCACCACAGGATTCAAGCTAGCCTGGCTGATGATGGGTGATACCCAAAAACCAGTCCCCGGATGCTTCTTTCCGGTCCAGGGAGGGCCTTGCTTGGCAGTTTGGGCTAGACTGTTCCTATGGGGAGCAGGGTCAAGACTGATTTGCATATGGCTGGGTCCAAGTTGGAGTAGCGTGGTGGGAAAAAATACAATAGCTTAAACCCAGATCTTTGTGGCAGGGGGTGATTGTTTGCATTGCTTAGCATTCCATCAATCTTCTGTTCTTTTTGCACTAGTGGGCATGCAGCACTCATTGTTCCACCAACTTAAGTAGCCCTTTCAAACCTGTCTCCGGCCTGCCTTGTCTTCTGCCAGGCCCAAACCTTCCTTTTTAATGAATATAAGTCACCCGAAGGATAGGCCCTGAACAGCCCAGAGGCAGGGTGCAGTGTATTTAAAAAAGTTGGACCTATACTTCAAATGTTTACATTTCCTAGTAGTGGAAAAATCCTAAAATCATTGTTTGTTCTAATGCAAGGCATACCTCTCCATTGAATAACATTGGAGTTACCTTATTACATCTGTTAAGCTGTAACTCCAAATTGAGAGCAGGTAGACAGCTCAAGTTTGGTTTCTTTGGAATTATAATGAAAAGCCCCTGTCAATGGTAAATTTGGATTTTTAATCACAATTCTGAAAATACCACTTTTAGAAAGTTGACATTTTCTTGTCCTGCCCATTTGGTGCCTGCAGCCTGACCCTGAGTCACATGATTAGGTTTAGATACCAGTTGGTCTTTGTGTTTTGCTCCCAGACAGTGAGACAAAGGTAAGATAGGTGTTGGCAGGATGAGCCACTCTGAGTAAACCAGGGGAAGGCACTGTTACATACCACACATTCATGTTACAAAGGCTCTGCTTGAGCACTCTCAGAAAGGGCATGACAATGGTTTGTTGTGACCCCAGAGAAGCTGGGTCCAGAACAGGAAGGAAGGGGATACCTGACACCTGAGTGGGAGGTGGAAACCTCTAGAAGCTTGCTCCACTTTAAAGTGGGCACCAGGTACAAATATTGGGCCCTTAGACCCAACTCTTCAGTACACTTCTAGACCTGTGGACTGTGCCAGGAAGAAGGACTGCTGTGCTACTGAAAGAAATGCCACTCTGCTGGACTGCAGCTCTGAAGGACTGCTGCCTTGTGCTAACCTGCTGCCCTCTTGCCTAAATGAGAAGAACTGGACTTGCATCCGTTGAACACAGGACCCCAGAGTGACGTCAAGGACTAGTCGGCTGGCCTCCTGGCTAGAACCTCAGGGACAAATGGCTCCAACAACCATGAACTCAGCACCTGGACTCTGCCATTTGTGAGTCCTACTCTGCCCAGGGGGACCACACCAGCTCTGGACTCTTGGAAGTGGGTCTAAGGATGCTATGCCAGCCCACCTGTGGTTTCAGCAGAACTGATGTATCCTCTCTGCTGTACAGCAAGACATCACCCCTGCTGCATGGATTTACCCAACGCAAGGACTTCGCATCACTGCCCCCAGCCTTCCACAAACTGCTGCTCCACAATGCATCCTCAATACAAGAGTTCTCATCGCAAGCCCATGGTCGACTGCATCTTTGACAATGAAGCAGGACTCAACAGGATTCAACATCGCAAGCCCCGGGGTTTCCTCAGCACCAGTCGGTGCATGAAGCATGTCGACGTAGAACTTTACATCGCCAGTCCTTCTTTGACAACATCCTGAATGACAAAGCAGGACCTTCGCTGATCCTAGGAATCCCCACAGCACCATGCATCCTGAGTGCAGTACTTCACATCTCTTCCCAACCAGGATTTAAGGTACTCTTGTTCAGCAGGCTGAAATGGCTCCCTTTAGCTGTCCCACACTCCATTGTGGTCAGCCTGAACTTGTGACTTTTTCCTGATCCGACACAACCAGATAACCACATTTTGCAGTTTGTGCTTTTTGGTGCTATTTTCACTGAAATCTTTAAACCTGCATATCTCCTGTTCTACCAATTAGATTTTTGGTGCGTTGGTCTTCATATATTTATTTAAAAAAACTCCTATTCTATCTAAATAAATTGGTGTAGGATTTTTCTTGTGTTGTGTATTCACTTTATTACTATTTGAAGTGCTACATATATACTTTACACAAGCCCTCTAGGCTAAGCCTGATTGCTCTGCGGCAAACTACCAGAGGGTTGAGCACAGGCTAGTGTGGGGTTTACCTTGTGACTTCACCCTGACAATGATTATGGTTGCTGCTTGGGAAGGGTTTATCCACCTCAACCAGTAACCCACGTTTTACAATCCACTTCCAAATTATAGTATCATTTTCTTGTTATCTTCCTCTGTCTGGCATAAACACAGCCTGCAGTATACGCTCCAGCCAGAATAGTCTTCTATTTTTGCTACAATGTGTTTTTCTTCCCTTTTGATTTTTGTTCACTATCCATACTTTTTTGCAATAAATCCTACAATGTATCATCGTACATAATTAAAAAAATAATTATCTAAGGGAAATAATATTGAATATACATTGTCTTTCTAGGTACATGTAATCTAAAAAGAAACAAGTCCTTCATTAATACATTTAAAAAAAGTGGACGCTGGTTCAGTCTAATCCCCTTTTCTGTTTAGGACACTTGCTTTATGAATCATTAATGACACCTGATAATTAAGTGTATTATTAGTATATGATCTGTGTCACCTCATAATTTTTTTTTTCCCTCTTTAGGGTCGTTGTTCGAGGGAGAACTGCAAATATCTTCACCCACCACCTCACTTAAAAACACAGCTGGAGATAAATGGACGTAATAACTTGATTCAGCAGAAGAACATGGCCATGCTGGCACAGCAGATGCAGCTAGCAAACGCAATGATGCCTGGTACACAACTACAGCCTATGGTAAGGAGCTACACTTGAGTCCAACTTCATGTAAATGACCCAAAAGTTATATATTAACATCTACTCCACTGTGTTAAGAAAGCAGAGACATTGAAATCAGATAATTTGTACTGATCTCATTTTGTACTAATTCAGACTTGGTAACAAATATATAGCTATGTGAAACCTGTTCTGTGAACACGTTTCTTTAAGAATTTGTGAGCTTGAAAAACATAAAAACCATGTCACAATATAGCTTTCAAATATTATTGCTATGAAAGACCTCACCCCCTTCCAAGAAAGTCCATAGTCTGTGAGACTCGTCACAAATCATCCATGCACATAAACAGTCAGATTTTTAATGCTAGGGTTTAATGAGAATATGTAAAGACCACATTTCTTTGCAATCTCTTACTGCTATATCTCTAGAGTAAGAATAATTGATCCAGTCTTGACAAGCAGGCACACATCGAAAGTAGACTGCTGTAAATTATGGAGTTTATGCTCCACCGTAACAGTTGATTTAATTTTTCTGATGGGTACTTCTAACCATAGCTTCCTCACTTTAGGATACCCCCAGTCACTACACTGTATCTGAAAATGTTTACACAGCAGCGGGCTCCTGCGTGCTAGTAGGTGGTGCCGTGCAGCTCCCTGTTGATATTTTTCTGTCCGGAAGTGACAAACTAAACCACATATTAGACCACTTATGCATGTTGACGTCAGTTCCTTTCTTTCTACATCGTCTTCCATAGATCCGGAGCTCTGTGCCCTTCTATCTTGTCAGTTTGAGAAAAAAAAAATCCTCAAAAATTCTCAACTAGTAGGCAAGGGCAATAGGTTCCCTAAAAAAAAATCACAGGAATTAAACTATGGCGGGCTGTCATAAACGAATGCTGGCTACATATTGTAGTGCAGAAATACTGGGAAAGTGGGACCCACACAAGAAGCATTGCAGGACCTGCATTGTTTTGTCCACTGTTGGGCACAGTCTATCCAATGCTGAAAATGTCAAGTGCACTAGGATGCCCTCCCAGGGGCAGCCAACAAGTGATTGGCCAGCGTTGTGAACTTTTTGCAAAAAATGATTCTTAGTGCAACACGAAAGAGGCTAACCAATGCTGATGGCCCTTTGCATTTTGGTAAGGAAAATGTAATGTGTCCTCAGGATTCGTCAGCCCTTCCTCGCTTGCACCTGCCCTGCTGGCTCTACCATGAGCCATTACTACTGCTTTTTAGTGCATCCAGCACTGCATCTGAGAAGCTCGCTGCGCTATAGCAGAAGTATTATAAGAAACAATAGTTAATCTGGAAAGTACTTAACATTTTAACTAGTAGATATGCTATGTTAAATTATCCTAACAATACTTTGAAACATTTTAGGAACCCAGTCAATTGCAGTGGCGGCCGGCAGTTTTAGGGGGAGGAGGGTGGGCGGGAAGCACACTCACACTCATTCTTTCACACACACACGCATGCACGGACATCCATTAACAACACTCATCGACATTCAAACATACACCAAACATTCATTTAAAAAGATCACACACTTACCTTTAGCCTCGGAGGTCCCAGGAGAGTTGGGACTGCAGCCTTCCCTCGCTGGCTGACCTTAGGTCAGCCAATGAGGGAAGGCAGCAGACCCAACTTCGTCACAGAGTGGGATGGGGTCAGTGAGACTGCTGATCCCACCCCACTCTGTGACTAGGTGTCACTGATCGACTCTCGCCCTGGGCGCTTCAGGGGTTAACCTGAAGCGCGCAGGACATAGTCAATGGGTGACGCTTCCCTCGTCACCCGGTGGAGGGCACAGGAGCTGTGACCTCTTTAGCCCAGCAAAGTTTAGCTGAGGCAGCCAGGAGTCTGCGCAAATCACGCATGTTTGCTCCTGGCTGTCTGACCTGAACATGAAGAGTGTCTGTCAGGCTGACCTTTGTTCAGCCTGACCAGCACTCTTCATGAGGTGCAAAAGGTGGGGGGGGGGCATGGCCCCTCCACCCTAAAGGATGGGCTGCGCCTGGTCAATTGGTTTGAACTGAAGGACAATAAGATAAAACATTAACACTATGCACACAAAGGACTGCAATGTATTTTAGCCATTCAGATGAAAAAAGCATTGTACTTTAGCATAGTTCTTGGGGGCTGTTGATGTGCTGTGTACAAGATGAGATAAGTATAGCAGTCACAAATTATTTAATAAGATGGACTGTATCAGGACTGCTTTCCTCAGACACGGTTGGCAACGTATCTATTTTGCAGTTCATTTGGGAATGTGGAAGATGGGGTGGGGAGATCCCAGGACAGTCAGGGTTTACAGGGCTACAGTTGCAAGAATTGAAGCCTTTCACCTCTAGTGCATTGGGGCCACATTACTGTTGGAACCAGAATGAGCACCAGTTACCCTAGTGATCTTCCTGCAAGCACTAACCATTTGCTCTGAGACAGCATACAGCCTAACATGAACAGTTCAACAGCAGTTTCAAGTAGCCAATCTCAACTTTCGGGGTATTGAGGCAGAGCATCTCAAGGCTTACAAAGTGAGGAAGTGAGGGTTAGAATGTGAGAAGTGACCAAAACAGCAACACTTAGGCGGTCATTCTGACCGCGGCGGTCGGCGGTCGCCGCCCGCCAAGCGGTTCCCGCCGAAAGACCGCTCCGCGGTCAAAAGACCGCGGCGGCCATTCCGGCTTTCCCGCTGGGCCGGCGGGCGACCGCCAGAAGACCGCCGGCCGGCCCAGCAGGACAGACCCTTCAACAATGAAGCCGGCTTGGAATGGAGCCGGCGGAGTTGAAGGGGTGCGACGGGTGCAGTGGCACCTGTCGCGATTTTCACTGTCTGCACAGCAGACAGTGAAAATCTTTGTCGGGCCCTGTTAGGGGGCCCCTGCACTGCCCATGCCAGTGGCATGGGCAGTGCAGGGGCCCCCAGGGGCCCCACGGCACCCGTTCCCGCCATCCTGGTTCTGGCGGTGGACACCGCCAGAAACAGGCTGGCGGGAAGGGGGTCGAAATCCCCATGGCGGTGCTGCAAGCAGCGCCGCCATGGCGGGTTCCCTGGGCCAGCGGGAAACCGGCGGGAAACCGGCGGGAAACCGCCGGCTCCCCTTTTCCGACCGCGGCTTTACCGCCGCGGTCAGAATCGCCCAGGAAGCACCGCCAGCCTGTTGGCGGTGCTTCCGCCGCACTCCGCCATGGCGGTCATGGTCCGCCAAGGTCAGAATGACCCCCTTAATCTGTGTTCAGCAAGCACGCATTTTTAGAATGGACATATTTCTTAATTCACAACTAGCTAAATGTTGAAAATAATGTTTCATAGGTGCGTAATAAAGAGTGGGCTTTTCTATTCCACCCAGAACTAGAAATCACTGTTAGAGGGTCTCTCAGTATTTGACAAAAGGTTGAAAATGTGAAACTCAATGTAAAGCTCCTTATTATTGTGCTTGTCAGAACATCTGCAATATAAACCCTCTTCCTATTGCATTTGTCAGAGCTTTCGTTATCTAAAACCTTTATTGTATTTGCCCTGGAGTGACACAGTCAAGAGCCGATTTCAACTGTATTTGACATGAGTTCTGCATTAACAAGCTTTCTGCCAGTTGTGTGCTTCGTAGGCGGGCTAACAAAACTGCTGCCCAATAAATGTCCATAAAAAATCAACAAAGAGGTGAAACCAAAACCATGAGGCCTCCTTCCTGTTAAATCCAAAACGAGCACATAGTGCACCCCTTTAGTAATTGACTCTTGCTGAAGTGCAGAGAGCAGTCCAAGGCTTACTGAGTGATGTGGTATGGTGTAGAAACAGAACTCCATAAAGCACATAGTAACATTTAACAGATACATATCCAGTGAGTACCTTTACTTTTCAAAGTGAAAAAGCACCTTAATTCACAAGACAATATACTAACTGTAACATTTAGTGTGGAACACAGTTAAAACCAGAACCCTCTTGCCTTCTTTAATGTCAAATCTATGGAAAAAGGTCCCTCCGTGCGAAACAATATACATCCCTTTCCTATGGTGTTTGACTTGGAGTTACCGTGTAAAACCCCTTGTAGTTTACTGGTCACAGTTCACAATGTAAAACCTCTTCCTATTGCACGCATGGGAGCATTCTCATTGTAAAACCCCTTCTAGTTATGTCTGTCACAGTAAAACCTCTTTGTATTATGTTTGCCACAGTAAAGCTCTTTCTTAGTATGTTTGTTACAGCATGCAAAGGCCATTTAGCATGGGGTGTGCATTCCAGTGCCTTTATCAGTTACGAGGATTGGGACTACTTTTAGGTGGTCTAACACAGCAGCCGCCCAGGGAATAAGATCAACCAAGGAGCCACTCTCTTTACTGCTTTTAAAACTCTTTTTCCTATTACAGGAGTTGTCCAGATAGCAGCACTGTCAAGCCACACCTAAAAAGAGGAAAATGCTGTACTGAAATGTAAATTAACAGTTATCTGAACACCAGTAACTCCCAAAGCAAACTCTTCAAGACATGTCGTGCTTCGTTTGACAAGCGATGTTAAGTAACAAGAAAACATTATAGCAGGGGAAGAGACGTCATTATGCAACAGTCACGAAAGGAAAATAAAAAATGAGAAAATTATAAGATTTATGACATCCATGTAGACATGCCACCACGCCTTTGTAATTAGGAAGCCGGTCACCTTTATTAAAAAAGGTGCTCTGTTCCTGCATCCATGTTTGGATGACCAGCTACTGTATCTTAACCTAGACAGAGAATCACCCATCTTTCGTTCTAAAAGGAAGCAGTTAATGCTACTAAATGGAAATTTCTTTTAAACCTTTAAGTGCATTTATAATCCTTATTGTATTTATCACGGTCTTTGACAATGAAGTAACCTAATCACACACTTGATTACAAATACACTTTACTGCTAAGGCCAGGGATACCACTCACGAATATAGAATAGCATTGTAACGACCTATTTAACCCCATGATGCTAAAAAGTAGGTGGCTATTTTGTGTCCCTATCAAAGCTTTGGTGATGGACTGCATGATTTTGTTCCGTGGTAATGGATGCCACTGGGTTCAGGCTTGCCCTTGTTCAACGGTTAGCACTTATGAAACGTGTTTCTGTTTGGAAGATCATTCCGCAGTTCACTGACCCAACGCTCTTTTTTTTTTCAGCAAATGTTTTCAGTTGCTCCAAGTTTAGCTACAAGTGCAACTGCAGCCTTTAATCCCTATCTGGGACCTGTCTCTCCAGGCTTGGTCCAAGCAGAAATCCTTCCAACTGCACCTATGCTGGTAACAGGGAACCATGGGATGCCCGTTTCTGCAGCTGCTGCTGCACAGAAACTCATGAGGACAGACAGACTAGAGGTAGGTATGAAACCATTGTGTTGATATTACCTGTTTTAACAAATCACTTCTCAGACGTCTTAAAAGTTCAGGTTGTGTTTAAAACAGAGCCTAGAAGTTTAAGGTGAAATGTGCAATTGGTCATTAATTGAAAGTTACTGTACCGAGATCGTTGTCTGTAGTTTATTAATACTCTCCTCCATTGTGTGATTAAAAGAAAACATTATGATGTGTTCTAGTTATCGGGCCTGATTCTGAAAGTTTTTTTCTGAGTAGTTGCATTACTGCTGTTTTTGATATCAGTTACATATCCACACCAGATTCTCAAAGCACTTTCTCTCAATTGTTGTGAATCATAAAACTTTTATCACGTGAATAAAGGCATCCTATTCTTTGAAATTAATTTGGTGAACCACCTCAACTACATGAGGCTCTGCTACTCCTCGAAAATAGTTTTCAAATCAGGCCTCGGTTTTCAGTAGTAATTAACATTTATTTCTGGAGTAAGAGACAAATATTCAAAAATAATGATGAGAATCGGACCCAGTGTATTCAGTTCATAGAAATAAACATCTCCAAGGTCATTGCACCACAGCTACGTATATCCTACACATTGTTGAATTACTTATGACACATTATATGCTTTACTGAATTGCTTATGTATTGTTTCTAAAATGGGGTATGTTTTTCAAAACCACAAATAAAGGTAAGCACAGTAAACCGAATTTCATCTAAAGCGCTTGAAGTTTGTTGAAGGATCATTTCTTATGTTTAAATTGTAGATGGAAACATCAGTTTCTTTTAGTATGATTTACAATTACAGTGTACAATAACCGATTCTCAAGAGAAAGTTGCCACAAGTGTACATTATCTTTAAACCCAAATTTTCCTGCGATTTTCAGAAAATCAGCTAATTATATCTTAAAAGGCAACACATTTTCTATTGATAAAAGAGTTGGGTACATTGATGGATTCTTGCCATGAGCACATAGTTTACGTTTGAGTGTATTGTTTGATATTATTTCACAGTTAGGTGTGGGAAAGACCGCTATACCAAGAGATGGGACAATGTTTCCTGTAATATTGGTGGCTATTCCATAGAAATCACATAGTAAAAGGATTAACATAAAGAACAGAATCTTAAATCAGCAACTTTGACTAGGGTTGTTGCCAATTGCATAAACGTCTGATGTGGATATAAGGATGTTTAGGTGGAACGAGACCAGGCACTATGAAATGGTGTTGTACAACCTTCTCTGTTTAGGGTGCCAAAAATGGTAGTACAGGTTTACCTTCAAATGTTTGTCTTTTACCAAGAAATGCTCTGAGTTGGGAATGCAGTTACTGTTTTCTGCCAGGACTGTTAGAAGGGTCTTTCTGTGTATTCTCATTCTTTCAACCCTTTTCACTATTGTTTCTGATCCTAATGCCTTTCTGTCAATTGAGCTCTCGTGGACTTGGGTCATTGCTCGGTCTCACTTGCACTTCTTGCTTACACACATTTCTCTAACATTCCGTATGCTGCCGGGTTCTCTGCTATAGCGTAACTCTTCTGTAGCTTCACACTACTTCTTAGCCTATAGCCTGTCTGAAACTCCCTTGCCTTACATTGAGTTGATTGTGTCATGAATTCCTCCACATTATTTTGTACATTGCTTTCATAAGGCTCCTAGATTTCTGCATTTCAGGCCTGCTCATATTTAGCCTCCTAAAATGTTTTCTGGTGGCTGGCAACACATCAGGTAAAACAAATTATTGAATGTCTGCCAGTAGCTTTGCTTTACTTCAAGGTGATATCGATGGTGGGCTCTAACTAAAATTATTTGCGTTTTACAAAATGACAGAACTGTCTAATGGAGATTTCGCCTGCATGGCATGTATGATGCTTTTTGGCTATGTTATTTTCTGTGGCTCCCCGATTTGACTGCTAATCAGCTGTTTCAGGCAATCTGGTTGATGGCTTTTGTATAACCCCCCTCCCCGCGCTTCCCTCGACACCTCTAATATAGCAACTCTTTTTGGCAAGCTTTGTCCCTTAGTGATCTGTGCTGCCGTAAATTTTCACAAGCTTAACTCTCACTGTCCATCTATATTTTGACTTTGTTCATACTATATTATAGGCAGTACATAGCTGAGAATTGGCTAATGACTGCTTGACGATGGTACATGGGGAAGATTAAAATGCAGAGCTAATAAAAGTTTGTGATCTTGTGTCCTGTTTTCTCCCTTACAGACAAAAATGCATGACACACACACACATTCTTGCAACTGAAGCTAATGTTCATTCTTCCCTATCCCTTGATCATACCTTTTTCTATCTTTTGCATATTGGAGAGGTCCATGGAAACCCTTGGAAACAATGAGAAAGGCTACGTTTCACAAACCTACACTCTATAATGTATCTGTATATTTCTTAATTTAAACTTTTTAATTATCAGACTGGAGGGATGCCTTATTTGCACAATTTACGTTACCTCACATTTAGTTCTCTGTATCATTCCCTTGTGATAAGGTGATAATACACAAAACTTTTAAATTCTCGTAAACCCTTCAATTTGCTTTATCAGGGGGATTGCAACGGCTTAAAATCATTTTTGTGTGTGCTAAACTAATTTATCAATTCAGAAAACTCTTTCCATCTCAGTAAATCTGTTTTCAAATACATTATGGATAGAGATTTAGAAGGGGCGGGTTATGGGCATCCCTTCAAACCATTTGATTCCTAATGTATCAATGGTTAGCAACCAGAATTATGGTTGCCAACCATTGAAAAGTAACAGTCTTCTAAGTCACTTGGCCACTGAATGGAGGGGGTCTTCTTTGAACTCCTTTCCTATAGGACACAAGTTTTACGGGGAGTCAAAGGGACCACTGCCAGTCCTCAGTTAAACATTTCCTGTAAGGAAATCGGGCTCCTTAGTTTAAAAAGAAGTGGTTTTTTTTAAAGCAATCACAGGGTGAGTAGTCTTCTGACCCCTTGAGGTCACCAGCCCTGTGATTGCTACCAATTGTAGTGAGTTTTGCGAACCAATTTATTAGTACATAGGTCGTTTTGCAAAATCAGATTATACTCGTAAAAATAGTTGCACTATTTGCTGACCACATTTTGTGAATGGAATCTTCGTACAACAAAATGCTTTTTAACTTTTGCACGCTCTCTGATTCACCTAATTGGAGTGTTTGCAACTGTTAAAACGCTTGGTACGTGAGGCCCTAACTCTGTTTATTCCTGCATTCAACTTTTCTGTCAGATTTCCTTTCTTGTATTAATTTTTGTTCACGTTTTTTTTTCTTTTGACAATAAAGGTATTTCTTTTTTTTTCCTTACTATAAATACATAATGTTTAATATACCTGTTATTTTCTTGTAATTTGCTTCGATTTTATATTACTAACATCCCCATTTTAAATAAAATGTTATACAAACAATGACTGACTGTTTTTGCTGGTGATGGGTAATGGACTGGCAGGAAAAGAAATTGAAGTCCTCTTTTTATCCACAGGCCAGCTACAATCAGGCAGCTGCAGTGCGAGGGTCCCCACGTTGCCCCACCAATGACCTCAACCTAGACCTGGAGGGAACACCCTCTTTGTGGGCGAGAGGTAGTTCAGTCTCCATGCCAGCTCAGTTCTGGGCCTCTCCTGAGCAGAGACTGCCAGTTGTGCCAAATTATATGTGGTGGTTTTGTGATGTGGATTCCTGCCCCCTGGGGACCGAACTGAGACCACCAAACTCATTTCACATTGGACCTCAAACTGGACTTGATCCCCGTTCCCAGAAGAGAAAGGCGAGTGTTTGGTCCACGGGGCCAAATAGAGAGTATTTATGAAAATCTTTGTGGTACACTTTTTAATAATTTTTTTAAATATTTTATACTTGTTCCGTTTGTGGTTCCTGTATTTTACAGTGAATCTGAGCTCATGATAATAACCGCATCCCATTTTCAATTTGATACAATTGAAATTATGTTTGCTCACACTTTCCCTGCAATTCTCCTGCTGGCTTTGTTTGTTTGCTTCTTGCTACTGGCTGCCACAAAGCTGCTTTTCTGCCTTTTTAAATTAATATTTTGTAAGCTAAAACCTTTTTCAATTTACTAGAATTAAACATCGCAAAATAGTGAACATTGAGCAACATTTGCTGATCTGAAGTGACTGATTTTGGTTACAGGCTTAACAGGAAAAGATAGCTAGAAAGGAGGTCCTAAAATCCAAACAATTGATTGAAATTCAGTCTTAAAAATAAGAAATGAATACGAAATATCCACACATGTTCAAATGAATTTGCATAAACTTACCTTTGATTGACTCATGGTGACATTTGGTTTTCTTATTCTTATACGTATTACAGAAATTCTACCAGAGGAAGCCTTGTTGCAACATCTAAATGGGTACATTTTGGGCCATCTAAATCATTTTATATATACATACATTATTTTTATCATATTTTCCATCCATATATGAGATGTATTTATTTTTTCCAGGAAAAAAGCACTACTATTATTATTATTAGTATTATTGTTATTATTATTATTATTATTAACAATACTAATAATTATAACAATAATAATAATGTTATTATGATGTGGTTATTATTATTATTATTATTATTATTATTATTATTACCATTATTATTAATATTTCGACCATGACTCACACCTAAAATTCAAGTCCCTTGCTAAGTGCCAGCTGATCCCATAGAAGTCATTGATTATGAGTCCATCGACCTGTAACTGGGATTTGGTGGTTCAGGTGTTTTTGTGCATATACATCTGCACAAAACATTCCAAGAGTGGGCCATTGGTTTATCAGGAATGCACTTTGTTTTTTACTTCTTCACATCTGGCAGCACTACATATCTAACCAGATATACAGTGCAGATAATTATTGCATTTAAATGTATGTGGTAGAGTAGAGATTCATTTGGGAGAGTCAACAGAGGAGAAAGCTGTTATGGTTGCAGTATTGGAATGCTTGCACATCTGGAGATTTTGGACACATTCTTCATTGACGAAAATTAGACAACAATATGCTAATATCACACCATTAGACAGCACATATCCATCTATGTAACTGAAACACTTTGTGATGAAGTCATACATAATGCTGGGGCTAGGTGAATGTAGTGAAAAAACGAATTAGCTTTCATTAGTGCTTTAGTGGTATGAATGACTAAATGAGAACACTTTGTTGCTAAGAGAGATAGAGGAAGATATTCAATTTGTATGCATGGGATTGTTTGGGAACCCCGAATTGTGGTTGAATGATGCTTCTGCTCAGTGCCGTAGCACAACAAAAGAAGAATCAGCAAGATATAAGTTACAGCAGGAAAGTATGGTGTCTGTGAACTCAAGACTGGACAGTAACAATAGAATAATGTTGTTGTTAATGACATCAAAGGAAACAGATAGATCAAAAGAAGGAGAAAGATATTGCGGAGGTTTGATGTAAGAAAAGTTGAGATGTCAATTAGCATATTAGGTGGACTTCTAATTTTCAGGAAATGTAAATGTAGTGAGGCACAAGGTAAAGGGTGAACCTTTTGAAGACAAGTAATTCTAGGAGTCTTATAAAGGAATTAAAGAGTGAATGGGGTGATGATTAGTGGCAACAAATGGGTTGTCTCATGACTTGTCCAGTTAGCAGATAACTACAACTGTTTTGAAGCAAGAACAATATAGTCCAGAAAAAAGGGATTTTATAATGATGACTGAGCAGTAAGAGAAAGTGGAATTTATAATATAAGAGAGATAGAGTAACAGGACAAAGGATGAGTTGATAAAGTAAGTATTCAGAATAATCACTCCTTTAGAGGAAAGGACTACTGGCCATTGAGAAAGATTACACGATTAGCTTGGGCAGAAGGCTGGGTGTGAGGAGGGTGGTGAGATTAACTTTAGTAGATTCGATTTTGGTGGTGAAGAAGGCAGAATTATCAGATGAGAATGAAAATCTGCTGTTTTGTTTTGCATGATAGTTTGCAGATTACAAGGGGTTGTTGTGTCCTGAATAGTAGACAGTTTATAAAATGCACACATTTTTGGTACTTCTTGAACAGACCTACTTTGCTTCTAGTGAAATCACAGTTTATGCACTCAAACATCTGGTTTGACCAAATAATGTGAATTGCATATTATTGGTTCCCAAAACACTGAATGCAAAAGCATTGAAACACGTGATTATCCCCGAAATAACCATATAATGATGAAGCGGAAAACATGATCATACATATCATTTCTGAGTTTCCTTTGCCCAGGATAAAATAAAGGTCATTACATTCATTCCAAACCAAAATGCAAATTTGAATTAAGAGTTGACCAGAGGCCCATATAAAAGCACTTTAAAGCCTTTCAAAGGCAGTTTATTTCACTCTGCTTTATAGTTTCCATTGATAAATTATGACTTCATGTGCTAGTGACACATAAACGTTCTATCAAATTCTTAATATCTAAACGTTTCTGCTCCTTATAGCTTTATCAGAAAGTAGCTAATAATTTTAATTTGAAAAGCAGTTTCTTTATATGATAGCTTTTATTTATTCCACAATGCATGTAGGTAGGTTTACCTGTTAGTTATTATCAATCGCACAGTAGATTAGTGGAGCACTTCTTCTGACTCATAAGGGTATCCAGGTTTTGGCAGGGTATAGTTGGTTAACCAAATAGCCAACTCTTCAATGTCTTTCAGAACTCTGGGAGAGATTGGGAGGTCTGTGGAAGAAAGGGTAGCTTGTTCAAAGTCTTTACTGCTAAGTACGAAAAGCAGCAACTTCTGCATCTGTTATGTTGGATGTGGGGGGGTGCGGGTAAGAGTTAGAGAAAGCAAAGCAGAGAGAACGTTTCTGGTGGTCTGATGGAAGTTGAGACAGTGGTTCCAGTAGCTAGGTCTGAAGTTGTGTAGGGCCTTGTATGAATGGGTCAGAAGCTTGAACTGGCATATTTTCTATAAAGAAACCAGTGAGGTTTCCTAAGGTAGGGTTGATGTGGATTTCATGTAGGGAGATTCAGGATAAGTCTCGGTGTGGCAATCTGTATGGCCTGTAGTCGGAAGAGGTGAGCTGAGATCACTGCATAGAGAGTGTTGCTGAAGTCCACTCGGCTAGAGAGGAAGGCCTGGCTAATGTGTATCTTGAACTTTGGGGTAGTCATTTGTATACCTTACAAAGCATGTGAAAGATAAAGAAGCAGGAGGAGGAGACATAGTTGACCTAGGTCGGCATGATAAGCTTGTTGTCCAGAATGATGCCTTGATTCCTAGCCTGGTCAGTGGGGGTAGGAGTAGGTCTGAGTTATGAAGGCCTCCAAAATACCTCCCATGGGGAGCATTTGTTTCCGAAGATCAGTACCTCTGTCTTGTCTCTGTTGAACTTCAGGAAGTTGTCCTTACTCCAGTAGGTGACTTCTGACATGCAGTTGTGGAAGTTGGTCTAGGTGTTGGTGGTGTCTTCCGAGAGGGAGAGGATGAGCTGTGTGTTGTCGGCATAGGATATAACGTTGAGTCCATGGGTGTTGACGATGCTGGCCAGAGGTGTCATATGGATGTTTAGGAGGATGAGGCCGAGTGAAGATCTTTTGGGTACTTCAAAGATTATTTCCTTCGGTTCAGAAGTGAAGGGGGGAAGCAGACTTTTTGCTTTCTTCCGGTGACGAAGGAGGCAATCCATCTGAGAGCGATTCTTTGGGTGCCTATTGGGTACAGCCTTGTGATGAATGTGTGATGGGAGACCATATTGAAGGCTGCAGAGAGGTCTACGAGGATCAGAGCCACAGTCTCTTCTCAGGCATATAGTGCTCAGATGTCATCAGTAGTCTGGATGAGGGCTGTCTGGGTGCTGTGGTTGCTGCAGAATTCGGATTAGAAGGAGCTTTGTTGGAGAGTTGTTGGTTGATGGCTTTTTCTAATATTTTGTCTGGGAACATAAGCAGGGAGATCAGTTGGTAGTTGTTGAATTTCCTGGGTTCTGCTGATGGTTCCTTTAGTAGGGCGTTGAATTCTACATGTTTCCAGTCCTTGGGAAAGGTGGCAATTGAAGTGTTGAACAAAGCGGTGAGTACATTGCTGATTCTGGCTTTTCCTAGGTTGAAGATTTGGTGAGGGCATTGGTCGTTTGGGGAATTTGAGTGTCCTGTAGGGCAAGCTGGGTCCATTCGATTAGTCAGATGTCTGTGGTGGTAATAGGATTGTTGGGTTGCTTGAAGAAGCCAGTGGCTTTGGGGTAGGCTTTGAAGTTTCTAAAGATGTTGGCGATCTTGTTGTGGAAGTTTTCAAGGTTCTCATAGAGTTTCTGTGAGGGGGTAATGTTTGTTGCAGCTGATAGATTGGAGAACTGTTTGATGATGTTAAAGAGTTCTTGCTGTTTTTGGAGCTTGAATTGATGTGTGAGGCTAAGGCCTTTTTCTTTGGTTCTCTTAACTGTCAATGGTAGAGGCTGAGGGCTGTCTTGAAGGTGGTCTTATCCGTTGTGTACTTAATAGTGCGGCATCTCCTTTCCAGTTGTTTACCGTGTCGTTTAGTGGTTCTGAGTTCTTCAGTGTACCAGCTAGCCTGCTTGATGGACCTTCTGCGTGTGTTGTTGCTGATGGAAGCAACCCTGTTCATGCGGTTTGTGATCAAACTGTTGAAGTTTCTGATGTTATTTTCTAGGTTGTTGGATGCGATAGGGGGTGGTAGTGTTGAGGGTGTTTATCCATTTGTCCTTTGAGACTTTGCTCCAGCTTCAATATGGGGCGTTGGGCACTCTGGGGGTGGAGGTCTGTGACCTGTGGATGTTGAAGTGGATGATTGAGTGATTGGTCCTGGTGAGTTCTTTTGTGATTCTACCTCATGCGATCACTAGAGCTGAAGATGGCATCTGGCCTGTAGCCTATGGGGTTATGGATAAGGTGGGTGAGTCCGATGTTCATGCTGTGTTGATGTCATTGTAGTAGTCAATATGAAAGTTGAGGTCACCAAGGAAATTGTTGTCAAAGTCATTGGCGAAACGGGCGATGAAGTTGGTGATGAAGTGCAGAAGGCTGGACATGGTTGTGGAGGACTATTGTTGAAGGTGCCCCTGATGGAGGTTTTGCTGTCTGTTTGGAGTCAGAGGTTGAGGTGTTACATGACTGAGGTAATGTTGTCATTTGTAGTGCTGCATTTGATGAATTCCTTATGTGTGCTGGTGATTCCTCCACCAGACTCGTTGAAGCAATTGCCATGGGTGATCTAGTTCCTTTGCGTATTGTGATGGCGATGTCGGGTGCGAAAGTGGGCTTGAGCCAGATCTCAGTGAGGAAGAAGATGTCAGGTGTGAGGGTGGAGATGAGGTCCCAAATCTTTGTGGTGTTTTGTTATAGTGAGCGTGTGTAGGGGAAGGTGCATGTGAATTGGTGTTTTTGTTCAGGTGGTGACTGTGATGTGTTCAGGGTGTCGCTGGTTGGTGAGCCGTGTGTGCTGTGGCAGGTGAAGTGGCAATGGGTGCAAGTGAAAGGTTTTACTGTGGAACATGGTTCAGCACAGCAGCAGTGTTTGTTGCAGTGTCCGGGTTCAAGAGTGTTGAGATCAATGATGGTGTATCCACAGGGATGCGGGTGGGGGGCAGGGGTCATGGCCCTGGGCGTTATCCAGGCACGATCTGGCACAGATGGGGTTGCCTTTGGCATGCCACTGGCACCCCGCTACATGGACGTGCTGTGGTCTGCGTTAAGTAGGTCCTGGGATGGGCAGGGCGTCTGTTGGCGAAAAGAATGATGGGCAGGAAAAGCTGGGCTGAAAAACCTGGCTTGCGGACGTGTCACTTGGTCAGACGGTGGCAACTGCAATCGGGCTGTAACAAGCTTGAACTGGCAGCCACAGGCAAGTGGCAGGCTTTGTGCCCAGGTGCATACTTGTTAGAATTCATTTTTGGGGAGGGTTTTGAAGTAAATATGTCAGTAAATGTGTCTAGGAATATATACTTGCTCTTACTCTGCAGGTATAACTTTGTCCTTACACTTCTAGAATATATACATTGCTCTGAAGCCAGTACATATTTACACAAACATTTGTACTGCTTGACAAGTGCAAAACTCACTCAAATGATATCTTGCTCTGTTTAGCTAGCCCAAATGACAATGCAGATTAAATAGCTACAATCTGTTTAACCAGTCTGAATTTATAAAACAATAATATTTTATCTACAAGGCTGTACCAATTGAAAACAATCAATTTTATGGGACACACAGTCCCTGAAAGGAAATAGGCTAACAAGATTACAGTGTTTCTAGGACAAACCTTTATGTGAAGTTGTTAACATACATGGCATAATGTTTTCAATTAGCCGAGTAAACCCTGTTTGCCCCACAAAGTAACTTTGACTTATAAACTCCAATGCTAAAACATTTTGGATGGATCCACATAGTTCTGTTAATGTAATATTCTTTTCCCCATGGCACCATAAAGTAAATACAATTTACAAAACAAAATCCAAAGCACTTCTGCTTCATGCTGATGTAGGATGGAATCAATGATTTCAAAGCTGCCGAGTGCCACAATTTGGCTAACAAAAATATTGATTTTTGCTTCCTTAATTTCATAATTCCTTCTGCTACACATTGCAACTATATATAAACATCAGCGCTACACTTTTTTTTAACTACGTTTGTATTTATATAGTACTATCAGCTTTAAGCTGTCGAATCGGAAATGTGTGATTAAGGAGACATTCAGTGATCTTAGTCTCATTTAAAGATAATTTTGCATGTAATCAGCTAATCGGGGAATACTAACTATCCCGTTTGCCTATGGCAGAAATGTGGCACATCCACTTGTTTAGTCGAAGCAAATTAAGGTATTCAAGTGGGGTTGTGAAAGCATATTTTTTCTCATAGAAACATCTGATTATGCTATTGCAGTGCCAGTAAATTGAAGTAGCAAGACTGCTTTAGTACAAGATCGCATTAATCACTCATTGAACAACCAGCAATTATGTCTTGGGTAAAGGGCATTACATTTAAAATTCTAAGATTTTTTTTTTCAAAGATGGCTTCAGTGTATTCCGCATGATGGGCATCTTTGAATTGTTTCCTTCAAACAAGAAAATTCCCTCAGAGATAACTGCAGTGCATGCACGAGTACAATACAGCAACCATTTAGACGAAAGCAAACATCTACAAAGGTTTTACAGGCAAGACCTATTGGCTTTGCCAATGTTTGTTTTAAATCTTTTTTATGTATTTATTATGCAGAAATGTAGTATTAATCACTGCCATTATATTTTATAAAGAATAGAAACAGTGGAAAAAGAGTGGAAATATCATGTGGAAAATTCACCAGATTAAAAAAGACACTTGATAAAATACTCCAGTGTTTTATAAGGAGTATAGATTGTACTCTTTACTTCTTAATTCCACTGCTTCTACATATTATGACGGAGCCTGATCCCTGAAAACAGAAATATATCATGCTGCTACATCTAACACCCTTATCTTGGGAAAATTACATGGTCCCAAATCTTGACAAATCGTTTTAGCCTATTCATTATTGCAAAAAACAGCACACATAAGGGGAACCTTCTGCAGCCTAATTAAAGAATGCCATTGACAATTGCCAATGGGCACTTTATTGGTCTGTCCTGCCCATCAGTGATCTACATTATAGCAGTTTTTTAATTAAAGGTGAAGGAATTCGAAATGAAGGGCCTGATTTATATTTCGACAGAGGGGTTACTATTTCACAATGGCGACAGATATCCCATCCGCCAAAATCTAAATCCCACAGGAAACGATGGGATTTAGATTTTGGTGGATGGGATATCTGTCACTGTTCTGACGGAGTAACCTCTCTGCCGAGATATAAATCAGGCCCTAAGTTTACCAGTGGTCAAAAACAGACCTTCAAAATCTTTCCAGCTGGAAACAAGAGCAGAACATATGAAGGCAGTGTCCTTTTTCACTATGAGAACATTTCTGAAAAATAAAAGCAGTGTAAGAGGTAAATGTAAAAGTTAAATGTATAGCACAAGAGATGTGTGTAGTGCAGACTTCAAATATCATAAAACTGCATGCACTTGAGATCGGTAGTATAGACTGCTCTGTGGGCCAGGAAACTAACCTCTGAATATTCAACATCACTATTTGATGAAATTATACAAATGATTGTTACATTTGATGTTACATTAATGGTTATTTGACTCACTCTTTAAAACAATTAAGGTGGCACATTTTTTTTCAAATTTGAATGTTGGGCCATGTTTATTCCATCCTGTGTCTGGAATATGTAGACTAGGGGCAGAGGGAATATTTCATTCTGGCCAGAATTGGAGGAATTTGGCAACTCAGTTCCAACCAAATTCTGCCAATTGGCATGTGGCAGATTTTTTTCCTGTTGGGCTTCAGAAATACGAGCACTACCAAGATCTGGCATCCCTAAGTGCCATTTTCTAACACGTTTAGTCAGGGCAAGTTGTGAGCAGTCAAGGTCAGAGGGCAGTAAGGTAAGGTTTCTTAAGACCAAACCATACACTGCTTTATGCACTATGCATGGGGCGCTAGATAGAGACAGTGTTTGATTCGAGACCAAGTGCAGTGGCTTAAGGTTGAGTGTATAGAGGTTGAAACATGAAGGGCAGTGTAATCTGTCACTCTTTCTAGTTTATGATGATGTGTCTTCAGCAGAACAAATGCAAGAATGCTCAGCACTCCATAATTATTTCCTTTGTGACAATCACTCAAAGTCCTACAGGTGAAGATTATTTCTGAGATGACCACAGCATTCTCAAATGTCTGGAACAGTGTTTAGACAAACTATTGAAAACAAAAAAATTGTTTCAAGTATATCAAGGTCAAAAAGTTTGTGAGGGTATGTTTCTATAGTTAAGCAACTTTTTACTATATATAACTCCCTCTCTTTATATATTTATACATATATAATCAGGTACGTAGTTGTGGAGTTCAGAATAGTACATCTATATTTACCTATTTGCACTTACCGCCTTGATATTTTGGTCCTTGAAATGTTTGACACAATATTCTGTCCACACAATATTTTAGTTTCTGATATTCCGTCAGTGATCCATCTGGAACAGAGCAGTAGTCCTATGATTTGACAGAGTGTGGTTGAATGCAATTACTAGTGGGTTCAAAAGGTAGGTGTTCCTCACATTTAGGTTTTGTATATTTTGTATAACAATGCTGCCACACGTTTTAGGTGACCGCTAAACAGCCAAGAGCATATTGTCCACTGGGCCTAGAAAAACAATTGGCTGCATACAGTGAGCTTTATTCCAACCATTATGTGGAGGCTAGAGCACTGCACTTCAAATTAACAAGAACACTAAATTTCATGCTATCAAACTACTATTCCGTTGCAGAAGTATTAGTTGCTTCACTGCAGCAGCACTATATTTCCGCTACTTGTAGCCACAGCAGCTTTACTCGCAAATTCTACACAAAACCACCACCATTTAAAAACAAACATTGGCAAAGCCATTATGTATGGCATATAAGTAAAGTGTGTCCTTAGTGATTGTTTGCATATGCAGTATGTGGATAGCAGAGAGACTGCATTTTTAACTGTTTCCTAAGTTGGGGCAGTGTTAATTTAATGGAGAGAAGAGTGAATATGTGGATCGATGTGTAGATAAGTGGGTGAGAAAATGAAGATGACTCATGCTGCAGCATTTCAGGTATGCTCTAAACAAGTTTGACAGATCTTTTAATCCTAACTAAGGGGTAAGAGAAAGTTAACATCACAGTTCAATCAACATTTAAATTTAGCAGTATGATGAATTTGACCACACAAGAAAAATCCAAGTCAAAATAATGCTGAAGGCTTTATTACAAGCACAAACTCAGATTCATGTAAATGACTTTCAATATAAGATTATACAAATATAATATTACCATTGGATATCAAAGTCCTTGAAACAAACAAAGCTTCATCAGTATAATACATAATAAACACTCAATGCTATACACAACAATATGAGTAGGATATTATGCTCAGTAAACAAACACTCTCAAAATCTTCTAAGCATGAAGGCAATCTAAAATCACCTAGGTGAGTTGATTAAGCAGAGGAAATCCATAGACAGTGACAAGCCCCTAACTAACATTTGCTGGGCTACAACACTTAGAGACAGCAATTAAAAAGAAAATAAAGGACAACAAGAATTTGTAAAAACAACATCTGGGGCAAAACAGAGCTAACTAAAGTTGGCAAAAGGTAAGTAAAAAGGGAAGGTGTCAGCATTTCAGAAGCTAGATCAAGAGTCTTCTCATTGGGTTGGGAAAAATTCTATGTCTTCTCTCAGCAAGCATTAGGAAGGTGAGTGCAAAGAGGTCTGTACCTCTGAAAGTCCAAAGGGTGTCTCTTTCAGTTCAAATGAGGTCTGCCCCAAATCAAACTCAGGAACGGTAAACTAAACTCCAAAGTGAAAGATGATTTGTCCATTAATCATGCTACATGGATCAGAAGGGTTAATTGTCCAATCATAGCACATCATGCAACATACATCTGCAACTTCAGGAAAAATTCCCACTACCGTCATATAAAAGCATTCATCTTCGCTCTCCTGTATGATTTTGCAGCAACTTACAATGTTCATGTTCTTTGTTTCTCAATAAACCAGCTCCAAGGTTACTGTCTCAGTTTCTCTATGATTATGACAATACCACATCTGTTTCCAAACTAACATTTTATTGCAATGACATCTGGAAAGAAATGTCATTTTACCAAAAGAAAACATCTTTCTCAGGGTCTGAGAGTCTGAGGCCTAGCAAATCAATATGACTAAACTAAAGCATAATAGAATTAAAATGGCACACTTTATTCTTGTTAAACAAAATGCATATAAATGTCATAATTGTAAATTCATCATCAATAAATCTTGTTATAATTCACGTTACAGTAAGTTTCAATGGTCAAAACCTAATACATTTCAATAGGTATAATGGGGAACTAAAATGTTCAACATTAGCTTATGACATTTAAATCACTTTTATAGAGAAATTCATTATCCTTTCAGTAAAATCTATCCTATAACATCATAAGGAAACACACAAAATCAAAACGAATAGTTAAACTTAGATTAAAATAACTACCACATCACATTAGATCATTAGTACACAGAGGATGCACTTCAATATAGGTTTTCAGTGCACTGCGTTGCAATTAACTTGTTAGCATTTCACATGACATAATGAAAACTTTTCATATGTAGATCATCATTGTGACACAAAAGGTAACAGCCAAATCTCAGCTACACCTCTCACTACTCATACAGAAGATGCTGAAAAGCCACACCACCAATCTCCATCATCCTCGACTCAAATGAATACCCAGCAAAGAACAGCAAAACATATGTGAGCTAAATAACTAGTCAGGAAGGCTTGATCGCCACACATTTCTCTCCACATTTTGTCATTTATGGAGGTTTCACTTCTCTGGGGAGTGTAGGCATCTCTCACATTTTGAGCACAATGCTTCTCAAAGGCAGGAAAGGGAGCAGAGCTGACAAAGCAACTGATTACTGTGTAACAGGTAAATCTCCCTTTCTTCAGATGTGATATTTTCATTATACTAAACCCTTGACCACGGAACCTTCACTGTTTCATTTCTGATCAAGACTGAGGATTCTTCTCATATAGTTGCGTCCTAGGTTGTAAACACTGGGTTTTATACATTTAATGACATTCCGGAAGGTTCACTGCACCGCAATGCTAAAAGTGTTATTTTTCTGAGTGAATTTTGTGCAACATTTTTCTTCCTCACCACTGTTATTGCATAATAAATCTTATATTTTGCAAGATTGACAATAATAGTGTAATTCTGGTGAACGGCCTGGAATAGCATAGACTATCTGTAACAACTGATAAATGGCTTGGAATCATTTTCATACATGAGCTGCATCCCCCCGAATTCAGGAAATTATAATATATCTATAAGCCTCCATATTTCAAAATAAATAATCAAAATGTGTCTCACTGTGGATTGCAGTTGCTTACTTTATTTCATAAATATATTGTTGCTTTACCTGCAGATGCTTGTTCAGTAATTCATTAACGATATATAATTTGATATCGCATAAAATGTTAAATAACAGACTTGTGCCTTAATAAATATAATAGATGTAATTTTAACTTTATAGACACGATGTCTGCCTGCTGTGGGATTTTCTCTACTTCACTAGTGCCGTACTTTCTACGCCTTTTTAGGTCGAGCATAGCAGCGTGCAAGCGCAGCTTTTTTCCGACTTGTTGGTATGTATCTGGGCTTTTAACCACACCCACTGCGTTTCCTTTTCAAAAATCCTTTGTTTTCGTTGGTAAGTGCTTTACATTTGTCCCTCCTTAGGGCGGTTTTGTTACATCCTTGGTCACCAACCCTGTTACATGGAAATTTGCACTATTACCAATAACTTTGACTGCGAGCGAACTTCTTTTTCCACTTGTCTCTACCTTTCGCGCTCACGGTGGCACTTTGAATCAGCTCACTTATTTCAACAGTTTTACTTTTTATTTTCAGTTTGTGTGGCAAGAAAGTTACAGTTAGAAATTTACAACGCTAATAGTTGTAACTCAAGCAAACGCAAGAACTATTGCATTGCAAATGCTTGTTCCTCTTATTGTCTTTTGTCTAATGTACTTACTGTCTTTCCAGTTTACAAAGAAACGTTTAAGAAAACAGTCCATTAGCCAACATTGGAACACACTGGCCGAAAAACAAGGGGATTGGATCACACAACGTGATTCCTGGAAGTGCTAATTAAGGAATGGTCGCTGGCTTAGGCTTGGGTTTACTGGTGCCTTAAATAGCTTAAGAATTGAATCATTGGTATTTGACAAAGTCAGACTGTGGTAAACAGTTGTTTATTATGAGAACGTTTATTACAAGAACTTCAAAAGACTACGCTGCTTTAATACATAACCACTACAGCCTATATTTAGCACAGTACTCAAATTAACAACACACCACCTGATCATCAAAGCTCACAACCTAAAAAGATAACACTACAAATATGCAACACATCTATCCACCACAAAAATAATACAATAACAGAAAACAGAAAAACACTGAAACATATATAACCCCTTGTTAGAAATGGGGTCTTTGGTTGACAGTCAGGTTACCCCCTGTTCAAGCAAGGAGCCTCACTCTAGTCAGGGTAAAAGAGAATCACCCTCAGCTAACCCCTGCCTACCCCCTTCGTAGTTTGGCAGAGCAGTAGGCTTAACTTCAGAGTGTTAGGGGTAAGGTATTTGTACCAACACACACAGTAACTCAAGGAAAACACTACAAAATGACACAACACAGGCTTAGAAAAATAGAAAATATTTATCTAAACAAAACAAGACCAAAACAACAAAAATCCTCAATACACAAGTCAAGTTTATCAATTAAAAAGCAAAAAGAGTCTTTATGTAGTTTAAAACACACACTAACACTGTTAGCGTGAAAATGTACCCTGGGTGCATCAAAAATAACCCTCCACGGGCGAGTGTGCATCACAAAGTGCTTGTAATGCGTTGAGTTCACTCACGAGCGAGACCTTGCATCGTTTCTCCTTTCGTCGGTTCGAGGCACGTTGTTTCTTCACTCCGCAAGAGAGCGATGTGTCGATCCAATCAGCACTCTCGGGTCGGGCAGGCCTTCCGTTGTTTTTACACACCTATCGGTGTTTGCGTTGGAAATCCAGACGCACGTTGATCCAAAAACCACGCAGCGGGGGTTGCGATCTCACCAGCCTCCGTCAGCGAGGCTGTGTGTCGTTTCTCCAGCTCCGTGGGTCGATTCTTCGGTCGCATTGCAGGTGAGTGTCGATTTTCACCAATGAAGCCGGCGGTACATAGATTTTTCAGCCGCAGATCGGAGTCACGTCGATCTTTTCCCCACACGCCATTCTGTGCGTGGATTTCTTCCTCTTAGGCTGCCAGCTTCTCCTTTCAGGGTCCCAGGAACTGGATGGACACCACATGGCAGAGTAGGACTCTCTCCAGAGACTCCAGGTGCTGGCAGAGAGAAGTCTTTGCTGTCCCTCAGAATTCAAACAACAGGAGGCAAGCTCTAAATCAAGCCCTTGGAGATCTTCACATGATGGAAGGCACACAAAGTCCAGTCTTTGCCCTCTTACTCTGTCAGAAGCAGCAACTGAAGGATAGCTCCACAAATCACAGTCACAGGCAGGGCAGCTCTTCTTCCTCATCTCTTCAGCTCTTCTCCAGGCAGAGGTTCCTCTTGGTTTCCAGAAGTGTTCTAAAGTCTTTGGTTTTGGGTGCCCTTCTTATACCCAATTTCTCCTTTAATGTAGGCCTACTTCAAAGCAAAGTCTCTTTTGAATGTGAAATCCTGCCTTGCCCAGGGCAGGCCCCAGACACTCACATGGGGGTTGGAGACTGCATTGTGTGAGGGCAGGCACAGCTCTTTCAGGTGTAAGTGACCACTCCTCCGCTCCTCCCTAGCACAGGTGTCTCATCAGGATATGCAGGCTACTCCCCAGCTCCCTTTGTGTCTCTGTGCAGTGTGAGGTACAACCAGCCCAACTGTCAAACTGACCCAGACAGGAAATCCACAAACAGGCAGAGTCACAGAAATGGTATAAGCAAGAAAATGCTCACTTTCTAAAAGTGGCATTTTCAAACACACAATCTTAAAATCAACTTTACTAAAAGATGTATTTTTAAATTGTGAGCTCAGAGACCCCAAACTCCACATGTTCTTCCGCTCCCAAAGGGAATCTACACTTTAATCCAATTTAAAGGTAGCCCCCAGGTTAACCTATGAGAGGGACAGGCCTTGCAACAGTGAAAAACGATTGTAGCAATATTTCACTGTTAGGACATATAAAACACATTACTATATGTCCGACCTTAACCATACACAGCAGTCTGCCCTTGGGGCTACCTAGGGCCTACCTTATGGGTGTCTGACATGTAAGAAAAAGGAAGGTTTAGGCCTGGCAAGTGGGTACACTTGCCAAGTCGAATTTACAGTTAAAACTGCACACACAGACACTGCAGTGGCAGGTCTGAGACATGATTACAGAGCTACTTATGTGGGTGGCACAACGCGTGCAGCAGACCCACTAGTAGCATTTGATTTACAGGCCCTGGCACCTCTAGTGCACGTTACTAGGGACTTACTAGTGAATCAAATATGCCAATCATGGATAAGCCAATTACATACACATTTTGTAAAGGAGCACTTGCACTTTAGCACTGGTTAGCAGTGGTAAAGTTCCCAGAGTAACAAAAACAGCAAATTCAGAGTCCAGCACACATCAACAACCTGGGGAACAGAGGCAAAAAGTTAAGGGAGACCACACCGAGGATGAAAAGTCTAACACCCCTTCACTGATATGCCTTTTTTCCCACTGTGCTAAGCCTTTTTTGGCTATTAGGGGTACTTCGCACTTAGGCCTCTATAACTGTTTGTCCACATAAGCTACCCATGGCAAATGTGTCTCCTTTATCCAACATCCTGGGAATTCTAAAGGTACCCAGGGTTTGTGGATTCTACTGGAGGGGATTGAAGAATTAACCAAACTATAGCTAAATTTTGTTGTTTTGGTGGGAAAAAGGAGGAAAATGTGCTGCAGAAGAAAGCATCCTTTTCCCTGCAAATGGCATCAATGAAAGGGTTGTGGTCCTAAAATCACCATCTTCCTAGATTTCAGGAAAAGGCAAACCAGAGTCAGCAAACTAAATTTTTTAACACAGTTTTGGCATTTTACTGGGACGTAACCCATTTTTCCTATTTTTTGTGCTCTCATCCTCCTTCTGGTTAGTGTTAGAAATGGGTGTAAACCAGTGGTGGATCTCAGAAAGCTATTCATTTCTGAAAAGTAAATAAGGTTCTCAATTCAGCAAGTGGCCATTTGTGTAGATCCTTCAAAGTTTTCCTATAGAAACTAACAGTTGAAATGAAAATATATTGAAATTGAGTAGGAAAAAACAGCAATTTGTGCCTACGTTTTCATCTTTACCTTCTTCTAACTATGGCAGATTTTTTAAAGCAATATACCGCTACATCCGCTGGACCCTTCTGGCTGTGGGGGATATATAGGGCTTGTAGGTTCATCAAGAACCTGAGGTACCCAGAGCCAATAACTGAGCTGCACCTTGCAATGGTTTTTCAATGTGTACCTCATATACAGCAATTCATGTGGTAAAAAAAAGGGAAAAATAGGTATCAAGGAAACCTATGTATTTCCCAAATTAGCACATAATATGGAGCTTAGAAGCAGTTGTTATGTGCACATATCTGAATTTGTGGGTGCCCATACTAACGTGAATTAGAGGGAATTTCTCAAAATGAATTCTTTTTACACACTGTCCTACAATTGGAAGGCGCAAATGCTGAGTAAGATAATCAGCAGTAACAGTTTTTCTACTATTCCTGGTTACCTTTAGGTTTCCCACTAAAAATGGTACCTCACTTGTGTGGGTAGGCATGGTGCCCTTGACCGGAAACAGCCCAAAATGCAATATGAACACATCACATTTTTCCACCCAAAACTAACTCTTTTTTTGCAATGGGCCTAGCTGTGGGGTTTGTGCCCTAGCTCAGCTGGAACCTAGGGAAACCTAGCAAACCTGTTTGTGTTTTAAAACTAGACACCAAGAGGAATCCAGGATGGGATGATGTGTGGCTCTCACGAGGTTCTGTTACCCAGAATCCATTGCAAACCTCAAAACTTGTCTAAAAACACATTTTCCTCACATTTCTGTGGTGTAAAGTTCTGAGATCTGAGGGGAGTCACAAGCTTCCTTCTACCTAGCATTCCCTCAAGTCTCTCGATAAAAATTGTACCTCACTTGTGTGGGTAGGCCTAGTGCCCATGACAGGAAATGGCCCAAAACGCAATGCAAATTTATCACAGTTTTTCACTGAAAACTGACCCTTTTTTTTGCAATGTGCTTAGCTGTGGATTTTGAGCCCTAACTCAGCTGGCACCTATGGAAACCTAGCAAATGTGTAATTGTTTTAAAACTAGACACCCAGATGAATCCAGGATAGGGTGACTTATGTGGGTCTCACCAGTTTCTGCTACCCAGAATCCCTTGCAAACCTTAAAATTTGTCTTAAAAACGCACTTTCCTCACATTTCTATGATGGAATGTTCTGGGATCTGAGAGGAGCCACAAACGTTTTCCACCCAGCATTCTCCCAAGTCTCCCATTAAAAATGATACCTCGCTTGTGTGGGTAGACCTAGTGCCTGTGGCAGGAAACAGCCCAAAACGCAATGTGGGCACATCACATTTTCCCACTGAAAACTGACCCTTTTTTTACAATGTGCGTAGCTGTGGAATTAAGGGCCGTAGATCAGCTGGCAACTAGGGAAACCTAGCAAACCTGTATGTTTTCGAAAACTAGACACTCTGGGGGAATCCAGGATGGGGTGGCTTGTGTTGCTATCATCAGGTTCTGCTATCCAGAATCCCTTCCAAACCTCAAAATATGCTTAGAAAACACATTTTCCTCATATTTCTGTGATGGATAGTTCTGGAATCTGAGGGAGCCACAAACTTCCTTTCACCCAGCATTCTTCCCTGTCTCCTAATAAAAATGGCATCTCACTTGTGTGGGTAGGCCTAGTGCCTGCGACAGGAAACGGCACAAAACACAACGTGGGCACATCACAATTTTCCACTGAAAACTGACCCTTTTTTCCAGTGTGCCTAGCTGTGGATTTTGGGCCCTTGCTCAGCCAAGTACCTAGGAAACCCTAGCAAACCTGTACATTTTTAAAAACTAGTCACCCAGGGGAATCCAAGATAGGGTGGCTTGTGTGGCTCTCACCAGGTTCTGCTACACAGAATGTCTTCCTCAAAATATGTCTAAAGAAAAACACATTTACCTCACATTTCTGTGATGGAAAGTTCTGGAATCTGTGGGGAGGCACAAACTTCCTTCCACCCATCATTCCTTCAAGTCTCCCGATAAAAATGGTACCTCACTTGTTTGTGTAGGTGCAGTGCCTGCAACAGGAAATGGCCCAAAATGTATTGTGGAGACATACAAATTATTCATCACAAAACAACCTGGTTTTGCAAGGGTGTAACCTGCATTTTTGGTCCTGAGCCAATCTAGGGAAACCTGCCATACCCAGACATTTCTGAAAACTAGACACCATGAGAGTCCAGGACGATGTGACCTGTATTCATCCCCCAAAGTTTTCTTACCCAGAATCCCCTGCAAATCTCAAATTTGGTTATAAAGTCACTCTTTCCTAAGGTTTCTGTGGTGAAATGTTGTGAGATCACCACACTGGCACAAATTTCCTACCACTCAGCGTTCCCCATGGTCTCCCTATAAAAATGCAGCTGCAACAGGTAAGGGCCATAAACATGTAGATTCCCCTTTTAGACCCACTTTGGTTCCCCCTGAGGTTATCATTTTATACATGTTTAGGTTGCCTCTGTTTTGGGCATCCACACAAGTGAGGTATCATTTTTATCGGGAGAGTGAGGGGAATGCTGGGTGGTGTGTGCCTGTGCAGTGATCCTACAACTTTCCCACACATAAATGTGAGGAAAATTGTACTTTTTAGCTAAATGTGAGGTTTGCAGGGGGGATCAGAGTAAAAAAATGCTGGGGGATCCATGCAAGCCACACCACCAGCCAAATGCCAGTCCACTCACACTGCCAGCCAAGTGCAAGTCCAAACACACAGCCAGCAAAATGTCTGTACAAACTCCACCAGTCAAACGCCAGTACACGCAGACTTTCAGCCAAACTCCAGTTCATACACACACTGAAACTTTCCCTGGTATCTAGTGGTTTTCTGCTCCCATTGGGGGCAGATGAGCCTAAAAATATCGCTAATATGCCCCCAGTCAGGGCAGAAATGTCCAAAATGTGCACCCACAAAAAGGGGAGCTACCCTTGCCTATGGGGCTGCTCCCTGACATGCCCATAAACATCGCTGGTGCCTAGCGGGCTTTCTGCATAACCACCATCTGCCCCCCTGTGGGGCAGAAAGACTGTGCCCATTTTTGGGAGGGGGCATCGGCATGCCCATCGTGGGCAACCCCCACCCCTATACTTTAAAAGAAAATATATATATACATACAGGGAGTGCAGAATTATTAGGCAAGTTGTATTTTTGAGGATTAATTTTATTATTGAACAACAACCATGTTCTCAATGAACCCAAACAACTCATTAATATCAAAGCTGAATATTTTTGGAAGTAGTTTTTAGTTTGTTTTTAGTTTTAGCTATGTTAGGGGGATATCTGTGTGTGCAGGTGACTATCACTGTGCATAATTATTAGGCAACTTAACAAAAAAAAATATATACCCATTTCAATTATTTATTATTACCAGTGAAACCAATATAACATCTCAACATTCACAAATATACATTTCTGACATTCAAAAACAAAACAAAAACAAATCAGTGACCAATATAGCCACCTTTCTTTGCAAGGACACTCAAAAGCCTGCCATCCATGGATTCTGTCAGTGTTTTGATCTGTTCACCATCAACATTGCGTGCAGCAGCAACCACAGCCTCCCAGACACTGTTCAGAGAGGTGTACTGTTTTCCCTCCTTGTAAATCTCACATTTGATGATGGACCACAGGTTCTCAATGGGGTTCAGATCAGGTGAACAAGGAGGCCATGTCATTAGATTTCCTTCTTTTATACCCTTTCTTTCCAGCCACGCTGTGGAGTACTTGGACGCGTGTGATGGAGCATTGTCCTGCATGAAAATCATGTTTTTCTTGAAGGATGCAGACTTCTTCGTGAACCACTGCTTGAAGAAGGTGTCTTCCAGGAACTGGCAGTAGGACTGGGAGTTGAGCTTGACTCCATCCTCAACCCGAAAAGGCCCCACAAGCTCATCTTTGATGATACCAGCCCAAACCAGTACTCCACCTCCACCTTGCTGGCGTCTGAGTCGGACTGGAGCTCTCTGCCCTTTACCAATCCAGCCACGGGCCCATCCATCTGGCCCATCAAGACTCACTCTCATTTCATCAGTCCATAAAACCTTAGAAAAATCAGTCTTGAGATATTTCTTGGCCCAGTCTTGACGTTTCTGCTTGTGTGTCTTGTTCAGTGGTGGTCGTCTTTCAGCCTTTCTTACCTTGGCCATATCTCTGAGTATTGCACACCTTGTGCTTTTGGGCACTCCAGTGATGTTGCAGCTCTGAAATATGGCCAAACTGGTGGCAAGTGGCATCGTGGCAACTGCACGCTTGACTTTTCTCAGTTCATGGGCAGTTATTTTGCGCCTTGGTTTTTCCACACGCTTCTTGCGACCCTGTTGACTATTTTGAATGAAACGCTTGATTGTTCAATGATCACGCTTCAGAAGCTTTGCAATTTTAAGAGTGCTGCATCCCTCTGCAAGATATCTCACTATTTTTGACTTTTCTGAGCCTGTCAAGTCCTTCTTTTGACCCATTTTGCCAAAGGAAAGGAAGTTGCCTAATATTTATGCACACCTGATATAGGGTGTTGATGTCATTAGACCACACCCCTTCTCATTACAGAGATGCACATCACCTAATATGCTTAATTGGTAGTAGGCTTTCGAGCCTATACAGCTTGGAGTAAGACAACATGCATAAAGAGGATGATGTGGTCAAAATACTCATTTGCCTAATAATTCTGCACTATCTATATATATATATATATATATATATATATGTCAAAAGAAAAGGTTCAATAGGCACTCCAAAACAACCGTAGTCTTTAATTTTCGGCTTTCAGAATCATAACAGATGGTAAACAGAGAAAACTTGCTACCACAGCAAAACCTGTTTCGACCAATACGGTCTTCTTCAATAGCCTCAAACGTTACAAAGCTCCCCCCCCCCAATAGAAATAACCTTTCCAAATACTGGACATAGCAAAAAAACTCTACAATGAAAAAATATATAACCAAAATCCATATTAGATCTATACCATTTACATTACATTTTTACATCTTTTAACTACTCTTCTCCTTTCGAAACAAAAAATATATATGAACAACTAAAGAATAAATAATAACTAGGGGTCAGATGTAGGAAGGCATTAGCGCCTCGCAAACAGCGAAAAATGCCATTTGCGAGGCGCTAATGCCCTCACGCGATGCTGAAACACATCTTGCGAGTCGGTACCGACTCGCAAAATGTGTTTCAGACTCGCAAATAGGAAGGGGCGTTCCCTACCTATTTGCGAGTCGCACCGCGATGTAGGGTTGATTTGTGACCGCGAAAGCGGTCGCAAATCAACCCGCAGTTACCATCCACTTCAAGTGGATGGTAACTCATTCGCAAACGGGAAGGGGTCCCCATGGGACCCCTTCCCCTTTGTGAATGCTCACAATAATGTTTTTTCAGAGCAGGCAGTGGTCCTATGGACCACTGCCTACTCTGAAAAACACCGAAACAAAAAGGTTTTGGTATTTCTTTCTATTTGCAGCTCGTTTTCCTTTAAGGAAAACGGGCTGCAAAGAGAAAAAAAAAACTGCTTTATTTAAAAGCAGTCACGGACATGGTGGCCTGCTGTCTCCAGCAGGCCACCATCCCCGTGAGTGCCTAGACTCGCTATGGGGTCGCAAACTGCGACCCACCTCATAAATATTTATGAGGTGGGTCTTTGCGACCCCATAGCGAGTCGCAGAAGGTGTCTTAGACACCTTTCTGCATACCAATTTGCGAGTTGGAAATTGCGAGTCGGAAGGACTCGCAATTTGCAACTCGCAAATTGGTTTCTACCTACATCTGACCCTAGGTCCTTTAAAAACAAATAAAAATGAACAAAAACATTATTAAACAAAATATATATAGTTTTTTAAATATATAGCGGGGATGTAATTCAATTCGTAACAAAAATAGCGTTAATGATCTTTTTTCTCAAATGTTCTACTTCAACAACTTATTCCCATTCTGGCCTAGTGGCCCTTCGAAACCAATCACATTCTAAGGAGGGCCAGCAAACAGAAATTCTAAATTGAAAAGCAAGCTATAAAAATTCTTTCAAAAATCTCCAAACACTTCCCTTCTTCAAATCCCAGAAAAACCTTCATCTGAGCAAATCAAAACATGGCATATGGCATAGTTGGTTCAGTAAATAGTTACCCTAACTGTACATAAAGTTCTTCATCCTTATTCAAATGCCATGGATGTCTACTGTTAGCCGAATGATATATTCAGATTCCATCCTTCTCAAAATCCGCTCCCTGTCACCCCCCCTTGGGGTTGGTAACACCTTGTCAATTCCACAAAATGACATACTCTCAACTTTTCCTTGTTGTACTAGATTACAAGGGTGTGCTACTGGATAGGTTACATCATTATTCCTGATAGCTCGCCAATGTTCCAAAATCCATCTCTTCTAAGGAAAAATCGTACTACCTACATATTGTAGACCACATGAGCATCTTATTACATTTAAGGCACATTCAGAGTTACAATTCAAAAATGTCTTAATCTTAACTGATTCTCCTGTGGGTAAGATGTACTCCTTACAGTTTGTGCTATTTCTAATACACTGTTTCCTGCCACACTTTTTCTAAACAATTTAGTTTGTAAAGTTCCGCCCTCAACTATAACATCTACATCTAGAAACTCCATGAGTTGTTTGTGAGTTTTATACGTGAAGTTGAGATTGAGATCATTGTGAGTAAGCCAAGTTAAAAGTCTTTTAGAATTGCCTTCAGGCCATTCCAAATCATGAAAATATAATCGATATACCTTGTCCAAAAAGTTATATGTTTGCACCACTCTTCATTTTTATCTACCATCACGTGTCTTGTCTCCCACCATCCCATGAGTAAAAAGGCATAGCTTGGAGCAAAGGAACTTCCCATCGCAGTCCCAGTGGTTTGCCTATACCACTGGTCTTCAAATAAAAAGAAATTGTTTTCCAGACAAAACCTCAACATTTTCAGAAGCAATTTGGAATGTTCATAAACTCTTATGGGCTTATCCCTGAAAAAATGCTCACAAGCTTGAATGCCTAAATCATGTGGGATGCATGCGTACAACAACACTACATCTACTGTAACCATGATATATCTTTCCACTGTATATTCTGTACCTTTGTAATAAAATCCTTACTGTCTCTATAATATAATGCCAGACTGAATACATATGGGCGAAGGAAGTGATTGAGATAAATAGAGGCATTTTCCAAAAGACTGCCCCTTGCTGATACTATTGGTCTGCCCGGAGGATTGTCCATATCCTAAGTATCTTTGGCAGCATATAAAAACAAGGTGCTAGCGGCTTCTTCACTATCAAAAATCTTAACTCGTCATCTGTAAGTAGGCCCAAATTGTAACTGTCCATTAACAAATCATGAAATTATGTCAAAGAAGTCCGATAAATCAACAATGTTGACTTCTCATAACAACCAGAGAGTAATAGTTGTCTTCTCGCTTCCTTTTGATATTTTCCCAGATCCCATAGTACTACGTTCCCACCTTTTCCAGTTGGTTTGATCACAAAAGAAGTTGCCTGTTTAGTGAGACCAAAGCAGCTCTCTGTCCTGGTATTAAATTACTCGCATATCTTGTCCTGCTTATTTTCCACATTTTCATCAAATCAAAACTCACCACCTCATGGACATCATTTCATGATTTGCTAATGGACAGTTACAATTTGGGCCTACTTACAGATGATGAGTTAAGATTTTATTACAAAGATACAGAATATACAGTGGAAAGACAACTGTATCATGGTTACAATAGATGTAGTGTCGTTGCACACATGCATCCCACATGATTTAGGCATTCAAGCTTGTGAGCATTTTTTCAGGGATAAGCCCATAAGAGTTTATGAACATTCCAAATTATTTTACTTTATCTTATCTGAATTAGTTATTATTTATGCTTTATTTGTTCATATATATTCTTTTGTTTAGAAAGGAGAAGAGTAGGTAAAAGATTTAAATATTGAATGTAAATGGTATAGATCTAATATGGATTTTGGTTATCTATTTTTTCATTGTAGAGTATTTTTTCTATGTCCAGTATTGGGAACAGTTATTTCTATGGGAGGGGTTGACTTTGTAACATTTGAGGCTATTGAAGAAGACCGCATTGGTCGAAACGCGTTTAGCTGTTGAAGCATGTTTTCTCTGTTTACCATCTGTTATGATTCTGAAAGCCGAAAGCTAAAGACTACGGTTGTTTGGGAGTGCCTATTGAACCTTTTCTTTTGACAATACGATTTACGGGTCCTGCGCTCGTATTAGTACACTGACCTCTTTTGGCGGAGTCAGGAAGAACAGCAGGATGTCTTTGAATGGATATATATATATATATATATATATATATATATATATATATATATATATATATATATATATATATATACATTTCTTTTTTTTCCTTTTTTTTCTGGTGCCTATTATGTTGCCCTGGGGGGAGATAGGGGGGCAGAAAATTGGTGCCCATATTTTTTGTGGGGTGGGGGGAGCGGATTGGGGTCTCTTGCCCATATTTTTCCCCCCTGGTGCCTAGTGGGCTTTCTGCCCATCCAGGAGGCAGATCAGGGGCTATTGCCCCCATTTGCCCCCCAGGGAGGGCAAAAACACTGAGCTGAACTGCACTCCTAATCTGGCTAAAAAATACTTGGTGATGCCTAGTGGGCTTTCTGCCCCCCTGGGACAGATCATGGGCTAATCCCCTATCTGCCCCTCGGTAGGGTGAGGGGGGCAGAAAGACTGTGGTGATTTTTTGGGAAGAATGGAAGCATTGCCAAGCTCTTTCTGGGCAGCTTTTACCCCTACCCCTACTATGGCTAAAACAAATACTCCCTGGGTCCTAGTGGTCCTAGTGGGCTTTTGCCCCCGAGGTGGGAAAGAGCAGGGGTTATTGCCCCATCTCCCCCCAAGGGTGGTAGAAAGACTGTGCTCATTTTTTGATGGTGGGATATTGACAAGCCATATCCCTATTTTAAACAAAAAATCTATTCCCTAGTGCCTACTGTGCTTTCTGCTCTCCTAGGTGCCCCTATCTGCTGCCCCAGGAGGGTGGGTACACTTGCCAGGTCGAATTGGCAGTTTAAAACTGCACACACAGACACTGCAGTGGCAGGTCTGAAACATGTTTACAGGGCTAATAAGGTGGGTAGCACAACCAGTGCTGCAGGCCCACTAATAACATTTGATTTACAGGCCCTGGGCACCTCTAGTGCACTTTACTAGGGACTTACTAGTAAATCAAATGTGCCAATCATGGAAAAGCCAATTACACATACATTTTACATAGTAGCACTTGCGCTTTAGTACTGGTCAGCTGTGGTAAAGTGCCCAGAGTACCAAAAACAGCAAAAACAGAGTGCAGCACACAGTCAAAACATGGGAAGCAGAGGCAAAAAAGACAGGTGCGAGTACGCCAAGGATGCCAGGTCTAACAGTATATAAATCTTTTTTATATGATGACAAAATGTAGCTGGTGCTTCCACTGAATGGTAACTATGAGAGCACTGTTAGACATCTAGCCAAACTAGTTGCCATGATCCTCAATTGAATGAAGCAGAGCTGGCTGGCTCTGAGCCCGTGCAAAACCTATTACTTCCAGTGAGTTTAAGGGCTGCAGTCAAGAAATGATTTGTCATCTGAAAACTCATCATAGTGACTTAAAAGAGGTGTTGAATGTTCGGAGTACATCAGTCCAACACTTGGTAGATTGGTTCCCGACAGGCGGAATATGGAGTTCTGAAAATGATTCAAAATTTACTTGGCAAGCTGGCTAAAGTTTCCGGTGTGAGGGACCGAAGACTGTAACTTCATGTTCCAAAAAGGCAACTCAGGTCACTAGGCCAGGATTCTTCTCTACAAATTCATTTAGAAAATGGTGGAACATGCTGCATGGTGGGCCAATGAGTACTGTTGGAATAAAGCAATGGAAGCATCTTTTGTTAGTGATAAAGAACATCACATTCACAAAGAGGTTTGGAAAAAGCTTAGAACACTTCTTTTTTAGACTAAGTCTAGGTAGGACATGGATCAGTGCTGGAGCCTGCTTACCCTAAATTAAGGTACTTTTTAAATTGGCTGGAATTGGACTGTTTTATCACCTTTCGCGTCATTTGTCTTGGGGTTTCGTGGGTCCCCAAGTGGAAAGATTGTCATAGTGTGTAGGGGGCAATGTTAGGACCCTTTAGACCCTTTATTCTGTGGAACATATTTCCAAGAACCCCACACACATCCTTTTGTATCTCAGGGAGACCACTCCTAGTAACAATAACCCTTGTATTTATTTGGTGTTGTTTTCAAGTCTACCACAGGCATTTGGATACCAAAAGTAGTAGTAATCTTTATTGTTTAGTTAATGAAAACCATAACAATCAATGCATTGTATACAATATATAAAATTCTATAAAAGAAGGACAAACAAAAGGAGAAAATGCTATAAAATCTTTGAAATAAATATACAACTAAAGTGCGATGTGCCAAGATATATTTTTAATAGTTTTTTTTTTTTAATGACTTTTGATAGCTTGTAATTCTAAAACAGTCGAGGGGCGGAGTGACCATTAAACTAACTTTGCAGACACTTGATGCCCATGGCGCAGTTGATGTTACATGCTAACTCATTGTGTACAGCCTAAGAACCTGCTGTTGCGCCTACGGACTTCTCTTTTCCTTTTTTAACTGAGTTGTCTTAAAATATGTCCTTCCACGTGCTATAACATTGACAAAACTTTAATACGCGACTAATAAAATAAGTGAACACTTAAAAGTGAGCCAACTGTCAGCTAAGGTGTGTCCTAAATAGTAAGTTTACGCTTGTGGTGTGGACAGTCAGAAATTTGATGAATCTGCAGATTGACTGCGGATCGTGAGGGTCAAACATTGACATCACTGCTGGCCGACAGGAACGAGTCCCATTCCTCTCGAAGACTGGTTTTAACAGTTGTCGTTGTGCTTCCTTTAAGGCCGGGCAAATACAAATCAGATGGACCATGTCTTCCTTGGAACCTTTACATAACCTACAGGAAGATTCTCCTCCATTCTTCCAAGACGGTTGGTCCGCTCTGGATGGTAGAGCGCCTAGACGAAGAGCCAGCAAACGACGCTTGATATTTAGTGCGAAAGTTGAAATCAGATATTGTGATGGCGCCAAGGTGGTATAAGTGTGCATAAGAAGCCAGGCGTGCAAGCGTTGTGCAAATTTAAATTTATCAGCTAGAAAGGACTGCAATCCCATTTCCTTTTTTAGTGCTCGACACAACAGTGGATATGAGATGTTGGAGTCCCACAGGTGCATCATTTCTGTCTCTTGCAGAGAATTATACAGATACCTTTTATATACTGATTTTGGATTGTTGCTCACTGAATACCATAAAGCCATGTCTAGGGGGCTGGATATATTTTTTGTTATTTTGTACCAGGACTTTATTGTATGCGCTTTCCTGCCCAACTGCTGTTGTATTAGGCCAGATTCTAGCCTGACCTGTGTGGGAGAAGCAGAGCCAGGAAGTTTAAAGACCTGCTTATAAATTTGTATTTGTTGTTGGTCCAGTAGCAGGGCGTCTTTCCCATATAAAGCTTTGCTTCCATATGTAGTGGCTGGGAATTTGGCCGACATAACAGACAGCAACGGTTTATACGATGGGCCTTTTAATCTTTTTGCTAGGGTACAGAAAGCTGACGTTAAAGCTTTGCACTTCTGTGCAATGTAGCGCTTCTGCAGCGCGAGATTGGCCTTGTTATCGATAATGATGCCAAGGTATTTATAGCAGCGAGTTGTTTCAAGGGTAATGCCATTCAACTTTATATTGTTAGCTAGATTCAGAGGACATCCCATGGACATGGTTTTGGTCTTTGAGGTGTTAACTTCTAATTTGTTTGTCTTTGCGTATTCACCTAAAGTAGTGACCAACCGCTGCAGCCCTATTTTCGTGTGGCTTAGCAGAACAATATTGTCAGCGTATGATAGGGTCAAACTTCCCATCCTTGGAGAGTGCGAGTTGGTTGCATCCAGCTTCAAGGAGAGATCTGCTGTGAAAAGGTTGAAGAGGTGCGGGCAATAACACAGCCCTGTTTTAGTCCTATATTTGTCAGTATCCTCCTAGAAATTTTTGAGCCATCTGCTACCTTGACCTGTACCCAAGTTTTATAGTGTAGCATTTCTATGCATCTGAGAGTACGCTCTTGCAGGCCCCACCTTCGCAATTTGCTCCAGAGAAGTGCCCTATCGACTCGGTCAAAAGCACTTTTGAAGTCCACGAAACATAAATATAGTTTTTTCTTTAAGCATTTTGCTCGGTTGGCAATGTCTCCTAGTGTAAGAATGTTAATCACTGTACCATATCCCTTCCTAAAACCAGTTTGATTCAACGGAATCAGGTTATTTGAGTTTGACCAATTGAGCAGGTCGGCCAGGACTAAGGTGGTGAAGTATTTGGCCTCGCTGTCAATTAACGCTATCAATCTGTAACTGGCTGGGTTTGCTCTACAACCCCCCTTGTATATTGGGTTAATTATGGATCCTCTCCAACTTTCTGTAATGATTGTGTTACACTCAACTTCAGTATACAGGATTGACAGTGTTGTTGACCAATATTCAGGGTCAGCCTTGAAGACAGCTTGCAGAAGACCATTAGGACCAGGGGCCCCGTCCCTGTGACCCTTCCTGATGGCTAGGACGACATTGTTGGCGCTAAACCCTGTCCCGCTCTGACTGACGTCCGTGAGTTTTATTGACTCCTTCAGAGGCTGATTTACTTCAGATGAGGGTGGGTTAAAGAAAATGTTGGCAAGGTATTCCACCCATTTTCCTTCTGGGACTGATGTAAAGTTTATTATTCTTACCTGCCGGCCGATTCTATTCACTGTTGTCCAAAAGGCCCTTGAATTAGCCTTCCTTGAATTATGAAGTAATTTGAGCCAGAAGTCGTCCTCCTTTTTGGTTCGCATTTGCCATACCTGATTCTTGTAATTTTTTCGTAGGGTTTTTATTTGGGCGCATTGGGTTGCTGTGAGAGAGCTATCTTTTATTAGTCTAAGGTTGCGCCTCAATTCCTTCCTTAGTTCTAAAATTTTTAATGGTAGGTTTGAAGACCTTGCCTGATTATTATGTGGCAATTGACGCCTGACGAGGCCAAGAGAGGGTACTGACTGAAGAAAAGTGGCCCACGCTTCCACTGTTGGTAGGTCCTGGCATATTGCCAAATTAAGCAAATGTTTTATGTTTTTACACAGCCTTGGTAATGAAGACTCCGACCAGATCAGGCGGTTTAGGTTGATAGATGTTATTGTCCCTAGTTCCTTTATAGCTGGAAGAAGGCACAGAGCATTCCAAACGAGTTCTATGTGCTGAAATGAGTGGTCACTATGGAGAGTAGGTTTAATTTTAAATTTGCTAACATGAGCTAGCAAAGGAAGTGACACGGCCTTATAGTCTATTATTGTTGCAGACTTTGCGCTATGATGTGTGAAGCTTGGCGGATGTCATAGTTGATCCTGCCATTTAGTACCCTCATACCCATGTGCTCTAGTGCCTCTACCAGTTGTTTACCCCTTGTATCTAGTCTTTTCTGCGCTGGCAGTGTTTGGAGCGGCACTGACCATATGGCATTTTCAGCTGCCAGTTGCTCATCTGGTTCTGGAGTGTGCATTAAGTTAGCATTGAAGTCGCCTGTCACTAATATGTACCATGCTGGATTAGCGCATCTTATCTCTTCCACCCTATTCAGTAATTCATCAAAAAGCAGTACTTTCAGATTTTTCCACGGATGGGCATAGACATTAAAAATGACTAGCGGGGCGTGCTGATTATTACTAAAGGTGATTTTAATGGCCTGCATGTCGGTCTTTGAGAAAGCCAACTGCTCTGTTGAAAGAAGAAGTGCCGTTGAAATGTATGTGGCTAGACCACCGCTTGGCCTACCTGATTTCTTTGATTTTTTGGCACTAATATGGTGTAGCGAGTAGCCTCCTAATTCGATTGGGTCCTCCAGCCACATTTCTTGTAGTAGGATTATGGAATAATTGCAACTAGTCATTGCTGTGAACCCGACTGCTATGATAGTTTTTGCACCGGCGATGTTCCAGGACATTATGGTGACAGCCACACTTTGATCAATGTTTACTGTATTTAATGCGCTAGGTCAATTGTTTTCCTCGAATTTAAAGTGTGAGCCATCCATCTCCATTCATCTCGCTCTCCCTTCAGTACAGTTGGGGGGCCACTGTTGGTTTTTAAGTTAGGTACCTTCCGTTTAAACTGCCTTTGTTCCAGTTCCCCAGATTCCGGGCCCCCTACGAATTCGATGGCCGTTGGCAATCTTTCTCTAGAATTTAACAATAGGGGAAAGGGATAGCGTTGAATGGATGGTTCTGATAACCGTATGCCCCAAATTTCGAATTGCTGTTTGACTGCCATAATTAATGTAGCAATATCACTTGTTCTCCACATTGTTAGAGTTTGCTCCAGCCCATTTTGAGCGCTGCCAGAGAGGAATTTCACCGATGTCAAGTCTGCAGATACGATTTTCTTAGTTGATGGGAGCTCAGCAAGAAGCCTCAGAATGTTACCCCTATTTAAGCTGTCTTGATGGCCTCGTGATTTATATTGCTGGGTAAAAAGGATCTGCCTTAATTCACGATCATTCTCGGTGGCCTGAGTGGATTGTAATTGGTGGGGGTGATCGGCGTTTCTCTGTGTCGATGGCCTTCTCAACTGGCCCCCCCTCTGACTGACTACTATACCCTGTCTAACATGGGTGTTTGTTTGATTGAGGAAACTTAGTTTGAGAAGTTGGTTGCTGAGGTTTGGCTATTATGAAACGTAACTTTAGTTTTTATTAGCCCTTGATTGTTTGTAATTGTGACCACCCTAGAGGGGTGGCTGTGACTTGGGCTTGTACCCAGGGAGGTTGCTGCGAATTGTGTGGCGGCTACGTGCGAAGTGGTGGCTTGGCAAGGTGATACTTGGGGCACAAGTTGCTTCTTGTTCCTACCGAATAGAGTGGCGGCTGATGCCGCTGCCTGTGGGACGTCCTTTGGTCTTAGCATTCCGGCTGTTATTGACCATGGTTGGTCCTTTCTGGGTATTGGAGCGTCGGGTTGGTTTGGAGATTTTTCGCTACTCATGTGCGTTTTTTCCTTTGGGAACCTCTGTCGGGGTGCCTGGTCCAGAACTTCCCTCTCCCTCAACTCCAAGGCACGCGGGTTAGACTGAAATTGTACTGTCGACTGAGACATTTTGTGTACAGCTGACTTTGGTGAAGCAGCAGTTGGTGACAGACCTAAACCATTGACTGCCCCATCCCTTGTGGCTTTCCCGTAATTTGGGGCCTTCTGATTCCCTGAAGATCCAGAGTCTTGGGTTTGTGGTTTCTGGAACACCGAAAATATTGGGTAAAGAATATCATTAGCTGCTTTGGCACATACCACAAACCACAGGCATTTGGATACCAAAAGTATCATATGCTATTAAAGTGTCCAGATTTCATTTGCATGGGGTATTGTAGATGCAAGTAAGAACCACCTACTTGTATGGAAGCCAGTGGATTGCTCTGCGGGAGGAGTTTAACCGATCATACATCAGTCTGCAGGGCGCTGTTTGCCTTTTCATAGTGGCAGAAACCAACACTAAGCACATACTCAGATACTGCTTAGGGGTTCTGTTAGCATGCTGTCAGTATTTTTGACTTACTTAACATATTTGTCACTTCATTAAAGTGTAGTTAAGATGCTGCTGGCTTCAAATGTGGTAGGTTGCAAATCCTAATCATCTGAACAAAATATATTGAAAATGAATTGGTCATATCAAAGTAACAACTAATCAGTAGTTACTTTTGTTTTGGCCACAATTTCTTTTTAGTAACATTTAGGAGTTCCAGGAGGAAGGAAAAGGTCAAACATTATTTCCAGACCGTACAAAGGAAACTTTGAAGTTCATGGCTGTTTTTATCTTACGGTTTAGGTACAAGTATGAAATTAATTTCACTGAGCTTCCATTAGTTAGAGGTCTCTTCACGTTTTGGAGGCCAACTTTTACATCATAAATGGAGATGTTTAAGCTCTACCTTTAGTAATTTCTACATTTTTGTTTTCATTGCACATCATTTTATAACCTGTTCTTGTGATTTTTCCACAACTAAATATTTGCATAAAAACTGTTCTGCACCACAGTTTATTCCTTCTACTATTTAGATTTTTGGAAAAATATGCTTTGCCTTATTGAACAAAGTGGATTATCAGTTGGTGTGGATGGTAGTTCACCACAAGTAATAATATCACTGTTCTCAACTTGGTGGCAGCAATGGGATTGTTTGTAGTAAGGCACACAGGAACTGCTGCGAAAGTGGATAGGTTTACCCCTGCATGTGGTATAATGACTCTTCGTGCGTGATTACCCCATCTGAAGCTGCTGTTGTTTTTAACTGTGCACATGGACTCTGGTAACCATGCCCTGGTCTGTGTGCTCTGAACCCAAAAACATGTCAAAACTGGTATAATCCTAATTGACATATTAAACATATCAATAGTTCCTAGTATATGGTGCAATGTTTACCCAGGTCCTGTAAGCTAAATGTCTCAAGTGGGCTACAGCATATATGCTACCACTAGAGTCATAGTGCAAAATATGACTGTGGGCCTACTATTGTAGCCTTTCTGTACTGTTCTAAAACTGAGAATTCGACCTGTCAAATACCCCTCTTTGACAGGTCTACACTCTTTATTATATATATTTAAAAGTGAGCCTTAAGTAGGTCTTAATTCCCAATAAAGCGGGATGAATGGTGTTTAAAAGTGGGATATGTAAATGTTTAATGCAAAACATGTCCTTGCAGTGACATGGCATCAAAAGCTACTTTCACTGGGACAAGGGTAGCTGTTCATTAGGAAAGCATTGGGATATAATTTTAAAATTACATAGTGTTATCTCTGCCCAGACACCAGCTAAAAAGTTTATTCTTGAACTTTTACAAATATGTATTACACACCAATGCATTGGTAAAGTTGGATTTGGACTAAATATTTTACAAAACGTCTTTTGAAAAAGTCGCTTGCCTAAAGCATCTAGAAGCCTATTTGCATGAGCGTCCAACTGTCATCTAGGAACTAAATAGCTCCTTAAGGAGGTGTGATCTTGCTCTCAAAGTTGAGGCAAAGGCCGTAAGTGTGAGAAGATGTTCTGTCCCTCTGACAGGATGACCATCTGGACAGTACCCAGGAACATAATTATCTTCAAAGAGACCTATCTTGTCACAGGCATATGTAGTTAAGACCTCGGTATGCCCTCTCTTTTTTCCCTCTAGCCAGCCAAGAACCCAACCCTGTGGGAGAGATGTGTCCACAGAACTGGTATGAATTGACCAAAGTGAAGGGGTTGTTCATGTCCCTGACCACACCTCTAGGGTGGTCACAGGAGATCTGCACCAGGGAAGCAAGGTTCTCCCATGTTGGTTTTGTGCAGAAAGAGTCACTGTGGGATTGTTTACAGTAAGCCACACAGGAACTGCTCCAGAAGTGTGTAGGGTTACTCCTTGAAACTTTTTTCCCAATTAGTTAGTGAGGTGTCCAGGGCTACTCCTACCCGCAGACTAATGCCAGACATAAATGTGGCCACTCTGGGCACCCTATTCAGAAAGCTGTAAGAATTCCACCTTTGTAAAAGAGCCTAACTGACCAGTTTCCACTTGAACCCAGCATGGATCCTAATGTTGGTTATTGTGGAGTGTGTCCTGACCCTTAAGAACTCTTCCTGAGGTCTTGGAACCCCTAGCTTGTGCCAGAGTGTACTCCTTCTGCCTAACCCTATAGACTAGGGACTAAATTCTTCTCTTTATGCTGTAATCTGTTGACCCCAAGCCCTCTACGGTTCTAAATTTTTGCTTCATTGGCACTGACATCGAAGGAGACCTGATTGAAGCCGGAGAGCTCTGGGACGTGAAAACCTGAACTTCTCCCATCTGTTTTTTTCCCTCGTAAAACATAAGTTTCACCTAGATCAGTGGTTCCCAACCTTTTGATTTCTGTGGACCCCCACTTTAACATTAATGGAACCCAGGGACCCCCACTGAATCATCATGGGAATCCGGGGACCCCCGCCTGAGTCATTACTGGAAGCTGGGGACCTAATTTGTCAATATTTGTCAATAGTTTGTAATTTTCCAAGCTCTCGCGGACCCCCTGAGAAGGTCCCCGGACCACAGGTTGGGAACCACTGACCTAGGTGACATCTTGATGCAGGAATCCATTGATACCAAGCCCCATTCCCTCTGTGCCAGCTCACTGTCAACTTGCACTGAAGGCTGTCAATATTGAAGGGAAACGGCACCACCGGAACCTTCCTAGAAACGGAACCAATCCGACCTGCCCTCCACTGTGGACAGCCTTAAAATGTACTCTTGACCCAGTCTAGCGTGACCAGCTGCTTGTGGTTGGCATTTTGAGTGTTCTGGTGTTATTTTTATGGAGAACTTTGAAAATTAACTTCACCAGTTCGCCTTAATGCTTTTTTGTTACTTAGGTGCCATTTTGTTCATTAAATACATCTTTAGTTTTACAAATTGGAGTAGGATTTTTTTGTGTTGTGTTTTGAACTTGTAACTGTTTAGGTGATTAATTTTCTTAAGTTAGACCTGTCCACTCTGTACCATATCTAGCAGGGGTTGAGCTCAGGTTTAAAGTTTCAGTTTCTTTATAGCAAAAACCATATTCAGTTTGTTCTATCAGTGTTTTCAAAACCACAGGAACCAACAGAAACACTAGAAAATTAATCAATTATTTGCCCACATTTTTATCTTTACATTTCACCTGTGGTGTCCTCCATGGATTTAACATTTCTTCCAGAAATCACAGGTGTTTCAATTTTAAATAAGGCTGAAGGTGATTTTGGACAAAATCCTTTTTTATAGATTGTTCTATTTTAAGCACGGTGCAAGACGTGTGACAGGCCATTCAGCAACACTGCTAAGAAAGAGTGTTGAGCACAGTTTGTTGCCCCATGTTAGCCATTTATTATAAGATTTATTTCAAATGCTGAGTTTCAGGAGATACTGTTGAAGAGGTTTCAGGATTTTATTATTATTGAAATGATGGTCCATTACCACAGTTAATTGTTTAAAACTATTCAAAACCTAATGGAAAGTGATGATATCAAGAAATTCAGGAAAATGATGAGATGGTAAAAGTGAAAGTGTAGGCACTCAATAAAGAAATATATTACCAAGTAATACAACTAAAAGAGCTTCCTCAGGCCAATTTAAGATGGGAATTGAATGTATATTAACACAGGAGAGGAAATGTCTCCAATATATTGCTTTGAAAATTAACTGAATCAAAAGATTGGTTTGAAGAATTTCAAGTAGGGTGAACCTGTCGTTTGAAGCTGGCTTAGCTGGCTAATGCTGGCAATTCCACTATTAGAATTGGGCCACTTAGACTCCTGCCTGCTATAAACCTCATTAAAGAGGTGGACATAGAAGCTGCATTTGTGCATTTTATGTAGTGATTTCTACAACAAAGACATGTTAGACATTAACAGTGACTACCATCCCTTCATTTCTCCTTCCGGGAGAAAAAGGAACTTTTGTGAACCGATATTAACAATGTTAAATTAAATACAGAAACAGGGAAGGAACTGGGTCCCAATGGTCCATAGGGAAGCATTGATCTATGACTCTTGGAAAGTACCATGGTCCATTGCTTGGAACTGCCCCAAATCCCTGCTTGACAGGGCATGCCATAAGTATTGTAAGAGAATGGGCAAGGCTTAAAAAACTAAACAACAGGCACTCAACACAGAAATATCAGCTAAACTGCAAGCAATACAGTTCAACCATCTTCCACTGGTCAGAAAGAAAGTCACTGATATACTGTTTGAACACTAACTGATTCATAAGAGTAGTTTGATTTCAAGTATGTCTAGACTTTTTAGGAGGATGGGCATGAGTGGAGTATCTGGTTTCAAATGGACTGCTAGTAGATAGTGATGAATGAATTTTGGAAACTAACACTCCCCATGTGTTTGCTGTCTTCAATATGGTTATGTGAAAAGTAGAGACCCTGAATTACTTTTGGGTATCAACAAATTATCTTTATTATTAAAGAAAGGTAAAATCCTGAATACATGTGTGGCCTGCAGATCTATTTTCAATTTCATATTCATATTTGAAGTCATACAGCACTAAATATACAATCATGTCAGCCAAGGCTGCATCAACCAAAATACATCCTGATCAGAAGGGATTTATTTTGCGGGAACATCTTATTTGACCTCAAACACATTCTACTTCATGCGGGATATGACTAAGAAATAAGTTTATCCACTAAATATTACCACACCTGGCATACAGAAAGAATTCAACTGCATGTCTTATGTCTTTCTTTTTCAGATTCTGGGGGTTTAGGTTTCCTTTTGTTTCATTTTTATGGAGAGGTTTAAACCACTCTTCTGATTTTTGACTCAGTTGTTTATGGGAATGCCTTGTCCTTTTGATTCAAAGGGATTCTAAGCACTGCTGCCTCCCCTCACCTCCCCCATAGTGTTCATTATATTTTTGTAGCCTTTGGCTTACTCATTGAGGCAACACGTTAATATAAATCATAAATGCTTCCACTCTTTTGCAACCAAGCTGAAATTAATTTATTGTATATATTGGTACGATAAAGCTAGAGAGGATAATTTAACACTTAGTTGGTCTCTAAATTCTCAGCAAACACAAAACATAGTACCGTATGAATTCCGATAACAAAGATAAACATCACAAACCACAGGAATCTGGGTAGCAACCCTAGAGGAGACTGTCTCCTGCATCAACATCAGGGGATAAACCTTCTCCCTAAATGAAGCAAAATAGAGATTTTCAGATTTATCTGCATTACATTTTGCCTGAAAACTAGCACTGGCATATAAAGCAACCCACTTAACCAATGCCAAAAACATAGTAACAATCTTGAAATCTGAAATTATACAAGGTAAACCAAGAATAATTCCCATCAGTTGTGATTGACTCTCAGCACACAACTTCTACAGAAACATCATCAACCTGCTTCCCTACTTGCAATAGCTCTCAGGCCTATTGATTATTACTCTGATGTTTACACAGGGTCCCACATAAAATATTGTGGGAATTTTCAAGGGCAGAGCTGTGGTGCCTACCTGGTCTTTATCCTGAGAAAGCATAATAAAGTTTGGTGCACACTCCCACCGCCCGACTTGAATGAAGTCTAAGGGCCACTGGCCATCATCACTTGTTATGCTTCCAACAAGTTATAAGTGGTATAAGGGAAGACCAGGAAGCTCACATGTTGTCATCCTTTGGAGCTCTCTGTCAATACTCCTTGATAAGGAAAAGGTAACAGGCAAAATTATAGGTTCTTCCAGACCCATCTCTTTCATCAAGCATTTGGGCTGTATTATGTAAAATATTTCTGATGTTTCTAATACCTCACCTCTACTCCTACTTTCACCTTGAGCTCTTTAAAACTTCAATATTTTTTGCACCAGTGTGTTACAAAGACACCAAATACACTACAAATATCTGTTTATTTTCTGGCAGTAATCAGTTTGAAGCCAAAAAATTATTTTCCTTGGAAGTATAGAATGGGGTGTCAATCTTCAGTTATAGAAATGGTAAATATATGTTAGATGGTCTTAAGTATATAAGAAACTATGGGCCATATTTATACTTTTTGATGCAAAACTGCGCTAACGCAGTTTTGCGTCAAAAAAATTAGCGCCGGCTAACGCCATTCTGAAGCGCCGTGCGGGCGCCGTATTTATTCAATGACGTTAGCCGGCGTTAGCCGCCGGCGCTGCCTGCTGTGCGTGAAAAAAAACAACGTACACCAGGCAGCACCGGCGTAGGGGGATATGGAGCTTGGGCGCCAAAAAATGGGGCAAGTCAGGCTGAGGAAATTTTTTCGCCTCAACCCGATTTGCGCCATTTTATTCGACTCCCAACCCCCATTGAAATGACTCCTGTCTTAGCAAAGACAGGAGTCATGCCCCCTTGCCCAATGGCCATGCCCAGGGGACTTATGTCCCCTGGGCATGGTCATTGGGCATAGTGGCATGTAGGGGGGCACAAATCAGGCCCCCCTATGCCACAAAAAAATAATAATAATTACTTACCTGAACTTACCTTAATGTCCCTGGGATGGGTCCCTCCAGCCTTGGGTGTCCTCCTGGGGTGGGCAAGGGTGGTAGGGGGTGTCCCTGGGGGCTTGGGAGGGCACCTCTGGGCTCCTTCCAAGCCCACAGGTCCCTTAACGCCTGCCCTGACCAGGCGCTAAAAAACGGCGCAAAAGCGGCCGGACGTCATTTTTTTTTACCCGCCCACTCCCGGGCGTGAATTTTGCCCGGGAGTGTAAATACGGCGCACATGCCTCGGAGTCAATTTTTTAGACGGGAACGCCAACCTTGCATATCATTAACGCAAAGTAGGTGTCCACGCAAAAAAATGACGCAAACTCCATGGACTTTGGCGCTAGACGCATCTAACGCCAAAGTATAAATATGGAGTTAGTTTTGCGTCGGAATTGCGTCAAAAAAAACTACGCAATTCCGGCGCAAACAGAGTATAAATATGCCCCTATGAGAGCCAATGTCATTAAGGGACAAAAAAACAATTAAAATCAAATTGAAACCTGGAATTAACTATTAAATATTAGACCCTTAACCCTACCTTAACAGTTGGAAAGAAGGTTACCTAAGTATAGAGGCAGGGTTTTCAGAAGGGTACATCTGAAGCGGGGTGTAAAATCTTCAGTTATAGAAATGATAAATATATGTTAGATGGTCTTGAGTCTGTAAGAAACTATGGGAGCCAATGTCGTAAAGGGACAAAAAAACAATAAGAAGCTAATTGAAACCTGGAATTAACTAACCGTGAATTTGAAAGGCTGCTCACATTTAGTCAAGATTTAATCAAGAAGTGCATGTTCATCAACTAGATCAATTATATTAGACCCTTAACTCCACCTTATCGGGGTTTTTCAGAAGGGTACATCTGAAGTCAGTGTGGGAGTTTTATGAGATGGGGAGAGGACAAGTGGGCTTTAGGGTACATTATCTTCTATGTACAGCTGCCCCTTACATTTCTCCAAATTAGTACTTTCTTGAAATCAGTCAAGTGTTCTGCATTATCATCGACTCAGATGTTGCGTGTGTTTTATACTTTTTGGCTTTGAAGATAGATGTTTTTGAATTGAAGATAGCACTCAAATAAGAGTTTTTCCATGATACAAACACCTGTATTGATCATCAACTCTTTTGCCAAGCAACACTGCCTGCATGCATGTCACTTATCTTCGATTGTTTGTAAAAGTGACTGTTAATAGTCTTCATTCAATGTGTGCTGAATTTATGATGTAATGAAATCCAAATATATGTTTATTTTCACCAGTTAGTTGTGGGCTTGTTGTTTGTTTGTTCCTATGTTATGATCAGTTACATTTATTAAGGTGCATTTATTTCTCACCATATTGTTAGGCCAATGTTTGTATTATTGCTTTAAGATTATTCCTTACCTATATGTAACTTTGAGATTCTTTGGATAGAATGTTGTTTGTTGAATTTTATAGTTGTTAGGGCTCAGCTGTGCCTGTACCCAGCAGGGTGGCTTGCAGTCTCAGGATCTTCTCATAAATCATCTTGCAAAACCATCACTGTGTCTATGTCCTACATGCTTCCATATGACATAGTATCTTCTTGATGCTATGTTTATTTCCTTTGCAGGCCAGAGATTGCTTGTACTTGCCAAAAAAGTAGATGTGTATTTATGATTTAAGTCCTTATTTGAATACATATGCTCCTGCCTTTGATGTGCTGACATGGGTATTGCAAATAATACAAATGTCTACATAACTTGTACTTTATTAGTAGTAAAGTGGTTGATACATTTAAATGGGTCTCCAATAGATGCAACAATGTAACTGTTTAATGAAGAAGGTAATGTAGGAAATCACGCAGAGGCCTGTAAAGAGGAAGCAGGAAATCAGACAAACTGTATTGATGCAAAGATTCATGTACCCTCCAAGGTCTTCTTCTAGGCATGCATTTTGGATGAATGCTATTTTGAAATCATTAACATAAGTCTGTTATTTTATAGCAGGCTCCTTTGTAGTGACTCAACCCCTTAAAATCATGGCGAGATAAATCATGTATCAGGAATATTTTGTGAATCACCACAGAGGATCTGTAATCTGCATATGTAACCTTTTTTGCCCACTTTGGCCTCATTGAGCAGTTATCTGAGTGAAATAATATGTTGTTTTGGGACTTATGATATGTGCCTTGAAAATTGTCCTTTCGTTTAAAGGAATATGTATCTGTTTGACTGTGCTAGATCGGTAGTACTACATTGTTAGATTTTTAGTGCACTGATTACAAGGCACCACCACACTTCCAGTATCTGGACATCGCAGTATAACAATAAAGATGGTTGAAACATGTTTTCTCTTAGAGGAAAAAAGAATGAATAGGGAATCCTGTAAGACTTTGGCTTAGTCAATGGCAGTGAACCAAGTCGAAGTGATGAGAATATGTGCCCTGTAAATCCTCTTGAATAAGTCTTTCTTCTGAGTTAAATTTAAGTACAATTCCTGCCCTAAAGCACTACCAAGTTCTCCTCTCATGGTTGGTATGGGAGATTTCCCAGGCTGTGTCCCGGGCTTTTGCTGTCGTCCCCAAACCAGCATACCCACAACCAGCCCTCTAAATCACTGTTAGGCAAAAGTAAACCCTAGAACCCTAGTGCCAATATTTCAATGAACACTTTGATTATTGGTGACTACAGCAGGTAGGATTGATGGCTGAGAGAATGAATGAAAGCTGAATGCACCTCCGATAGAGCAGACTAAAATAGTATCATTGTAGTGCTGTGTTGAAGACTGCAGATCGCCTCAACAAAGGCAGTAGAGGAAAAACAACTATCCCACTTTGTGAGGTGAATTTCAGATAGACTAGCCAACTTTATAAGAGGATCTCCATCTAAACTTTAGAGATACAGTTTGACAAAGCAAACAACAGAAAAAATAAGAATTATCATTACGGTCTTAATCTTGATAAATATCTTAATTTGTAGTGTACTTAAATGATGCAGATTTAAGTTTGTTTAGATTACAGTAACTCAAAGTGTTCAAGCATCCTGGTTATCCTGGTTTAGGCTAAGCACAGTTTAAACTGGGTCTCTAATAAGACCTAGCAGGAGAAACTGACCTTACCTATATCTAAAGTCTCCCAGCACACTGACAGTTCAGTGCCTCAATCACTTGCAGTTTAGCCCCTTAGTTACATGCATGGCCTGGATGTGGGGTGGTGGTAGAGTTTAGAAAAAAGTGGTATTAGTTCCTCTGCACATGGGTAAGAATACACCTAATCAGTTTATTTATTATGCTGATGTTCCATTTCTGCTTGGTGGGCCTGCACAGTCACCTGGTAGAACCCGTTGCTGACAGACACCTCTGAGCCTGGAGAAACTTAACAACACTTAATGTAAAAAAAAACATCTATAGAGATATTCTGGTGTTTTTAGGGTCTTTCTGTATGGTGTATAGCAGTGAGCATTGCCATCTAGGATTGCAGTGTCTACTTTGTAACCTTAAATTATTTCCGTTATGTTGCTGTCAAGAGAATCCTCAGGATTCTCAATTTGCCACTGAGTTGTTACTCACCCTAGGCATGGTAAAACTAATGATTACTGGGGTGCCCCAAGGTTCATTTCCCCTCCACAAGGGCTTTTTATTTCGTGTGGAGGTGAAGGCTACCCCTCCTTGGATAGTTGTGGGCCCCAAATGCTTCTGTACCACCACCCTTTCTCACTGCCTGACCATGTCACATTTGGTTGCCTGTTGTGCCACCGCATGTTATAATGCAGATGATGTGCAAACTGCAGATTAAATTGATTGTTATTATAGCCTCAGATGAAAATTGGCAATGGTAGCTGTCAAGCAGTAGACTAGATTTTGCAGGGGAGCTTAATAGCTTCCAAGGTTAGACTTTATAAGTAATTGTATTGGTCTTGAAAATTAATAAACAAGGGGTTTTCTGCATGTCAATGGCAAGAGCTTTTAAGCTCTTAGACAATAGCACCTATTGTCACCATTGCATGTACTCTGGCTTTTCCACGTTTGATCTTTCATGCTGAGAGGGAGGTAAGCAAAGTTTTAGTCCTTTGCCTTTAGAATGTATGGCAGCTGTGTCTAACTGGCTGAAGTCCAACTCACTCTGATTCAGCTCAGACAAGACTCCGGTTCTTTGAATTAAACATTTCTGTGTACTACAATCACTGCCACTTGATTTGTGGTACAGCAGCTGGATGACCATTCTAACTCCTGCTAAAACAGTCAAACATCAAAGGCTTAATTTGGAATCTGAACTTCGCCTGGTGAGACAAATAAAATGTTGTATCAATGTGTTTTTTCTTCCTTATACTGCCCAGGAAGATCTTACTCTTTCTTCCTATATCTGCACACTATGTTGTGATCCAGGTGACTATATTAAGTAACCTGGACCTCTTTTATTTATTATTCTTGTGGTGGGATGACGGTCTTCCTAAGCAACTCCAAAGAATGCAAAATTCAGCAGCCAGATTGACCTAGGAACTCCCTCGTTCTTCTTCAACCTGTGAGACCATAAAATCCCTGTATTGGCTGCCAGTGAAAAAAAGGGTGAGCTTTAAGTCCCTTTCCATGATATTTAAATCAGTTCATTACAGTGGCCCTGACTACTTGATCCAGAAAAATCACAATTACTTACCATCACGCTGTCTGTGCTCCACTAGAGCTCAACTGCTGACAGTGCCCAGATGTAAACAAGCTTGATCAGGTGGCAAAGCCTTTTCATTGAGGGCGGCAACGCTCTGGAATGAGCTACCTGGCCCCATATGACTTTCCCCTCCCCTACTACGGTTCTGGAAGGGTTTGAAGCCCTGGTTTCTCAATAGCTAGGACCTGTGGATCTTATCCCCAGTTGATTGGCAGCGCTTCTCAGTGTTTGATTCAAACACTTCCTTCTCTGTGTTCATTTAGCTCCAGGACACTTTTTGAGGTATTTGCAGTGCTTTCTACATCGAGTAACATAACAGACTTTACTTTTGACAGCAAGATTCAATGATGTATTACATGTGCTAAAGGATCATTTAAAGAGCATAGAGAATCCACTGGCTCAATCCATATCTTGTTTTTTAATGAAGAACCATTTTTAAATTTATTGGGGTCCTTTCTATAGGCTGCCCGTACATAAGAACACATTATGCCACATGTATTAGAAAGAAAGAGCAGAACAGCTTTATGTGTGCACCATCTCTAGATAAATTCTTGCCATTTACTTTCAAAAATGCGTTACATGCTTGAGCGCTTTGCTCTGCTACATGCACTTATTCTTCGCTGCCACCTATCTTTACACTTTCAAATCATCAACAAAAGTTGTTTTACTTTGTTTTAATCTTGTTTATAGGTATGATATGATGTAATTGTTGTTCAAGTAGCTTCATCCTATATTAATCAAAGTACAGTTATGCTTAAATGCTTAAATATCCATGGTATACTAATCTTAGAGAAATAACATTAATCTAAATTTAATTATGATTCCCTTTTCATAAGGAGTATTGCTAGAAAATCATTCTACAGTATATATAGGCTCACTGGAGTAAACAATACTCACAAATATTCTGTATAACATTGCTGAATTAATTAAGCTCTATTTTTCTTTTGTTCTTTAGCAGATGTAAAAAATTCGCTAGTAAAAGGGATTTGTTGATCACTGCCATAATGGTTTACACATGACAAAAGTAAAGTATGATACTCATCAGTTATTAATATGGATTTAATTCAATGATCTTCCAGGTGTGTCGAGAGTATCAACGTGGCAACTGCAATAGAGGAGAAAATGACTGCAGGTTCGCTCACCCCGCTGACAGTACAATGATTGATACCAATGACAACACAGTGACAGTGTGCATGGATTACATAAAAGGAAGATGCTCAAGGGAAAAGTGCAAATATTTCCACCCCCCTGCTCATCTGCAGGCCAAGATCAAAGCTGCCCAGTACCAAGTAAATCAAGCTGCAGCTGCCCAGGCAGCAGCTACAGCCGCAGCCATGGTGAGTCACCTTGTGCAGTAAGTCAGAACAGAATTAATGGTCTTGCTTTTTGAGTACTCAGGCATATTTCAGAGAGCCCATGCTGTCTCAACTGCAGTGTTTAGTGTTTCTGCATCAGTTTCATAAAGTTTTGACAAAAACACTGCCTGTCCTCCTTGTCATATTCATAGACATCCATCTCCACGCACACGAAATGTGGTTAGGAATACTCAGAATACACTATGCAGAAGGTAGCCTCTGCATCTAGGTGCTCTCTGAGAGTTGTGTAAATTCGGTGGAAGGAAAGATTTGTAGTGCATTTAAAATGCAAGAACATCTGAAGGACGCTCAAGACTAGAGAGCTAAACAATGTAGTTATATGATATTAAAAAGCACACTACAGAAAACATTATGACAATTTGTGATTCTGAGTCATAAAACTGTTTGACTCATCCAAAACCCCGGGCTGTAGTTCGTACATTCCTATAAACGTAATGTCTGATTGTGTGTTCTACTTTTTTTCATAGCATTCTTCGTTGTGCTTGACTTTAAGGTGAAAAAAGACCGGGAAATTATCTATGGGTTGTCGGTGGTTTCTTTAATTGTTCTAACATAGTTTTTCTCTTAAAAATATCCTTTGACCGTATCGTAATTCATCGTACTTTAAGGGACCACCTAAACTATTAAAGCTATCTATCTTTGGGACAGGAGGCTAATTGAAAGACTCTCCCAAGACTCCTACCAAACTACAATCTACTGTTATGTATTTCCTTATACATTTGAGGAACAATTTTTTTCCAAAAAATAGCATACAGGTGATTAAAAACACAGCAGATAAGGTGAAGTCGTAGCTTGGGTGGAAATCATGTACTGTAACATTAATAATAATCATGACTGGTAGTGTATAGAGTAGCAGTAGGACATTCTTAGTGCATACATCTTGACACTAAGCGTGGAGGGTCAGGATTGCCATTTTTTTTATTTACAACATTAGCTGCTGTTATTCTCAAGGTAGAGTAGATAGACTTGTATGTGTTTAATTTTCTTTCATTTGCTGTCATTTGACATTTGCTATTGCACTTTATCTGTGTTTTGTTTCTCTGTATTTGTTAATGAGAAACATTTTGAAATGTGTTTGTTATATTTCGAAGATAGAGATTTACGTGAAATATAAATACTTGATTTCACAGAATATTAAACATAGACAAAAACAGCAAGAGTATCCTTTGCCTTTTTATAATGAATCCATCTGCCCACATTACTTAGTGCCCTTACACCAACTAGTAGTAGTATAACAAAAACCATTCCAGCTAAACAAAATTATAATAATTTTCGAATGTGTAGTTTTGTGACTTCAGGAGTTGGACAGGTTACTGTATAAAAGAATGTTACAAAACAGTTTAATTGGCATAACTAGTTTTTAGACCGAGGTCAGTCAAGTGAAATCTTCTTAAATATTAGCACATGCACATAGCTAATACCATATTATGGCATTTCTACAAACATATAATTGCACATTATCTTTGTCAGTAACTAGTCATTTTAATGCAACCAATCCATGCTATGTTCTTTGCTTAGTTCTTGTTAATGTTGTCAAAATGTGTTCTTTATAATTTTACAGATGGTTGTGTTTAAATAACTCTTATTCTTCTTGTGACATATCGTTTTATGACATATTGTAGTGTAATAAATACAAGAGGTGTCTTTTTCTGTGTTTGTTTTTTCACTCTGTAAGCACAACTACAGAAAGGAGACTCTTGCTATATCTCCATATACTTGTCTTTATATCTCTTTTCTGTTACAGTACCTTGTTTGTAATTAACTACTGAGGATTTATCCTCACATAACAACTCAATGGAGCCTTTATTGTGCATGCTTAGTCTTGTTATTTGTTGTTTATGGCATTCCGATGATTTGTTTTTTATTTGTTTTTTTCTCACCTACCCAAAAAATGCACTGCTGCCCCCATGATGCACCTCTGCTTGCTGTTTATGTTAATGCGCTTGAACCCCATTGGCCCATTGCCATCATGTGCTCGCTGCCTGCTAATTAAGACTCAGTCGGCTGTCAAATCACTGAAGCGACCCCTCGACGCAACCTTTGACCTGGTACTATGACCTTTCACCTTTTAGCTTGGCATGTAGCTTTATTGTAGAGACAGCTTATAACTTTATATTAATATTTTTAGCTGTTCCATTTCAATGAAAGATAGTCTTTATAAAATGGAAAACTGAATGTGGTTTTCTGGTAGAAAAAGGAGAATCATTTAGCATCTAAATTCAAACATCTTTCAGACACACAGGATCCCACATTCAGTTTGAACAAATTTTACAATGCTATTGCAATTCTATGGGGGCGTGAGAGTAGTGTGTACTATGTATACATGTGTATTTGTGTGGTTGGCTTGGCATTGTTAAATAATGACATACAATAATTGTAGTTTTAACATTTGTAGGTCAATGTCAAAGTACCTGCATGTACTGGTACAGTTTGCATGTGCATATACATTTTGGGAAGTGTGGGTGTAAATTAATATGAAAATAACTAAATAATGATTCCTAGTGATACTATTAACATTGCTTTGATTGTTGATCCTCATGGAGCTAGCAGTGCAGCTTTCTTTTTCCAATATGATTGCTTCTTTTTTTAAAGATAATCATTACTTAACTGTTTAAGATGAGTGATATATATTGCGGCTCCATTACATGTATCATATTATTGATTAAATTAACACTTCCTAAAATTCGAGCTCTTATTCTACCTTGCTTTTTCATTTGTTAATTGAGTCTACAGCTTGTTTACTGATGCTTACATCTGATTTTGGTTAGCATCTTTTGTGCTACTGTGATTTTTCATTGCTGTCTTTTTTTCCTCTTATTTTAATTCATTCATCATGTAGGGCTTTCCCCAAAGTGTTCTCCCCCCACTACCAAAGAGGCCTGCCCTTGAAAAAACCAATGGTGCCACTGCAGTCATCAATAGTGGGATGCTCCAGTACCAACAAGCGCTTGCCAACATGCAGTTACAGCAACAAGCTGCCTTCTTCCCACCTGGTAAGCACTTTCAGTATTTGCAGCAAATGGTCAATCTGTCTGTCCATCTGTCAGTCTTTCTGTCTCTCTGGCTGTTCATCCAACTCTTGAGCTTACATATTGTATGCATGTGTGTGAAAGTGGTTTATTAGTAAGGCCATGAATTTAAGTTCATAAACACTGCCTTATATACCTTGTTGTTTAATCTAAAAGCACTTCAAGATGCTTTTTGCCATGTATGTTGTCATGGTTCTTATGTCCTATCATTATTGAGTCACTTTGTTTGAGCTCAGCAAGTTGGCAATCTGTGACTTTTGTCTAAAATGTGAATGATTGATACTTTCTACTGCTTTTAAATTAATAGCATCTCAAGATGTAATAGCCTTGTTATGTTATATATAAAGGTCGTTCATATGAAATGAATTGTACTTGCTTGTGTCCTCTCTGCTGGTGTGTCAAGAAGTTACACTTATATAACTTTATTTTTTTTAAGTCACAAGAATTTATATTCTATTTCTCTGATAGTCTCTAAAACTTGATGAGGTTTAATTTACAAAACAAATACAATGCAATAAAAATACAAAACAAATACAATACAATTGTATTTTGTGAGTTTGCACCAATTGGGCGTCAAATAACGGCGCAAATGTGGCACTAAAAAAGTATAAATATGGGCCTGGATTTCTTGTGGTCTTCTTTCCAGGATATACTTGATGGTCCGTGCAAATGCTTTATGTTAATATGTGGTTGAGATCATTCATTGATGAACCTCATACAAAAATATAACCAAACCAGCTTTCAGGTTTTGTCTGAATTACAGTAGGTTAAGTCCTCCTCTCAATAACTCATTTAGTGCATTGCATAGATTTAGTCCTTGAAATCTGATTGCACAAAACCCATGTTTTTCTATCTGACCTGGATTATTTCATGTGTGATTGCTTATCTCAAAGCTGTAGCTACTTTGCAATACAGCACTCATTTATGCAGGTACACAAAGCCTTTGTTTCAGTGTGCCTTGCCCTTGATATGCAGAATTATATATTTTCCACTTACTGCTAATATTTCCAGAGGTGTCGTTTAAATGCAGTTTTTGTGAGGTCACATTTCTGTGTACAAGACCATGAATACCCCCCTGGTTCTAGATGTTTTCCAAGTATGGTTACAAACCTTTTTGGAAGGGCAGTGTTTCTGTTAATTAATCCAAAAGTTAGCTTGAATGCGTTAAAGAGATGTATTGTTTTTGGAATTCAACTGATTCAAGGTCTGGTAGACATGTGAGCTGATAGAACTGTTTCAGTGATTATGGCTGTCTGAAGTGAAAAGAGCTATGCTCTGTGGCACACTATTAAGATGTGTGTTTTAGTTTTGCCTAGGCAGGAGCAATATTCCTTTCTCCCTGCATGTTTGTGATGAGGCAATTTTTATACTGTCTTGGCAGTTTGGCCTTTCATCAGACATAGATATGTCTGAAATCCTCAATGTGTATTTAGAATTGAAGGGTCAACGGAGCTAACAGACACATGTAAATGTTGAATAGAAGGGGCAATAAGGCAAAACACTCTGTAATTCAACATAAGACCTTGCAGGTGGTCCCTCTTAGTAGATATCTCAAGCCGTCCTTAGGATTCCCTTCCAGTCTTTAAAATGTTTGTCAAAATATGGTGGTTGACCAAATTGTTCACAACAGATTATAAGTGCTCTTCTCTAATGCTGGTCCAAGATACTTTTTTCCTCTCATCAGTCAAAAATCTGGCTGGTAGGGGAGGAACAGGTTGTTGTGTTTCACATACTCCTTGATCTTCCAGTACATCAATCTTGAGATTTTTCTCAGGCGCAGCAGTTTAGAACTTGGTTTGGTAATGAATGGATTCTGTAGGACTGCAGTGGGTTTCATTAGAAAGGGGGTGAATATTGTGGGGTTCATTGTACTGCTTCCTTTTCCCATAGCAATAGATCAGTTTTCTAAGTTTGCAAAAGGTATGTCATTTGTAGGGAGGAACTCAAATGTGCATGCTGTGAGGCATATTTTGCCTTTAAATTGGATGCTTTAATTTTCTGGCTCAGGCTATTACGCTCCACCTATTTCACAGGTGTTAATGATGTAAAAGATGATGGTAGAATGTGTAGAATTATATCTCAGTATGTCAATGTTTCATGTTTACTTTTTTCACATTAACGTTTATTGACAAGAAAGTGTAAGACAATATACTTGGCAGGGAAATAAACAAAACAAAATCAAACTCAGCAGCTTGTAGTGTAACCAGAACTCAGTTTCATACCTCCATCCTCCCATACCCCTTCATACATATTGCTAATTGATACAACCATACCGCCTTCCCTCCCTCACAGACCTGGTCCCCTTGTACCCTAGTCTTTGGCAATCTAACCATCCCTGTGCCTAGACAGCCCCCCCCACCCAGGTTCCCCATGTTTTCTCATACTTTGGGAATACAACCCCAACTGTCATATACTGTTCTCTTCCTGGTCTTGCACTGTTCCATCCCTTCCCACCACTCCACCAACTGAGGGCAGGGTGGGCTGCCTCAGTGTCTAACAATGTCTCTCAAAGTGTCAATATTGCAGAAGTTAATCAGTAGCTTAGTGTAGGAGGCAACCTCAGATTATTTCGAGACCCCTAACAATACACTTAATGCAGCCAGTGGCAAGGATACGCTTTCAGCATCTTCCAGGGATGTCGTCTCCTTCTCTGGTTTGAAGGTTTGGGCAGTCCCACAATGTTTGGAGCAAAGCACACCGCTTACCACACTGCCGGCAACAACGATCATCCATAGCCCTACCTATTTTGTGTAGCAGAACCTGAGTGTAGTATATGTTCTGCAAAATTTTCCGTTGAATGATACAGAAGTTGGCCAAGATGGACATCCCCCATGGAAACTGTAAAGCATCCCCACACTCCTCGTCCTTTAACTCCCCCACATCAGCCTACCATCATTCCCATAAGTGTGTTAGCGCCCTGAGTGTTCCTCATCAATGTAGCATACATGAAGAAGGTGGTGGTGGTGTCTAAGCTGCCATCCGACAGTCATAGCTCCAATGGAGAATCTTCATTTAATTCCTTGTCCTTAGGATTCCAGGCCTACAGAATGTGCCTTATTTGCAGGTATTTCAATGTTTGAGAGGTGGCCATGCCATATTCCACCTGCAAATAGGCAAACATAACCATCCTGTTGGCATCTCACACATCCTCCAGGGCCGATCAAGTCCCATTTTTTAAACACTGGTAAGTCCAGAATGTAGCAGAGCCATTTTCCCACCCACAGCAGGGTACATGGTGATAGTTGCCTTTCCCACCTTATCTCTCTTGTCTGTTTATGCTATACGGAGATGAACATTGCAGTAGTCGGGGTCTGTTCAGTGGTATCTGTCACCCATATAACACATGCATCTGTCCCAGCGCCTTCTGGTTGATCCAGAACATGGGGTCCATCCATGGGGCTTATGCCCATTTGTTGACTATCTGCAGCTGCACTGCCTCATAGTATTTTTGAACATTCAGGAGTACATTACCCCAGTTTACCCCCGTTGAAGACTGATCTCCACAATGTAGTCATCACAATTTGTTCCGCCACCGAACCAAAGGAGGGACTGCAGCATTGTAGCATTGTGTCCGTAGCATGGAAAAATATTTTCAGATTACAAAGTGGCTGTTCTGCAATATGTCGGTGAACCTAGGTAACGCAATCATCTTGAACAACTCCACCCTCCCTAGAAGCGAGAGTGGTAAGGCCCTCCAGTGTTTTCTGTCCCCCTTCAGTCGCTGCAGCAGGAGGCCAACATTTTCTGTGTAATGCATACCACCCTCTCTCAAGACTCATCTACAGAGATATATAAAATGTAGAGGTTCTACTTTCAACAGCTAGGGTAGACATTTCTGTGCCAACGATCCCCCCATTGGGAAGACCATTGATTTCTCCCAGTTAATTCTCGGCCGCAAATAAGTGCTGTAAATTGGAAATATATGCCAGGCACCTCAATGAGACATCCGGGTCCGCTATGTAAAGTAGAATGTTATCTGTATACAGTGAAATTCAGACCTCCCACAAGTCACTCCAGCACCAGCTCCACACCTGAGCATCCAACCTGATCCACTCAGCTAGTACCTCTATTGTGATGGTGAACAACATCAATGAGAGGGGGCAGCTCTGATGCATACTCCTCTGGATGAGAAAGTCCCAGGGGAGAATCTCATTCACCTTCAGCCAGGCCCTAGTCTGAGTGTACAAGAGGTAAATACACAGCAAATATTACAACCCAAACCATTTTTTCCATTATGGCAAACAAAAAGGACCATTGAATGGAGCTGAAAGCCTTATACACATCCAGAGATGCTATTGCCAAGGGTGTCCCCAGCTCTTCTGGTTCTGCTATACCACTGTATAAGTGACAGAGATTCAATTCAGTTGACCGATGGGTGATGATCCTGTTTTCATCTGGTTGGATCAGATCTGAGAGTATTCTCTGCATACCAGTGCTTTTGTCAGAACGTTGGCATCCAGGTTCAGAAGAGTGTTCGGTCTGGGTGAGTCCTACCCATCCTGGGTTTTCCCATCTTTGCAATCAGAACAATAGTAGCTGTGCCGAGATCTCTCAACAACACTCCCACTCTATGTGCCATAAGATACATATTATGTAAGGGCCCAGATAACCTCCTTGCCGTCTTTTTAAAAAACTCTGCCAGAAGCCCATTCAGGCCCGGGGTCCTCCATTAATGGAGCTGCATGAGCATCAGGAGATTCACTTTTGCGTGAGCTTGACCTCTAACTTAAGAGCAGCAGTGCCCCCTAACCTCCTACAGGGATATTCCATTGGAAATGTCCCCACTTCCAACACTGGGACCCCAAATGACTATCATAAATGTTCCGCATATAGTCGGCCATCGTATCTGCAATGTTGTCACTGCCTGTAACCATCAACCCATCCAGTGCAATAATGTTCTGAAATGGCTCCATTCCCGGTCACCCTCGCTCAAGCAAGCCAGGAGTTTCCCTGCCTTATCCCCATCTCATAAATGCATTTCTGCTTGGCAGTATGCACCCATTTGACCTCTTCCATGACCAGGGGACAGAATTCCTGCTTTTTGTCAAAATGCTCAGCGTTTTAGAAACACATGTCGCTAAATGATATTCTGCCTCCAGGCCCAGAAGTTCCTATTCTAGGTCTATCTGGCAGCATGCCTGTTCCCTTTTTCCCCCACCTGATCAGCAATGATGACCCCCCTCCAGAGGGCAGCCTTATTGGCTTCCCATCAGATCAGTACATTCATCTCAGACTTTTTCTTAAAGTAGTGCTCTATTGCCTTGTTGAGGCGGGCCACTACTTCCACACGTCATTTTCCATTCCGTCCTGCTTCTCAGTTTGGTCACCTGCAAGGTAATTTTCAGTGGGGAATGATGCAATATCCCTGTGCCTAGAACTTTGCCACAGCAAACCTATGAAGGGTCAGCAAAGGTGTCAGAAAGTAATCCAGGTGCGAGAGAGTATTATGTGCCCTGAAATAATAGGAAAACCATTTGTCCACACCATGCAGTGGCAGCTGAATATCCCCCAGCCCCATAGCCTTTGCAAATTACTCCAGTTTCCCCGCATCATATTGATGTCAGCACCTGTGGGAGATCTGAACGTTATTGACCCAGAAATAGCAGAGATTCCACCTGCAGCCCTGGGGGATATTTGTATCAATCTAAATCAGGTATTCCCCCTCCCATGTGCCCAGGAACATTGTGTAGCAGCCGCGGTCATCTGAATGTGTCTGTTCCACATGGAAGAGGAGGGTTTTCTTTTACCAGTATTTCAACCCCTCTGGATTCTGCAGCATAACTCGAGTGTCCTGCCACAGTACATTCTCCCCTACTGGGGGGGCACAGTTGAACCCCTTTAAATGCACTTCTTGCAGGAACGCTACATCTTCAGCATAGCAAGGAAAAGCCTTGACCACCAGCCCCCTCTTAAACATGCTGCCTATAGGTCTATTTTTAATAATCACTCTAGCTAGCTGATTTCTATGCTGAAAAATGTGTCCAATTTCTGGAAGTGCTGCAGGGTTGGCCAGGAAGTGACTGTTAGAGCCACTGGGTTGGTCACTTAATCTACTTGAAAAATTTCACTCAAATGACTAGTTGCCTGGTTGAGATCCCATTTAAGTAAATGATCATTTGGTTCATTTCCCTGACTTATAGAAGTGTTTTCAATGTATTTTGTATTGGATTTTATCTCCCTGCAGTTGACCCTTACCGTTGTGACATTTCCTGCCTACTTCCTCTCCATGTCCCCCATTCAGCATTTGCTAAAATGTTCATGACTAAAATAAAATTTCATGTCCTAGATTTCACTTACATCCTCCTCAACGTTGAATATTGGTCAGGCTTCTATGTTTGCGTGTCTGTTTTAGTATATCATAGTAAAAAGTCTGAAAAATGTTTTGAGATTGCGGGAGAATACCATTTAAAATCTGGATTTAACTTTATTTTTATTACTATATTTGCTGTAATACCACAGGTACAATATTCTACTATTGCAATTGCACATGGCATTTCATGTTGATGAGGTAGAGGAAGGGAAACAAATGATAAGACCATGGTTGAAATGGTACACCTAGGTGAAATGTTTCAGTATTGCACATTAATAGTTGGACTAGCATATTATTTCTTTTTGTGCATCAGACTGCTAACTATCTGGTGTAAACTTAGGATACTGGGCACTCACCATCCTAACCACCCTCCTTAGTATCGGACCAGCATATCAAGTTCAACCCAAAAGAAACAACATGCCACAGATTCTCTAAAGATTTCTCCATAGACAATCTAAAGTTCAAACGTATCTCTCACCTTGCAACCTAAACGTCTGGCAGCAACACCCTTCTAAGCAACTTCATTTTCTGGAAGACTAAGTGAACAATCATGCTCTAATTAAAACACACATTTGCAAGCCAAACTCTTCAGCACCATTTTGCCTAACCAATATCAACCTCTCCATCCACAAACTGGAAACAAATTGGAAGATAACCAGAAGCAACAATTACCTCACACAGTATCCATCTGTGAGCAGTGGGGATTAGCGACAAGGCCTAGCCTCTTGCCAGACTCTGGGGCCAACTCCCTTTGCATGCCCAACTATGCACGTGTGGCCAATCCATGTAAATCCCCAAACCACATTTCATGTATTATTTGTTTTCTGCTGGAACTGTGGTACTCCTGTGGTACAGGTGCTCAAGCTCTGCATCATGCTACTGTGATATCATGCAAGCTTCACTTTTTCTGTACCTAGACAAACTTTCTCTATGGGAATTAACATGGGAAATAAACGTTTTGGGACCCAAGCTTTCCAGGAAGGAGCTTGAGTGGATGAAGGAACTTTTTTGGGAAAATTTGGTGTTTTGTGCAGATTGGTCAAATTAAGTTATTATCAAAACAAAACACGCTCTTCCTATGAAAACTCTGACTTAACTATAACTACAAATTGGTGACTGTATGAATATCAGAGCGTCCAATACTACGGAAGAGCATTTTTTGCTTTTTCAATAACTTTGGTGCTGCAAGAAGAATCTAAACATAACTTTCCCAAAACAAATCCAGCTTAGCTCTTTCATGGGAAATTATGTGCAGACCCATCAAGCGGGGTCCAAAATGTAATTTCCTATGTTAATCTCTTAGGACGTTTGCTTTCTGATACAAAACAACTGAAAAGAATTATACAAAATTTTGCAGAATTTGAAATGTTACTCAGAAAACGTGTTTTTTTATGATTTAGTGTAAATGTGTTCAACTGATTTTGAAAAATTAGCATTTAAAGAGAGGCTCAGGTCAAGCGTGAAGAGGTTATCCCTCAATTGGCATAGGGAGTTTTGTCTCCTGTTGATCATATCAATACACTAGTATTGTTGTTAATGCTGTGTTACCAAATGATCTGATTGGCTGGTTGTAACACAGAAGAAAATGTTGGGTCTACCATAACAGGGCTTGATCCCAGAGTCCTTAAAAAAAAAGACAAAAGTCACCTAAAGGAGTTGGGTGAGCACACTGAAATCCCCGAGGCCATGTGGGAGGGCCCAAAAGGACCCTTCATAAGTCAAGATAAAAAATATATATTTGGGGTCATCGGTACGGGATACCATACTCAGTTCAGCACCTCCAGTAGTACTGCTAAGATAGTACCATGGTCCCAAAAAAACATTAAAAATGTCTTAGATCAGACATTGCACCAATTGTGCAGACTTTTAGTCTCTATGTAGTGGTGCTTGCCCAAATCCATACTGTGTACAACCAAGGGCCAGGCACAGCAGAGGCTGGCTGCCCCTTCAGCTGGTTGGCTACAGGGCCATGCCTAAGGACAGGCCCTGTGGGCAAATCCAGCTGCTCATGGCTGAAGGACCTATGTAGTAGTGGCTGGCCCTTTTTAGGAGAGTTGGCCACCGTGGATAGCCACAAGCCAGGACCTGTATCCAAACCCTGATGCAGACAGCCAAAAGTCAGTGGCAAGGAGGATTGTCCCCTCCCGAGTGGGTTGGCTCAGGACTTCACCACAGGCCAACTGCCATGCACAGTGTGGGTTGGATGCTCCCAAGGTTTGGGTGCAAGGCCAAATCTTGGGCTCATATTTATACTTTTTTAGCGTCGCATTTGCGCCGCTTTTTAACGCAAAAGTGGCGCAAACGTACAAAATACAATTTTATTTAGTATGTTTACGCCGCTTTTGCATAAAAAAATGACGCAATGCGGCGCAAAAAAAGTACAAATATGGGCCTTGGTGTGCATGACCGAAAGCCAAGTGCAGCATTGTTTAGCCACTCCAACAGAGGATTTATTGCACCATTGTGGGTTGGCTGCTCTTGGGGAGTTGGGCATAATGGCCAGGCCCTGCAATCAACCCCTGCTACGCATGGCAAATACCATGCACAGCGGAGATTGGTTAGACTTCTTGGGTTTGGCAGCAGCTTACCCGAGGGGATTGGGCCTATGCTCAGCTTAGAATAGGATTTAAAAAAAACACAGAATCTCAACCAAAGATGAAAGTGATAAAAAAGAAAGGTATGATAAAAATATCTAAGCTTACATTAAATAAATCCCAGAAAGTCACTAAAAAAGTTATGTTATAGTTACGTTTTTAAAGGAAATAAGAGCAAATGTTTCAAAACAAAAATATTTTTTGCAGTTTAGTGAGCAAGCTATGACCTCACATATTACATTACACATAACATAAAAAATGACTTTATTGATCACATCGCTTATGACATCTCAAAATACAGCATAGATGACATCAAAGACTTCACATGACCTATTGTTTTAAGTGAAGGGATTGACAAGTGTGAATTTTCCACTGATAAGACACCTTCAGCGAGACTCTAAGAGCAACCCTCCTTAGTTTTATAAAAATACTCCACACACATTCTTGAGATCGGCACAATAGCATGCAACTATAAAACAATGCTTCAACCCCAGCTTGAGTTAAAACACCCTAAGTGGGACATACCTATTTTTTACTTTATTCAACAATCTAAATTCCTCACAATCTTCAGCTAACTTCTGGAAATAAACATCCACACCTAATAAACATCCTTGCTACATAGTATATGTCTACAGCACTGTACTATATGTATCTAACATGGGCATGTACCCACTAGTGGATAATCTGTTGTCAACAGAATCTTTGGCTTTTCTCCAAGATTTTTTCAACAGGCTTTGGCGTTAAGCCACAACCGACTTAGAAAAAGGTCTCTGCAACCCACATGAAGTGCACTCAACCTTTACCTTGTTTAATATTGAGTACTACTTGCACCCCAACCTTTACTGATTTATAAACGCCACGCAATATAACTTTCAACATGCAAAACCACACTTGCCTCCAGGGCTTACGCTGTTTCGACTCTATGCACCCACATGTGTGCTCACAGTAACTGTATGCTGTATATAACAATTGGCTGTTTACTAAAAACTACCTTCTTTAAAAGATCCCTAAGGTAAATATAACTCACACCCTCATCATGCAGCTTTCTCATCAATAATTTTACTGCAAATGTTACAGTGATACTATCAGTGACGTCAAAGATGATGTCCTGAGTGACGTAATATAACAGGTAATTAGCAGTCCATGGTGAGGGTGCGAGTTATAGTTAATCTAAGTCTAGTTATAACATCCCTATAACCTTTGGATTTTTAGTGTGTATGTGTGTGTGTGTATAGTCCGGATGTGTCAGCCTTCTTGAACATACAGAAATGCTCATAGAGATGCTTGAATTCTATCTTACACATAATGTATTTCTTTTTGATAACAGTTTTTATCTTCAAAAGAAAGGGACATCTATGGGCATATCTTTTGCTCCCACGTTTGCAGAATGAACAGTGGGATGGTGGGAGGCAGAGACAGTCTGGGCAGAAGTGAATACTGCTAATCTGGAACATGTGATTTTGAGGGTTTGTTTAATTGATGATTTGTTTTACAATTGGGATGGAAGTAAAGAAGATCTTATTGTCTTCATTAAATCACTGAATGACAACCCCCTAAGATTGTAATTTCCCCATGAATTTCATGCCACAGAAATAACTTTCCCTGATGTAAAGGTCTATATTGAGGGAACTAAAATCTGTACCAAGCTCCACAGGAAGCCCACCTGTACTAATAGCTAGCTACATGCCAACAGAGGATATCCACTTGCACTAAAATGGAGTATACCATTTGGGGAATTCTTACGAGCCAGATGTAATTGCGCTGAGGATTATTTAATTCACCAAAGAAGCAGAGGATATATTTCAACAATTTCTGAGGAGAGGGTATTCAATATCAGACGATGGATGATGTGAAAAAGGGCTGGGGAGCGTAAAATAACTGAGCTCTTGGTACCTAAAATTGAGCACAGGGAAAACGAACAAAAGAAGACAGATATCAGGTACATCATGCATTTTAATGCATCTAGTCATGAGATTAAAAACGTGTTAAGGAAAATTAGAAACTTTTGAAGATAGATGAAGATTTGAATAAAATCTTGCTGGAACATCCCTCAATAAGATACAAAAAGACAGCATTCCTGGGTGATTTTTTAACAAGCAGCTTCATTAGGAGGTAAAATTAAAAAAAGGCTCTAATTGACAGGTAGACAGTCAGAAGGGATTTTGGTGTTGCTCCAGATGTAAAGCTTGTAACTATAGGCAAAACAGAACATCTTTCATGCTGCACAACGGGAAACCTGTGGAGCAGATTAAAGAAAGGATAACATGTGGAACTATATTTGTGGTATATATCCTGGAGTGCATGTATGGAAATAAATATATAGGAAATACTGTTAATAAATTAGATTTGCACATTTTACAACCTCTGCGAGCGATCACCAATCGAGATTTTGCTTATGCCATGGCTAAACATATCTGGGAATGCATTGAAGGAAATATGTCCAAATTGTGTTACTATGGCATACAGAAAATTTGGAAATTTCCCAGAGGAGGCAATCCGGGGATAGCACTGAGGAAAGCCGAGACAAGATGGATCATAACTCCATGTGCATTTAGTTTAAAGAAATTATGAGATGAGACTTGCTGATCTGTACCTATTAATTGACAATCTTTGGGGTACTGTTGAACAATGAATCGATGGATGAGGTTCCTGCACCAGCTCAGGATACACTATCAGGAGGATTTTGTACAAAGTACTATTGCACTTTTTTGTGGATGCACTTATTTGCACATTGCACTTTATTGCAATGAACACATAACTGTGATTTGGACATGAACAGAATTTGTACGTCAATATCAGTTATTTTACCCTTGGGTATTGGATGTGGTTTTGTCAAGCCCTAATCAAAAGGGAAGTTTTGAGTACAACAAGATGTAACAAGATTTGCTGCTTTACACTCCATAATTAATTTTTTGTATTAGATTCCTCAAATAGTACTATTCTATCAAGAAATTTAGAATCCTGAAATATATGGCAGATGACTCTAGTAAACATAAAACAGCCATTTTTCTTGAGCATGTTTTCACAAGTCTTGCACTGCTGCACTTTGTGTCTGTATTTGCACATTGCATATTATTGTGTTTTTCACGTAACTGCACATTGCATTTTAAGTTGTAAGTAGTGTCTTTCTGTGCTTTGCACCCTATTGTACATATTTTCTCGAGAGTTTCTCAGAAGATTTTATATTTTCCTTTTTCCTTTTTTCCCTATTTTCCATTTTTCTTCCCTAATCATCTCTTCATAATAGTATACCTCTCTGATTTGCCTGAAATGCTAAATGTATGATTAAGTGAATAGGGTCTGGGGTCTGAGGGGGATAGGAAAAGGTGTACTTAACAAGCAAAAGAAATACCTGATTCTTGGTCCCACATACTCATAGGTGTATATGTTTTTGTATAACTATATCTTAACAATAGGACGTTTCTCTGATTTGCCTTGCATAAATTAGGTGTACATTTGCTCATAAATATTGAACATGTTTTGATTAAGTGAACAGGTCCAGGGTTTTTAGGGGGCAAGGACAAGTGTGTACTTTACAAGCACTAATAGACCAAGGTCATTTCAGGAATATCTAATGGATGTCCCCACCTGCCCAATGGTGTAAAAGGTTTTGTACAGTTGGATTTCAATAGTGCTGTATATAAATGACAGAGTATAGGGCCCATTTACAAGACTATTCAGTACATTACAAGCAAAAGGTATTGGTGCACCCATGCATAGACAATGGATGTCTGATTGTGGTACAAAGATTTATGTTTTTCAACTGGCATATGCACTTTTAGGATTTTGGCTTTCGGAGTAGTTTCCCTGATACATATGAGGAAAACAACAGCAGGTATGATGGGAAACATGATCGTACATCAACTACAAAATACATACAATATGAAGAGACATGAGCATGTTTAATGAATAGAGGCAAACAACAAAATAGGAAATGAAAACATTTAATTGTAAAAGAGGCAGAGGGAGGTAAACAAGAGAGATATGTAAATATGGAGGATAACACAGAGAATATATGTTGATAGTTTATTTATTTTTTAATTTGTGTTTAATTGTTATATTCTGTGGGGTGCCCTCTAACATTGGGGAACTGTAAAGTAATTGTTCTGTATAGTATTTTTTGGTTTTCTGTGCATGCCCATGAGTGTTGGGAAGATATATATATATATATATATTAATAATTACCTACTGGTGGTCCCCAGTAGGTAGTTATAGTGTGGACCTAGATTTCATAGAAAAAGTGTTTGACAACGCTTGACGAATCTTTCAGAGATTTTCCAAAAAAATAGAGTGCCCAAGAATCTTGTTATCTTGGTGTGAATGGAAAGTTTTGGGGTGATCTATCAAGTGGGGGCTGAGGAAAAGATGGGGGTAAAAAAAGTGCATTTACCTTGCTGTCCCCACTCCCTCCCTCCCCCCTACACATACTAAAAGGGCCTCACGGAGAGGCCTCCGAAGACCACTGTAGAGATGGCAAAAAGCGGTGCAGCCTGACTCTTCTTACCCAAGCCCCAGAGCGAACGCCTTGAAGTGCGGCCCACACACGGAGGACGGAATACCCGAGAGATGGGAAAAGCTGCATTGTGACCTGGGTGACCTACACCTACGACGGTGAATACCAAGGATGATACAGCGCTGCTGCACGGATGCTCCCCCCTGCTACTGGGAGCACAACGACACAAAACCAGGCATAGCATGAAACTTTGCCTGCTACCATTATTGCTGAGGACCTCCGACCTGTGGTCCTTTCTTCCAGCCAGCCACTGCCAAATAGTGGGATCATCCTCCTCACCTAACCCCAGGGCAATACTACAGGTCCTTCTTCCTCCTCTCCACACCACCGTACTCGCCCAACCATCGCATAAGATGCAAACAGCACACATCCTTCCAGTACCCTAAGTGGTCTTACTGGGTCCAACCAGCGCTGCACTGCGGATGGGGAGTGGGGACTACGGTGCGTCAAGAATTTAGCGCCTAGCACCGATTTGATACGCTATGCGCTCCGCCACATCGGGTTCAAGATTACAGCGACGCCTCCCCTCACTCACCCAGCACAGGCCTCCCCGTTGACACAGTTTGAAGGTCTCAGCGTACTACTGACGGCAACAGCTCTACATTAGATTGTGACAAGAGGACTAATTATTGTCTGGCCTACCCAGAGCCAACCCTTGTTACTACCAGGACAGGGAGAAGGCTTGACCGGGTGGCTGCCCCCCCCCCCCACATAGGCCTAGGATCTTTAAGGCTACACCCACGTATTAGTCCCGAGATGTCCGGTGGTAAGGCGACGGACAAATCTTAAGGCAGACCGGCGCAACAGCTGCTCTTTTCTAAGGCCCTCCAAATTAAAAGACCCGTATCCCCTGCCGTGGGACCCCACCCACCTGCACAGCCATCCAATATGTCCGACAAGGAGCAGCCCTTGACCATGGACTGGATACTCCAGGAGATCATTGCAGTAAGCCGCTGGATTGTGGGAATGGATGCCGTCATAACTTCTTTGAATCTGGAGACAAAATCCATGCGATCAGATATACCAGGATCCAAGACCAGAGTAACGGGGCTGGAACAACACATGGTGACTCTGGAGTCTCACATGACTACTACTCAAGACAGGGACCAGGACATTTAACGCAGTAAAATAACGGACCTGGAAGACAGAAGCCGAAGAGATAATGTCAGTTTTTTTGATTTCCGGAAAACGACGAAGGCCCGGACATCCAGACCTTCCTCAGATCAGTCCTTCCCAAATTGACTGCACTAACCTTCGATCCACCATTGGAATTCCAAGGGGTGCACCGGTTGGGCCCGAGATGTGCGGACGGGACCTCCAGACCTCGCCCGATCATTGCTTGCCTTCTGAGACATGGACAGGCATGTCAACTCCTCCAGGCAGCCTGAACTCATGGACCCTTCTGGGTGGAAGGATATGAGATTCGCATAACGGTTGACTACTCAAGGGATACCAAAGATCGCTGGAAAGCGTTCTTGGCTCTCAGACCCTGACTAGGCCAACTGGAGATGAAATACGGCCTTTTCAATCCAGCAAGAATGTGGGTCACCAAAAACGGAGTATCCAAAGACTTCTATGAGCCAGAGGATCTGAGACTTTTCTTGGACACATTTCAGCACCAACCTATGGACACAGCATCCTCAGTTCGGCCATAAGAGCTACCCAAGGACAACCACAATGCGCCACCCCCATCATCTGAGTGGGGAGGGGTGGATCGACATGATCCTGACCACCGTCCCAGAGGCAGAGACTTAGAGAGACTTGTGAGGACACATGACGATAGGGGCCAGGTGTTACAAGCAGTGGTGCTCCACACCCTCTCAGAAAGGGACAAATCTTGTTCTCCTCTAAAACCAGCCCCAGCCCCTACTTGGCATCGTAGCTGCACTGTAAGATGATTTGGGACCCGGAGTCCGACAGAGATTCCCAGGAAGACTACTACTGACCCGGTGGATAGATGAGTATCTGTCTGGTACATTGTTGTTGTTGATATTGATGTTACTGTTACGTTACCATGAAGTTGTGGTATTCTTGATCATGTACTGAGCGTGCAGTAATCGGATTTTGATTGAACCTTCCCTATAAATGTTATATGCATACTTGAAGCATACCCTAAGGCCTGATGCTCCCTGCATGGTATTGTTTTGACCTCGTAGCCTTTAGGTCTTACTATCTTTACCATACAACACTCTCCCCTGCCCCCCTTCATTGCCCAAACGGACAGCTAGGCTTCGTAGTTAGCAGCTGACCTATGGGAAGTACCCTTTTTTTTCCCAGCAATGAAGTAGCGCCATATGTGAGCAACAGTCCCATAGCCATGATAGGTTAACACGAAGGGACTAAAAGACCTACTGAAAAACCTCCACTCAGTGAGCTGCGAGGAGCACAAGTTGATACAATGACTCGTATCCACGATAACATTAACAGTCAAAACTGGTGATGGTCCACTGAAGCTTGAACTCCCCCACACCTCTCATACCACTTTTGCCCTGCCTCCAATGATCACATGGCAAAGGGACGCTGCAGCTACTCTCGGCCAGGCTCACTATTGTATCTCCCCCCCTCCATTCTCCTCCCTCCCCCCTCCCTCCCCATATATCTTGCACCTCCCCTCCGTTAGAGCGGTGCCGGGCCGCGCTGACTCTCTCATGCTCAAGTCTCGTGCTCAAAATGGGCCACTCCTCTCTCTCCTTCCTCCCCTCCGTCTCTATATGATATATCGCCCTCTGCAGGTGACTTCAGTGTGCTTTTCAAACGACGGCGGGTGAAGGGTGCCCCCCCCCCCTTTGGCTGGGACCCATTCAGCTGAGCACAGGAGCCCCACAGGTTAGGATCCGCAGTCCACAGATCTGTCCCCAAGGGGCTTAGCTCCCTAGCACTCTTTGCCTTTTTACAGTTACTTTTCTTCTCTCTTTCACTTCCTTTCTCTTACTCCTTCTTCTTTCCCTCTCCCCCTTTGTATTTATCCCACCCACTTCACTCCTTCCCCTCCTGCCCCTTCCTCTACCCTTTCTCTTATCACCTCTTTCCCCTCCCTTCATATAGTAAGGGGTTGCCCGACGTCCACCAGCTTTCTCTCCCCTCATCCATTAAACTAACATTTACTACACTTAGCGTGAAGTCCCTCCTCCCGCCCTTCCTGCACAGCCTTCATCTGAACCATAACCCTCCCCCCTCCTCCCCACACCCATTCCATTTGCCAGCTTGTCGGGAATCACTCCACACACGACTCCTCCACTACAGATCCTCTCCTGCAACGTAAATGGCTTGACGAACTTCGTAAAACAAAAGAAAATACTGTCCTACCTCCAATCAAAGACAGCGGATATAGCTCTTCTCCAAGAGACACATCTCAACAGCGTGGAAGCCAGTAAACTACACCAAGACTGGGTGGGAAGGGTGCTTTTTAGCTGCTGCCCTACACAACAGGAAACCCCACAAAAATGCGGAGTAGCAATACTGCTCTGTAGAACCCTACCCATCATGGTCATTAAAACGTGGGTCGATCGAGAGGTAAGATACGTGTTTGCCAAATTAAAAGTGGGGGATTCCTCTCTCTACGTGGGTTCTGTGTATGCGCCGACCGGTTCTAAGTGACTTTTCTTCTTGGAACTAAATCGCCTCCTGACTGAAATAGGGACAACCCGCTATATAATAGGGGGAGACTGGAATCTAGCCCTGGATGCAATACTGGATAGGACAGGTCTGATAGATGTGGGTAATAACCATGATAGGGCTCTATTAACGGATGTGCTGACAGATACGGGACTAGTGGACTATTGGAGGAAAACCCACCCTAAGGAGGAAGAATACACCTTCCTATCACCCGTACATGGCACCCAATCTCGTTTGGACTACTTTATGGTGTCACAACCTTGGTGGCCCAACTACAAGATGCTTGCATACTGGACAGCGGGCTCTCCAATCATTCTCTTATCCAGATGTCGATACAAACGGGTCTAATGTCCCCTGGCCGTAAACCATGGCATTTCGCTGTACACCGTTACCGCTCCCCCCAGGGTAAGGAACAACTGCAGGCCCACGTGTCCACATACATGTCAGATAACACCGGCACGGTGGCCTCCAAACAGATCCTCTTGGCGGCTGCAAAAGCGACCCTGAGAGGACAAATGCTGCGTGATGTGGCATTGGCCAGTAGGGATAGGGCGGCCCGCCAGAGGACCCTTGAGGATGACATACAGCGTCTTATGAGGCAATACACTGCCCAGCCGTCTCTTGCAATGCGTCGTTCTCTGGAACGCGCCCGCATGGCACATGAACTCCACACCTCACAGGCCAAATACCCGCTGCAAAGCTTGCGTGGTCAGCACTACGAACAAGACAAAAAGGCTGGACAGCAGTTAGCGGCGCAGCTCCGCCAGAGAAAAGCTGCCATTGCCATCCCGGCCACAACATCCTCCACTGGAGAGATAGTTACATGCCCACAGGACATTGTTAAAGAATTCACGACCTTTTAACAACATCTTTACACCCCGGAATCGGTGGCTGATACCACCCAAATAGAGACCTTCCTCACTGACGATAACCTACCTTGTCTCTCGGACGCAGGTCGAGCCCTCCTGGACAGTGAAATAAGCAGAGCAGAAATAGCTCAAGCCATTTTGGATCTTCCCTGCCACAAATCCCCAGGTGAGGACAGCTTTCCCGCAGAATCTTATAAATGGCCGGTGGGGAAGCGGTCAGCATTGTCCATGAGGCACTCGAAGAGGTGTGCCGGGAGGGTTCTCTAGGAACAATATTTAACAGAGCTACAATAGTCGTTAAACCAAAACTAGGTAGGGATCCTCTACTCTGTGGCAGCTATCGGGCCATATCTCTCCAGAATGGAGATATCAAAATACTAGCGAGTATCTTGGCGGCACACTTGCGTAAAGTCATATCATCCCTGATCCACCACACTCAAGTTGGGTTTGTACCGGGCCGTACCTCCAGAAATCACATGTGCACTTTCTGCCACACCCTATGTGAGGCCCTGATCATGCCGGAGGAGGCTCTAGCCCTGTCCCTAGATGCAGAGAAGGCATTTGATCGTATTGAATGGCCCTACCTGTTTGCCACTCTGACAAAATTCGGTCTCGGAGAACAATTCATTTCCAAAGTCCGTTTGCTATACGACCACCCCATGGTGTAGGTCAGTTGTGGGGGCTTTCTATCAGACCTGTTCCCCGTTAGTTTGGGGAACGCTGCAGGATTGCCCTTTATCACCACTCTTGTTCCTATTAGCAATGGAACCCCTTGCGGCCACCATCCACCACTCTCAACAGATCTTAGGAATTCCCTTAACGGACGGGACCTCAAAAATCTACCTTTACACCAATGACGTTGTGCTAACCCTTACTGATTTGACGAGATCTCTGCCGACTTTATTGGCAACCATAGAAGGTTTTTTGGTCCTGTGTGGATATCGGGTGAACTGGGACAAGAGCAAGGTACTGCCCAGCTCATGGATGACAACGAGAGCTGCGATCCATGACCTACCGCTCCGCTGGACCCCGATCCGCCTCAAATATCTGGGTATCCTTGGTAACCGGGGTCTGGATCGCATGATTGTGGATAACCTGGACCCTCTCGTGGCACATATGAAACAGGACTTTGCGAAGTGGTTGCTCCTGGGTCCCTCCATGTGGGGCAGAGTACAGGCAGTGAGAATGGTCACACTCCCGCAATTTACATATGTTCTAGGCATGCTTCCCCTGCAGGTGCCCCTTTCAACGCTGTGGCTGATAGATGCAACAGTAAGGGCCTTTGTTTGGGGTGCCACACGTTCCTGACTGACACCAGTAAAAATACTTGCATGCGGTTCCTGTGGGGGTTTTGGACTCCCTTCAGTGGAGCACTACTCCCTTGCCCTTCATCTGTCCCTATTGGCATATATGCTACCCAAAACAACAGACCCTCCGCAATGGGTATTCACAGAGAAGCTCTTGCTATCCCATCGCGGAGGACTTGGAGGCCTGTATTGTGCAGGCCCCGTACAGAACAATCCAGCTAATCCGAACCTCACGGCGATGCGCGCGGCCTGGCATAGGACCCACCGTCTACTAGGTATACATCCTTCTTCACATGCCCAAGCCCCCATATGGAGTAATGACAGTATAAAAATAGGGGGAACTGTCCTTAGGTGGTCGCAGTGGAGCCTGGCTGGCATTGATTGCATACCGCAAGTCATGGACGAGGGTCAGCCCAAGTCATTTGACAAACTAAGAGAGGAATAAAATATCCATCGCGGACAAGAATGGCATTATTTACAACTTAAGCACTGTCTCCATCGAGCTCTGGGAAGCACCCCATGGGAGATCAATATCTAACCAATTGTTGCCTATCTGAAAACCTGGGGCCACCACAGGGGCGTAATGGCAGGCCTCTATGATGTGTTAGTGAGCCATCTTTACTCACAGCCCCTTCTTGAAAAGCTTCAATGTAAGTGGCAGACCCAGCTAGGGACAAACTACACAGAGGCGGGCTGGTCCGATGTCATGGACGCCCTTGATAGAGGCACTCGAGAAGCCCGACTAAAGTTTTGTCTTTTTAAAGTCATACACGACTGCTATTGGACCCTGTTTAAACTACATAGGGCAAGCCTTCTGCCACACGCCAACTGCTGGCATTATGTGCAGCCTCGTTGCGACCTACTTCACATCTTATGTGAATGCCCATTGCTTCAGCCCTTGTGGGACGGGGTGTACTACACCCTGGCGGACTCCCTACCGCTACAACACCCTAATCTCCCCTTCGCTCATCCTCAGACATGATACAGGACCCCTTCCCACCCTATCGCATCTGCAGCAGAGATTACTACATAAGGCATTCGCAATTGCAAAAATTTGTATTCTCAGACACTGGAGATCAAGCACCACCCCAACCCCAGCAGAGTGGATGACTGCTATGATCCAAATAGCTGCACATGAACGAGTTATTTAAAACCTACAGGACCAAGTGGCCCTGTTCAACGAAGTCTGGACCTAATTTCTTACAGGACCACCACAGTCATGACCTTCCCACTGCCGCCCACTCCTACCCCCCACCCTCCAACCACTACCACTGCTGGTAGGACGTCAGTGCCTCCTCCTCCCGCTCCCCCTCTCCCTCACTCCCTTGCCTACATCTTCTCTAATACTCTAACGTCCCCACTCTTATCCACCTCGAGAATACAACAAAATCACCCTATCCTGCAATCTTCAGCCTTTTTTTTATTTTTTCTTCTTCCCACCCATACCCCGCTTATCCCATGCGACAGGCTACAGACTCAAAGTTTATCATTCACAGCCTAGTCACGCTCCATATCCTCCAGCCTACGACCACCTCTTTAGCTTTCACCTATATACAGGGCATGTCCCTCTCCTCCAGCGCTCTTCCTCCCTTCTATTTCTTCACTCCCCCTTCCTCCCAATCTTTCCCTAATCTGTCAAGGGTTCTCCACTCGCTCATTGCAGGACTACCTGCCTCGTCAAATAGGGGTTATGCCCTAATGGTAGGCTCTGACTTGGACCTTCCTAACCCTCCTCACACATAACTGGTCGGGGACGTGCCTCGAGTACTGCGTACTACCAATGGCGGACACCTCGGCCAACCCACACACGTCAACTAACGAGCAGCAACGTAGCTATTTGTCTTGATTATCTCCTTACTGTCCTGCAGGACAACATGTCAGGCCAGCAAAACCACTTCTACCCGATAGTTTTCAAGGGGTGTGACGTGCAATATTTCATGTCGATACCTACTCCCAACAATATACAATGTATATCCATACGTGGTAACCCCTTCGGATTACTTGGACCACTTGGCCTACTATGACAACTCTGGTTATCCTGATCACTCGGACTACCCTGACCACTCTGATCACTGTAATGTAAGTCCACACTGTCGTCAACAGTCCCTTGCATTCCTCCAACTTCAGCATCCCTCCCCTTCCTCACCAGTATTCCCCCTCTTTCTTCTCTTCTTTCTCATTCTTAACTGTCTTCTTTTAAGTATCCTCTCTCCCACATTGGTCTGTACAGTACAAAGCCTATATGTGTTCCCATCATAGTGGTACCAGTTGTGATGTGTGTAACCCTCTGATAAAGGCTGTCCAGCCTCCTTCTGTAATGCTACCTGACATATAATAAAGAATATATAAAAAAAAATAAAAAAGAGAATTAGCCTGTAGAAAGTACTCCAGCTGGGTAGACATTTTGTACAAAAATGGTGGCCTCTTCTTGGATAAGTATGCAGGGCAGGATTCATTCTGGCACGATGCTCATTTCACAGAAATTAAACCTCAATGGGAAGCATTTAAGTGAATATATATATATATATATATATATATATAGAGAGAGAGAGAGAGAGGGAGAGAGAGAGAGATGTATTTAATGTATTTATAGGTTTCAGCTCTTGCTTGTAGTGGCCCATCCACCAGTCAGCTTGGTGATCGAGCATTAGTGCTTGTCAGCACATGAAAGACCCTACCTTGCAATCCATATAGTTCCTTTCAATAGCCCCTTTAGTAAGTGCAGCTTAGGGTGTGTTTCGGTTCTGCCAAAATGTATATATAAACTTGTCCAGTAATTTTGTTGACCTTGTGCTATAATTCTAGAAGTATCAAACAATAAGGAGGACCCATTATTTCAAACGGGAACAGGATAACTGAAAGAGCCAAAAAAGACATGGGTCACAAAGAAGTTATGTACAATATTTCATTGCTGGGTTGCAACTTCTGTAAACAATACATCATTCAATGATAGAGAAGAATGGCGACCCTCATAGTCTAAATCAGTCACTTGTAAACATGTTATCCCAAATAAATATCATTTTAGTATTTTTGTGGTTTCATAACTGACTAATAGTGTCGTAGAGTATATTAAAAGAATTAGTCAGTATGGGGCACGGTGCAATGACCAGTAAGTGAAAAAAATTGATGAAAACATAGTGAACACACATTTAAAAACACCCCTTTCTCTCATCAACCATTATGTATAGATAAATATATCCAGTTTTATGTTGCTGTTCTGGCGAAGAAGAAGAGCGTAGCCCATATAAACCCCAGATTTAGAGCAAAGAGTACCAAACATAAGGGAAAAACGAATTGGGATACATTGAATTATTTTGAATGCACAATGACACCCTTAATTGTCACTGGTAATACATGTATTAGTCACATTAATTCATTTCAAGACATTTGCAAAACAAACTGCTTCCCCTCAACCAGAAGATATACCATTTAGATCCTTTTGACACGTATGCCAAACAATATTTTGACAAATATTTCTAACATAAACATAAATAAACACACAATTAGCGCACAGTGAAAGAATCACAGACTCCGTTCTTTCTGGGATTCCTTCTGCCTTTCCCAAAGTTCAAAGCAAGGTGGTTGCGACCAGACCCACTTCTGTCAAGGTTTCTGTGCTCAATGGCCTCTTATTCCACCTGGTTATCACTATTCTAGCTATTTTCTTTATACTTTTTTGGACTCCTTTTTAAAGATTATTGACACATTTCGGCCATTACCATTTCCACCTCATCAGGACACGGGAAGACAAGTAAAGTTCATAAACCTATTAAAAACATCTCAAATGTATTTAAACAGATACTTCAACAATGATATCTAAAAAATATGCCTAAACAAACTGAGCCGAGCCACCACATAGTGTTGGAGGACATCTCTCTTAATAGATCCAAATAGTGCTGCTGTGACCTTTCACATGCTTATTTAGGCCTGGTCATGCATAGTCGTAATCAGTGCACTGTGTCAGTAACATCCACCATGCCACCCTAGATGTTAATTCAGACAAAATCTTGGTTTCTGATAGTTAAAAATGTCATTCGATTTTCATGCAGCAGGCATTATATAATCACTACCAGGTGAGTGTCTAGGGATCTTACTACCATAGGGAGATCCACGCACTACTCACGCACTATCATTTCATAGTACCAGTCATGTTAAAGCCCCCTTGCGGATCGTCCCCCTTGAGCGCCCCAGGATAGAAGAGAACACCTAAAAAAACACTCTCAATAGGAGACTCACCGGAGTTCCGTCCAGGTCCTATCAAGTATTTATAAATAATACATTATTCCCCCATTCCATTGGGGAACAAACAATATAAGCAGTAGCTGTCACTCTCCCCTCCCGTCACTAATGTGTGATAAGTAGGGTCAAGGACCTTTCAAATCCCACTTTCTATCTCATACCTCCTGGATCCGGCGGGGCGATCTTAATTGAAGCGTGTACGCATGCCACAAATATCAGTGGGCGCATCCAGAGGCAACTCTATTATTCATTGTTCATTGTTCCCAAATTAATAATAAATAATAATAATAACAGCACTTCATTATGTGCGTATTCACCTTTTAAAAAGTTGCATTTTTTCAGTTTCCACGCTCAGCTTCCTGCCAGATTTCTGTCATCATACGTTCACATAATTTGCTCGTTTTTTCTTTATTCTTTGATTTCCTTTCTTTGTAAAAACATAAAAAGCAGTTAAAGTAGCTTATACTTCCCAAATGAAAGTTATTGAGTGTATATTTTATTTCAAGAAGAGATAATATAATTATTACTCGTTTTATATGATGCAAACGTACACATGAATACAGGGAGTGCAGAATTATTAGGCAAGTTGTATTTTTGAGGATTAATTTTATTATTGAACAACAACCATGTTCTCAATGAACCCAAAAAACTCATTAATATCAAAGCTGAATATTTTTGGAAGTAGTTTTTAGTTTGTTTTTAGTTTTAGCTATGTTAGGGGGATATCTGTGTATGCAGGTGACTATTACTGTGCATAATTATTAGGCAACTAAAAAAAAAAAAATATATACCCATTTCAATTATTTATTATTACCAGTGAAACCAATATAACATCTCAACATTCACAAATATACATTTCTGACATTCAAAAACAAAACAAAAAAAAATCAGTGACCAATATAGCCACCTTTCTTTGCAAGGAAACTCAAAAGCCTGCCATCCATGGATTCTGTCAGTGTTTTGATCTGTTCACCATCAACATTGCGTGCAGCAGCAACCACAGCCTCCCAGACACTGTTCAGAGAGGTGTACTGTTTTCCCTCCTTGTAAATCTCACATTTGATGATGGACCACAGGTTCTCAATGGGGTTCAGATCAGGTGAACAAGGAGGCCATGTCATTAGATTTCCTTCTTTTATACCCTTTCTTGCCAGCCACACTGTGGAGTACTTGGACGCGTGTGATGGAGCATTGTCCTGCATGAAAATCATGTTTTTCTTGAAGGATGCAGACTTCTTCCTGTACCACTGCTTGAAGAAGGTGTCTTCCAGGAACTGGCAGTAGGACTGGGAGTTGAGCTTGACTCCATCCTCAACCCGAAAAGGCCCCACAAGCTCATCTTTGATGATACCAGCCCAAACCAGTACTCCACCTCCACCTTGCTGGCGTCTGAGTCGGACTGGAGCTCTCTGCCCTTTACCAATCCAGCCACGGGCCCATCCATCTGGCCCATCAAGACTCACTCTCATTTCATCAGTCCATAAAACCTTAGAAAAATCAGTCTTGAGATATTTCTTGGCCCAGTCTTGACGTTTCAGCTTGTGTGTCTTGTTCAGTGGTGGTCGTCTTTCAGCCTTTACTACCTTGGCCATGTCTCTGAGTATTGCACACCTTGTGCTTTTGGGCACTCTAGTGATGTTGCAGCTCTGAAATATGGCCAAACTGGTGGCAAGTGGCATCGTGGCAGCTGCACGCTTGACTTTTCTCAGTTCATTGGCAGTTATTTTGCGCCTTGGTTTTTCCACACGCTTCTTGCGACCCTGTTGATTATTTTGAATGAAACGCTTGATTGTTCGATGATCACGCTTCAGAAGCTTTGCAATTTTAAGAGTTCTGCATCCCTCTGCAAGATATCTCACTATTTTAGACTTTTCTGAGCCTGTCAAGTCCTTCTTTTGACCCATTTTGCCAAAGGAAAGGAAGTTGCCTAATAATTATGCACACCTGATATAGGGTGTTGATGTCATTAGACCACACCCCTTCTCATTACAGAGATGCACATCACCTAATATGCTTAATTGGTAGTAGGCTTTCGAGCCTATACAGCTTGGAGTAAGACAACATGCATAAAGAGGATGATGTGGTCAAAATACTCATTTGCCTAATAATTCTGCACTCCCTGTAAATGTACGTTGTTATTTCTATGTTGCTTAAGCCATCACTATGCATTTGGAGTTGACACAAGCATATGATATTATAAATATTTCTGTGTATTCTGTGTTTGCATTTACATTATGCTGTTAAGTGGAAACTATTTTCCTTGCTGACACAGGTTCATTCACTGCAAGTCACATGGACGGTGTGGACTGTTGGCAAAGCTAATGTCAGTAATAAGTATAGGACAAACAATTCTCAAATTAAGCCAGCTTTATATTTCAATATTGGCAATACTAAGCATGTTGTGATCACGTTTTGAAATTTCAGGCACAGTAGCTTTCTCCTACCCTTGCAGTGACACAAATGATCATATTACATTGGATTCTATTTGTCAAATTAAAGAGATTATTTTGGTACACCTTGTTGGCAAATCCGTACCAATATAGTTGACTCCTGTATATCAGGAATGTTTCCGTGGTAACATTCTAACACAATACACTTCACCCAGCATTGTGCAGAAACAAGATTAATAAAATGCATTAGTCTCAACGTCCCACCCTCCTTCTCCACAGACACGCTTGATCAACATCCATCCTATTCTCTTTCTTCTTCCAACATGCATACACGTGCCAATTCATCCCTATGGAAGGGTGGAATTATTCCTGTGAATACTTTACTACAAAACCAGCACTCCAGTGGTATCAACAGTTGTTTATTAGCACAATAAGCAATGGGTGGTAGCACTGCTGTGCCATTTTTGTCGTTTTTTTTTTTTGGATTAGACCTCTATGACTGGCTGCACACCAGCCACTGGCACTAGCATCAAGAAGACAATACGATGAGTGAGATATCAATCGCTCTCTCTTTCTCTCTCTCTCTCTCTCTCTATATATATATATATATATATATATATATATATATATATATATATATATATATAGATATATATATCTCAAAGCAGGTTTCTCTCTGGCTAGGAAAGATGCGCACTCCAGCACAGGCTACACAGAAGTGTTTTGGAAATCGTACCACAACACTGTATGCTGATATTTAACTTGAATGTACATGCATGGGTATTTGGCGCAGTGGGGACAGGCCCACTGGGGCTATATTTACCACACACGGTTTAATATCCTTTATACAGCTGGTAATTGATTTCACTTCTTGTTCACATTCAGACAAGGCTTTGTTTTGTGCTACAGCATGGCCGCCTTTCTGCGGCTTTATCTGTCACAACTTTTCTGTCCTATGAGAGATGGACTCAGCCCACTTGGGCAGGATGAATTGACAGATTGGCTTGGTTTATTGTTTAATATGATTAGAAGGTATTTCATGTTTTAATACTTGCCATGTTGCCACTGCATACAATATTGGGGGCATAATGGAATACGCTGGAGAATGTGTCTAATTATTGTACTCAACTAACAGGCATGTTTTCTTGAATATTTTGTTTACATTTGACCATATCATGTCATGATTATTTGAATGTAAGATTTCCCTACACACAACTTGTGCAGTATATATATTGGCAACTACCATGCTACAAAATGGCTGCCATACTGTGCCGTACGAACCATGAACTAGCCTATTTTTTCTGTTCACTGCAGCTCTGATGGATAGTTTCATGGACCTTTATAATTAACCCCTTAGCTGCTGGGCCTTTTCCCCCCCAGTGCTGAGCCCTTTTTTGGCTATTTGGGGTAGTTCGCGCTTAGGGCTTCATAACTTTTTGTCCACATAAGCTAACCACGCCAAATTTGCGTCCTTTTTTTCCAACATCCTAGGGATTCTAATGGTACCCAGAGTTTGTGGTTTACCCTGGAGGAGACCAAGAAAATAGCCAAAATACAGTGACAATTTAGTTTTTTCCAAAAAAATGGGAAAAAAGGGCCGCCGAAGAAGGCTTGTGGTTTTTTCCCTGAAAATGCCATCAACAAAGGGTTTCTGGTGCTGAAATCACTATCTCCCCACCTTTCAGGAACGGGCAGACTTGAATCAGAAAACCACATTTTCCAACACAAATTTGGCATTTTACTGGGACATACCCCATTTTTACTATTTTTGGTGCTTTCAACCTCCTTCCAGTTAGTGACAGGAATGGGTGTGAAACCAATGCTGGATCCCGGAAAGCTAAACATTTCTGAAAACTAGACAAAATTCTGAATTCAGCAAGGGGTCATTTGTGTAGATCCTACAAGGTTTTCCTACAGAAAATAACAGCTGAAATAAAAAAATATTGAAATTGAGCTGAAAACAACAGCCATTTTTCTTTATGTTTTACTCTGTAACTTTTTCCTGCGATGTCAGATTTCTGAAAGCAATATACCGTTTTGTCTGCTGGACTCTTCTGGTTGCGGGGATATAAAGGGCTTATAGGTTCATCAAGAACCCTAGGTACCCAGAGCCAATAAATGAGGTGCACCCTGCAGTTGGTTTTCATTCTATACTGGGTATACAGCAATTCATTTGCTGAAATATGAGGAGTGAAAAAGAGGTATCAAGAAAACCTTTGCATTTCCAAAATGGGATCAAGATAAGGTTTTGAGGAGCAGTGGTTATTTGCACATCTTTGAATTCCGAGGTGCCCATACTAGCATGTGAATTGCAGGGCATTTCTCAAATAGACGTCTTTTTTACACACTCTCTTATATTTGGAAGGAAAAAATGTAGAGAAAGATAAGGGGCAATAACACTTGTTTTGCTATTCTATGTTCCCCCAAGTCTCCTGAAAAAAATGATACCTCACTTGTGTGGGTAGGCCTAGCGCCCGCGACAGGAAATGCCCCAAAACACAACGTGGACACATCCCATTTTTTCACAAAATACAGAGCTGTTTTTTTGCAAAGTGCCTACCTGTGGATTATGGCCTCTAGCTCAGCCGGCACATAGGGAAACCTACCAAACCTGTACATTTTTGAAAACTAGAGACCTAGGGGAATCCAAGATGGGGTGACTCGCGGGGCTCTGACCAGGTTCTGTTACCCAGAATCCTTTGCAAACCTCAAAAAGTGGCTAAAAAAACAAGTTTTCCTCACATTTCGGTGACAGAAAGTTCTGGAATCTGAGAGGAGCCTCAAATTTCCTTCCACCCAGCGTCCCCCCAAGTCTCCCGATAAAAATGATACCTCACTTGTGTGGGTAGGCCTAGCGCCCGCGACAGGAAATGCCCCAAAACACAACGTGGACACATCACAGAAAACAGAGCTGTTTTTTGCAAAGTGCCTACCTGTAGATTTTGGCCTCTAGCTCAGCCGGCACCTAGGGAAACCTACCAAACCTGTACATTTTTGAAAACTAGAGACCTAGGGGAATCCAAGATGGGGTGACTCGCGGGCTCTGACCAGGTTCTGTTACCCAGAATCCTTCGCAAACCTCAAAAAGTGGCTAAAAAAACAAGTTTTCCTCACATTTCGGTGACAGAAAGTTCTGGAATCGGAGAGGAGCCTCAAATTTCCTTCCACCCAGCGTCCCCCCAAGTCTCCCGATAAAAATGATACCTCACTTGTGTGGGTAGGCCTAGCGCCCGCGACAGGAAATGCCCCAAAACACAACGTGGACACATCACAGAAAACAGAGCTGTTTTTTGCAAAGTGCCTACCTGTAGATTTTGGCCTCTAGCTCAGCCGGCACCTAGGGAAACCTACCAAACCTGTACATTTTTGAAAACTAGAGACCTAGGGGAATCCAAGATGGGGTGACTCGCGGGGCTCTGACCAGGTTCTGTTACCCAGAATCCTTTGCAAACCTCAAAAAGTGGCTAAAAAAACAAGTTTTCCTCACATTTCGGTGACAGAAAGTTCTGGAATCGGAGAGGAGCCTCAAATTTCCTTCCACCCAGCGTCCCCCCAAGTCTCCCGATAAAAATGATACCTCACTTGTGTGGGTAGGCCTAGCGCCCGCGACAGGAAATGCCCCAAAACACAACGTGGACACATCACAGAAAACAGAGCTGTTTTTTGCAAAGTGCCTACCTGTAGATTTTGGCCTCTAGCTCAGCCGGCACCTAGGGAAACCTACCAAACCTGTACATTTTTGAAAACTAGAGACCTAGGGGAATCCAAGATGGGGTGACTCGCGGGGCTCTGTCCAGGTTCTGTTACCCAGAATCCTTTGCAAACCTCAAAAAGTGGCTAAAAAAACAAGTTTTCCTCACATTTCGGTGACAGAAAGTTCTGGAATCGGAGAGGAGCCTCAAATTTCCTTCCACCCAGCGTCCCCCCAAGTCTCCCGATAAAAATGATACCTCACTTGTGTGGGTAGGCCTAGCGCCCGCGACAGGAAATGCCCCAAAACACAACGTGGACACATCACAGAAAACAGAGCTGTTTTTTGCAAAGTGCCTACCTGTAGATTTTGGCCTCTAGCTCAGCCGGCACCTAGGGAAACCTACCAAACCTGTACATTTCTGAAAACTAGAGACCTAGGGGAATCCAAGATGGGGTGACTCGCGGGGCTCGGACCAGGTTCTGTTACCCAGAATCCTTTGCAAACCTCAAAAAGTGGCTAAAAAAACAAGTTTTCCTCACATTTCGGTGACAGAAAGTTCTGGAATCAGAGAGGAGCCTCAAATTTCCTTCCACCCAGCGTCCCCCCAAGTCTCCCGATAAAAATGATACCTCACTTGTGTGGGTAGGCCTAGCGCCCGCGACAGGAAATGCCCCAAAACACAACGTGGACACATCACAGAAAACAGAGCTGTTTTTTGCAAAGTGCCTACCTGTAGATTTTGGCCTCTAGCTCAGCCGGCACCTAGGGAAACCTACCAAACCTGTACATTTTTGAAAACTAGAGACCTAGGGGAATCCAAGATGGGGTGACTCGCGGGGCTCTGACCAGGTTCTGTTACCCAGAATCCTTTGCAAACCTCAAAAAGTGGCTAAAAAAACAAGTTTTCCTCACATTTCGGTGACAGAAAGTTCTGGAATCGGAGAGGAGCCTCAAATTTCCTTCCACCCAGCGTCCCCCCAAGTCTCCCGATAAAAATGATACCTCACTTGTGTGGGTAGGCCTAGCGCCCGCGACAGGAAATGCCCCAAAACACAACGTGGACACATCACAGAAAACAGAGCTGTTTTTTGCAAAGTGCCTACCTGTAGATTTTGGCCTCTAGCTCAGCCGGCACCTAGGGAAACCTACCAAACCTGTACATTTCTGAAAACTAGAGACCTAGGGGAATCCAAGATGGGGTGACTCGCGGGGCTCGGACCAGGTTCTGTTACCCAGAATCCTTTGCAAACCTCAAAAAGTGGCTAAAAAAACAAGTTTTCCTCACATTTCGGTGACAGAAAGTTCTGGAATCAGAGAGGAGCCTCAAATTTCCTTCCACCCAGCGTCCCCCCAAGTCTCCCGATAAAAATGATACCTCACTTGTGTGGGTAGGCCTAGCGCCCGCGACAGGAAATGCCCCAAAACACAACGTGGACACATCACAGAAAACAGAGCTGTTTTTTTGCAAAGTGCCTACCTGTAGATTTTGGCCTCTAGCTCAGCCGGCACCTAGGTAAACCTACCAAACCTGTGCATTTCTGAAAACTAGAGACCTAGGGGAATCCAAGGAGGGGTGACTTGCGGGGCTCGGACCAGGTTCTGTTACCCAGAATCCTTTGCAAACCTCAAAAAGTGGCTAAAAAAACAAGTTTTCCTCACATTTCGGTGACAGAAAGTTCTGGAATCTGAGAGGAGCCACAAATTTGCTTCCACCCAGCGTTCCCCCAAGCCTCCCGATAAAAATGATACCTCACTTGTGTGGTTAGGCCTGGTGCCTGCGACAGGAATAGATCACACAACGGTCAATGTTGGTCCTTACGTGAGGCAGCTGTTGACCATGGGGTGATCCATTCCTGACACAGACCCTAGGTGTAGGCACTCAAGTGGGGTAGTGTTTTTATCAGGACAGGTGAGGAGTCACTGGGTGGTAGGAATATTGTGGATCCCAGCATATTCCTGTAGTTTGTGTGACAGAAATGCGAGAAAAATTTAGTTTTTTTTCAACATTTCAGCTTTGCAGGGTATTCTGGGTAAGAAAACTTTGGGGAAGCCACACAAGTCACACCTCTGTGGACTCCCCCGAATGTCTAGTTTCCAGAAATGTTTGGGTTTAGTGTGTTTCTCTATATGGCCGCCGAATCCAGGACCAAAAACACAGGTGCCTGCCTTACAAAACCAGTTTGTTTTGCCATGGATAATTTTGATGTCTCCACAATATGATTTGGGTGGTGGAATTTGGGGCTGAACTAAATTGGGGAGCTCCCAAGAGAGCATTCTCTCTCTGCTTGCCGCCGCATTCACCTGCTCTCTGGGTTGACCTAACCCACTATTACCCAGTTGCACAAACAGCTTGCGAAGGGACAGCAGGACTGTCCTCATCACCTCCCTCATAATGTACTGGAAGAGGAGTTATCGAATGGGACTCCTCTGACTGAAAAATCACTCCCAGAGTCTGCGCCATTGTCCTATCCCTCAGATGCTGTCTCAGTATCTGATGTCTCAGTCTCTGATCCTATGTCAGAGCGGTCCTCTATAACCCGAGTGTAGGCAGCAGTCATCCATCAAGATGCCATCTCTGCTATTGGCTAAACTGTTGCTCTAAAACACTAGCCTACGTAGACAGTCACAAAATCGATGGTGTGTGAGATACGTGCAACAGTAGAGGCCACCTTACCTGCGCTTCTTCCCTCAATCAGCACGTACTTTCAAGACACTCAAAAAACACCTTGTCACATACCATTCGTCACAGTCTTTAGCACCTTCTGCGCCCAGTCCAACAATCATTATTGGTGCTCCCACTCCCTCCTCCTCGGATTCCCTCATTACCACCCAGCAAAAGTGCCCTTCATCTCTCCATATACTTTGCTAATGTACTCAGCTATTTACATAAAATACAGATTTGCTCTTTGCAGTAGGCATATAAACCTTCTGCGCTTCTTTATGGCACTAAAACTGCCACTAGACAAGTCGGACCCTTTTCCCCCCCAGGGAAACCACACACATATTGACAAAAGTGATATATATATGACAGCCAATCACCTGAAACTCAACTCAAGCAAAACCGAAATAATCCTCTTTGGCCCACACAAAAACACCTGGGACCCCTCATGGTGGCCCACCACGCTAGGCCCTGCACCCACCCCCGCCAACCACGCACGCAACCTCAGCATCATCCTAGACTCCTCCCTCTCGATGACCCAACAAATCAACGCTCTCACCTCCTAATGCTTCAACACACTCCGTATACTGAAAAACATTCAAATGGATCCCCACAGAGACCAGAAAAACTGTCACTCACGCACACATCAGCAGCAGGCTTGATTACGGAAACGCCCTCTACGCCGGCACCACTCTAAAACTCAAGCGCAAACTACACGCATCTAGAACTCAGCAGCATGACTCATCCTCGACCTCCGCCGACACGAACACATCTCTCCACACCTCAAATCCCTCCACTGGCTCCCCATTGACAAAAGGATCACCTTCAAGATCCTCATCCTCGCACACAAATCACTCCACAACACAGGCCCTGCCTACCTCAACGAGAGTCACCTTCCACACCCCCACACGAAACGTCCGCTCAGCTGACCTCTCTCTCGCCTCTGTCCCCCGCATCAAACACACCACCACCGGGGGCAGATCCTTCTCCTACCTTGCACCCAAAACCTGGAACGCCCTCACAACCCACCTTCGCAAGACCCAAAACCTACTTCTTTTCAGGAAGGGCCTCAAAACCTGGCTTTTCGAACAGTGAACCTCCCAGCCCCTTTCCCTCCCCCCGCCCCCCCCAAGCGCCTTGAGACCCTCACAGGTGAGTAGCACACTTTATAAATCTCTTTGGTATATATAGATCTACCTCTATATATATATATATATATCCATGTACATAGATATATCTATCTACATAGATATATAAATATAGATCTATATATAGATCTATTTTTTTTAGTTGTTGTATGGTTTCCTTGGGGGCCAAAATGGCCCCCAGGGAAACCCTACAACATCTAAAAAAAAAAATTGCCCCCACAGGGCAAAAAAAAACAATCCCCTGGGGGGCACCTACCTTTTTTTTTTTTATTAATTATGCCCCCGGGGGGGGGGCGGCCCGTTTTCCGAGGGGGCCGCCCCCCCAAAGTGAAATCCCTGGCGTCTAGTGGTGTTTCCTGGCCCCCGATCGCAGCTGTGCTGCGATCGGGGGCCAGGAAACACTTTGAGAAGGCCTCGTAAGAAAGGGGAGACTCTCCCCCTTTCTTACGAGGCCTTCCCGAACGTGAGAAAGGCCGTTTTCCCCATCAAAGCAGGAAGCGGCCGCAAGGCTGCTTCCTGCTTTGATGGGGAAAACACCTTTGCAACGTCAGCGCGCCGCGAGGCGCGCTGACGTCACAAAGGGGCGGGGGGAGACACGGAAGCTTCCGTGTCTCCCGGGGGGGGTTTAAAAAAAATAAAAAATCCCCTTGATATTGATACCCTTCCTGGTGTCGGCCACTGGTCGTGACCCGCACCAGGGAGGGTGTGTGGGCGTCGGCCAGTGGCCGACGCCCGCACCTAACAGGTTAACTGACATGTTTTCTTTAGTACTTTGTTTATATTTAACCATATTATGTAATGCTTATCCCTCTGCGTAATTTGTACAGTTTGTATATTGGTCGCTACTGTGCTACAACATGTCTGCCAGACTGTGCCATACTAACCATGTACTAGCACGTTTTTTCTGTTCATTGCAGTTCTGATTGTCAGTTTCACAAACCTTTAGAACTCTGTAAGGGGGCGGCAAACATCTATCTACCTGTGACCAATGCGATCCAATCGCCAAAACATGTTGGGTGTTGTCTGTGCTTCCCGAGCACTTTTCCCATGGTGTTTACGAGTTAATAAACATTTGACTGGCAATTTTGAGTGCACATCTTTCCTGGCCAAAGGGAAACCTGCTTTGCTTTGGTTCTCATACCGACAACGCACACTGCTCCCGTTTGGGTGGGGACCCAGTGAGACTATGTATACATTTATATATACATTTATATTTATATTATCTCTCTCTCTCTCTCTCTCTCTCTATATATATATATATATATATATATATATATATATATATATATATATATAGAGAGAGAGAGAGAGAGACACAGAGAGATATATTTCTAGACACATACATAATATAAAAAATAAATTAACATCACAGTTCTGTCATTTCTATTCTGTGTAAGACTGTAAGTACCTATTGCAATGGCTAAATGTTTTGATGTCAATGTGTCAGCCTTACACGGATATAAGGATAATTTGGGTAGTTTGATTAGGTAGATATTCTCCTGAGTTAAATTACAAACTGTATTTATTGATCAATTTGAAATGGATAAGGTATACATTGTCTGCTGTTATTAAGATTTACCCTTTTAGTCGCTTTTTGTTATATGAATATTGTGTGTTAAACAAAGGTGATTAAACGAAAGTGGTCTCTGCCTTCGCACAGTTAAATGCGCTTTCTCTTCACTTACTGCTTCTTCTAATTTCTCACTGTGCAATGGTTTGATTGAATTTTGCTTAGTTACATGCCACTGTTCCCATAATAACAATTTTTCTTTCTTGTGCAAACAAATTTCCTAATTACACGTGTGATGGGTTGTTTTAATTCTTTTCCCTTTCAAATCCACCTTCCTGTTGCAATGCATGATGGGCAGGCTCAATATTGTGCATGACACCCGCTACAAGTGTTGGTAGGTGCAAGCTTTGTTTCTTTAGATTTTTTTCCTATAAAAGTACTTGCACACTGTCAAAATCCATTAGTAGGTTACATTGCATTTAATTTAAACAAAAGCAGATTATACAATAATTAAATCTCATTTTATACTACCAATTTAAATATTAGAAGGATAAAAGAGATGCTATGTTTATTTATTGGGTTTAATATTTTTTTAATACTGTCACTTTCACAAACATAGATGGATTTTGATTGGACTGTGAGTTTTAATGTCAAGAACATTTCTTAAAAAAATATTTTTTACAATGTTAAGATTGTATAACTATTTGAATCTCGTGAATTAGTTACACTATATTGCAACCACTATTTTACATTTAGTTAATCTTTTATATATGTAAATACTAGACTAAAATGTAAATGATGTATGTATTGCATTAATTAGGAGTGTTTGTGATGATTTACTTGATGGTAACCAGCATTTCCCCTTTTTTCTCTTTCAATTTCCTCCGCCTTCTCCCTGGGATGCTGTCCTGCTTTGCACTGTGATTGCATGTCACTCGTTGGTGATGATGTCTTCGAATGTGGCCTACCGCTTTTACAAACTCATTGCTGAATTATTCTGCCACGTGTTGTCATGGCTCCCATAATGCTACACTCTTCTGTATGTCTGCATTTGTGATTTTCCCTATGAAAGTTCCCATGGTGCACGGTGCTACCCCAGCAAGTGTGTCTGCAGCAGCAACAACTGCCACAAGTGTCCCCTTCGCTGCAACAGCCACAGCCAATCAGGTTTGCGAAGTTACAGCTTTGTTTCGAAAGAAAATCACTCTAATTTAATTTGCACAAGATTTTCAATGTTAATGCTTGTTGACCTTCACATGCATTCTAAATTCAGGCAATGTCATGGACATTTTATGATGTTTTCAGTAGATGGTTGTAAAGTTTGTGATTCTGTGAACACTTACTCAGCTCTCTGAGTTTTTCTAACGGAAAGGAAAAAAAGCGATACAAAGGTCTGTATACAGTAAATCGATCATATATAAAGGTATTTGTTTTGATATACACTTGTCTCTTGTAGGTGCTTACTATTATTCAGTGTCAAATACTGTATCCCTTAGAAAAACGTCCAAATACTGAAAAAGTACATGATTTGTTAGGTAGACATCTCCAAGCGGTTTATATATAGTATGTTGACAGACAGTATACACAAGAGGTAAAGCGGGCCTTCCCAGAGGCTGGAAGGGTGGGAGCTAATATCGCCCTACCTTCTTGGAAAAATGTAAATATCTGCCCCATTGAGCTGATCACCTGAGGGCAGCCTCCGAAGAATTTGATCGTTCGATGTTGAATTGCAATTCATTGTAGCCAGTTATAAGCCAAAGTAATCATGACTACCATTATCTAGTCAAAATATGATCAAAAAAGATGCCTTTTGTCAAACGGGCCCTGAAGGGACTAATTTTCTGTTCAAACTTGACCCCTAAAATGCTGCTGGCCAGCATCTACACATGTGTGATATTCATTATCACTTACCTGGTAGTTGCCTTATTTTTCAAGTCACGCAACATCAATTGATTCATCGTTTGTCTTTTTTTTGACTGTTAGTATACACCAGTCGCCATTTTTGGTTAGTAAGAGCCAAATTCATGCTTTATTTTAGTGTTTGTGGTATCATGCTTCCATGCCCTATCCACTTTCATTCTTATTCTGCTAAGTTAACTTTCCAAAAATACTATTCTGTTAAACTTCAAAGGCCTACAGGTAGCCTCTTTTATGGTAATGTTTGTGAATTTTAGAGCTTAGACATGCTTTTGTGGAAATAATTTTGATATGAATTAGTCACTAACAGCAGTGGCTGCTTCATTACAAAATGAACTTGTCCTGCAAAGCAGTATTATTTTTAAAGTTTAACAGAAGCCAGAGCCGGCCCCCATCATGATGCCACCTAATATTTCAACAGCGTTTTTTTTTTTACAATTCACTAATTTACTATTAAATTAATTCGGTGTCTGTTGACCTACTTCACTTTCGAACGACACTTGCCACACAACCATTAGCATGCACACCTCTGTTTACATACACTCTGTGAGAGTGAATAGTGAGGTATTTTACAAAACAGCTTTGCACACAACAAGTTATGATCAGTACAATCATTTTTCTTATCAGACAGAAATGTCACTTTGTCATGTCCTGGCAAACCCTATAAAGCAAAATTTAGTTAACTCTAGACTCTTCTAGCACATGCAGTTTGTACAGAGGTAAGCATAGTTCCTCTTTAAAAGGTAACACATTTAAAAGCTTGTTGGAATTCGTAGTTTAATAGACGGGATGAGCTCTTATTGGTGTATTCTCCAACAAAATCAGGAGAATTAGGCATATATTGGGTTGTAAGCAAAAACCTCTGCTGGTTTACTCACTACAAATTCCAGTTTTAGAGATCTAAGTCGAGCTATTTCATTACTAGCTTCTAAGTTTCCAGGTTTATTAGTTAAGTTAGATTATAAAGCATTTGTAGGCTGCAGACTGCAATTATTTCATGAGAAAATAGAGCTAATGTTAACCTTTTAGGACCTTTAATATTCATCAGTGGCATTTATTGTAAACTGTAAATATACTTACTGTGGGAAGTGACTCCTACCGTACATCCACAATCTAAGTACTGGCTTTGGCTTATGGGTGATACCTACTTAGCTCACGAAGATACTGGTGTAGGAAACCTGGCATAACAGTTTTAGGGTGAAAAGTGGGCTAGTTTATAAAGGTGGAGCACTTTAGGGGTAACAGGTAAAGCTAACCCAGCATGTATCAAAGGCAGTAGAATTTTGTTGTATGTGTAATGCTTAGTTGGTGCTAGGTTTTAATGTTTCACCCCTTTGCATTTTAATACTTGGACCTTTACTGGCGAAGTCATAAATTCATGTCCAACAGTTCTCATGTAGCCACCACCTAATGGTAGAAAAAGAGTAAATACTAGAGCGAATCAAATTTATTTTGTTGTTTATTTACATTATTAATCACTATTTTTTTTTTTTAAATGTAGTGTGATTGCATAACGTTTGCTGAATTGTTTGTTTAAAAGTATGGGGCTAAAAGCAAAGCAGTGCTTATCCCAAGTATATATCCCAAAACACTCAATATATGTAAATGAAAAATAGGTATGTACAGCTGTCCACCAATGCATAAAAACAAATTGGGAAGATATTGACATAGCAGGCCCAGTAAAATTAGCACATCAGCTGATTGAGAACATCTGAAATTAAATAACAGTTCAGATACTATAAATATAAAATTGAAATAATGAAAAAACAGCTGTATGACTGAGTAGTTGCTTGAAAGTGGTGTGGGAAAAAAATAAATAGTTAATCCAATTATTTACTGAGAAAATAAATGTGGCTGTAAATTAAATTGATTTACTTCTGTACTAATATGATATCTATAGCTTTATTTTCAGGACTATAGTATTATTGTGGGGTTATGATCAAAGGGCCAAGTTAAACATGGGGAAAAAAACATTCTGTTAAATCTATGCATGAACTACAGCTATAAGTCTTTCTAACTGACTGAGTGTTGGTTACCGAATTTTGACATGGACTTCTGCAGATTAGCGCATCAAGCACATCTATCATGGCTTCAAAAGCAAGATAGAAATAGCAGGGTGTAGGTCAACTCTGTGATAATTTTTTACTAGAAAAGTGCAGTAGATAGATTTAAATATAAATTACAGTTGTTGTTGGAGGTGCTCCAAAGAGAAAAGTAGCTATGGTAGTCAGTAGAAAGAAAACATTGGCCCTAAACAGCACTCCAAATCGGCACTAGAGATACCCGCACTTTGTGGTCTGGACAAGGACAAGGTTTTTGATGTTAAAAGAGTTTGGGCACTTGGGGCCTGCATTATATATTGGTTGTAGGCATACTTTGTAGCAATGGCAACAGAGTATCCTTACCGTTGATATAATGGTGACCCCCCTCCCCCGAATTTAGATCGAGGCAGACCATAGTTGTGGCAGTGGTGGAGACTACTTTGTCTCCACCATGCCTAAACATCTCTGACATCCCTCACTCCGGAAGGCTATAATTGGCTATATGCTGAACACCTAATTAAGATTGGCAGACACATAGCCATATGTACTGCCCGTCACCATCAGGAAAATTCTAGTTGTAGGGCACATTAAAAATCTAAAAAAGCCCCTTGCTAAAGGAGATTACCTCAATATCCAAGGTGACAGTGTTTTGTTTATTTTCAGAAAGTAAAAACTCACTTTGATGTTTTCTTTTTGAAAGTTAAAAAAGGTTTGGAACTTTACCAAATGGCACCACCATCTGTGACAGACCCTTACAGCATTAGGTCTCCAGCAATAGGCTTTTATAAAAACCTTAACAGATTCAAAACAAACATTGGCAAAAGGATAAAAGCCAATGCCAGGCTTTGTTGCTGTTTGTTTATTTTTTGTATACTCTTTCTTTTCGGGACCACCACTCTTCTCTTGCTGGTTCACATCAGGATAAAATGTGTGTTGGACCATCTACTATAAATAAAACGGATTGCCTGAGGCATTTACACTGACAGCCACAACTGAGTCAGGCCTACGGTCCAAGGTTTCAGTGTACAGAGCTGGTAGTGGCACTGCTGGTTCAAAGATGATAGTCCACCCAACTAACATTTTGGCAGATAGGGTACTCCGCCTTATCCACCAAACTCTGTATAAGCCCACTCTTTGCCTTTTAAAACATGTGGTATTACTCTCCTTATTTGTACAAGAGGTGACAGATAACAAATTAAATAGACATTGTGAATATACAAATAGGCTTTCAGTTGTATGGGAAAATGGTGAAAACAACTGGCTGCGTAGCAGGTTGAACAGCTATGATCAGCTGGGTAATAAATGGGGGCTAATGGATTAGAGAAACAAACTCTATTTATGAATAACATAATAGATTACTGCAGAAGAAAGGTAAACACATTTTAGTGCATAGATCAGTCTCAGAAAGTGGGGCACAAACACAGACTAGCAAGTCATAAGACTCAAAGGGATCAAAATAAGGACCTTATTTAGAGTATGGCAGGCGTGTACTCTATTACAATTGTGATGGCTTTCCCTTCTTCATTATTACAAGTGTAAGGTGTGAGATATGGGGTATCTAACACATTTGTGAAACAATAACTTTCTGTCCACTAAATTCTACATCAGGCCCTTAAACAGAATTTGACCTGTTGAAGAACACATATTAACATACAATAAATTATTGGGAGCAAACCTGAAGCCTCAGAGTTATAAGGGCAAGCTTGTAATTGGTCCAGCCTTTTCTGCACCCTAGTAACATTAACTGAAACATATATAAGATAGAAAATAAGTTGGAGAGGGTGAGAGGAAGAGAGGGGGCATCAATAAGACTAAACAGGATAAAAGAGGTTGAAAGATGGAGAAAAAGATTTTGTCATGACTCTCTCATTTAGTAATAACAATACAGACAAATGCAATCCCAAGAGATGCAAAAACCATAGGTATGTGGATATCTTACCAGTCTTAGTTCAAGGCTTTTATATCGTCTTGTAAAAGTAAGCTGCAGGCTTTGCTCAGTTGCATACCCTACATCCCTCTGGGCTATTCCTTGTATGGGCAGAGGAAATGGAGGCGCTGTGCTGAGTAAGTTAGTCAGTCAAACATGCATGTTATAAGTAGGCTTGTATCTGCATTTTATAACATGCACCTAGCACAAAACAATGCTACACTGTATGCAGATTGGGAAAATCAAGGGGCAATTGGTTTGTGCAAGGAGGGGTGCTGTGGGGTAAGACGGAACAGCACAGTAAGGTGGATGAGTGAATAACCTGGGAGACCGAAGAGTGAGGGAAGACGCAGCTTGAGGCAGGGTTAGAGGGTCTGTCTGCTTGAGGGTTGGCATTATTCAACTGATTACCTGATAATTGTACATTATACTGCAATAATTGTTATTGTCACTTGAGTAGTAGGTTTTCTTTTTCTTTTAAAAAATGGGATGGCATTTGACAGATTTTCGCACTGGAAAGCAATCTGCACTATTAGGGTATCTCTCATGGTTTACTCCTTCTTGTAGGTAATTGCCACCTTATTTGATCAACTTCTGTAGTGTCACTAACATAATGTTGGAATAAACAGATATGCATTCATATGCCAGGTATCAAGAATTTCTCCAGAAAATATGTCGTCCAAGGACATGTTGCAAATCAACAGATTGAGGCCCTTATTCCAACCCTGGCAGTCTCTGACCGCCAGGGCGGAGGGCAGCGGAAGCACCGCCAACAGGCTGGCGGTGCTTCCCGGGCTATTCTGACCGTGGCGGTAAAGCCGCGGTCAGAAAAGGGGAACCGGCGGTTTCCCGCCGGTTTTCCCCTGGCCCAGGGAATCCCAAGCAGCGCCGCCATGGGGATTCCGACCTCCTTCCCGCCAGCCTGTTTCTGGCGGTTTTCACCGCCAGAACCAGGATGGCGGGAACGGGTGTCGTGGGGCCCCTAGGGGCCCCTGCACTGCCCATGCCACTGGCATGGGCAGTGCAGGGGCCCCCTAACAGGGCCCCATAAAGATTTTCACTGTCTGCTTTGCAGACAGTGAAAATCGCGACCCGTCGCACCCCTGCAACTCCGCCGGCTCCATTCGGAGCCGGCTTCCTTGTTGCAGGGTCTTTCCCGCTGGGCCGGCGGGCGGCTTTTTGGCGGTCGCCCGCCGGCCCAGCGGGAAAGCCAGAATGGCATCCACGGTCTCCTGACCACGGAGCGGCCATTTGGCGGTGACCGCATGGCGGGCGGCGACCGTCGCCCGCCGCGGTCAGAATGACCGCCTGAGTGTCTTTGCCTGGATGTGGTTCAGCTAGTCAAGGTCTGGGTCCTAATCTCCAGCATGTGCTCTGCTGCATAAAAATACTTTGGGTGTTAGCAATATCTGGGGAGGGGCAACATCTGAGCTCATATTCTTCAAAATTCATAAGATCTGTCTGTGCTCTGTACAAATGCCCTGCCTGACCCTGAGTCTGCAATAGACAACTGAGACTGGGACTGATATTGACACATACAACATTTAAAATTAACAAATTGACACAGGCAACTGATGGGTCTTTGAACAAGCACACATTATGTATTTCCAGTACATGCTGGAGTATAATAGAGTCATTCAAGAGGCAAAGTAAACTAGATTTTGTATATAGGTTAGGAAGAACATTGTTAAGAAGTCAAAGTTTAGTTCAGGAGTCTGAACTGTGAACTGTGTCTGTAGTCCACAGAAGAGACAAACACTTCCTTCACTGATGCATTATGCACTTTTACAGCACCATGAAGATGATTCTGCGAGGTAGCCTTTACAATAAAACACAACATAATTAATTCAGAAGATGAAAGTGATCAATCTGAAGGGATTAACAGTTTAAAACAGGCTAGGCTGGTGTTCTACGGTGTGCTCCACTGACGTGCTGTCAGACTGTGAGTCAGAAGGTCTAAAGAAAGTAGGATAGATTTCTTAATCATGTGTATTTTTATGGTGTGTATTATGGGAAAATATTTCCAAAACAAAACATTTCATCATGCATATAAAATGCAATTTGTATAAATATGGAATATTAAAAAATCATGGCAAGTTTAGTGCAGAAGTGTCAGGTGGGGTTGCCAAAAAGGGTGTGGTAAAAATTGCCATTTGTGATTTTAAATTAGGAGTCTCTGTTCTTTCATACAGAAGAAACTGCTGAACAGAATTACAGCAACCTTGGTACGAAAGTAAAACTTTGTTTAAGGAAGTGCCTTTGTTTAGTGTAAACCCGTTGAGTAGTTTTAAAGAAATTAGCATTTATTTAGTCTTTGAGGGGAGGAGTTTGTAATAACTAAAAAGATAGAGATAGCCGGACTGTTAGTCTGCGGATAACTGCGTACCTGAATTTTTGTACATATTCAGATCTGACTCGATGAGGAAGATTTTTCTCAAAGTCCATAAATCAACATTGGTCTGCTGACCTGCATCTCCCTGATTGACTGGTCAAACATTGTGTGGCAACCATTACATGGCTCAGGGACTTGATACCAAGTCCTTCAATAAACTTTGTAAAAGCCAAGAAGGGTTTAGGTTTTTATTCCCTGGCCCCATTGACAAAACAGATCCTCTTTAAGTCACATGTTTTAATGAATGCAGATTTTGCAGCACAGTTTGTGGACCTCAGAACTGGGTTGATGTCCCCCCAGCTTGCTCTCCAATGTCTTGGAGCAGCCCCAGATTCTCTGAACCCAAGGCAAGAGGGTCTTGGATCATTGTTTGTCATCCCTGCACTTGGTCCGCATATCTTGCAGAAGGTCCAACAAAGGATCTGCAAGTGTTCGCAAAGATGGTACTGTCTGCTTGTTTGCAAACCCTGAAGACCAGTCCCATAAGCCATGGCATTCTGGGCTCAGGGAACTCTTGGATGTGATATATGATTATACACCCCAGAAATCACTGAAAAAATAATGATTACAGTAAAGTTAAAGCTATCTTGTTTATAACATTTGAACTTAAGTTTAAAAACATTAATACAAATCAGAAATTCACTGAAAAACCTTTAGTTCTGATATTTGAGTTGATTGATCCATTTTAGTATTGTGTTCACAAACTACTCTAAGTTCATCAGTTGACCTATAGTATTAATTTTAGATGATAATACAATCTAGTAATCATAGTTCATTCACATAATTCCATTTTTATTTCTCACCACTAACCGTCTATATCACGTATTTCAGTCAGCAATATAAACACTGCATTGGTGAGAAATTCTGAAATGTGTAATCAGTGCTATAAAAACCTTCCTGTTATGTTATTTATTCAGCTATAGACTGGCTTTTGTAATTAATTTTCAAAGGTACGATTACAGAGCTTCACAGTGCAGATATTGCTCTTCTTTCCCTTAACATCTGGTAAAATTGATGTAACAAAAATTTACAGAATTTAATAATCTAAACAGTGACCAGATAAGACATTGCTCCTAGCATTTATGAATTTAGCTATTTATGTACCAGTTATTTGGTTTTGAAACATTTAATTACATTTTTGGAATTTAATTGTATTAATTTTGACCACAACTTGTCCTGAGTAATGCATAAAGGAAGACATTGTTTAATAAATTATTAATAAGTATGTAACTCCCCCCCAATCATGTAAATCTGATCTTTTTAAATATTTGATAGGGCGGGTCTGCAATGTGAGGTAGATATAGACACACAACAGAGAAATGTATGGGTAGCCATTACAGTATTATATCAGAGTATGAGATATTGTGCTACAAACGTATTGTAGCAGAACTATTGAATAGCTCAATCTTCTGAAGGTAAGTTTACATTTGCTTTTCTTAGCTCTACATCAATACACATTGAAGGTATATGTTACATAAATATGGCATTAAGAAACGCATAATAATGAAGTACATGAAATCACAATTTAGAATGTCTATGAAGCTGTCTTAATAGGCAGATCCATATCGGTACAGAGTTGGAACCTGACAAGAGTAAAACCAGAAACATAACTCGAGTATTTAAGGATCAGCTTTAAAACATCCAACTTCTTTCAGGATCCCAGGAAGGTGACCTCCCATAGAGTTCAACTAAACACCATTGCCAAAGAAAGTTAAAGCCATGCTTTGAAACAAAAAAATCTAATGGAAGGTAAATAATGTAGACAATCTACTAGCTAGGTGGCTACAGGTACAAGTAGCTAAAATAAGGATCCCCAGCCTGGTTAACCCCATGGATAAACTTCTGAGGGTAAAACAAAAGTAAAGCATTCTGCGAGAATTAATAAATGCTATATAGAGGAGAACATACATACCAAAATAATTGCCCATTGTTTGAGACATGTTTTCTTATATTAAGAATAGATATCCGTTCTAATCTTCTATGTTTTCTCTATTTTCACAGTAAAACAGAAAGGTGTGGATTTAGAGTCAATTTGATATGTTGAGCTACTTGAAAAAAAATTAATGAAAAAATAATGATGTGTAGGCCAACAAAGAGCGCATCTCCCTAATTATTTGTGTGCATGAACTAATGGAACGGCTAGCCCTTTACTTTGTAAATTGCTTATAACACCCATTTAGAGTTGCCAACTGTAATTATTGTTCCTTTGCTTCTTTTCTTTGTATTTCATACTTAATTGGTGGTAGTTGATAAACAATGCAACTATAGTGATTTGTGTTCACAACATTGTCAAATTGTAGATATTTACAGTTTATATATATATAGATGTATATATATATATATATATATATATATATATATCAGGATCTCATTTTCCAAATATTTGTTTTCCATAGATTCCCATAATATCTGCAGAGCATCTGACTAACCACAAGTATGTTACACAGATGTAGACTTTATTCAACAAACAGTAAGTGTCAGGTTCTTGAATTCCAAAATGTTCTAATTGTGTTGAGTATATTGTTGCATTGATTACTTTTACGGTAATTTCTGAGTTCCTCATACAAGTTGGTAAGAATAAGCAACTCCTGGGAAGTTGGGGGAAAATGTAAAAAATCTAATACAGCCATACAGAGGGGCAATGAGAGGAGCCAGATAAGTATTGTGGCTGTGATGACTTCACAACTGCCTTATATAAACAATTCACATCCTACATAGATATTCTGTACCAAGCAATTTAATGTACTCCCCTTCAGTAGATATCATTTTGTGTTTGTTAGCCTTTTTATTTACCCCAAAGCTTCAGAAAGAAAATTTGGCATATTGAACATTTGACACAACATTTTTCACTATGATGTTAGCAGACAAATTAGGCACGAAATCATGTGCTTATAAAAAAGAACCAGTTGGGATTTGTTAGTGGAAAGTGCATATTTAAATAAAAGTGAACATTTAGGGCCTGATTCCAACTTTGGAGGACGGTGTTAAACCGGCCCAAAAGTGGCGGATATACCACCTACCGTATTACGAGTCCATTATATCCTATGGAACTCGTAATACGGTAGGTGGTATATCCGTCGCTTTTGGGACGGTTTAACACCGTCCTCCAAAGTTGGAATCAGGCCCTTAATCTGTTAAATTTAGCAAGAATGGGATAATGTTTTTCAGTTTTACTTACACCTCCACAGGTTGAGTTTTAGCCTGAACATCATGTTCGATAAGATTTCTCCCACAGTATGTTCCAACATGTTTATGAAATACAGGCATTTCCTCTTGGGTGTCATGCTAAGAATGTACTCTATGTTTAGAACTACCCTAGTGGATTCTCTGGCTCAGGAGATTGAATGATGTCAGTCACTTTGATCACAAATGAGTAACAATTCTTCATATAGAAGGCAACACGTTTTTTGTGTTGCCTTTGAGTAGAATTATGAATGTTGTAAGATCCTTCCCACAAATGTTCCTGTAGTGAAACAATGCCCCATAGTCTCTGACTTTTTAATGCAATACCAGGACATAATCCCAGCTGTGGAACAGTTATGACATATCAGTTATATCTTGTGTTTTATAAACTTTACAGTTTAAGTATTGTCAGCCTTTTTATCAAGTTGGTTTTAGGGTCTCCTTAGAGTCAGCCAGAAAATGGTGGTGGCAATGCTTGGGCTGTCATGCAGACTCTGGCCAGTAACTCCACCAAACCTATGAACCGTTATGCATTTCCAGGCCTGTAGTTGGGTGAAATGTGCAGGAGCAAGATTCAACATTGCATTCCCCCTGTTTTAGTAGACAGGAAACAAGTATAGTAATTAATTTCTTTTTACAGCGTGCTTTCCTGCACTGGGTAAAACATGTAATGAAGTGGGGTAGTAACCCCCAAGCGTAACACTCCACTAAACTCCTTTAGATCCTAAATAGAAAAAAATAAACACATATGATCTAGTTATTAGTTTGATGTTTTAAACATCAAGGAGCAGGAAAGCACTTTAATAAGAACATTTTTATGCTAGCAGTTGCTTTTTGAAGAAGATGTGCGGTACCTAGAATGGCTTATTTGAGACAGAATTATAGAAACATGCATGTTCCTGGGAGTTTTTAATATGTAGTTAGGACTGTACAGGACATTATAGTTCATTGTAATGAAACCCATGCATGTTATTACTAAATAATTACACATTTTGCAGTGTAAGACACTGTGAGATAACATGAGGTGTGCAATGATTTGCTTTGCACACAGTTGTGGTCCTAAATTCAATTACTATTTTTCTGCCTAGTCATCTAAACTATGTACTGCCTTAAAACCTGAAAGGATATGGCAAGTGTAGAGTTCCATCAGTGCAGTTCAGAGGTGCTTCCAGGTGATATGTGAGCTGTACAATAGATGGGACAGGCAGTGCCTCAGTAAATTAATCAAACAGGTGACCAGCATAATATATATATGATGTTTTGCTGAGCTTTTCACAGTAACTTCAGTAGGAATATCTTTTTATTTAGCAATAAGTGGAAATTATTTCAGAATGAACTTCAAACAGAAAAAAGCTTTATCACTGGATACAGATACCTAATAACAGTATGGGAAACTGAATGGATGCAACAAACATTTGATTTGCAGTTGTTGGTAACACATGATATATACTATGAAACATGCTAAGCTTTTAAGCCTGACAGATACTTCAGTCTTGCAATTCCTAACCTTTAGAATATCTCAAGATGATATACTGGATCTGGAGAACTTCAACAACAGTTCTCCCATGTGTCAGCTTGTGGTGTCATGGGGCACCATGTTGGCTCCATACCACTCTAGAAGTGATGCCACAGATAAGCTCCACTCTTGCCTGCTGATGCCAGTTTTGCTTTTTCTGTGCTTTCTGAGGCGGATCTAGAGCTCCATTTCCAATTTTTATTGATCTTCTGACAAAAATCAAATATTTTAGGCAGTGTGATAGGGAACAATGTTCCCTACAAAATATCCAGGCTTCAAGCTATGCCAGAACTGCAGACAATAAATAAAAGTCACAGAAGGTGTGTCTTAGGTGCCTGGGCCCTGGTCACATCTCTTTTTCATGCAACAACGTGCCCTTACAACCCTGAAGGCAATCCAGGATTGGGAGGTGAAGCTCTGCATTGCCCATCACAAGAAGAGATTGTGGTGGAAGCACAGGTCTTGCTCCTGCTCAAAGTAGCGGGCCAATCTCAGGCCCAGTCTGGCAGGAATTCCTGTGAACAATTTGCATCCTGCTAAAAGTTTTCAGCAAAGTACAAGTTTATGGGAGAATATAATAAGACAGAGCTTGACTCAATCCCATCCTGGCACTCCCGCAGAAAAGAGAAGGTGCAAAGATGTTAAGACAAACATTATACCCCTTCAAAGTCCTGGTACCGGAACCAAATTCTGAGCTGTGCTAGGCACACCCTGATTTCACTGGGCCATTGTTGAGCCTACAGCAGATAGCTGCCTTTAAACGGACTGAACCTAATGCACCTGTTGTTCATTTATCACCAGCAGGTTCTGCCCCACTGCCATCTTTCTCATTGGGACATGTTAACAGATTGATAGCAATTCTGATAGGGCTCTGATAAAGATTTTCCCACCCAATTCAAGATCCATGCTGGAATCCCTCACACCGGTGCCAATATCAATTTAATTGCCACTAGAAGACCTGGTGCTGATACCCATGTCAGACCCCAGACAAACATTAGCCCGAACTTGACTGATGTCACACAGACCAAACCACCAAAGTGCAACTGGTTTCTATACAGTCTTACTCTAACTTGAAGCCTCTGCGGTGATGTGATTGTCATCAGAGGCTCCGCTCTCTTACCGGCTCTGATTCTGACCTGATAGAAGAAACATAAAGGGTCCCAAAGGACACTGATGATGAGCAGGTGTGGGATGGGTTACTCCCTTACATTCAATATAAATAACACACTGTGCTTGGACTAACAAAATGCCAGTGGGCTAGATTCCACCCGAAACAGAGCTTGTCTTCCCACGTTGGTCACAAAAAAAAAGCGATCTTTTTGCAGTGGTGGCCCAAAGGGCAGGTAAGGTGCTAAATCTGCAGCTGTCCTGCATTGAAAAAGAAATAAACATTTGAACTGATATACTCCAACCAGGTTCATTATCATTGGAGAACTTGCTAGTACTTAAGGATGCCATCATTGGGGGGCGTGGCCAGGGAACATGGGCGACGGGACCCACTCCTAGTGCTCTCCAGCCCCTGGCAAAATCCTGTTGCCATCCTGGGGCACCCTGAGACCGTGGGAGCCACTCTCCTGGATCAGGAGGACGCTCGGAGGGCCTGGGCATGGTTGGATCCCATTTTTGGATCCTTTGAAGCAGAGATCGTGGCGGTGCTTGCGTGACCCTGCTGAGCCGTGCTGGAGGCGGCGGTGGGCTGCAGAGCTTGCGCTGAAGTTGGGCAGCCAGCGGGAGGCTGAGTGGACCCGGGGGGGCTTGTGTGGAGTGACGCCCCCCTCGACTTGCAGGAGGGCCGTATTGGTACCGTGAGGCAGGCAGCCGCCTCAGCTGGGACTGGAGGAGTCAGTCGGACCCTCACTAAAAGGAGCGAGGCCTAGTAGGAGTGACAGCGGCTGAGAGGGCCTCTGCAGGGGCTGCGCGGCTTGCTTGCTGGACCCGCTGATGGGCATACCCAGGAGGTCGGGCGGCTTGTCGCACTACCACGCCTGGGCGGGCCTGTGTGGCTGCCAACCTAAGGGGACGGACACCAGGAATGGGAGGTGAGCGGCGGCGCTCTCCTGAGGAACTGGAGTGACTGGGCGACTTCTTGGGGCATCCATTGGGGCCCCCAGAACCATAGTGATTGGTTGGAGTGCACTGAGGCGAGAGTGTCCGGAGGTGGCCCCTGGACATTCCAATAGAGCTGTTTTTACCCCTTCACTCTTCTTGCCGCTCTTCTGCATCTTTGAACATATTTAGACCTTGTTGGTAACTATTGGCTGGGTGATCTTCAGCTGCTGGAGAGGCTTGCAGCCCTTCGATCTGGCTGTCTGGTGAGACAGTGTTGTCTACAGGAGTGGAGAGAAGCGGATACTGTTTTTGTGGTACTTTGTTGTCAGGACTTTACAGGAGGCTGCCTGTTGCATCTGGATCCGGGCATGGAGAGAAATGGGGCGTCATAAACGGGCGGCTGCATCACACGGCAATACAATGGAACAGTATACTACCCCGGTGGTTCTCCCAAAGCGTGTGGCTAGATTGGAGGTGAGTGGAGATGCTGGTGGAACGCCTCTCAACACTGAGGAGCCATCACGCGTGAAGCTGCTTGCTGCCTTCCAGAGCTCCCGGGTGGCACTAGAGGGTAAGATAGAGATGGTGGCGGTCAGTCTGCTGCGGGTGGATCTCCGGAAGGTGCCCGACAAGGTTAAGGTGGCGAAGAGTTCCATAGCGGAGCTACAGACCGAGGTGGGGGCGCTGCGAAAACTGTCGGACGGTTGGAGGCGCGGTTGGAGGACGCGGAAGGGAGGTCCCGGCAAAACAATGTCAGGTTGCTGGGCTTCCCAGAGCACGTGGAGGGGTCTGCCACGGAACCCTTTGTTGAGAACTGGATCAGAGATGCACTGCAGCCAACTGGGCTATCTAGAGTCTTTGTGGTGGAGTGTGCACATAGGGCCCTTGTTGCGCTTCCTCGGCCCGGTGCGCCTCCTAGAGCTATTATTGTCCGCCTGCTAAACTATAAGGACCGGGACTGTGTTCTACGTGATGCACATCAATCGGATAAGGCATTATATGAGAGCTGCAAGATATCTATCTATCCTTATTACACAAACAAGGTGCAGAGTTCTTGTAAGTGGTTCATGGAGGTCAAAGGAAAACTCCGAGCCATGAGCATTAGATACATGCTCCTGTATCCGGCATGTTTAAAGGTCCTATCAAGCGGGAGATCGCACTTTTTTGATCACCCAGAGGAGGTGTGGCGATAGTTGGAGATGTGGGACAAGGTGGCCCCGGGAAGGACGTAGGGATCTGGAGGCGTCACCCGTCAGGCTTCTGGAGCGGAAAGCCCGGACTGGAGATCGCATGGCACTGGCCGGCTGGCGGACTCGCGTCACAGAGTGGAGATACAGCAAGATGGAACAATGGCGATGGTGGCTGCTGATTCGGTTGGAGGTAAAGCTTTGGAGCAGGAGCTGGGAGCAGGTGGGGATTGCGGAATGACCTGACTGTTATCCTTGCTGCGGTGCTGTCCGTCCTCGAACCTGATGGGGTCCTGTGAGCGGACTGGACTGTACCTGGTCCTCCGGGGCACCGCTGGCACTTATGGAACATAGGTCTGGGATGGTCCTAGATACATTTGTAAACTGATGCCGGGGGGTGGTCACTCCACAACTGTGGTAGGCCTTTTGATATGGTAAGTTGGGGTTTAGGCTGTGGTCCTGGCAGCATTTACGAAATGGACTTACATTATGGTCTGTTTTGGTTGTTTAACTGTATTTCCGGGGTGGGGGTTGTGGGAGGTTTGTTAATGTTTGAAGTTTGTTCAACAGTGCGGGTATTGGAGCGAGATGTGCAATATGTCTTTCTTTTGTCTCATTGTGGGGGGTAACACGCAGGGGGACGTGTCCTTCGGGTGGAGGAACCACATTGTATTGCCATGAGTCGTACTATTAACATGCTGATATGGAATGTCAGGGGCTTGAAGAGTTACACAAAACGCTACAGGGTGCACTCATTCCTACAAAGACACAAGGTTCATATTGCTTTTCTTCAGGAGACACACATGACTGACGAGGAAGCGCACAAAGTGGCTAAGAAATGGGGGGGACCGATGTTTTCATCATCCTTCTCTTCCTATGCAAGTGGGGTGCCCGTGTGGGTGGCCCTGGGCGTTCCCTTCACTCATGTATACAGTGAGATAGATGTGGAGGGCCTCTATGTTCTGGTGGAGGGCATGTTAGATGGTTTACCCATTGTTATCCTTAAATTACATGCTCCTAATAGGGACGATCCCTCGTTCTACGCCAGAATACCTGAAATTCTGGGGGATAGCATGAATAGGCCTTTGGTTTGGGCAGGGGATTATATTTGTGTGTTATATGGGAATTTGGATTGCGTCCACCGAAGCTGGGAACCAAACCACTGATGGTAAAATCTCTCAGAGATGTGATGACACACCTGGTCCGTGGGATAGTTGGAGGGAACTGCATCCTGAAGGCAGGGAATCTACTTGTCACTCCAGAACACAGGATACTTACACTCGACTAGACAGGTTTCAACAGCTCACATGTCCTAGATGTCACTCATATGGGTCGGTTTCTGTCTGATCATGTGCCAGTTCGGTTGCAATTACAATGGGGAGAGATGGTCAATCACACAGTTAGAAGTTGGTGTTTGCCTGCGGATTTATTGACCAATCAGGGATGTCAGGAAAGAGTGGGTATAGCCATAAAACAATATATGGACTTGAATTGGAACACGACTCAGTCTAGGGCCTTGAATGGGAGGTTATGAAGGCAGTCATTCGGGGAGAGTGCATAAGCATGGTGGGTGGGTTGCGCAGACTGCTAGAGCGGGATCTTAAAGACCTAGATGTGAAATTGGGGGAGGTACAGCGGCAGCCATCCGATGCAAGCGCAGTTAGGCAGGAGGAGCTCAGGTTATACAAGGAGGTTAATGCTTGTTGGGATACACTAAACCGAACAACACTGAGAAGGTATAAGCAGCGGTTGCATCGAGAGGGCGATAAATCTGGCAAACTCTTAGCTTGGATCCTGAAACGGGAGGCTCTGCCTATACTGCATATTAGAAACACTGAGGGTGAACTGCTCACGGGGCGTACGGACATTCTACGGGAATTGGCGTCCCACCTCCAGAGGATCTTGAGGGCTGGCACTTTATTGGCGGAGGAAGGAGTGGGGAAGTTTCTGCAGCAGATGCGGTTTCCGTGTTTGGACCCGGAGAGCAGGGATGCTCTTGAACTCCCGATCACTGAGGAGGAGGTGGGAGAGGCGGTGGCGGCAATGGCAAAATCCAAATCTCCCGGCAGTGACGCTTTCCTGTTGAGTTGTACCAAGCATTTTCTTCCACATTACAGGAGAAGCTTCTGGAAGTCTTTGAAGAGGCGCAGGCTGTGGTATGTTACCGGACACCATGCGTCAGGGTATAGTGTGTTTGTTGCTTAAGCCAGGGTGGGATTCTGTGGATCCCTCCTCGTATTGCCCGCTGACCATGTTAAATAGTGATGTCAAGATACTCTGTACGATTTTAGCCACTCAGCTCCGGGGCGTCATTCAGGGTCTGCTACATGAGGACCAATGCGGGTTCATACCAGGTCATAGAACGTCCTATAATCTACGTCGCTTGGCACATGTCTTGCAAGAGACCAAAGGAATGGAGACAGAATTGGCGCTGGTGTCTCTTGACTTGGAAAAAGCCTTTGACACAGTAGAGTGGGGATATCTGTTGGACGCATTGCAGGGTATGGGGGTTGGCCCTGGCTTTTGTGTTAGGCCTTTGACTGCTGTATACTGCCCCAACTGCACAAGTACGTGTGGGGGGAGAGACATCGAACATCTTGGAGGTAGGCAGGGGTACACAACAGGGATGCCCGCTCTTGCCTCTGATGTGTGCTCTAGCAGTGGAGCCTCTGGCGATCTGGCTTCGTGAGGAGATGGAGCAGTGGGGGATTCTGGTGGGACGAGCCACACATGTAATTTCCATGTATGCTGATGATGCATTGGTATATGTGTGGGATCCCCGTGTCTCGGTCCGACGCTGCTACAGAAGTTGAAGGCTTTTTGGGCTGTCTGGTCTCAAGATTAACATAAAAAATCGCTCCTGTTCCTGTTGGGGCCTCTCATTGGTGTTCCACAGGTTGAGCTTCCTGGGGTTGGACTTCGCTGGGAAGTTGAGAGTTTTAGGTACTTGGGTATCTGGGTCACTAATTCTATGGATGCGTATAATGAACATAATGTTGGGTGAGTAGTAATGGGCCTGGAACGCTCGGTTTCCTTCTGGAATAAGTTGCCTCTCTCCGTTATGGATTGGGCAGCAGTAGCAAAGATGGTGTTTTTGCCCTGGTGCCTATATCTGGTTCAGAACTCCTTGTATCCACTGGCAACGCAGCTTTTTCGTCGCTTGGACAGTCTGCTGATTTCCCTAGTATGGGCCATTCGGTGGAGAAGGGTGGCGCTGTCCGTCCTGCAGGAGGACCTAGAGGGGGGAGGATTAGCGATCCCCAACATTAGATATTACTAATATGCAGCACATTTACAGTGTGCAGCAAAATGGATGTCAGAGGCTGATAGTTGGGAAAAGAGGTTGTATGCTGGTGTGTGTGATGGGCGGTCATTGGTGCATATTCTGATGTTGAGGGGCAGGTCATATCTAGTATGGGCTACTGCTGGGATCTGGGAGCAGGTGGGGAAGCAGGTGCTCAGACGGGCACCCTTTGATAGGGAGTTAAAGATATGGGATCTGTCTCCATTTGGGGATATGGTGAGGACAATGTCTGTAGAGGCCTGGAAGTTGGGAGGTTATGAGGTGGCTGGTGATCTATACTCTAATGGTGAATTTCTTTCATTTACTGATGCTCAGGATCTGTTTGAGTTGGGTTCTGGCCAGTTTCTGCAATATGCTAAAATTTAAAGCGTGGCCTTTGAAATCTGGGACGGTTTTCCGGTAGCCCCTAAGGCGTCATCGGTATTAAATGGATTGATTAATTGGGGCAAGGGGACGCACCTGATCACTCGGTTCTATAAAGCCTTGCAGGATGATCAACCAGGAGTGATAAGCGTGGGACGAAAAGCATGGGAAGTTGACTTGGGGCTGCCAATAGAGGATGCTGATTGGGATGTGACCTTATTGTTGGTCCGAATGGTGTCATGTAATCACAAGTTTAAGCTGTTGCATTTCAACTTTGTACACAGGACATCTCTCACACCCAGTAGACTAAATAAGATTGACCCAGGCCGCGGAGCATGCTGCCCTCGTTCTGGTGAGCCGGGCGCTTCATTTCTGCACATGGCCTGGACCTGTAGGGCGGTTTATGTTTTCTGGCAGGAAGTGACAGTAGCGATTGCGGAGGCTACGGGACTGGAATTGGAGGCGACCCCGATGACTTGTCTTTTGGGAGTGGTGCATAAGCCGTGGGGTAGGGGGGTTGTGTATAAAATGGTACAGCTAGCGTTGGTACTGGCGAAGCATGGAGTAGCAATTGGTTGGATGAGCATGCGGACCTCTACGACTCCCAGCTGGCTGCGAGATCTGCTGGAGTGGGGGCGGTGGAGGAGGAATATATGCACATGACACAAAGCGATGAGAGGGTACTTGCTGATGTGGTGGCTTGGGGTGCACTGCTGGAGCGGTTCACTGGTGGGGAGGATGTAAGCTCTGTGAGCAGGGATGAGATAGTGGAGGATGGGGACACATGCCCCCCTCCATTAACAGGTGGCAACCAAATGTGGGGTCTATATATTCCTACATGCATATGTTATTTAATGCCTGGTCTCGTAGGGATATGGGGGGATGGTGGGTTCAAGGATAAGATAAGTGCAGTGTTTATGACTCTCTATGGACTGGAACTATGGACTGGAACTCTGGTGTGTGCGCCCTCAGGCACCCTCATGTAACAATGACATCTTGCCTTGCTGTAGCCTGCACTGTACTGTATGTTTATGTTGGTTTGCAGTTCTTCATACTAAATATAAACTGATTTTTTAAAAAAAGGATGCCATCATTGATGCTTTGATGGCTACATGTGCTAAGCCTTGTTATGTGCCAGTCATCCGGCCAATCGCCCTTTGACAAAGACCTGCACTCTGGTACTGGACTTCATGATAAAACACCTTACACCTGAGAACCTCATTGTGCAGACCTTATCAAAATCCAGCCTAATTCCTTTCCCATCCATTGTCCAAATAAAAATTTCAAAAGGGTTGTTATGTTTGGTGAAAGAATGTTTTCTTCAGGATGCCCAAGCCATATGTCCATAAATAGAGTGCTTACACATGCTCTGAGGGGCATGGCCTGTGAGATCCTTCCTGGTTGTTCTAGAAGACCTCAGAGCTTCGCTAACATCTGGCAAAGAGTGATGGACAGGATGCAGTGAAGTATGTAATTCATGCAGGACTGATTATATTGGCAAGATTATTGGCACTAGTGTATGGTTTAGAAGGTACGTATGGATGAGGTTGACCGCATTTTTTAGCGATGTGCAAGCATTCTTAATTTATATGCCCTTCAATGGGACCAGACGCTTCGGTGATTAAGCTGATTCTGTGATAGAAAGATTCAAAGAAAGGTAAGTCACAGCATATTCCTTTGAATCATTGGTGCCAGAAAAACAATTTCCCTATCAATTAAGGCAATTCAAATGCTATTCTAGAGGGCTAGACTGTAGGCAACATTAGCCTTCCCACTCAGTGATACACAAACAGTCCTGTCCTTACAAGGCCTTCCAGGCTGCAGACGTGGCATTGGCATAGACCCTACAGGACTGCTGCAGGGACAACAGCCACCCAACTCCTCTTCCTTTACTTCAGCAGTGACCAAGCCGCTTTAGCTTATCCTTAATGGTTCAAACCAGGCAGTGCAGATTTTCTCCACAGCTGAAGATTCATTTGTTCAGATAAATGTGTCTTACAGATCATTTAACAAGGCTATGCCCCACCCTTCAGTGGTCCTCCACCCCATCTTCATCCCACACCATAATGAGTTGTGAAGGAACCCCAGGCAATCCTGATCCAGGAGATACATATTTTACACTCTATGGGAGCCATTGAAAAGTTACTGAAATCAAATAAAGATGAGAGGGGTTATTCTCCTTGCTCCAAAAAAGGGTAGGGACCTCAGGCCTATCCCAGGCCTTTGCCCCTTTAATGACTTCCTTAGGAATAGCAAATTCAAGATGCTCACACTGGCTCAGATTCTTTCTTCTCTGGACCCAGGCAACTGGAAAATGTATTTGGCAGTGAAGGACACCTAGTTCCATATACATGTCCTTCTCCCATTCAGCATTACTTCAGCCCCCGCGTTGTATTCTTGAAAGTGACAGCAGTGGTCACTGCCATCTTTAGAGGCCATGAGTACATTTATTCCTGTACCTCAGTAACTGACTGCTAAAGGTGGGCTGGCCACACTTACACATGGACCACACCCAGATGATGCTGAACTCTTGCCATCGTTGAGCTTTAACATCAATGTACCGAAGTCCCACCTGAGCCTCATGCAGGGTCCTCCACAGAGCAGCGTTCAAGGCCTCTCGTTCAACCCAACAAATCTTTGGCATTCAGGATATGATCTAGATATTTAAGGATCAGTTGATGATCCGATGAAAATGGCTTTGACTCTTCTTAGTCTCTTGGCCACATGCATTCTCCTGATCTACAGTACCAGGTTGCACACGCTGGCTCTGCAGTGGAGCCTCAGTTCCCAAACTCTTGCCATTGTTGAGCTTTAACATCAATCTGCTGTCCCACCTGAGCCTCATACAGGGACCTCCATTCATTTGGGCCATTATCCACAGAGCAGCGTTCAAGGCCTCTCCTCCAATCCAGCAGATCTTGGGCATTCAGGATATGATACAGATATTTAAGGATCAGTTGATGATCTGGTGAAAATGGCTTTGACGCTTCTTGGTTTCTTGTCCTCAGGCATCCTCCTCACCCACAGCACCAGGTAGCACATGCTGGCTCTACAATGGAGCCTCAAATTCTAGTGGACTCAGCATCAAAGCAGGCTCTCCGACTCTGGTCAGGTCTCAATGGAGATGGCTCAGGATCTGCGGTGGTGGTTGACAGATGACTGTTTAGCCCACAGCAGGCCTCTCCTCCTTCCCCTCCTAGAGTTCAGATGCCAATATGACAGGCAGCATGTGTCTCCTCCCCACCCAGAGTTCTCAGTTGAGAGAGATGGATCTCAATTGGTTTTAGTGCCAGAAAGTCTTATGCCTATGGAGGTGGTTGGTACAACAGAACACCCTTCTGGTCATCAACCACCTAGCTGGGCCCCTGAATGCCATAGCAGACAAACTGAGCAGGCATCACCTGGCAGATCATCAGTGATGTCTCATTCTCGAGTTGGTGCAGGGGATCTTAGGGCACTTGGGGCGCCCCAGCTAGATCTGTTTGTAACTTTTGAGAACACACACTATCAGCAATTCTACATGCTGGAATTTCCTCCAAGGCACATTAGGACACACATTCTTCCTGTATTATTGTCAACCATGTATCCAATATTGGATCAGAAAGCATATTACCATGAACTAACTATAAATTGAAAAGTAATTAATTATGATGATTAGAATTGTTGAAATAGAAAGTTACACGAACATTGAATGCGCCACAACCTGTCTATGCCTCTTTCTACCACTCTTTCTCGTAGTCAGCCACTACACTTTGTCTGTCTTTCTATCTATCTATCTATCTATCTATCTATCTATCTATCTATCTATCTATCTATCTATCTGTCTGTCTTTGACCAAAGACACACGCTGGAGAACATAGTAATAGTATGTAGGTGAGATGTTTAAATAGAGAATATTTTAACGTGGGACTCTGGTGAAGGTATAGCTTTTGAAATGGTCACATAATCGTAGCATACCAGTCCTAATTGCTGCATATTTAAAATCAATGTTCAGATAAATTATCCTCATAAAAATTAACTTTTTTTGAGAAATGAGAAAATATTAGCTGGTGTGTTCTTAACACAATAGAAACTTCAGATGGTGATTGTTTCTACATTTCCATTTATAGATTGCAAGGAAGAAGAAGAGAACAAAGAACAGCTTGTTTGGTTAAGCTACAGGACAAGATCATTAGCCATATTGTGTATACCGTCAATCAAAATACAATTCCCTCAGTAGCAAGACATCCACCTATTGCATGCCATCTGGAAGAGAAAACGTGGATATCTGCTGCACACTGTTGACTAGAGTATATACTTTATATATTTAACTGATATTTGTGCTGAGGTGAACTTCTTGTTTAAATGTACCTTATGGTCTATCTTTTGTACATCTGAAGCATATACAGCAGGAAAGAACTACATAGTGCATATCTTAAAATGCATTTGCACCTAATACATGATATACACATTGTAATCATGTCACGCCCAAGAAAGACAGACTGTGCTGTAACAAAAGAATTATGATGTATTGGTATGTGGGTATACCAAGGTAACATTTTAAACTAATTTAACTTTTATTAAGGTTTACAAAATTACAAAGGTGCACCTTCTATTTAAATTTGCCATTATTGGTGAAAGTGTGCATGACTAATATGTTTTGTCTAATGGTAATATTTTTAATTCGACAGATTTTACAAGTTAGTAAGAGCGGTATCTGACAGAAATGAATGTGCCAAGCAAACCCACAACTGTGTTTACTTACGAGCACCTCAAAGCTTTAAGTACAAAGTTGTTACTCATTTTCATTAAGTGCCATAGACTCTACATAAAACTAGTGTTATTCCTGCAGTGTTATTATTTTCGGAGATACATTTTTTGTTGCATATTGCTACTGATAATCAATATAATGAAAACACAATTTTTAGTGATATCTTTGTCTCAGAAATGCTAATGTTACTTCACTGCACCAAAAGTGAGCACAACAGATCAGGTCATACCTCCTGGATACAATTATATTAAAAAAGTTTACTTTAGTTATTGTTGTGGGTTGTCTGGTAAAGGAAGTTAAAATCAATCTCTGAGATATTATGATTTTAACATTTTGAGGGAACTTAATTTGCTTCTATTTATGGCATTTGCCAAAAGGTTTTTGAATTTATATATGTTGCAGAGATTTGTGTTTTGTAATATGTTTCAGCAAAGTCACATTTCAGGAGAGTGACTCTAAATAGATAGAAAAATCACCCTTCACAGATGTTTTACAAACCAAAACACCTAATGCATGTGTTAATATTCAAGTATAAATTTGCAGTGGGTTACAATCTAGTGTGACCTTAATGCCATATATTTTTTGTTCAGATTAATTACTTATAGCCTTAGAACGCCTTTAAAAATAAATAGCAATGAGAGATGTGAATTAATGTTAAATAATGGGTTCATCCAAAGGAATTCCTTATTCTGGTGTTGAAGTTGCAGACAGTAAATACTGCTTCAGCTCTGTTGAGGTGGTTTTCAAGTAGCTGCAGTGAGTATCAGGGCACTCGTATTGTAGCTCAGAACTGAAGGAATAAAAGTCCAGTCATAGACCTGCAAGTGTTTAAATGTGTGTCAGATGACATAGTCTCAGACTGATATTTTGAATTTACTGATTGTACTGTGCATCCATTAAAGCCTTAGATTACAATATGGGTACAAACCTATAGCTATGTAATTTCAGATGTGCTACGAACGTATAGGTGACTTCATATATAACTGTAGTTACTTACATGATACATTAGTTGTTTTTCTTGTTAAATTTAGCTTTCTTACATTTATTAGACTGTTTTTGTTTTCTATTACAGTTTGAATACTGTTTAAGTTTATAACATTTTGTTTAAGTAGATTTTACTGAAGATTTTTTCAAAATAAAAAAAAACAATAAAAATGTGTTTTTCTTTATAGCATACTCAGTATTGAATTTACATGTAGTGTCATATGAATATACGTATTGTTGTTAACTAAATGATTTATATTTTACTGAATTATATTACTGTGTAAGATTGTCAGTCATTGTTCGTTCTTGTCTGGTTTTCTTTAGAAGAACAAAGATCTTTTATATGGATATATTATAGTTATATAATCATTGAAAGGAAAGATGTTAAGATGTTGCAGTGGCAACAGTTCTGGCAGACAATTGTGTAATATTTTGATGAACTATTTTGTTTGTAATTAGTAATTATAAAATAATCTAGACCATAGATATTAGAATAAAGTTTATTTTCTACTGTATCCATTTCAAATGTTAAAATATTGTTTAAATGTGTTTAAAAACCCTGAATATCAGGCAATGTTATTAATAGGCTGCATAATCAATACATCAAGAGACTTTTATTGATAATCCAAATACTCAAAGTTTACGTTACACAATTTAAAGAGAGTGTGCATACTCTTGGGCGTTGATTATGCTGCAGTTTAGCATGTGGGGAAGTATAGGGAGCAGGTTGACTTTTTGCACTTCTGTATATAGTCAAAAATGAGAGAAACCTGTATAATAATAAGATCTTATTTTGAATAAAAATGTCTATAATTACAAGGAGTTTTGTTAAGGCTAATTAAATGACAGGTTCTGCAAAATTGCTTGTGAAAATGGCACAGAGCTAGCACTCCATACCCCTTTAAAGACTGCTTTGCTTTTTTGTGATCAGCTTCTAGTTTGCCAGGCTTTTTAAAGCTGGAAAGATATACCATCCTCCCAAGATTTCTTAACGGATGAAAGACATCAATGGTTCATAACTGCCTGAATATCTATGAATAGACATTTACAACAAGTTCAACTTTTGAGATGAACCCATGGTCAGTTGTTCCTTACATTATTACACAAACAAATGCATGCTTAGAGTGTCAAGTACAAAGAAATATACTAAACATAAATACAATAGAAAATTACAGATTCAGTGGTTTATTGTACACAAAGGAAGTAAAATAAGTATTAAATTTCACAAGAAAAATACAAAATCATAAACAGGCAAACCAAACAATGCACTGTGTATGTACCTATATGATTAATTTTGTATTGCTGTAGTGATTCATTGTTCTTTTAGCAGATGAAAGAAGATGTGGAATTAGATCTGTAGTGAACCACTGTCAGAAAAGTATTGCTCTTTTATCCAAACCAAAGTGGCAAACTCCCATTGTTTGAGATAAAATAAAAATGCAAATGAAACATAAGAAAATGATGCTCCATTGCACTAAAGCATCATTCATCTGCTCAAAGGACAGATTTGCTTAACTTGACTGTTGCGTAATAATATACTTACTTTTGCTTGTAGTTGCTTAAAATTATGTACTCTGTCATGGGCTGTGATTTGATTTTTTGCCTATTTTATTATTAGTGCTATATTTGACCTTGTTGTATTGCAAAAAAATAAAGTGACATTTCCTTTACATATACAGACTTTATGTTGTGATAATTTCACTTCCACGTTATACCAAATCCTCTATCTATCTATCTATCTATCTATCTATCTATCTATCTATCTATCTATCTATCTATCTATCTATCTATCTATCTATCTACCTATCTCTGTCTATTGGGTTGTAATAGGAGAGATGGACAGTTAGTTGTGAGGAGGTCAGCGAAGGAGGGGGGTTCCGAAGGAGAAGACGGACAATGTCAGGAGATAGGTGGACTCTAATGGGAGAGTCACCAATGCTTGATGTGGTGGGCAGTGGCAGGAGATCTTGACAGTGATATGACAGGTGCAGAAAAATGAATATGGTTGGCATTATGTACAAAGTGGGAGAAATTAAAAGCAATAAGAGAAAGTGAAATTGTGGTAAATCTGGAAGGTGAAAGAGTGGTATATCTGGACTGTAATGTAGGCTGTGGCAGGCAGTCGAGGTGTATTATGACTCGTGATGGGAAATACTGGAGAGGGGACCATCAGTTCCACGAACAAAAGAATGGGGGGGGGCAATGAAAACAGATTCAAGACAAGAGAAGATAAGGGAAAGGACAATGTCCTTTCTCTATATTGCCCCAGTACAAAAACACTTGGCCAGTGTTTTAAAATTCTTTCATCAGCACATATATATGTGCTATCCCCATCCCTCAAAGTTGGAGTAGGGTCTAACACAACCATATTCTGTGCAGTGGGACTTAGCCTTAAAACATTTGAAGAACACTGACCTAAGGTATGCTTTTGTGCACCCTAACAATAAATACAATTGCAGTGATTATAATAACATCTTGTCCCTCATTCAATCTGGTTTTTACCCAGCTCATGGAATAAAATTGGAGGTACTCAGTTTTGGATGATAGTCTTTGTTTCACTGATGAAGTGGGATCTCTCTCGTCTAGTCTTTTTGGGTCTCCTGGTTGTCTTTGATACTGTGGACCAGTCAGTCCTTAAAGGAGCTGCTAATATTAATTTGTCTAATTCTGTTCTTTCTAATGGTTGGAGTAAGGTTAGGGTCCTACCTCTCAAACCCAAGTAATGTAAGGCAGGGAGTTTCCTGAGTATCTGATTTTTTCCCTGTCTTATTGAATGTATACTTAAGATCACACTTTGAAGTAGGCCTTAGTCATAGTGCCTACATACAGTCAAACAATGATCTATAGATTTATATAAAACTCTCACAAGACCTATAACTTTGGTGGGATTTGCATTAGCTTGTGCAGGACATTCTAAACTGGATGTTACAAACTATACCCAGATAATAAAACTAAACCTGAGCTAATTGTGCTTGGAATTAAATCTACACCATATATCCAATCTCTTGAAATGCCAACATTTTTGAAGAAAAGTATCCCAGCAACAAAATAAAAAATAAATCTTGATTTTATTTTTGATGAAAAAGCCTCTCTAAAAGCCCTCAATCAAGTCAATCACTACCAGCTGTTTCTATAGCATCACTAGGCACACAACAAAATTGCCACTACTGTTTTCAAAGAACCCATCTTTGGAAGTTCGAGCTGCAATCAATTCCTGTCCTGATTATTGTAAGTCCCTTTATGCTGATTTCTGAAACAATCTGCTGGAGAAATTGCAAGAAACCAAAACATGGTGATTCATGCCAGAGATCATGTTTTGGAATGTCAATGAATGCGTAATTGCCTTGGTTTGCATTATTTCAAAAATCTTATGTTTGGCATTCAAGTGCCTACTACATCACTGTGCTCCCAGACAAATGTTTGTAGCAAGGCGAAGCAGCTTCGTTTTTAAAAACAGAAACAGACAAAAAAGCAGTACACTTTTGCTAATCTCTTTATAATAGTTTTCTTCAGTAGTCTGTTTTGAAGCAGATTACTATCCAAGCGTCTTACCAGCAGTAACTATGTCATTTCTTAATTGATATAAAAAAAAATTCTTGAAGAACATAGAAGGGTAAAGGCCCATGCACTGGTATTGTTATGGTGAAGTAACACAAGGCACACTTTTATTCATGAAATTCCACAAAGCCTATGGAATTTGTGATGGAGAAAAGGGCTGCTGAAGTATTTCTGTTGGTGTCCCCAAAAAAGTGGTCCAGCCATTATTCCATTCTCAATACCGGTTTATATAGACATGAGGCCATGTATAGTGGGGGCAGTGCATAGGGCCTGTGTGTAACACCAAAGCCTCTCCCTGAACCCAACCAAATGCTGCATATAGCCTTCTATCCATAAAGCACAAAAGCAGCCCATCATTCCACAAGTGAGTGGGTCAATACAAATATAGGAAACAATGATTCACAAGGGACTTATTCAAGAAACAAATATATGGACAACAGCAAATGAATTACTACACACCTTTAATGTTTAATTGGCAGATCATTGAATTAGCCTCTTTCTTTACAGGAATGTTGTATTTTATCATTGAAAATCATGGAAAAATGTTTATGAAACATAGGCAGATGGCGCAAGAAGAACGTGCTCAGTGTCCTTAGTGATCACCCCAGTAAGAGAAACACTGTCTATATATGTAGAAGTGTGTATGTATAAATGGCAAATGGCTGCTGTTTCTGTTAATGAACTGGATATTTGAAATTATTGTAATTCACAGCTCTGCCTGAACACAGGCATATAAATGTCCTAATCTGAATGTCATAGTGTCAACAGCATTTTGATCATGACCTTTCAGCAGGTTTCATCAGGACAAAGTATGTGGGACACCTTGTGCCACAAATTGGAACAAAACGCACAATGTGTTATGGTTAGTTCAAGTCCAGTTCTAGGTTTAAGTATTGTCTTCACTGGCAAGACGACCACATGACCAACTTAGAATATAGTATGAAATCAGTAAGCCTTTGTACAAAATATATAGGTTCAAAGTGAGGTGGGTCTTGTGAGGTCTTCTGTGTAAACAGTAATAAATGTTTACGAGGCCTGGACCGGTAGACCAGAACTCAACTAGTGGCAGTACTTACAGTCATTGTCCACAACATCCTCCTTGATTTTTGAAAATTGTCTGCCGTTGATGAAATATCTTTCACTGTGAGTCTACTCCTGAATTGCTGGCTCTCCGATGTAAGCCCTGGGTTATCTATGCAAAGTTGCAAAGTGTATATATGGTAAATCTCATATCCTGGCAAACATGATTTCAGTACTCTGACTCCTACTTTGCATTTTTTTAAAAAGGCTGCACCATTTCATTATGGCACTCTAGTGTAGATAAATGATAGCTGGGATGACGCACGACTTGTTGATATAAATGTTATTTCTGAATGTACCTTCCCACTGGTTTGGAGGCCTCACTGAAAATATTGTTACGGTATACACGTATAATGCTGACCTCAACTACTCAGGATATTACACCACTTCAGTTGATTGTGGCTACATTAACAAAAAGAGTACCAGCCCCTCCTGACAAACTGCTAAGAAAGAAAAAGAGGAAAAAATAAAGATCCAAAGGTAAGGGCAATAAGCAAGAGTTTGACGGATACCAAGTTGACTCATAGAGTTCTAGTTCAAAAGATCATGTAAAAAAATGAAAACTACTGGTTTATATTCAGATTGGGTACTCCATCACAACGGTGATGTATATCCTGTCTGCGGAAATATAAGTTCCATTATATCCTATGGGATTTATATATCAGCGGGCAGGATATCTATCACCATTTTGACCGACTTACTCGTTCACCAAAATATAAATCAGGCTCTAAATCTAAACTAAGATGTATTACAAAATAATGACACCTATATTAAGTTTTTTCTGCTAATGAATAAAATCCTGAATATGAAGGAGGGATCTATGCTTCCCCAGGACTAACTAATTATTCAATTTGTATCACCTTAAAAGGATCTGGTGCCTGATTCCAAGCCGCTCAAAAGGAATTTGCACCTCTGGCAAAGCTTTCTGCTCCTGAGGGTTAGACCTGACAGCCTTATGGTGGTCACCCCTAACTTTTTGCCTACCTCCCTCCACTGTTTAGATACTGTTTTTTGCCGGGTTTTTTAGACTCTGTGCACTTCACCACTGCTAACCAGTGCTAAAGTGCATATGCTCTCTCCCTTTTAAACATGGTAACATTGGATCATACCCAAGTGGAATATTTCATTTACTTAAAGTCCCTAGTAAAGTGCACTATTTGTGTCCAGGGCCTGTAGATTAAATGCTACTAGTGGGCCTGCAGCACTGATTGTGCCACCCACTTAAGTAGCTCCTTAACCTTGTCTGAGGCCTTCCATTGCAAGGCCTGTGTGTGCAGTTTCACTGCTAATTCGACTTGGCATTTAAAAGTACTTGCCAAACCTAAAACTCCCCTTTTTCTACATATAAGCCACCCCTAAGGTACGCCCTAGGTAACCCATAGGGCAGGGTGCTGTGTAGGCAAAAGCCAGGACATGTACCTATGTAGTTTACATGTCCTGGTAGTGTAAAACCCAGTTTTTACACTGCTGTGAGGCCTGCTCCCTTCATAGGCTAACATTGGGGTTACCCTCATATATTGTTTGAGTGGTGGCTGCTGATCTGCAAGGATTAGGAAGGTCATACTTAGTAAGGCCAGAATGGTGATACAAAATCCTGCTGACTGGTGAAGTTGGATTTAATATTACTATTTTAGAAATGTCACTTTTAGAAAGTGAGCATTCCTCTGCTCTTAAATCCTTCTGTGCCTTACAATCCACATACGGCTGGGTTTAGTTGACAGCTCCCATGTGCATTCACTCAGACACACCCCAAACACAGGATACTTAGCCTCACTTGCATACATCTGTATTTTCAATGGGTCTTCCTGTGCCTGACACTTACATGTCAAAGGAGCCTGCCCTCACACAAAGGACTGCCACACCCCCTACTGGGACCCTGACAGACAGGATTGAACTGAAAGGGGACCTTGTGCACTTCTAAGCTACTCTTTGAAGTCTCCCCCACTTCAAAGCCACATTTGGGTATTTAAACAAGGCCTCTGCCCCTACCAACTCAGACACTTCCTGGAGAAGAGAACCTGAACCAGAACTTGCATCCTGCCAAGAAGACCTGCCTGGCTGCCCAAAGGACTCACCTGTCTGCTTTCTGTAAAGGACTGCTGCCTTGCTGTTGCCCTGCTGCCTTGCTGCTCTCTGGCTGTGGTGAGAAGTGCTCTCCAAGGGCTTGGATAGAGCTTGCCTCCTGTTCCCTGAAGTCTCAGGACTAAAAAGACTTCATCTCTTCAAGAAGGACTCCTTGTGCAGTAACAATTGATGCACAGCCTGCCATAAACGATGCACAGCCTGCACCACGGTGAATAATTCACTGCACGCCGAATCGGAATGATGCAGCCCGACTACGCTACGAGAAGATCAACGCAGCAACAACATAGCGACCGCAAATTCGATGCATGGCCCACTGTATTCACGCACAGCCGACCTGGAATAATGCAGCCCAACTTCCAGAGAGGAATCTACGCAGTGCTTGTGGTGCGGTAGAAATTTCTACGCAACGTACACCGGATTGACGCAGCCCCTGTGACTTCATCCTGTCAGCACCAGAAATCCACACATCGTCCCTGGGGCGTCCAAAAACCCCGCAACCCGAAGAGGATCCATGACTGAGTGCCAGAAATTGACGCACAGTCACCCCTCTGTGAAAACTAAACTACGCATTGCTGTGTGCAGCCCGAGAAATCGACGCACAGCCCCTTGTTTTCCACGCATCTCCTCCTCTGCGGTTCTTTGTGGAGATTTTGAATGCAAACCAGGTACTTTGTGCTTGAAAGAGACATTTATTGCTTTTAAAAGACTAAAGACACTTTCTATCACTTTTACAGTGATATCTCAACATATACTTATTGCATTTTAATCGTTTTAATCGTTTTGACCTGCATCTTATCAGATGAATATATTATATTTTTCTAAACACTGTGTGGTGTATTTCTGTGGTGCTATGCTGTGTTATTGCATGAATTATTGCACAAATACTTTACATATTGCCTTCTAAGTTAAGCCTGACTGCTCAGTGCCAAGCTACCAGAGGGTGGGCGCATGATAATTTTAATTGTGTGTGACTTACCCTGACTAGAGTGAGGGTCCTTGCTTGGACGGGGGTAACCTGACTGCCAACCAAAAACCCCATTTCTAACAGTGAGCCACTAGGTTTGTGTTATGATATGCAAACTGGTGAAATAAATTGAGGATAAAAAAGGGAGTTGAACACATAGATTCTCCATATTTGTTGTTAATTTATCCATATCCAATATTTGCAGTGTCTCTGCTTACACATCTGCTGAATCTAGTATCTCCATAGATAATCTTAAATTCTGTTTTACCATTGAGGTTGTTTCAGTCTCAATATAGGAGGCTACTGAACTTTAAAAATGTGCCCATGGGACATAAGATTTCTCCCAATTAGTCATGTCATTTGCTTCAGAGGTTACGAGGACCTCTTTCTGCATTAATATTGCAACATGTTTGTTCAGTTTATCAAGGGACATATTTTCCATATCTATTTGTGGCCAAGGAACATTTTCAGGTACCATTCCGGGGGTGGTTATACCACAACATTTTACGGTTCCGGATCAGTTAAAACATTTAATGGTTGGACACCAGCCATTCCACAGCATGTTTAATTTTCATTAATAAATGAAAGTCCTTCAGGAGTTTGTGGTCTGCTGGAATGAATGAAATCAGGTGCTGCAAAATAAATGCAAAATCCTGGCTCTGGAATAGGGTTGGGAGTGCACCTCTTATCCAGGGTAGGCACTGGTTGAAACAGAGTGAAAAGGAAAAGGTATGGTAACTTCAAAATCACAAGTCTGACAAATCAGAGCTGGGCACATCTTATCTGGCATTGCCATGAAGGAGTGGGAGGGGGAGCTAACACAACATGGTCAAAGGGATGTTTCTTTAAGGAGAAACAGACAAGATTCTTAAAGTGGTGTTTGTCTTCAAGGACAGACAGGCCAGATTCATAACAGGGGTCTGTCCAATCTCCTGACAACTTACAGCTCACCATGAAAAAGGAGCACATATATGTCATTAGGATTTTGATTGAGCTTCATACAACTCAGACTCCTTGAGTGGGGGGTTACATATCTCATGCAGATTTAGGAGATGATGCATCTAGACTGTTGTTCTGGTGTATAAGAGCCAGACAACAGTTGAATGCGCAGTAATGTATGTGGCACAAATGACAGTGCCCGAGCTTACCAGAGGCCTTAAGCCATGTCCATCATAGCATTTTGCCAATTGCACTTGCAATGCTAAAACATTTAAGCATGATTGTTTTTGCTTCTCTGCCAGAAAGAAACATATTTCAGGCCATAAAAAGCCACAAAATGTCACAAGAAGTGTCTTACCTTTAGGGTAGATGGCTAGAGGACCACAGTTTTCAAGTGATCTATCCAGTCTACTACCACAACTGTAAGCCCAGCAGGGAGTTGTGCCAAGTTGAACCCCAGTGCCTTTAGTAACATAGCACTTAGAGGTTGGGGATAGGGGTATACATTCTTAAACATCTTGGTCATCCCATTCCAGGACTCAGATACCATGAAACAGATGCTTAAACAGTAAGGCCAGAACCCTGATACATGAAATGGGAAATGTAATTTGACTTTGCATGAGAGCCTAGCAAAGCCCACATGTGAAACACAATCCCAAACCCGTATCTGCTTAGAAACCTACATTTAGGTGGTCATTATGAAGTTGACGGTGTGGCAAGCCATGGTGGTGGGAAAACCCGCCAGACGGCATTTCGGGCCACACCGCCACATAAAGAACACCTTGAGGATAGCCATCGGCAGCCTCACTCACTGCCAGGCTGCCTCCGTCAGGCAGCCGGGCGGTGGTCAGAATCATTCTCTGACAGGGCAGCGGTGCTGACCCTCGGATAATGATCCCTAATCCTCCAGCCGAAAGGCTGGTGGAGGGAGTGCCCCGGTGCACCCCTGGGGACCCCTGCACTGCCCATGCATTTGGCATGGGCAGTGCAGGGGCCCCTGTGCAGTACCCCATCACGCAGGTCAATGCCCGATTTTCGGGCAGTGATCTGCGCGACGGGTGCAGCTGCACCCGCCACACAGAGGCATTCGCGGCGGCTCAATGTGGAGCTGCCGTCAATGTCCCGGCCAGGCATTCCTCTGGGCTGGTGGGCAGAAACAATGTTTCCGCCCACCGGCCCAGAGGAATGTTCCTAATACGGCCGATGGGGATCCGAGGACGCTGGCAGTCAGTGTTTTGACCGCCAGCATGAACAGGGCGGTTTGGACCGCCGTGTTCATAATGAGGGCCTTAGTGTTCCACAAATGTTTCTTGTGTTGTTAGGGCATCTGAGGTATACTGCTTTGCAGCCTTCAGCACACATCCCCTCTTAATTATGTTATTAGATTTTTGACATTTAAAATAAGGAACTTGACCTTAATCCGTCACCTTATTGCACTACATCACCCATGATCCCACCCTTGATGTCAAAAGGCTCACTTGTAGGAATGTGCCATCCAAAGTGAACAATAGTGCACCACTTTTAAGGAGCAGTGAGATAAAAACTCCCCCCAACGTATACACTTTCTTCACTGAAGCTTCTGTTGAGTAACTCACAGCAGTAAAATCACCTCTCCTAGAAAGCAGACCAGCTATGTGCATCTTCTCCAACAGGTTTCCCTTAAAATAGCCCTCCACCATAACAGCTAACAAGCCAAGGTAACAGAGACAACATCTAGTGCTGAAGATGCCTTTAGATGAAGTACAGAAATCATCAGTGTATCAGACAGTGACTGTGAGTAAGACCTACTCAATGGGCAATGATGCAAAGTCTATCACCTGCCTCTGATTAAAGCGTATCTATCTCCTGTCCATCCAGGAGCTCCATATGATAGCCTGCAAAGTCATGTTCCTTGTACTAGTTGTGTTTGTTGCGTTGGCTCTCATTGTACCAATGAGGCTGCTGGATTTGGGCGTCAGCATCACCTGAATTGGGGGAAACTAAGTCCAACTCCACACCATGTGACAATTGGCAGCCTAATCCATTTCCAGCCAGCTAGCAGCGCCTCATCTCTGCCCAAGAGCAGGGATGATGCCCAAGAGCAGGGTTTGATTTTTGGCAACCAGGCGCATGACATTGTCACTTCTCAGGGAAATCATGGTGGATCAGATCTCATCCTTTTTTCTCAGTTACATTAGTCCCACACATGCAAAGACAAACAGAGACAGGGAATGGGTCAATAGGATTTACTGAATCAGATGTGTCCTACACAATATTTAGAATGATGACACATACTAGAAGCAAAATAGTGACATGAAAGGTGAAACACAGAAAAAGTCCTGCCATACTGCCACTATGTACGATATGTGTAATTCCTACCTAAGCTATGTTAGAGCACAGAAGGTTAAGCCCTGATCCGCCCTTCAGGATCCCCCCACTATGGGAAGACATCATCCCACATTCCTGAGCATGACAGTAGTGGAGAAACCTGCTATCTATAGAGACACCATCCCCATGTGGGCCAGGGAACCAGTGGTCTCAGCAAGCTACTGTAACAAAGTCAGACAGCATGCAAGCTGGAACCTCTCTCTAATGTGCGTGGGACAGGGAAATGTTTTTATAGTAAAACTGATGTTCTGAGAAAGTGTCCCCACATAAAAATCGGTGTGTTTCTGTGAATGTTAGAGACGCAGTATACCAGTTGTGCCGACCATGCTATTTCACTGCAGCCTTGAAGAAAGTACAGAGTAAAAGATTGTCAGGCTAAGAAATGTAATGCTTTCCTAGGCTAAAAGACAATAAGGTAAAGGAAAATAAAACACCACCATGAGTGTGGCTGATTCTAAAAGAATAAAATGAAATAAACTGAAACATTACTAGGATAAAGGACGCACAAGCAGCAGGCCTGATTGATAAACTAACATGCACACAGACATCACAAAAATGGCTCTACAATATGTTTGCATTCAGGGTCATTCTTTCCAGCAAAAATATAATCAGATGAAATGATCAGAATGGCCAAACTGTTCTTTCTCAGAGCACTGCTCTCTCATAACTACCTGTTTAGGAATATCTCCATACAGTACAAGTCTGAGTCCAAATCAACAAAGGCAGGGTAAAAAGCCTGCCCTGTTAGTTGAAGTTCCAGAACGTCTGCATAGTTGGGTCACGAGTGACATCTTACCAGGATAATTCACCACTTTTCCTTTGGTAGAGCAGTAGTGGAATGTTATCGGTGGCAAAACTATTGCCTCACAGTTGAGTGCTGCCCTATTCCTTTATTCTTTTCCACCCAGTCTCATGCTGTATCTGGCATTTCAATGAAAAGGGCTTAGATGGAAAAATTGCGGAGGTTTGCGGGATAAAAAAGCTCCAAGATCCATTTCTCAGACTTTATGTTTAATACCACAAAAGGTTTTCTTTGATTTTGCATCTGCTTTGCATAATCTGGAAGACCAATTATGTATCAAAGGTGGTCATTATGTGGTCACTCCACCACAAAACTGGAGGAAAGTGGTTTGACAACGATAAAATCTTGAAGCCAATGTTCCAAAAATGTCTTCGGATTTCAGATCTGCACCTTCCACTCCTTCTGGAAAGGCCATAAATCAGCTTATTACTTCGTACTTGCAGATCTGCATTATCTTCTTTGTCTTTGAGACTCTTAGATGTAGATGTGAGGTGAGCTACAGTTATCTGTAGCTCTTTGAGAGAGTACTCCATCTCTTAAACGTGGCCCTCAACTTTTATTTGCCTATTCACCACATTTCATAAGGTTTTGACCTTAGAAAGTTACACTCCATTACCGTTCCATCCAGTCTTCACTTTGAGTGTTGTTTTTAATTAACGACACGTTTGCCTGTAGGATAATTTCCATGAAGGGATAGGAGTCTACATTACCATCTTTTAAGCTGATATGATTTCACACATGTCCTGAGGTCACAGTAGTCAAGGTGTGGGTTGTTTGTCATACATGTCACGTTTCCTTTGGCTGGAGAAATGGTTTGCCTCAAGTCATCACTAACATACAGATCTGAATGTTGCTTCAACATGGAAAGCACCAGACTCGTTCCCTGTCAACAGCACCAAAAAGGTCCTAGACTGCACTCAGCACTGACTTAAAAGGAGGCAAGGTAGACAGGGATATGAGAGGAGGCACACAAGAGATGCCCTTGATTTGTAGCCACACAGCTTGCTTATGAGATAGAGTTTCTCTCCGATTTTCTGCAATCTCTCACAAGTGTCTTTTTCCAAACTAAAAAACCATAAGACTACTGAGGCTCTCTGCTCTTATTTCAACTTAAAATACACACTCTTTTTTTCCATTTATCTGGATTTCGCAGGAATGATAATAAAATGATCTGCCCCCAACCCCCAAAAAAAGTCTCAGCTTTGGGATTTCTAACCCCCTGCTGCAAGGACTTAGTTAATGCACCAATATAAATTAGAAATCCAATTGCACTGCAACCCACTCCATGCACGAACTGATGAACAATATTGCACTGGAAGTGTTTCTCGTAATGGCCAGGCCCATAAGATTAGTTCAGGGACACATAGGCACAACAAACACTGTTATGTCAATGAATTGCAACCTCAAAATAGCACTAAAAAACAGGAGAAGTACTTTATATTGTTTATTTTAAAATCCTGTTCTGGTGCATAAAATGTGAATGGTAACAAAGCAAAGTGTTAAAAGGCACGTAGTGATGCATGTCATGGTCAGTGAAAAGAGCACTAGCATTTCAAACATGGGGCCAGATGTAGGAAGAGAGCAATTTGCGACTTGCAAATTGCGAGTCCCTGCGACTCGCAATTTGCAAGTCGCAAATTGCTATGCAGTACGGTGTCTCAGACACCGTCTGCAACTCGCAATGGGGTTGCAATGACCCACCTCATGAATATCCATGAGGTGGGTCGCAAATTGCGGCCCCATTGCGAGTATAGGCACTCGCTAACATGGAGGCCTGCTGACGTCAGCAGGCCTCCATGTTAGCGACCTGCCTTTTCAATAAAGCATTTTTTTTTTTTTTAAATGTAGCCCGTTTTCCCTAAGGGAAAACGAGCTGCATTTAAAAAAAATCCGAAACCTTTTGTTTCGGTTTTTTCAGGGCAGGGAGTGGTCCCTTGGACCACTCCCTGCCCTGAAAAAATATTTTGGGGTCCAGTCTCAAACTGGAAGGGGTCCCATGGGGACCCCTTCCAATTTGCGAGTGGGTTACCATCCACTTGAAGTGGATGGTAACTGCGACTCCATTTGCGACCGCGTACGCGGTCGCAAATAGAGTTGCATACCACTGCGACTCGCAAATAGGAAGGGAACACCCCTTCCTATTTGCGATTCGGAAATGCATTTTGCGAGTCGGTAACGACTCGCAAAATGCATTTCTGCATAGGAAACACGCATTTGCGAGTCGCAAACGGCAGATTTTGCCGTTTGCGACTCGCAAAGTGTTTCCTACATCTGGCCCATGGTTCTTAACATTCTGACACCCTAAAGCTATTTCTAGGCACTATGTAAAATTTTAGCTGTCGTAGTAAATAGCAAGCCTGTAGTTTGAGTTTCTCAAAATGTATCACCGAATCGTACAGTATATCAGTTTTTTTTAGGAAAAAAGCAACCCTGCTATTTTCTAGCAGTTGCTTTCCTGATAATCAAAAACAGAACTAGGCTAAATACCACTTCTCTTCATTGCTCCCGGTGTCACATCTGACTGAGGCTAGTTGGCACTGCAGACTGGCGTGACCTCTGGCTTGATAGTCCTAGGGAAAACTCCTTCTATATTCCATCCTGTGGTCAGATACCTTAGTTTTTATAGCATCTGATCGCCGATTTTTACTTATGTTAATATAAACAAAAAAGCACTTGCAGATAATAAAGAATAAACACGACTTAACACCCATTGTAATAAAGGTGTCACCCCGATTCCCATGATGTTAAGGCAGCACCCTTAACTTTTGTGCTTGACTAAACTTCACATTCTCTAAAAATAAACAATAGAATTTGAAAACAAGCAAGAATAAGAATGGAATAGGTTTAAGTGGGAATTGTCACAGTGTTTATGACAGTAACATCGTAAAGAAAATAAGAAATACACAAGATTTACTCTAGTAACTAATGCACTGTGGTAAACAGTCAACATATCAGTGACACAGTATCTGTGTCATATTAGAGCCTGAAGAATCCTCAGGAGACTTGTCTTGGTCTGTTGTCCAATTGCAGTTATAAATGCTCCACAACTCGAGACACCAATTAAAAAATACAGTTAACACAGGATCTGAATAAACTCTGTAGAGGCAAAAGAGGCAGTTGTTTGAGGGCATGATAGAGTCGCAGTACATAAGTTCAGGGGACAGTGTAGGGTTCCAATAGGAGCACCACAATCCAATCAAGTAATATCTAATCCTTCCTAATTATCAATACCCTGAAAGAAAATCTGAAAATTGCACTGGGGGAGGTGGAATAACTCTAAAGATGCAGAGAAAGTCTTTGAGGTGATACTGCTCAAAGAATTTCAAGAAATACAGCAATCCAAAAACGTCTGTGTATATTTTTACAATGTCTGGCTTTAAAATAATTTCGACTGAAGGACGACAGGAACACAGGTGGCCAGTTGAGCCCTAGAAAAAGGAATATAGATTAAAAGCAAAGCCCAAGCTAAGGCTTCTGCTGGGTGCGGCGTTTATAGAATGCAGGATCCTTGAAACCTGCTGTAAATTCACAAATCCCAAAGAAGCCTGCCAGGAACACTGGTGGCGAGTTGAGCCATAGCAGAGGAACACAGATAAGTGCAGAGTCTAAGCTAAGGCTTTCTATCATCAAAAGGAAAGAAAACCAAGCAACAGGACATGTGCTAGGTGCAGCTTTTATATATTGCAGGATCCTTGAATCCTGCTGTAGATCCACGAATCCCAAAGTAGCCTGCCACTTAGTTAGGGCATATGGTTATAGCTTGTGGAGGGGGACAGGATTGACTGTGCTGTTCACAGGGTTGGGGGGTGGGGGTGTTTCAACTTGGGTAGCACAAATGTGACCCAATCTTGATTGGCATGACCCTGTCATGAAGCACTGACAACGTCCTGAGTATCAATACTCTAAGCAAGAGTTGGAAGGCTGGCAAATAATGTCTAGGACCAGAGGAGAATAGGATTGGGTGGTACAACCTGAGGCAAGCCATGACATTTATGAACAACCTTGTCCTTTACTGTGGTCTCCACAACATTTGAGCAAATGTGTAATAAGACAGTTTATTTTCTTTTAAAACAAATGTTGTTTTAAAAGTAAGTTGATCCACAATACAGATGTTACAGTTGAATACACAAGGCATGGAGAAGTGATAGATAACATTGGAAAGCATAAGACAGACTAGGCAAATATCTCTCCCCCAGCAGGTCCATATGCACAAAAAGAAGTTCCCTGTTGTCAGATGACAACCAAAACGACAGACTCAGGGCCTGATTACAACTTTGGAGGAGGTGTTAATCCGTCCCAAAAGTGACGGTAAAGTGACGGATATACCACCAGCCGTATTACGAGTCCATTATATCCTATGGAGCTCGTAATACGGCTGGTGGTATATCCATCACTTTTGGGACGGATTAACACCTCCTCCAAAGTTGTAATCAGGCCCTCAGTGTCTTGTTGTGGAATTCCCTATATGTCGTTATCATGGATACAAAATGGTGTCTTTTCAAATGTACATCCCCTAGCCCTATACAGACCTGTCTATAAAAGCACAGTGGCACATCCCTCTTCATCATTCACGTATAGTTGGGTGTCTTTTGAAAGCCACTTACGTACTATGTCTTTCTTAGCAACAAGGTACCCTATTCCCAGGAATATATGATTGTGTCTCCGCATGCAGTCTTCATCCAAGATCTCCAGCGGTGCTACTCTGGGACTCAGCCTGGCCATTTCACCCAGCATCTCTCGTATGGTTTCTTTGACACTTTTTCAGTTCCTCATATAACAGGGTATCCCCTGACCATGTGCAAGAATGTCCCTTTCCCCTCAGGGCATCTGGTGTACCACGAGGTTGATCTAAGGCCCATTTTCCAAATCTCATGAGGTGGACACTAAGCCCTGTGGAGGTAATTAAATTATATCAAATGCAGAGGTGCATAATTGCCAGTACCCTGTGAGCCATCTGTACGACTCTCCATTCATCATCATCTGTGATTCCTATGTCATCTTGCCAAGTAGCCCTTAGGGCTTCCATAGTATCGAGGGCATTGACTATCAGGGCCTGGTACAGCCTGGATATCCCATGAGCGCCCAGTGGCTCTAACTTTAAATTGGCCTCTAGGGGCTTAAATTCAGATATAGGTATTGGCTTCTTTCTCAAGGGTTTAGGAACACTACGTAATTTAAAGCTGTGAGTTATGCAATGGATAGTCCTTTTTGAGCTCCTTATATGACCTCAGAAGTCATCCAGTCAACACATCGCCTACATTTGATACAAGGATGAAGACTCATTTACCGAAATCACACACTGTACTAGCATTAGCCAACCAGTCCCATAGCCATATTCGTATTTCATGAGTAGGCGTTTGTACCAGCAGTTATGACGTAGGGCATTTCCCTGGGCCCACAAGATTGGGAAAAGATTGTGTGACCCAAGAGATATATATGAAATGAGATGCAACCTTCGCACCAAAGCCTTCCAGCTGCAAATGGTATGTGGGGTATGTTTTTATCAACGAGGAGCCTGTCATTAATTGCTGCCATTTCAGAAGCCCAAGAGTAGAGCAGGATGTGGATCACCACTATTTCCACATCATAATGATGGCACACAACTTTATTAAAGGACTTTGAAGTTCTTGCTACCACAGAGGTAGGACCTGTAGAGGACTGTAGTCTCTCAAAAGTTGTAACAGGAATTTAAAATGGAACATAGTGAAGGATACATACCATGTAGACAGAGCCACCATTTTATAATGGGCAAACTTGCCAAAGACGGGAAATTACAGTAGGGCCCATTTCTTACAATCTTGGTTGGTCCACTCCAGGAGTGGAGCAATATTGAGGTTCCAATATTGTCGAGGATTCACTGAAACAATCAACCATTGGTGTTTGAAAGCACTATGTTTCGCTTGTGCCCTAAATTGCTCAATGAGCTAGTCTCATCATCGGAGTGGGACCACCACAGATTTAGCCCAGTTAACCGCGAGCCCGAAGGCCATACCTAGGGTTCCAACAGCTCCATCAAGTGATACCTGGACTCCCCAGGACCACAAAGGTAAAATTCGACGTTGCCCACCTAGAAAGATAAGGTCTTCCGAACACCCACTCCACTCAAACCCCTAGAGTCAATCATCTCAACTGACCCATTCATCCAAAGGATTAATAACAAGGGCAAACAATAAGTGGAGGGAAAGGGAACATTCCTATTAGGCAAACTGTAGGGGGGCTCCCCTGCCTAGTACCCCAGTCTATGGGGAAGGGGAACGCCAGCATGCCATTAACCTGCACTGAGCCCAAGAGTCTGAGTACAATGTCTGGAACAAGTTTATACAGTGGGGACCACATTTCATCCTATGCAGGACTTGGAACATAAGCTCCCAAATGACCAACGTGAAGGCTTTCTCAAAGTTTAGTAAGACTAAAGCCACTGTGCCTTCAACCTCTTGCTGTCTCACCAAGGCCACATGAAGTCACCTAAGACAGTGCCAGGTGCCTCGGCCAGGTGTAAGTCCATTTTGATCCTTGTGCACAAGTGACCTAATGACCTTTCCTACCCTACTGGCCAAGATTTTGGCTAAAAGCAAGCAAAGCAAAAATTCTGTTGCCTGTCATGTTTGGGAAGTACCACTAAGATGGCTTCATTTAGATGTCTGAGCAACCCACCACCTCATACAGACTCTCCCTAAAGATTGAGAAGATGTGGAGCTACTACCGAGGCAAATCACTGAAAAAACGACCCTCAGAGTCTTGGTGTTAGAAATGGGGTCTTTGGTTGGCAGTCAGGTTACCCTCTGTCCAAGCAAGGACCCTCACTCTAGTCAGGACAAAGGAGAAACCCACCTGGTTAACCCCCACTCACCCCCTTGGTAGCTTGGCACAAGCAGGCAGGCTTAACTCAGAAGCAATGTGTAAAGTACTTGTACTAACACACACAGTAGTACAGAGAAAACACTGCAAAAGAGACACCACACCAGTTTAGAATAGGTGGTATTTATCTAAATCAAACAAGACCAAAATGACAAAAATCCTCCATAAACAAGTCAAGATATGAATTTTCAAAAGAATAAGGGCCTGATTCCAACTTTGGAGGACGGTGTTAAACCGTCCCAAAAGTGGCGGATATACCACCTACCGTATTACGAGTCCATTATATCCTATGGAACTCGTAATACGGTAGGTGGTATATCCGCCACTTTTGGGACGGTTTAACACCGTCCTCCAAAGTTGGAATCAGGCCCTAAGAGTCTTAATCCATAGAAAACTGTGAGAACGTTGATTTTGAACAAAGTACCTGGTTAGCGTCAAAAATAAAGCTGCATGGGCAAGCGTGCATTGGAAAAGGCAGCAAAGTGTAAATTCCTTCCTCACAAGAGAGGCTGTGTGTCATTTTCTTCTCCAGTTGGGTCGGCGATGCGTCGTTTCTTCTCCCTCGCAAGAGAGCAATGCATCGATTTTCGGACGGGCTAACTCGGAACCACACAGAGTCGGATGACTTTGACGGCTAGGGACAAGGCGTGGAAAATCCTGTTGTATGGTTTTAGAAAACCGTGCTGTGTGGGGTTTGTGTCGTTATCATCAGCCGCAAGTGGATGTTGTGCGTCCTTTTTCCAGCCACGATGCGTTGATCTCCCAGCCACAATTCAGTTGGAGCATCGATTTTAGCCATGAGGACGATGGCATGTCATTTATCATCCGCGTTGCAGATGGTGCATTGAAAATTTCCCCGCACGGCGTTCTGTGCGTGGATTTTCAGCTCTTGTCTGCCAGCTTCACCTTTCAAGTTCCCAGGGACTGGATAGGACACCACTTGGCAGGGTAGGGGTCTCAGCAGAGAGTCCAGATGTTAACAGAGGAAGTCTTTGATGGCCCTGAAGTTTCAAAACAGGAGGCAAGCTCAGTTCAAGCCCTTGGAGATTCTTCATAAGCAGGAATATACCACAAAGTCCAGTCTTTGTCCCCTTTCACAGGCAGAAGCAGCAACTGCAGGATAGCCTAACAAAGCACAATCACAGGCAGGGGCAGCACTCCGCATCAGCTCTTCAGCCCTTCTCCTTGGCAGAGGTTCCTCTTGGTTCCAGAAGTAGTCTGATTTTCAGCGGTTTTGGGTCCAATACTTATACCCCTTTCTGCCTTTGAATTAGGCCTACTTCAAAGGAAAGTCTCTGTTGTTCACAAGATCCTGCCTTGCCCAGGCCATGCCCCAGACACACACAACAGGGGGTTAGAGACTGCATTGTGAGAGGGCAGGCACAGCCTATTCAGATGTAAGTGACCACTCCTCCTTCCACTCCAGCACAGATGGCTAAACAGGATAGGCAGGCTACACCTCAAGTCCCTTTGTCTCACTGTCTAGAGGGGATTCACAAACAGCCCAACTGTCAAACTGACCCAGACAGGCAATCCACAAACAGGCAGAGTCACAGAATGGTTTAAGCAAGAAAATGCCTACTTTCTGAAAGTGGCATTTTCAAACTAACAATCTATAAAACAACTTCACTAAAAGATGTATTTTTAAATAGTGAGTTCAGAGACTCTAAACTCGAGAATTCTATCTGTTCTCAAAGGGAATCTACCCTTTGTTATTTAAAGGCAACCCCCATGTTAACCTATAAGAGAGATAGGCCTTGCAGCAGTGAGGACTGAATTTAGTAGTATTTCACTGTTAGGGCATGTAAAACACATCAGTACATGTCCCACCTTTAACATACATTACACCCTGCCCATGGTGCTACCTAGGGCCTACCTTAGGGGTGCCTTACATGTAGAAAAAGGGAAGGTTTTGCCTGGCAAATGGGTACACTTGCCAAGTCAAATTGGCAGTTTAAAACTGCACACACAGACACTGCAGTGGCAGGTGTGGGCCATGTTTATAGGGCTACTCGTGGGTGTCACAACCAGTGCTGCAGGCCCACTAGTAGCATTTGATTTAAAGGCCCTGGGCATCTCTAATGTACTTTACTAGGGACTTACTAGGAAATCAAATATGCCAGTCATGGAAAGCCAATTTACACCTGTAGGAGGCTGGAATGGCTTGTAGTGAGTACCAAGGGGTACTTACACCTTGCACCAGGCCCAGGTATCCCTTATTAGTGTATAGGGTGTCTAGCAGCATAGGCTGATAGATAATGGTAACTTAGCAGAGCAGCTTAGGCTGAACTAGGAGACGAGTGAAGCTCCTACAGTACCACTAGTGTCATATGCACAATATCATAAGAAAACACAATACACAGATATACTAAAAATAAAGGTACTTTATTTTTATGACAATATGCCAGAAGTATCTCAGTGAGTACCCTCAGTATGAGGATAGCAAATATACACAAGATATATGTACACAATACCAAAATATGCAGTAATAGTATTAGAAAACAGTGCAAACAATGTATAGTTACAATAGGATGCAATGGAGACACATAGGGATAGGGGCAACACAAACCATTTACTCCAAAAGTGGAATGCGAACCACGAATGGACCCCAAACCCATGTGACATTGTAGAGGGTCACTGGGACTATTAGAAAATAGTAAGGGTTAGAAAAATAGCCCACCCCAAGACCCTGAAAAGTGAGTGCAAAGTGCACTAAAGTTCCTCAAAGGACATAGAAGTCGTGATAGGGGAATTCTGCAGGAAAGACACAAATCAGCAATGCAACAACGATGGATTTCCAGTCGAGGGTACCTGTGGAACAAGGGGACCAAGTCCAAAAGTCACAAGCAAGTCGGAGATGCGCAGATGCCCAGGAAATGCCAGCTGTGGGTGCAAAGAAGCTGCTACTGGACAGTAGAAGCTGGAGATTCTGCAGGAACGACAAGGGCTAGGAACTTCCCCTTTGGAGGACGGATCCCCCACGCCGTGGAGACTCGTGCAGAAGTGTTTTCCTGAAGAAAGACCACCAACAAGCCTTGCTAGCTGCAAATCGTGCGGTTAGGATTTTTGGGTGCTGCTGTGGCCCAGAAGGGACCAGGATGTTGCCAATTGCGTCTGGGAACAGAGGGGGCGTGGAGCAAGACAAGGAGCCCTCTCAGCAGCAGGCAGCATCCGCAGAAGTGCCAGAAACAGGCACTACGAGGATGCATGAAATGGTGCTCACCCGAAGTCGCACAAAGGAGTCCCACGTCGCCGGAGGACAACTTAGGAGGTCGTGCAATGCAGGTTAGAGTGCCGTGGACCCAGGCTGGACTGTGCACAAAGGATTTCTGGCGGAAGTGCACGAGGCCGGAGTAGCTGCAAAAGTCGCGGTTCCCAGCAATGCAGTCTGGCGTGGGGAGGCAAGGACTTACCTCCACCAAACTTGGACTGAAGAGTCACTGGACTTTGGGAGTCACTTGGACAGAGTTGCTGGATTCAAGGGACCTCACTCATCGTGCTGAGAGGGGACCCAAGGTACCGGTGATGCAGTTCTTTGGTGCCTGCGGTTGCAGGGGGACGATTCCGTCGACCCACGGGAGATTTCTTCGGAGCTTCTAGTGCAGAGAGGAGGCAGACTACCCCCACAGCATGCACCACCAGGAAAACAGTCGAGAAGGCGACAGGATCAGCGTTACAGAGTTGCAGTAGTCGTCTTCGCTACTTTGTTGCAGTTTTGCAGGCTTCCAGCGCGGTCAGCAGTCGATTCCTTGGCAGAAGGTGAAGAGAGAGATGCAGAGGAACTCGGATGAGCTCTTGCATTCGTTATCTAAGGAAATCCCCAAAGCAGAGACCCTAAATAGCCAGAAAAGAGGGTTTGGCTACTTAGGAGAGAAGATAGGCTAGCAACACCTGAAGGAGCCTATCAGAAGGAGTCTCTAACGTCACCTGCTGGCACTGGCCACTCAGAGCAGTCCAGTGTGCCAGCAGCACCTCTGTTTCCAAGATGGCAGAGGTCTGGAGCACACTGGAGGAGCTCTGGGCACCTCCCAGGGGAGGTGCAGGTCAGGGGAGTGGTCACTCCCCTTTCCTTTGTCCAGTTTCGCGCCAGAGCAGGGCTGAGGGGTCCCTGAACCGGTGCAGACTGGCTTATGCAGAAATGGGCACCATTTGTGCCCATGAAAGCATTTCCAGAGGCTGTGGGAGGCTACTCCTCCCCTGCCTTCACACCATTTTCCAAAGGGAGAGGGTGTAACACCCTCTCTCTGAGGAAGTCCTTTGTTCTGCCTTCCTGGGCCAACCCTGGCTGGACCCCAGGAGGGCAGAAACCTGTCTGAGGGGTTGGCAGCAGCAGCAGCTGCAGTGAAACCCCTGAAAAGGCAGTTTGGCAGTACCCAGGTCTGAGCTACAGACCCATGGGATCATGGGATTGTGCCAACAATGCCAGGATGGCATAGAGGGGGCAATTCCATGATCTTAGACATGTTACATGGCCATATTCGGAGTTACCATAGTGAAGCTACACATAGGTAGTGACCTATATGTAGTGCACACGTGTAATGGTGTCCCGCACTCACAAAGTCCGGGGAATTGGCCCTGAACAATGTGGGGGCACCTTGGCTAGTGCCAGGGTGCCCACACACTAAGTAACTTAGCACCCAACCTTTACCAGGTAAAGATTAGACATATAGGTGACTTATAAGTTACTTAAGTGCAGTGTAAAATGGCTGTGAAATAACGTGGACGTTATTTCACTCAGGCTGCAGTGGCAGGCCTGTGTAAGAATTGTCAGAGCTCCCTATGGGTGGCAAAAGAAATGCTGCAGCCCATAGTGATCTCCTGGAACCCCAATACCCTGGGTACCTCAGTACCATATACTAGGGAATTATAAGGGTGTTCCAGTATGCCAATGTAAATTGGCAAAATTGGTCACTAGCCTGTTAGTGACAATTTGGAAAGAGAGAGCATAACCACTGAGGTTCTGGTTAGCAGAGCCTCAGTGAGACAGTTAGGCATCACACAGGGAACACATACCTATAGGTCACAAACTTATGAGCACTGGGGTCCTGACTAGCAGGGTCCCAGTGACACATAACAAACATACTGAAAACATAGGGTTTTCACTATGAGCGCTGGGCCCTGGCTGGCAGGATCCCAGTGAGACAGTGAAAACACCCTGACATACACTCACAAACAGTATTTTGCCCAGAGTATCAAAAACAACAAAAACAGAGCACAGCACACACCAACAACCTGGGAAGCAGAGGCAAAAAGTTAGAGGAGACCACGCCAAGAATGCCAAGTCTAACACTCAGGAACAGATCTTTGCCTGAGTGCAAATCCTATTCCTTGATGATTATTTGTTCTAGTTCCCGATGGTCTATCACAAGCAGGTGTCAAATGAGCATGCCTTCTTACATTCAGATATTTGGGAAGTCTGTATGTGTATGTGTACAATTGCCTATAGTATGTTTGCGAGGGCATCGGCTATGTCTGCAGCCTTGGTCACCAGTCAGCAATCATATGTTTGTAACACCAGCACCACTACAGAGGCAGTCTCGCTGGACACTAATCCATACAATAACCTGGCTGCCTTATCACCGGTCTCATCTAGTGTGACCTGGAAGACCACCCACAGGCACCTAGCCATATCCATGGAGACAGCATGCAACTGAGTTCTGGCAAATGTAAGCTTGTCAATGAAGTCAGTTTGTTGCAAGTTATGAATCTTGGGTTTGAGATGAAGAATTATAGTCTCAAAAGACACTAATCCAGCCTCTCCACATTTCTTCCAGGCCTTGGCGTAGGCTATGGTCCTCCCTCTAATCACTGCCGTAAATGCCTCCCAGAAACACCTGGCAGAGTCCACTGAATTTACTACCAAGGTGAAAAATTAGTTAGCTTCCTGTCACAGTTCTACTGACAGTAAACCATCAGGCATTCAATCACCACATCCCTCAGGTGCTCTGTTCACCTTTCAGACAAAGAAGCATTGGTGAGTGATTGGAGATCTGCCTTAGAAGCATATCAGTCCCTCCTATCTCATGATCATCTACTGCAGGGATAAAAAGACCATCAATTTGGGAGAATGGGCCCTCTGCCCCTGAGAGAAAGGAAAAAGTCCTCTTTCCCCGATATCTCTCTTTCTCCGCATCCACTAAGGTCCTTACCCAGTCAGTGAGCCTAGGTGATCTATGTACAGTGTGTGCGCATGGGTGGCTTGTGTCCAAGGACAGGTCCGTTAGTTCATTGAAATGTCCCCACCCCAATAATGGGTATGCCCCTTGCCTCACATAACCCTATCAATTTCCCCTTGTTTTGCCTGTAACTTCATTGGGGGGACATAGATAGATACGATAGACCCAAGGCCCCAGCACTGTGCCCGACCCAGGAAGTAGCACCCCAGCCTGTACACCCTAACCTGATGTACAACTGTGAAAAAGGACTTGTGGAGTAGGAAAACAACCCCAACAGAACCAGAAGTGTAACCTGCATGATGCACACTGTGGAAGCCATGCCTACCCAGTAATGGGTAATTGGAGACCAGTAGGTGATTTTCCTGCAATAATAAGATGTGTGGGGTATGTCTACTGGCAGAGTGCAGTGTCACACCCCTCTTATTATGGTTATTCAACCCATTGACGTTCCAAGACAGGATATAGGCTCCTGGCTGAGTTATTCCATTGCCTATATCAACCATAGATCTACATTGCCAGCTCCCACTCTTCTTGGTATGTAATCAAATGACGTCCTAGCATTCCAACTATCAACTGAAAAACTCCCCTTCCCACCACACCCACCCATACTTGTACCCAAGAAGAAGCTGTCAACCCATCATACAAACTAGATCAACTCTACAAAAGGAAATCAAAGATACCCCCTTATTAGGGTCGAGCCTGAAAGACCATGCACTAGTACATGCGTCTCGCTTGGGAGACACATGTTAACAAAAAAGGGCTTGGAGCCTGCCCGTTGCTTACCATTTGTTGGCTTGCCTGACACTCTTCTTTATAGCCTCTAATTCATCCCTGCAGCCTGGCATCATTTCCATTCCTCTCTGTGAAGTAGGGACTAAGCACTGGTTGATTCAACTTAATTAGTGTCTATCCTCTGCTGCTAACATGACTGAGGTACTTTTCTTTTTACCTTCTAGTGCAAACAAAAGGCATGTCACTGGAAAACATTTGCCCAGCAGGACAAACACAATTGCAAAGTTTTATTATCTATAGTTAACTTTCTTTTATTTTCCCAAGTCATCCTTTCTCACTTTGTACTCAGGTTTTTTGTTTTTGCTTGTGGGCACTGTTCTCAAACAATGACGATTTTCTTCTTCTAAATATTGGAAAGCAACATTATTGCTTTGTAATTCCAGAAAATACGTTTTAACACGTAATCGTGCAGTACACCCCAATCCACCCCACTCCAATCAATAGCAGTCCATTCAACCTCACCCCATTTCAATCCATCCAACTCAATCCATTCCACCCTAGCCACTCCAATCCACTCCACTCCAATCCACACCACTGCAATTCAAACTACTCACCCCAATCCAGTCCAGGCGTGTTTCCGAACAGACTCAAATCTGTTCCCATCTAATCCAAAACACTGTCTAATCCAAAACAATGTCTCACTCCAATCTGCCTCAATCCAGTCCAAAACAATCTGCCCCATTTCAATCCAATACAATCTGCCCCACTCCTATCCAAAACAATTTGCTCTACTCCAATCTGCCCTACTCCAAACCAAAACTATCTGCCCCACTCCAATCCAAACCAATGTGCACCACTCTAAAACTATCTTTCCCACTCCAAAACAATCTGTTCCACTCCAATCTGCCCCACTCCAATCCAAAACAATCTGTCCTTCTCTCATCCAAAACAATCTGTGCTACTCAATCCAAAACAATCTGCCCCACTCTAGTCTTCCCTGCTCCAATCCAAAACAATATGATCCACTCGAATCCAAAACAATCTGCCCTATGCCTGTCTGCTGCATTGCAAACCCAAACAATCTGCCCCATTGCAATCTGCCCCACTTCAGTCCAAAACAATCTGCCCCACTCAATCCAAAACAATCAGCCCTACTCCAGTCTTCCCCACACCAATCCAAAACACCTGGCCCAATTCCAATCTGCCCCACTCGAATCCAAAATAATCGGTCCTACTTCAATTTGCCCACTTCAATCCAAAATAGTATGCCCCATTCCAATCTGCCCTACTCTAAAACAAACAACCTGTCCCACTCCAATCCAAATCTGCATTACTCTAATACAGTCTGCCCCACTCACATCTGCCCCACTCGAATTTTCCCGGTCTGATCCAAAACAACATGCCCCACTCCAATTCAAAAAATCTTTCCCACTCAAATCCAAAACAACCTGCCCGCTCCGATCTGCCCATTGCAATCTAAAACAATCTGCCCCATTCCAGCCTGCCCCACTTCATTCCAAAACAATTTGCCCCACTCCAAAATAATTTGCCCCACTCCAATCTGAAACAATCTGTTCCACTCCAATCTGCTCCACTCAAATCCAAAACAATTGGCCCCACTCCAAAATAATTTGCCCCACTCCAATCTAAAACAATCTGTTCCACTCCAATCTGCCCCACTCCAATCCCAAACAATTGGCGCCACTCTAATCCAAAACAATCCACCTCACTCCTGTCTGCTCCACTCCAGTCCAAAACAATCTGCCACACTCCAGTCTACCCCACTCCAATCCAAAGCAATCTGCCCCTCCAATCCAAAACACCATACCCTACTCCACGTCAAAAAATCTTTCCCACTCCAATCCAAAACAAACTGCCCCACTTCGACCTGCCCATTGCAATCAAGAACAATCTGCCCCATTCCAGCCTGCCCCACTCCATTCCAAAACAATCTGTGCCACTCCAGAATAATTTGCCCCACTCCAATCACAAACAATCTGTTCCACTCCTATCTGCCTCACTCCAATCCAAAACAATTGGCCCCACTCTAATCCAAAACAATCCACCTCACTCCTGTTTGCTCCACTCCAGTCCAAAACAATCTGCCACATTCCAGTCTACCCCACTCCAATACAAAGCAATTTTCCCCTCCAATCCAAAACAATCTGCCCCACTCTAATCCAAAACAATCAGCCCCACTCTAATCTGCCCCATTCTAATATGTCCCACTTTAAACTGCCCCACTCACATCTGCCACACTCCAATCGAAAACAATCTGCCCCACTCCAGTCCAAAAATATCAGCCCACTACAATCTGCCCTACTTCAATGCAAAACAATCTTCACCACTCCAGTCCAAAACAATCAGCCCACTCCAGTCTGCCCCACTCCAATCTGCCCCACTCCAATCCAAAACAATCTGCCCCACTCCAAGCCAAAACAATCTGCCCACTCCAATCCAAAACAATCTGCCCCACTCCAATCCAAAACAAACTGTGATGCTCCATTCCAAAACAATCTGTTCTCCTCCAATCCAAAACAACCCAACCACTCCAATCCAAAACAATCTGCCCCGCTCAAATCTATCCCACTCCAGTCTATTCCACTCCAATCCAAAACAATCCACCCCACTCGAAGGTGCCACACTCCAATCCACCACACCAATACAATCCACCCCTAATCAATTCACCCACTCAAATCAATGCAGTCCCACTCCAATCCAGCCACTGCAATCCAATCCACCCCACTCCGGTCCAATTCACCCACCCACTAAAATACACCCCACCAGTCCAATCGAACCTAACACAATTCACCCACTCAAATCAATGCAGCCCCACTCCAATCCAAACCAAACCACTGCAACTCAATCCACTGCACTCCAGTCCAATCCACACACCCATTCCAAACCATGCAATCCAATCCACTCCAGTCCTATTCAGTGCATCCTAATCCACTACACTTCAATCCACCCCACTCCATCCCACCTTAATCCACCCGCTCGAATCCGGTCCACTCAAATCCAGTCCACTCCACCCCAATCAAGCCAATCCAATCAAATCCACCCACTCCACAAATTCCACCACACTCCAATCCAATCCACCCTACTCCAATTCACCACACGCCAATCCGCCCCACTTCAATCCTCCCCCATTCCAATCCACACCACTCCAATCCAGTCCACCCCGCTCAAATTCAATACACCTCACTCCAATCCAATCCGCCCAAATCAAATTGACTCCAATCCACCCCACTCAATCCAATCCACCTCACTCAATCTAATCCACCCCACTGTAATCCAATTATCTCCAGTCCACCTCACCCAACGGCAGTTCAATCCCATACTCAATTCCACCATTCCATTCAACCCCCTTCATTCCACCCCATTCTATTCCACCACCCCACCCCACCCCACTCCAATCCACTAGACCCCACCCCAACCCACTCCATTCCAATCCAGTCCATCTCAATCCAACCCAACCCACCCCCTCCAATACACCCCACCTCACTCCAGTCCACCCCACCCCACTCAACTCCTACCCAATCTAATCCCTCTCTCCATTTCAATCCACCCCACTCCATCCATTCCACCCCATCTAGTCCACCCCACTCTGGTCCACCCCACTCCAATCCAATCCACCTCACTTTACTCAAATCTATGCCAGTTCAGTCTACCCCACTCAATCCAATCCATCCAGGACACCCCACTTGAAATCCCGCACTCCACTCCAATCCACAACACTCCAAACCAATCTACCCCAGTCCAGTCCAATCTACCCCACTCTAGTCCAATCCACCCCACTCTAGTTAAATCTAAATGAGGGATTCAAGGACAGGACAGCGCAGACTACCAGGAGACAACACACATGCAGGGTAAGTCGCATGGAGATCTTAAATGCACAAATGTCAACTGTAAGCAGGGGGGTGGACATACCTACTACACAATGCATGTAAGTCATGATATTCAGGGAGTGGAATGGGTAAAGGGGCATGGCCCGTTCAGAGGAAACCTGGGGCACAATACTACACAACACCAACAACCTTTGCATGGGGGTATACTGCCATGCCAAGGATGTTGCAAAAGTAAAGCCAGGCCAGGAGGGCAGGGTACAACATAAAACTGGCAGCCGGTCACACGTCAGCCAGTACTCTCCCTACATTAACTAGGGCCCAATTAACAACCTCTGGCCATATCTGCAAGTGGAATGTAACATTGACAACAGTGGCCACTACCACCTCGGCTGTGTGTGCAGGTCAAGTAGCTAATGGCAGTAACGTCCCCATGGATCAAACACACCCAAATTAGAGGGTTCAGGATGACAACGTTAACAATCCCCTGAAATCAATAGAAATGTTCCAATCCTGTCAAATGTGATTGTCCAAAGTTGCTACAAACATAAGCCATTGTCATAAACATTAGGAGGTACACAGCACCAATGCCATACCCATGCTGCATATGTCCGGGTCCACCCTGTGCTTGGGTCACAATAGCTCCAATAACACCATGCAACATCCAAAATGTCATACTGCTCAGACAACAGCATTGAGGGGGAGGACACATGTAACTGGTTACAGAAATACACCTGCACAGTCAGAGGAGGAAATGGAACACTGCTGGGACTATCAGTGCAATCCAATGTACCACACATTCCCCAACATCAGCAGTACACATTACCAATGCTGACATCCATATCGTGCCATAACAATGCTATACATAGGATATGCCAGATCTCAACAACATATAGGTGGATGTGAAAGATCAGAGACTGGGGCCATTCCAGATGGTTAAGTGTGGTGCTAGTGCCATCAGAACCCCCACAGCCAGTGAAAGGCCTCACCATGAGAATAGAAGTAGACGGAGGGCTGGCACAGCTGAGGACTCTGACGACACTGGCACCAGCTTTGAGCGAACTGTAGTTGGAGTACAGCGGGAGCTGGCCAAGGAGGTGCGGGTGGGGATGCAAACTATGGCAGCCAGCCAAGAGGGGGTGCATTTGTGCATGATGTCAACTGAAGAACAGGCAGCAGCTATGCAAGGGCGAACAACAATCTTGCAGGAACTTGAAAAAAAGGTTGAAAGAAATCAGCACAGCTGTAATAGAGTTGACCCAACACCTACAACAACAATCCTGTCAACGCATGCACAAATGCAATATTGAACCCCTCAGGGCCGACCTGGCTGCCTACCACCGTGATGTGGCTGCTGTTCTTAAGAACCAGCAGCTTCTCCTTGCTGCAGTACTGCCCTTAAGAGACCCACAGTTGGCAGCTACCGGGATGTCTGACTCCATGTCTTCAAACACTGAAGTGCGTGTTGCCCCTTCACAACCACCACCACCAAGGGCAGAGGAGACAACACACACATCAGAAGATGAAGACGTGGAACAGATCACCTTCACCCGTATGAGTACCCGGTAGCACTAGTCCCTGCCACATGGCCACATATTACCAAGGTCCTGTGCTTTGTAACATACCAGGCTTCCAACAACTGTACTCAAGCACTGTTCTTCAACCCACTCTTTATCTTGTCACCCTGCCCTGTGATTGTCTCTCACTACCTCATTGGCAAATCCTGTCCATCTGCACTGTCTGACACTTCACCCAGCATGTCCAATGACATGTCCTTTTGCACTTGTGTAGGATCACAATTGAAGATGTCACACTAATTGACTCACAATCATGGACAATGTACAAATAGCACTACAGCACTTACGCAACAACTTTGTCTCTGTGTATTGTGACACATCAACCGTAATGGCCATCAGTGATGTTTACCTCAGGTCAATGATTATTGATTGTCAATACACCTGACCTGAACAAATCTTGGCTGATAACTATGCCCAGTGGTCTGGATTGTACTATCATCTGTCCCCCCTTAGGGTTATTTCCTAGGAAAATAGAAACTATACACCATAATGCTGTGTTGGACAGAATAACGCTTCCTCAAGGGATGTCTAAGCCAGAAAAAAGTGCCTTCAATTTTTACTGAAAGTCAAAACTTACTTATGTGACATTTGCCCCAATTTTTTGCTAACACACAACATACAGCATGAATGGATGTGGATGAGTTTCCATAGAAATAAGTCACTGGGCTGAACATTGTAACAAATGATGGGTGTGAGTTATGTATACCATACTACATGAGAGCATACTAGCACTCACCTTATAAGGATTTGCTTGGACATTAGGCTGCAGGCAGCCTTAACACAGTGTCCCCTATACCAAATCTGTTAGCAAAGTTTGTGACATTGGAAACATACATCACAAAATAACCAAACTTTGGGATCCATAGTAACCGTGAGTGGTGGGTGCAATGGATGACCGAATCTTAGCTAAGTAGCTTTGGTGCAGCTGCCAATGTAACAGCTCAATTGGGATATGGTTGCAGCATGGGACACAAAAGCTAATACAAAAGAGACACTGTTCACTCATGGCAAGGCCCTGATCTAAAGGCATTTGACACATACTGTAAATGGTTACCTAGATATTTATTAAACAGTAAAAACAGAAGCCAAAACCAGGGGAAACACCTTACCTAACCTAAACTACTCTAACTACACATTACCCACAACTGTCCCTAACTAACCTAAGCTAAACTTACTTATCACATTTAACGAAACGATCTAAACATCAATCCCCCACCCCCTTATAAGACGGGACACATGGAGGACAACGTATACTAACCTAAACACATACTATCTTATTCTTATACTAAATAAATATATATATATATATATATATATATATATATATATATATATTTTTTTTTTTAACACCAAAGCCCCAACATCGTCAACACACATAATAAAAATCAGTTGTAAAAAGTATGATACCTCCACCCCCACCCACTACTACTAACTAAACTAACAGCCTATACTAACCTAACACTAAGCCCCCTAAACCCACTAATTTAAATAACCAGGAAAGAGGAGGGAGGGGATGGAATCATGGCTGAGTATAAGCCTACAAGTTGGCCCTCCGTAGGGTCTTTTTGATGACACGCACCCTCTGATTCACTTGTGCCACCTCCTGCTGCAGTCTGGTCATTTTACGCAACACACGGTCCAAGTTCTGTTGCATCTGGTTAAAAGCTGCAGGGTCTATGACTGCAGCAGGGGTGGTCTGGGTGCCAGTGGAGGAAGTATGGGCCCTTGTCGGTGCCATGTCTGTAGGCTGAGGTGCAGGTGGTGCTGTGACAGGTCCTGGAGCTGTCGATGTTGATGATCCAGCAAAGGTCCCTGCTAATGTTGGTGCCACTTGGGTGGTAGTGGTGGTGCTGGTGGCTGTGGTGGACACGGAAGGGCCCCCTTGGGCAAATGCCCTCCAAACTTCGGAGGCTCTTTCAAGGCAATAACGCCTTGCCATGTTGCGGAACCCAGACTCCACATCCAGAATGTGGCGGTAATGCACTGCCCTGCCCTGAAACTCTTGAATCTGGAGGGGAGTCATATTGGCAGCTGTTAAGACAAATAGAAAACCAAACAGTAGGTACTTCTTGTGTGAAATGGCTCAAGAAGTAAATCAGACAATACATCTAATGTACCTGAAACAGCCCATATCATCATACAGATCACTGATTGTCCCTGAGGCAGTACATGCCAATCCAGCCTACACATGTCCTATCATCAAACAGCACATCAAAACCCTAAAAGATGGGTAACAACTGGAATTACTTTGGCATCATTGTTCAGCCACTTGTCAGGTAAAAATCATGCTGCAAATCCTCCACCACTGACAGGCGAACAAATAACTATGTTCTTGATGACAATCTAGGACCACAAGATCTGCGCGTTGTAAATGGAATTGCCAGTATAGAATGCAGGTGCAAATCATGAGTGGGTATCCTAGGTTTGGACAAGTGATTTACAGATTTACATGTCTGTGTACTAAACTTGGATCATCAGCCCTAGGTACACTATTCACAACCCTACGTCTGTGCCTGGGGGGGGGGGCGTGGACAAGCAACTAATAATTTCTAACAACAAGGACACCCAGGAAGCTTTGGAAAGCTGTACCTGGGTTGGGCCAGCACACCACAGGTAAGGAGGAAGTCCAACTAGGATACACCCAAACCTTGGACAATCCCATCAACACTTATCTTTGGAAAATGCAGACCATTGTCAACATCATTTCCTACCAGTAACCAATTACTTACCACAAACAGATAGATGCAAGCAGACCTCTGGCCATGAGCTACATGCACACGTAGGCCATTGTACTCAAGTGCCTCATACTCGTAGCACAGCATGTGGAGCTACATGCTGCTGGGAAGTTAAACATACAGTCAAACATGTTCATTATTGAATAGGGAAGCTGCAGTCTGTGGGTAATACTTTGGCATCCCTATTCTGGGAGAATCAGGGTCTGCCTGGCAGACTAAGGGGGTTATTCCAACTTTGGAGGAAGTGGTAATCCGTCCCAAAAGTGACGGTAAAGTGACGGATATACCACCAGCCGTATTACGAGTCCATTATATCCTATGGAACTCGTAATACGGCTGGTGGTAAATCCGTCACATTTGGGACGGATTACCACCTCCTCCAAAGTTGGAATAACCCCCTAAATCACTAATATGGTCCACTACTACATTTTCTGATGTCAAGTTTTATCCACATACTCATCCCTATTCACATTGCCGTGCCTACAGGACTGACCTACAATCCCGAATTATGACAATACGCTAGTGATTGGCCAACTCAAAGATGGGGAAAAAATGATATTCCACTCAAGGAACAAAACAGAGCATTGACCAGCGCATCACACCTTGCTATGTGTCCAACACACAGGAGTCAATCACACATCATCAGCAAACACAACACAGAACAGAAATATCAACACTTACTGGAGATGTCTGGGTCTGCAAATCGAGCCACCTCTCCGATAGTGTAGGGTGATGGTCCACCTGTAAGGCATGGAAGGAAGAAATGTGCTCAATGTCTATGCACTGTACAACACTTCCAAATACAAATACTATGTGTAATGTAAACTCAGAAAGTCAAGCCTCGCAGACATGATGATACTGCATCCTACATACCACTGCAAACATGTACAGACCCGGGGACTCCAGTGAGTGAGACACACATATCTGCACACATGCAGTGGCCCTAACTATCATGTGGTGGCAAACATGCTCCTTCATTAGTTAGCAGACAAATTCATGGAGTGTATTCCTCTCATCCTGTGCATCCATGAGAGCCATGCAAAGCCACTTTCCGTGAGGACTGCAATATCAGTCACCCAGACATTGTGACTAAGACCAATTTAAGACACACAGGTACAATATACAGAGGGCCAGGGGCAGTTGTTAGCCCTCAATTTGTATCATTTTCTTCATTTGATGTGCCACAGCTATGGTAAGTTGCACCAACCATAGAGCTATGAACCCGTGTGCATACCTTTTGCCAACCATCTCTAATTCAAATGTGGCACTACAAACTCAAAATATCAGTCTAAGATGTTACCTGAGTTAAGCTATAACTTGTTACGTATGTGTCAGAATCCGGTTCAGACATGTATCCGAAAACAATTGAGGGACACATTGGGGGTCATTCTGACCCTGGCGGCCGGTGACCGCCAGGGTCACCGACCACGGGAGCACCGCCAACAGGCTGGCGGTGCTCCCTCGAGCATTCTGACCGCGGCGGTTCAGCCGCGGTCAAAAACGGAAAGTCGGCGGTCTCCCGCCGACTTTCCGCTACTCGGGTGAATCCTCCATGGCTGCGGAGCGCGCTCCGCAGCCATGGGGATTCTGACACCCCCTACCGCCATCCTGTTCCTGGCGGGTCTCCCGCCAGGAACAGGATGGTGGTAGGGGGTGCCACGGGGCCCCTGGGGGCCCCTGCAGTGCCCATGCCCATGGCATGGGCACTGCAGGGGCCCCCGTAAGAGGGCCCCACTGTGTATTTCAGTGTCTGCAAAGCAGACACTGAAATACGCGACGGGTGCAACTGCACCCGTCGCACCTCCCCACTACGCCGGCTCCATTCGGAGCCAGCGTCCTCGTGGTAAGGTAGATTTGCCCTGGGCTGGCGGGCGGCCTTTAGCCCAGGGCAAATCTCAAAATACCCTCAGCGGTCTTGTGACCGCGGAGCGGTATTTTGACAGGGGAACATTGGCGGGCGGCCTCCGCCGCCCGCCAATGTTAGAATGACCCCCATTATTTTTTTAAAAATCTGGATTTCCAAGATATTTTTCCTGATACACTCACAGACCACACATGAAACATATGTTAGAGCCACATTGCCATCATCAATTGATGTGAAGGCAGCACTAATTCACAGGCTCATGTTGTGTTTTGAAAGTTAGTCTAGCTGTTGCGTCAACAAATGACTGTAATGTGTAGGAAATATTGTATACCTCACAGGCAACTGTGGCCCATATTTATACAAGTTTTGCACCGCATTTGTGTTGCTTTTTGACACAAAGGCAGTGCAAACTTACGAAATACAATAGTATTTTGTAAGTTTGCCCCGCTCTTGCTTCAAAACAGGTCGCAATTGCGGTGCTAACAAAGTAGAAATATGGCCCTGTATGTTTCACTAGCATTCCACATGTTCAAAAACATTGCCGGCAGCATATGAACAAATCAGCTGTCACTACAGAGCATTTAAACGTGCATATTACTCTGATTTGTACTCACCAACAGGGCCACCAATCACAATACCCAGGTGGTCCAGCAGGTCTTGCTCCCTGGCAACAAGGTCAGCCTAGTGTTGCTTCAGCTGGTTGTCATTGCGGGGTGTGTTGTAGATTCTCTGGAGATGGAACAACACCTTTGCCCACCGGAGCCTCCTTGCCTCTGTGTGATAACCTTGGATCACACAACAACCTGCCTCTATCATTAAGGGTAGGAAGTGGCACACCAGCCAAATAAACCCACCCAGCTCCTCCTCTCCCATCCTGCCAAGACGAGGCCTACCCAACATTTTTGCACAAAAAAAAGGGAATAAAGGGGTACAGAGGAGAATAGAGGGAAAGTAGGACAGGGAAATGCAAAATAACTAAGAACGCAGCCCAACTATACCCATATTACCACTACCAACAAAAGACTCCCAACACAACAAAGATAAATGTTGACACCACAAATGACCAAGAAAACACTAAGACAGGATACCACAGACAGTTATGAAACACAAAAAGACAATTTAATGAGCACACTGGAGACAAAATCACAAAATGCACAGAGAGACAAGTCTAAACACAGCCACACAGTCAGGAAATATCACAGACTCCAAAGTGAAAGTGAAAGTACACGCACTGTACCAATTCTGTAAACAGGACATCCTATTACATCACTTCATGCCTCAAATGCGGTGCGTTTTTATTGTTATGCGTCAAAATATTATGACGCTTACAGTCTGTGCGTCATTTTTTTTTAACGCACATGATTAGAAATAACCCCGCATCCATATTGTGGAACATGTTTCATACTTAACCAATTTCTGGGGGTACAGTGTGGAAATTACCGTTCAGGGCCAATGGATGTTTCATGGCAATGTGCGTCATATTTCAACGCATATTCGTCATTTTTTGACGCATGTTCATCTTTTTTTGGCACGTGTGCGTCAAAATTTATGTCATTAACTGGGTTTGGGTCATTTCTCATTTGGAATGGTACATGACAGTTGTGACAATACAGAGATAGACTGATTGCACCCATATTGGGCATTATGGTGGATGGGCACATGTGACAGATCATACTACTGCGGACCATGATCCTCTGCTTGTTGTACCGGATTTGCAATCTTCACTGATGCAATAGATGGCCAAACGTGTGAGACACAATTATGTATTACCCAGTTTGGGCATGTTTCACATCAAGAGAGTATAGCAAGGCGACCGAACTCAATACAGTAACTCAGTGCCTATGGGTCAATGTGTGTGATTTGGCTACTACTATTGTTGTTGTCCCACTGTGTGACCATTACAAGATGCATTTTTGCAAATCTGCTTGTATGCATGTGGAGTCAGTGTGTCCAACCCTCAGATGCAAGTCAGTGTGGAAATGAGAGAGTACATGTGTTAGTCATACACATAGCAACAACTGCTGTGTGCACTTTCTAGGTTTTTTGGAACATAAACACCACCCATGACAAAGCATGCACAGGATAGATAGCAGACGGTTGTTCATGGCAATGTTTCAAAACTTAGCCATCACATGTCCTGGAATGTTGAATACTACTTCCTAGGCACTTGTTTGTTTACCCACCATTAGTCAGGCATGGGATAATACTATGTGGGTACCGTGTTTGTGACACTGAGTCCCAAAAATAATACACAATTGTAATGTTACGTCACAGTTGGAGTCATATAACTGAGCCATGTCTCTCCTGTGGCAGTGGAGGACCAGCAGACCAAGCAGCACGTGTTCACATTTTTCCAATGGTAAAATGCACAGAGGTGTCTGGTTCATGTGTGGGGGCCAATGTTTAGCCTGTATAATTATTGGGGTCTATGTTGTCACAGTTACGTGCAGGTCTAGTCATGAGTCTGTGGAGCCATTTCCTGTATCTACAAAGTATCCTTCGCAGATCAATAGAAGGAAAGCCAATAAGGAATTGAGAACACACATGGGGATGGTCCAGCCCTGTCACTGCAGACGTGTTATGAGACTGTCAACAGGGCAACCTTGGTGTGATGACAAAGTTCATGTCTCAGGAATCTTATACCAGCAGGTGTCTTCACAGCATTTGTACACAGGTTGGCCTCTAAAATTCCCACTGCATCTGGGAACATCAGTGCCTCTGTGAGGATTAATCTCACAGCTATTCACCACACAAGGCCCATCAATATGTTGGGAGCAATGTGAATCAGCGTGTGGACTGTCAGGGTCCTAAGATGTGTAGACATTCCATGCACATTATCTGACGTTGTTTGTTGTGCTGGAGGCACCATACCCAATCCATGCATACAGCCATGGTACACTGTCATTATTTGTCACTCATGCATACATGAAACCCAGACAAGGGATAGGCCATGATTCGGCTATTTGGAGACAAGTTCCCCCCCATGGTACGACAAATAAACTGATTATGCTATACAATGTATTTGAGTATGCATTGTAGACCCACCTGACACAATACCCCAGTAGGGAATATGAGGGTTGGGAAAGCAACTATAATACAAATGTAGGCACAAGGAACCTTTAGGGCAGTGGTCTCCAAACTTTTTAATGCTGCGCCCCCAGTTGAAAAATAAAAATCATTGGGCCCCCCTCAGAATTTTTCACAATTATTTTATAATTTTGGCAATGTTTAAATATGTCTAGACCTATTTAAACATTTCAGTTAAGCAGTGTTGCCTTTTTAAAAGGGCAATTGCATGTTTCTGCTTACAATAAAGGCCTTTTGTCTGTAAAATGCTTCTTTTGGCCAGAATCTGGAGCCCCCCCTGGGACCACTTGAGGGCCCCCCCTAGGGATCCCGCCCCCCAGTTTGAAGACCTCTGTTTTAGGGTATCGCAAAGACAGGAGCCAGACAGGCTAACAGGATGCAAGGTCAATCAGGATCCAAACATTTCACAAGGTAAATACACAGTGGTCAGACTGAGACTGGTCAAAGGTGGAACAACACTGTGGAAACGGAAAACTGTGTTTGTCCTGTGTGTTGGAACGTAACACATTAGCCCAAGGGCTGTGTTACACAGCTGATTTTGATGGCAATGCATAACACTGTTATAGATAAAATGGCAGCTTCTATTGTGTTCCAGGCAACTGCAAGGGCAGTGCATGTTCAAATGGCTGGTCTCCATGGAGGTGCTCACAGGTGTGTGCAGCATCAGTCTCTCACAAGTCCTGTAGGTGAGATTCTAGTTCAAAGGGCCAACAGTACCTTTCACATGGGAAGCAATGTACAGGTGATTATAGATCCAAAAGACTACAAGCCAGCACATTATTTAACCTGACATCCATGCAGACAGAAGTACAATGAAGTACCATACTAAAGAGGGAAGCACACTGGATTAACATTGTGAGTCTGGGTGTGTGTAGAGGAGGGATTATCTGGGGACACATATTCCCATTCCAGGGACCTTTGAAGAAGGGTGACCTGAGACAGGGAACATGGGTGTGGCTGGATTTAGGACATAAGCTGCCATGTGCAGGGGATGCCATGTGAGCAATGCTGGTCATACCTGGGGCACTTGTGCTATAAATTTGCTGCTTATATGAAAATCTTGTCACACATAGTCCTTGCAAAGATAGGTGATGTAAGAATTACTGCTGTCAAGGGTCTGGTCATACATTCCTGTTACCAATGCAAAAGCACATCCACTGCCTCATGTCTGAGGCATTTTTTACACTTATTGACTGATGGTGTCTTAGTTGTGTGCCATATGCTGCGATGAACCATGTTGCCAACATGTATGTGTGCAATAGGTGTGGTCCTCTGCTATTGCCCTTCAAATGTGAAATGTACAGGATATATGTAATTTACAGTGTGAGTGAATGTGGCTGTACATTCATACGCATCAAAATAGTTTTGGAATTTTCTGTGTCCTAATCTGTATTTCAGCAGTGCTCCATGTGGCTACACTTTGATTCTGATAGTTAGAGATAATGTTATGCAAAAATGATTATCCAGACCATGATATAGTGATTAGTATAGGTGTTTATTAACATATGGTAAGACAGTGGTGATGGATGAGTAGAGTTAAAAGAAATTTTGGACAATATGTTGTCTCCGACGCAATCCTGTAGCTGTGTTTGGATGGTCCCCCTCATGGTGATGGACAGCATCCTCCTCTTCCTCGTCTTCAGGCATTTGTGGTTCAGGTTTATATAGGGGAATGTTCCTTCTTACACATATGTTGTGCAGGAGGGCACAGGTCAAAATTAATTTGCACACCATTTCAGGTGAGTATAGGAGGCTGCCTCCGGTGATGTCGAGGCACCTAAATCTTGACTTCAGGATGCCAAAGGTCCTCTCAACTATGGTGCGTGTCCTCCTATGTGCCTCATTATAGGCACGCTCTGCTGCAGTGCTTGGGTTTGCAAATTGGGTCATGATCCATGGCTGGATCCCATACCCCTGATCAGCTGAAAGAGAGAATGAGTGAGAACATGTTGATGTACCTTGCACCATAAATATCAATTTGCATGGCAGTTGTTCTCTTGTGTTGTCTGTGACTCATCGTGTTTGTGCTATTGTGTGGAATCCTAGGCTTCTAGGATGTACCATCAGCATTGGGTTGTTTCCTTATCTGAACGGGTGTTTGACTGTTGACCCGATGTCAGCAGTATATTTGTAGAGTTGCAGTACAGTGTGTACTTCCTTGCATTGTGTCATGTGAAATAGGTGTCCCTGTGTCTTAACTGGGGGTGAGATGATACTTCCAGACACAGAATCAATTCCACAGTGGTGGTAAGATGGTTGCATCTATATACCCTGGACACCCCATCCAATTTCACATATGCAATAGAATTATTTAACCATCAGTGAGACCCTTATATTTCTCTGCCCTTGCCAAGTCGACTCAGGTTGTAACGTGTACCTATACTACTGAACATGTGCTAGTTCAGATGGCTAACTTGGTTGTGAGGTTGTCATTTGGAGTTTCAGAAGGTCCGTATGCCTGTACATCTGTTGTGTGTGTGTGTTAATTTGTCGTAATGCATATGTGTGGGAATGTGCACTTTCAATATTGTCCCATCAAGATGTGTTCTGCGCACAATCCACTTGCTTATTGGTAGCGGGCAATGTGAGAGCAGGAGTGAGGGATGTTAAATATTGGTACAGCCTCAATGATTGCATGTGAGCTTCGTTGAAGTCATGATCATGCTATGTGTGTCATGGTGTTTGACCTGCAGCAAAAAACATTACACACCCCTTACACAGTACGTATTGGCTGGAAGGGTGTTTGATTGAGTGTTATTGATGTGATATTGAAAGATTAATCTTCCAAATTTTACTGCCAGTTGGGGACATGTCTTCATCATTGTGTTGTTTTAAATTGTCCCCTTGTGGCTCTGGAGTGGCATCTGTTGTTATTTGGAACTGTCAGTTGTCCCTAGGTGTGTATCCCACTGGGTGAGGATATCAAACATGCCTAGTGGTGTCACTACCTCATTGTCTTCCTGTCCACATGTCGATGTTGTGGTGTATGTGTTGTGTGTCCTAGATGGTTGCTGCGCAGTGTGTATATAACTGGGTTTCTGTACTTACCAACAAGAAGGCCATTTCCATATCTTCCATACTGGAAGTGTTGATTGATGGTGCAGTGGTGGAAGATGAATGAATCATGTACACGCCCAGGATACTTTGCCACGATGTTGGTGATCAAACCCCGGTGATTGACAATGGCCTGCACATTGATGGAGTGTGTGTGCTTCCTGTTTCAGTATAGATGTTCGGTTGCAGCAGGTGGCACAATGCGTACATGTGTGCAGTCAATGGCACCAAGGACGTGTGGGAAGCTATTAATTTGGTAAAACCCCTGTTTTGTCACCTGCTGCTTCTGCTGTGTGTTGGGGAAGCTGATGTGGCGGGTTTGAGGGAGATGATAGCATCCAGTACTTTGGGTAGGAAGGTGGAGAATGATGGCTGTGAGATCCCAACAACCAGGGCACCAGTGGTTTGAAAGGAGCCACTTGCCAACATGTTGAGTACAGCTAGCAGCTTTGTTTCTGGTGGAATGGTGTAGGGTGTCATGCGTATATGCTGGATGAAAAGCACCCCCATGTCTTCGTTTTGGAGCTCCGCTGTTGCTTCTGTGTGTTTTCATTAAGTACAGGTGAGTTTGCCCCATTTTAACACCTGCCCTGACCCAAATCGGGCTGTGCATCATTTTCCAACTCCGCCTCCCGTCATTTTTTGGACAGGAATGCCTACCTTGAATGTCATTAACGCAAGGCAGTTTCCCGCATCCAGAAAATGACGCACATGGCAGAATTTTGGCGTTCGCGGGCGTTAAAGTTTAAATATAATGCACGATTTGCCCTGATTATCATGCACATTCGGCACAGACAGAGTATAAATATGCCCCTTGGTTTCTCAGGGAAGCCGTGGTCACTCAAGTCTCATCCGTTTCTCTCAATTACATTTAGTCTCATATATAAATGACAAACAGAGGCAGTATATGTTTTAATAATGAGTTTAATAAAAACTACTGCATCTTAGATAGCAAAGCGTGAGCTGTAATAAGCAGGATGACAAAACATGACAGTATTAAAATTGTGACGAGAAGAGTGAAGCATAAGAATAACGCTATCATATTGTCAGTATTGTCTATAGACTAACTCCTACCTAGGCTATGATAGAGCACAGCATGTTAAGCTCTAATTCTACCCTTCAGGTTCCCCTGGTAAGACATCATCCCCCATACCTGAGCAAAGGCCTGCGGTCTGCGTTAGCATCTGTAGCGAAGCATTCGGCAATCAGCACACAGCTGTGGTTCTCTGGCTGAAATCTTCCTCTAACGTTTAAGGGACAAGGAAGTGTTTTTATAACAACACAGCTGATGTTCTGGGAAAATGTCCCTACATAAGGATGTGTGTTTTCCACGAATGTTGGAGACTAAACTTCTACCACATTCACCGGCAATGTACCATGCTGTAGCCTTGGAAGAAGCACAGAGTGATCAAGAATGTCTTGTTTGAGAACAAAGTGCTGGCCTAGCCAAAAACAGTTAGATAAACAGAAAATAAAAGAAGACCATAAAAGTGGCTATTGCAACAATAATAAAATGAAGCCAAATAAAATATATCTAGGTTAAGGTGCACAGCGGCTTGGCCTAGTGTGTTAAAATAACATGCATGGAGCTATGGCTAAAATGGCTACACAACAGTTGTTTCAATGAACCATGCTATGTTTATTTGATCATGTCCTGTTGTGTGACCATGCAAGGGGCTACTTGATGACGTCTTTGGTTCACAAGTCAGCAAAAGAAATATGCACAAGGAGAGAACCTTTCACTTCAACTCTACCTCTGCAAATCCTGGCAGGAGGCCCAACTGTTCTGTTCCAACAGTGAGCCATCTTGGGCCCATATTTATACTTTTTTATCGCCGCATTTGCGCCACTCTTTAACGCAAAAGCGGCGCAAAGTTACAAAATACAATTGTATTTTGTACGTTTTCGCCACTTTTGCGTCAAAAAATGATGCAAATGCAGTGCTAAAAAAGTATAAATATGGGCCTTGGTTTCCAAACATCCCGCTTCCACCAAAATACAGCTCCCCAGTTCCTGGTGCAGCACTGGCCCTCAGCAGCCATACTAGACAAAACCATATATTGCATGATAATTGGATGAGGGATCCACATTCAGACTCACCTTCCATTGTCTCCATTGTCTCAGGGGCCTGCTGGGAGGGAAGGGCTAATATACCAATCACCAAGTATGCATCAGGCTGAGACCTGCTGTCAGGCCAGTCCTTGCAACTCACAACAATCTGCCTCCCAGCAGCTGCTGTCACTCGATGTAGTATGAGATAGCAAGAGAAACTGGTGTCCAAGCAAGATGTGAGTCTGACTATGCTGACATAATCTGCACTGATGTACCGCACAGCAATTTTGAAAGCAGTCAGAGCATAAGGCAAGCTCAGCTGCCAATTTCTCTAACTCATGCAGAGAGGCACACTTCTCACAGTCTTCATGCCTGCACTTGGGAGCAGGCTGGAAAATCCAGGAGGCTGCTATGTGGCAAGTGGTCCCCTTGGCTGTCTCCCTCTGTCCAGGTCGCAAGGTGTTGCTACCCTCGTGGTGTGGCCTTCTTCCTGCTGGGTTTGTACTGCCACTATCCAATCACTTATGTGGCCCAACTAGGTTAGCATTGGGGGCAAGCTCAGAGAAGGCATGCAAGTAAGTTGCAAAGGGTTAACAGACGTGTGTAGCGGAGACGTATTGATACAGGAAGAGCAGCAATTGTTAAAAGAAAGTGGTGATACAAAAGAGCAGAGAAGGATCCAAAGACAGAAGAAGACATAACTCGGATCCTAATGTATCAAATGGCCACCACTTTATTTAAACATGCTGCTAAAATACTAGTAAAGACTTTATAGTTGCAATTAAGTAACTAAATTGGATGATAAGATTGCCACTGTAGGGGATTCTTAGCCGGCTTCAATATTAGCAAAATTACTGCTCATTTCACGACTCCAGAATTAGCTCACCCTCTATCAAGATGGAATTAAACAACTCGACCCAAACTGTTATAATCCTTTCCGTAATTGTGGAATGAAGTTTACTAGGAATTCCACCTGCACTGCAGTCTTTCATTTTTTTTACTTTCTTATTAGTACCACTATCTTGCTACCAGTAATTTCCTGAAACAGGAATTGTTGTTGATTGCTGGACACTTTCGGGAGGTGTTTTTCTTGAAGCCACATTTCCACTTCCTCTGTATTTACATCTGGAGTTTCTGTGCATAAATCCTGAAACAAATTGTTAAAAGCGGCTTTTATCTCACTGCTCCCTTTAGTTATCATTCCTGAATCTTCAACCATGATCTTTCTAATACTCTTCTGGCTCCTTTCCAACCTTGACTTCCTGGAAACAGCTTCCCATAACATTCCCCGTGTATATTATTGCTTGCTCTGCTGGCTTCCCATTGCTGTGACACTTTTTTCTCCAACTTAACTCTAAACTTTAACTGCAGATCCTCAAGATCTTCTAACATCTTCATCCTTCCCTCCTCACTCAGTAAATAGTTTTTTAACACCTCTTCTACTTTTACAGTCTCTTCCTCCAATTGCAAGAATTATATTTTTTCCTACATTACCCAGTGCGCCGATACATTGCTGATGTCATATTCAAGAAATAAAAAACTCATCTGTATCTTGCCATATCTTTTCCACTGTCCCCGCAGCAGCAAAAACCTCCTATTAGGGGTCTTACCTCCTTTCCCAGCGAGAACCCTTCAGCTCAATCTTTAACAGCATAGGCACATGGTCTGACAAATGAATCGGGGATGCTCTATGTGCATTACTTTCTCCTTCACCTTCCTATCTATGAAAAAAATAATCTAATCTTGAATAATGCCCATTCCTTTTGCTATGGAAGGTATAAGCCCTACAATTACCTTTGATGCTCCGCAGACCATCGCACAGATTTCCACCATGTCGAACAAATATGCCCTCATCCATGGGGAACTAATCTGTATCCGTACCGAGGATGTGTCAAGACTTTTATTCAGTAGGCCATGAAATTCCCCACCTAAGGTAATGGGGGCATTAAAGTGAAGCAAATTTGAGAAGAGTTGAAACTAGGGAGTGATATCGTCCACATTTGGGCCATAATAACTCACTAAAGTGTACAAGATTTGATACTTTATCTGATGCCCACCTTTATCTGCTTTATAGCGTACTAGCTTCACATCTGCCTTTACTTAAATGTCAAGGCTATCTCTTTAGTGCAAAATGATTGATCCATGACAACTATATTCTCCACCCATCTCTGCTTCTGTAAAAAAAAGATCCCTGCATTCTTGTTTCAAAACATGTGTTTCTTGGAGCATAATTATTTGGGATTTACACTCTCTTGTAGGTATTGTAGAACGAATTGTTCCTTTTTGGTTACCTGCAGCCTATTTACATTCCAGCAAAGTATTGATAGAGACTGCGTCCTACCTGTCTCTCCTGTCCCCACCCTTACCATACACCTTTTTGTCCAAAACCCGTTTATCCACTTAGCGCTTTCCTCGTGTACTTGTCACCTGACTTAAATTGAGGACAATAGCTTTTTTTTTTCTTTTCTCATCCTCCCCACCACAAGTGCCACCCACCCCCAAGGGAACCCTCCCAACTATATAATTATGCATTCCTAATGCCGGTTCGAGCTTAGCCCCTTGGGAGTGATGATATTGTCTTACTTCTCGCATTAATTTCAGCTGGACTGCCTTCCCTTCTTTCCCTGCACTATGACATTGTCCACATCTTCTGGTTCTGAAAAAATGTGCATCTTGTTCTTCCACATAACCTTCAGGATAGTGGGAAACCTTAGTTGTGCCTTCACTCCCAACCTCTTTAACTCCAATCTGTTTCCCAGCTCTCACTGTCTAGCTGCTGTCTCTTTATAGATGTCTGACCGGATCCTGAAGGTGGCCCCAACACTTGCAGTGGTCCCGCTTTGACAGCTAACCCAAGTATCTTTTACTTCACAGTATATGACAGAAGATTTGCCTGAATCTTTTTTTTTTTTTCTACCCAGGGTGTATTTTAAAAGGATCTCTATGCACATGCTGAATTTCTGACTCAAGATTAACCAAAAAATCTTCCTTTGGAAAAGTACAATTCATTACATTAATTATAAAAGATGTAATATCCCTCCCTTCCTTTCCTTCATTCACCCCCAGAATTCAGATATTATTCCTTCTGACATTATTTCCCCTTTGTTCAAGCTTTTCAGACAGAGCCTTTTCTCTCTGCTTCAGACGTGCCACCTCCTGAGTATTTTCTTGCACCACTGTTTGCAGGTCCTGCAAACAGATCCTGTGTGTGCTGGGTTAAACTCTCTATCATTGCCCCCAGGCTAGAGCAGTCTACCTGTATCTCTTTTTGATTCACCTAAGAGATTGGGAAGTGTTCTTTAATTTCCTGAGTTAAGTGACCAAGCATTTTCTGAACTGCATCCCACCCTTTAGAGCCACTGTTACCTGTACCTGAACTCCCAGTAGCTCGAGTATCTCCTTAACCTCTACTCTCCCCCATTGTGATCTCTCCTTCCATGGGGTCTTCCGCTGTCAAACACAAGAACTTATAGAACTTATTTTGTGTGGGTACCGCAGGGTGGGTAAAAGGGATACTCAGGTCTCTGGATTCCATATTCCTAGTTTTGCTCCTGATTTTGCTCATTGTTCTTTCACTCAATACCTTCGCCGCTTCCATCTGCCTCTCCTGTCCCAGGGTAAAGCTACTACCTCACTCGTCCACCCCAGGGACCCCACTGAGATTAGCCCAAATTTTAAAATAGGATCAACAGGGATTCCAGTCAGGGAGAAATATGAGAGAACTTAATCATACCCTGATATGCTCAATAGATTTGGCTACAACCTTAGGTGCCCATTAGCGGTCGTGACACTGGATTCCGCTACGGCATTTGACTGTGATAATTGGCTATATCTCATGGATGTATTAGCTGATTTTGGAGTAGGTAAAATCTTGATAAATATATTGTCGAAGATCTACAGTGTGCCAATAGCGCAGATTTTAGAGAATGGTAGTTTATCGTCACTAGTGAGAATAGAGAGGGGGCAAGGCAAGGTTGTCCCCTTTCCCCTATTCTTTTTGACTTTTATATTGAACCTTTTCCGAGAGTTTGAGATCACATGTGCAGATAAAACCTTTTGAGGTTGGGAAACATTTTAGAAAAATTGCTTTCTATGATGATGATTTAATGGTGTATATCTCAGATGTAAATTCTGCTCTGCCACATCTCATGAGAGAAGCAGGGAATTTTGCAAAGACTTGCTGGTATGAGATCAATGAAGAAAAACCAGAAATAATGGCTTGGGACCTGGGTTGTGGGGAAGGTAGAAGTGTTGCTAAGATGAGACATTAGGGCATAAATATAACTGAAGATGTAGGGGAAGTGGCATCAGTAAATCTCGAAAAGGTGGGCTGTAAGATAGGAGCCCTGTTTAAAAGATGGGAAACTCTCCCACTTACTATATATGTGGTGGATAAATCTTGTGATGTCTATTTTACCTAAAATTAGATTTTGTTTTAGTATTGCATAGTACAGTAGGTTGTCCCCCATATGGGATTCCCCAGAAACACTGGACTGCTGCTGGACAACCTTGTGAACCCCTTAAAATAAAGTGGCATCACCAGATGGGGGCAGTTGGTAGATGATGGTCAGAGGCTAACCTTGGAGTATTGGAGCAATAAGACAGAAGGGGCTGTTTCCAGATTTAAGATTTATCAGGTGAATGTGTGGCTTAAGAGTCGGGATGGTATGACCCTTAGCTAGGACAAATGGAAACAGACCTTCAAGATTGTGGGGTCATGAAGAAGGAAGTGGCACAGTGGTATTTGCATTTGCTGATGGCAGCGGTTGAAAAGATGAAAGCGTAATATGCGGTGTGGAGCAGATACTTGCCTGATGCAGAGCTGGAAGAGTTATGGTAAGTATCTTTATGTACTCTATATTTGGTGGTTAAGCCTGCTGCACTAAGGGAAAATAATTTCTTCACCCTTCACAGAGTGTATTGGGCTCCAGATAAATTGACAAGGATAAGAGGGAGCGGAGCCTCTAGGTGTAAGCCGTGTGGCAGCAGTGAGGCAGATGATGTGGATATGTTTTCCTCTTGCCCAAAATTGGAGGAATTTTGGGCAGCAGTGGGTAAGACCATCTCTTACTCTCTAGGAATTGCTAGGGAGGTAAGCCCTTCTCTAATTATGTTTAGGATACAGCATCAGGATACGGGTGGTCCCTTTTCCAATGTACAGTATCAAAGCTTGACTCTCTATTAAATATTGATCGCAAGAAGGAAAAATTGTAAATGTTGGGCTCAATCCTCTGCTCCTTCCTGGCAAGCCTGGATAAGATAAGTGTTTTTTTTAAAGATATATATGGGAGAAGGAAGAATGGGAATGAAGATGGTAGATTTTGGGAATGGTTGAAGATTTGACATTATTCTGCCTAATGATTACACGCTCATAAATCAGTAAGACTGAGAAGCCTGTTTCTTTCTGTGGCCCAGTAAACTGACAATGGTCACAATTATGAGCACATGGGGCATTGGAAACCAAGTTGGTGCTTATTTACTTTGCTATGAAGACAAAAAAAGAAGCCATAACTTGGTAATCAAGAAGTGTACATACATTGCAGGGTTTTCCTGTGAAATGGGACAGAGCAATCTACTGAAGTCCGCCTCAAAACATGGTGATATGACTGTCACTGTGAGATGCTAGACTTGTGGTAGAGTTCTTGTCAGGTCACAGGTTTCCAAAGGCAGAGTCATCTGAGACTCCTCTGCTGGAAATGTTGCAGAACCATGCTAATTTGTGACAGCAGGTAAACCATCTATTTATGGCAGTTCACGCATTCCACTAAATTCTGAAGCCCATTTACAAGCCTCAATTTGTAGAACATAAAGAAGCACTAGAGTACATTTGATGACTTAATGTGCTGTACCATTTTATTTTACTAGTTATAGGCTCATAATAAATATTTTTAATTCATTTATATCATACCTGAAAATATTTATTTAAAGAATAAGAAACTCTAGTTATTTTCCTTAAACATTGCCATCGGGAGATCTCCACCTATATGTGCGAAGTTACTAGTAGCAACTTTATACTTGTTGATTCTGTTGTAGAAGTTTCCACCTTCTGATTGAGAGGGTGAAGGCATGTAAGCCTACACCTTGGAGTAAATCTACACTCAAAAGTTGTTAACATCAAACAAGTGTAGTGTTACACCTAGGTGTAGTTGTAACTCTACATTAGTACATATACACATGTATCTTCACTTTTGTGAATAGGCTTCTAAATGAGGACCTAAGCTTTCCTATTGCAAATGTTATGCTCACTAACTTAGCTGTCACCTACCAAATGCTATACCCTGCCCTCACTAAAGCTTGTAATCTTTGATGTAACTAAGCATTAAATTGCAAGTTGTTATCTTGAAACAATTCTAACATTTGACACACAAGAAACATGCATCAAAGTTCTGATGAACATGAAGAGATATATAGTATATGTAGGATTGGGAGGCAAGTCATGTGGCCAGTTCCTCGTTCAGGAGTGTGTATTTAAGCCATGTCTTGACTTGGCCTAACTGCCTATGCAGTACCTGGTCCTGGATACCCAAGCAGCAGATCTATAGCTCACAGACAGCTTGTATTTTATTGCACTGCTGACCTGTCATGTGACTGATGATATTCACCCTAAGGGTTGCCACAAAGGCCTCCCAGAAGGTGACTGAAGAGGTCACAGAGTCTTGATTTGGGGCAAAATATGTGTTGATCGCCTTACCAAGATATGTGATGAAAGTGTTATCCTGCAGGGGCCCTGAAGAAAGCCTGCATCTTAGTGGGGGCCGCTGAAGGCATGGTGAGAAGCAGAGTTCCACCAGGGAATAATCAGAGAGTTCCCAGTAGGATCCATGCAACTGCAGCCTTCTGTGTTGTGGATTTTGATACAAATAAGGAGTCAAGACTTGAGAATGTGGTATGTGCCCCTGAGCAGTTTTTGTCCCCCACCTGGACCTTAGTAAGTAAACTTACAAGGGAAAACGTATAGGCCGATGAACCTTTTGGATCACATGGAGTATCCTACCTATGTAGTAATCGATGAACATCAATTATCAATGTTATCAATCAATAATCACTGAGAGAATCATTAAGCATGAGACAATATATCGACATTTTGTGAATAACCACAACTCGATTTTACGTTTTATCAATTTTACTTCCCTATTAGTTATAATTCTAAACCATCAAGTTAATTCAAACTTTATTCAATCAGCTCAGAATGAGTTTATTAATGACCACCAATAACATAATCTAATCAGTACTTGAGAAATATATTCTCGAACGCTTCAGCATAAGCCAACAAAGATGAATATAACAGCATTAATAGCAGAGTTCAGCAATCAATCTGTCAATCACTGTCACTGTCAGAGTCACCCAAAGGAAAACCTACCTAAACCAAATTAGCATTTAGCATGTGGGACTTCATGTGAAAACAATTTAGGAACATGAAGTTGGAAAAATATCTAGCCAGTAGATAACCTATAAAAACAGCGCGGTTGGTTCCTAGAAAGGAAAGGCACAAAAGTTAATCAGTCACATTGTCATAGCTACCTATCCACGGAATGGATCAGCAACAAAGTCAGTCTTCATCCTCAGGTCATCAATCGATCAGCAACGCATCAGGCTCTCAAGAGAATGAACCCAATTACATAATCTCAAATCGCGTCTTCTGGCATCAGCATTTCACCCCTTGAAATGACTTTTTATTAGAGTTTTTCAGTCCATCCCCCTAATTCCTAATTGGTCAGTCAATCTGCAGTTATGACTCTAACCTATAATATTTATTTTACAAATCTAAGAGTTCTAATATTTCCCCATCCCCAATTTGTTGATTGGTTCACTGTACGATGTCCTCATCATCCGGCTCATCAGGTATCGAAAATGTTGCATTTTCTTCTCCAGTCAGTGCTTCTATTGTTTGAGTCCTTGGAAAGTACATCGAGTCTGTCTTACACCAAACTGTAACAATTTTAGTTTAATCATCTCCTGTCCATCGGTACATTGCAGAAAACTCTGGCAAAGCAGAATTTATTAAACAGCAAATGGTTCACGGTCCGTTCAATGGACCAGCAACTTCTACATCGTTTGCCTATTAATTCAGCTCCTGCATGAGGCCTGGAAAAGAACAGGCCACAACTTCGGCTAAGTTAACTCTACAATATTATGCAAAACATAGGTTATATATCTTAATATGACAAATTACTACATTATTATTATGCATTTTCATTATTTCACACATTTTTAGTCCTTTTAGTACAAATTCGTATGAGTGGCTGCCATTCCCTGTGGGCACATCTTCAAACGTGCACATTCATTTTTTCCTACGATTAATTTCTCTATGAACTTTTATTAACCATAACATATAAGAATTTATTAATAATTTCTAATTAGCATATCTGCATCAACAGTGCCATAGTCCACCAAACCCAATGCCCCCATGAAGCGTGCCATGAGTGTGTGACCTGTGACAGTGTGGGCTCTGGTCTTATGTCTGTCGAAGTCACCATCCACCACCCCATTTTAATTGCCTCCCCCACATATTACAGGCCCATCTGGATGGTTCCCATCCAGTCTTGTTACAACCTCTAAGAAGGATGCACTAAGAGGTGGCTGGCAATAAACATTGACTAATGTAAGGGAGTTTTGCTAAAAGAGGCCAGGAACTCCTGTATACCTGCCCCATGGGTCTAGCCATTCTTTCAGTGTGGCGAACAGGGTGGCTCTCCTGAGCAAGATGGCCACTCCCCGAGACCCCTGACTGAAACCAGCATGGTAGACATGGGCAAAAACGTAGCAGGCAAATAAGGGGCTTTTGCTGCCCATGAGGTGTGTCTCATGGAGGAACAGAACTCCTGTTTGCGTTCTCTTTGTAGCCTTAAAGACCGCTGCCCACTTGATCTTGTCCAAGAGCCCTCTATTTTCCAAGTGACTCTGCAGAGTTGGGAAGTCTGAGCTGCATTAATATGGAGAGGAATGGGGGTAGCATGGGAGTTCTGTGTCAGGGCAGAGGGCTCCTTGATAATTGGTGTATGCCAGTAGTAAGAACCACAACCAAAAATATGAACATAAACGCCCCTTCCCCCTAGTTTTTTAGAGATGGGAGAGAGCTTGGAGAGGGACACCCGTAGGGTGGACACTGCTGTCTCAACACCATTTACTTTGTTCTTGACCTGTGCTACTCTGCCCACAGCTCAGAGCAGATCTTGGTGAAGAAGCATGACATATGAGCCCACTGCGCCAATCTAGGCCTCTAGTGTTTCCCAAAAGTAGGCGTTTGCAGCGAGGATCGTGGCCATAGCAGCCTCACCTCCTTGTGCTCCATCCCCAAATCCTAGGGTCTCTGCAGGCTTCCTAGTCACATGAGCAAATTTATCAAGGGCCCCTTGTGTGCCCTGTGGGGGAATCTTGACTCTGGCCATGTCGCAGACATCAGATGTCAGATTTGAATAATATACAGTTTCTAAAAAATGTTATAACACTCCATTAAAACCACACACTCCACAGCTCACCTTGGAAAACCATTACAATACTTCTCTGAAAGAAATATCTTTCCCACCAGAAAACTTCAAGTGGCTCCTTTTAGTAAATTCAATGGAGGTTTTCAAGCCAGTTTGTATTTGCAAATTTACCAGTTGCCCACATTTGCATGTCTTTAGGGAAGTAGACCCCCTGGCAAGAAGGCCTTTTCTTATCTGTCTGCCCCTCCCTCCCTCAGAGCACAGGAGACCCCCTGCCTTCCAGCCCAGCTGGGGAAACTCCTCTGCCTGTAATTTCACCCTGCCTCCCTTGCCCTTTAGGTGAAAGGCTAAAATTACGGACAAATGCCGTCCGTTAAAGCTTTCATCACGGACAACGGACAGCAGGGCGAAATTACGGACAGTCCGTGAAATTTACGGACGGGTGGTCACCCTATCATGTCAATAGTCAGAGGGAGCTGCAAGCCCCAGGAACAAGCAGTAGAGTTCCAATGGGTCCCCCAATGGAGTACCTGTAGCGAAGGCCTATCATGCAGGCCATCCAACTCCCTCGTGTAACCTGCAATGTTTCAAGGGCCCAGTGGAGAAGTAGTCAGATACTCCCACGTTGCACCGTGCACCCCGAATCACAAATCCAGCTGGAGGCAGCTGTGCATGACCTATGGGCCCACTGCAGCTCTTTACAACACTCCTGCTGACCCTCAGCTCATCCTCCCACATGCGACACCTACACGGGATCCCCCCTGGTGCTGTATGCCAGCCTGCACCAACTTCGGGGGCAGAATCCCGTCGCAATTTCCGTCGCGGGGAAGGGCTTCATTGCGCCATGGCGGCTGCAGCATTCCCACGATGCCCAGAGTCTGAATCGGTCGTCTCCGGCCCAGGGCCTTCACCTGAACGCCGAAGTGCCAGTCACCGCATCCGTCGATGAGACAGCACTGCTCGTTCTGCTCGGCCAACCTTTTCAAAAGGGCCTTGGAGCCCGAGTGCGAGAAGGCATTGCAGGAGACCGTCAGTCGCAAACAGGTCTCCGCTCCTCGCTTTTCGGACAGTCTCTGGACGCGCCAGGCGCCGCAATGAGAGGACCGCAGCACACCCAATTCAGGGCCGTATTTATACTTTTTGACGCAAAACTGCGCTAACGCAGTTTTGCGTCAAAAAAATTAGCGCCGGCTAACGCCATTCTGAAGCGCCATGCGTGCGCCGTATTTATTGAATGGCGTTAGCCGGCGCTAGCAGACCGGCGCTGCCTGGTGTGCGTGGAAAAAAACCACGTACACCAGACAGCGCCGGCGTAGGGGGAAAATGGCGTATGGGCGTCTTAAAATGGGGCAAGTCAGGTGGCGTCGAAAAAATCGTCGTAACCCGACTTGCGCCATTTTTTTTCGACGCCCATCCCCCATCAACATGACTCCTATCATTGTAAAGATAGGAGTCATGCCCCCTTGCCCAATGGCCATGCCCAGGGGACTTATGTCCCCTGGGCATGGTCATTGGGCATAGTGGCATGTAGGGGGGCACAAATCAGGCCCCCCTATGCCACAAAAAATAAAAAAAAAAATACTTACCTGAACTTACCTTAATGTCCATGGGATGGGTCCCTCCGTCCTTGGGTGTCCTCCTGGGGTGGGCAAGGGTGGCAGGGGGGGTCCCTGGGGGCAGGGGAGGGCACTCTGGGCTCATTTTGAGCCCACTTGTCCCTTAAGGCCATCCCTGACCCAGGCGTTAAAAAGCGGCGCAAATGCGCCGTTTTTGGCCACGCCCACTCCCGGGCGTCTCTTTTGCCCGGGAGTATAAATACCACGTAAAGGCCTGGGAGTCATTTTTTAAGACGGGAACGCCTCCCTTGCATATCATTAACGCAAGGAAGGGGTTCACGCTAAAAAATGACGCACACTCCGGGCACTTTGGCGCCCGAAGCGTCTAACGCCAGAGTATAAATATGGCGTTAGTTGGCGTTAGTTCTGCGTCGAATTTGCGTCGAAAAAAACGTAGCAAATTCGGCGCAACCAGAGTATAAATATGGCCCTCAGAGTGCCCTGTTATTGGTAGTTCGGGGAAGGTTGAAGCAGGATTTCGGACAAGTGACGCGGAACTGAGCTAATTAACCGACACCATCTTCGGCGTCCAGACCACGCCCCCCATACCTATAATTTTAGTGCAATCAAAAGGCCTTGGCTAACACTTTACCTAAACATTGGTTTGAAATACTTTAAAAGGCAAAAACTAAAATGTCCATTTAGGTTATATTTTTCTCATTTCATAATAAAGATAAGCATTTTTTTAACATAAATCTTGAAAACACATAATGCTGACTTAACTTGGAAAGACTATTTGACTTTCTTCCTTGCATTGTATCATTGTCGGTTTGGGACCTGCGTTCGATTTCAGTACATACAAGAAGACTAATGAGGGGAAGGTATCTGTGAAAATATTAAGGAGTGTAATTTTATATCTTTATGTTTTTTAATGGCTGGGCTCAAGTAACACTTACCTTTGAAGTTTCTGATGATGCAAATACTTTGCTGTACAATCAGCTTTCAGCGGAACAGTCCTCCGTATCTTTGTAAAGTTTATCCAAACGTACATGTAAGGAAACATCTCCATCTGGTGGCGTAAATGAAAAATGTAGAAAGACATTATTTAAAAAATGTTAACAAGTTAGGAAAAGGTACACAATAGGATTTATATCAATTCAAGACACTAATACCATTAACAATTATTGCGATAACGGTTTTTAACTGGCTATTGAAAACGCTAATAGTGGATGCAGGATGAAATAAGTTATAAGGTCCTAAACAAGTATTCCTATATGTGGAGAACACTAGGAACTTTGTTTATAAATACCGCACATTATAACTGAATGCCCCGCCAAAAATAACCATATTTTATGTTTTTATCAGGTGAACATCTGTATTGGTGTTTTTTAGGCGCTGAGTTGTGATTTGCATTTTTTAAAGTCTGAGAGGTACGTGTGAGAAATCCAAGTTGGAAAGGCACAGGACAGCTAGAAGGTACTGGAACCCAATTGTATCAATGGGGATCTTTCACTTCTGGCGTCCTGTGACAACTGTACCAGACAGAACCTTTAGACTAGGGGCCAAGTACCTCATTTTCACTAGACTCTTGAAAACAGTACAGTGTGGCAGAACTGTTAACCCCTTCGCTGCCAGGCCTTTTCCCTCTCAGGTGCCAGGCCTTTTTTTAGGTATTCGGGGCAGTTCACACTTAGGCCCTCCTAACTTTTTGTCCACATAAGCTTCCCACGCCAAATTTGTGTCCCTTTTTCCCAACATTCTAGGGATTCTAGTGGTACCCAGAGTTTGTGGGTTTCCCTGGAGGAGACCGAGAAATTACCCAAAATACAGCGAAAAGTTATTTAAAAAAAAAAATGGGAAAAAGGGCTACAGAAGAAGGCTTGTGTTTTTTTTTCCATGAAAATGGCATCAACAAAGGGTCTGCAGTGCCAAAATCACAATCTTTCCAGCTTTCAGGAACAGGCAGACATGAATCAGAAAACCACATTTTTCAACACAATTTTGGCTTTTTACTGGGACATACCATATTTTTACTATTTTTTGTGCTTTTTGCCTCCTTCCAGTTAGTCACAGAAATGGGTATTAAACCCATGATGGATCTCAGAAAGTTTAACAAGTCTGAAAAGTAGACAACATTCTGAATTCACAAAGGGGTCACCTGTGTAGATCCTAGAAGGTTTTCCTACAGAAAATAACAGCTGAAATAAAAAAATATTGAAATTGAGGTAAAAAAAAGCAGCCAATTGTCTCCACGTTTTACTCTGTAACTTTTTCCTGCAATGTCAAATTTTCAAAACCAATAGACTGCTATGTCTGGAGTCTTCTGGTTGCAGGGATAAAGGGCTTGTAGGTTCATCAACAACTCTAGGTACCGAGAGCCAATAAAATGCTGCACCTTGCAATGGGTTTTCATTGTATATTGGGTAAATATAAAGAGTCAAAAATAGGTAGCAGGGAAACCTTTCTATTTCCAAAATGGGCACAAGATAAGGTATTGAGAAGCAGTGGTTATTTGCAGATCTCTGAATTACAGGGTGCTCATACTAGCATGTGAATTACAGGGCATTTCTCAAATAGACGTCTTTTTTACACACAGTCTTACATTTGGAAGGAGAAAATGTTGTGAAAGACAAGGGGCAATATCACTTGTACTGCTATTCTGTGTTCCTCCAAGTCTCCCGATAAAAATGGTACCTCACTTGCGTGGGTAGGCCTAATGCCCGCAACAGGAAATGCAACATGGACAAATCAAATTTTTACATTGAAATCTGCCGTATTTTTTGCAAAGTGCCTAGCTATGGATTTTGGCCTCTAGCTCAGCTGGCACCTAGGTAAATCTAGCAAACCTATACATTTTTGAAAACTAGATGCCTAGGAATCCAGAATGGGGTGACGTTTGGGACACTCACCAGGTTCTATTACCCAGAATCCTTTGCAAACCTCGCAAATTGGCAAAAAAAACCACTTTTTCTTCACATTTTGGTGATGGAAGGTGATGGAAAGTTCTGGAGTAAAGAGGAGCCACAGATTTTCTTGCACCCAGCATTCCTCCAAGTCTCCTCATAAAAATGGTACCTCGCTTGTGTGGGTATGCCTAGTGCCCGCAACAGGAAATGCCCCAAAACACAACGTGGACACATTACATTTTCTCAAAGAAAACAAACCTGTTTTTTGCCAAGTGCCTAGCTGTGGATTTTGGCCTCTAGCTCAGCCGGCACCTAGGGAATCTTACCAAACCTGTGCATTTTTAGAAACAAGACACCTAGAGGAATCTAAGATGGGGTGACTTATGGGGCTCTCATCAAGTTTAGTTACCAAGAATCCTTTGCAAACCTCAAAATTTGGTTAAAAAAACACTTTTCCCTCAGATTTCGGTGATGGAAAGTTCTGGAATCCGAGGGGAGCCACAAACTTCCTTCTACCCAGCATTCCCCGAAGTCTCCCGTTAAAAATGGTACCTCACTTGTGTGGGTAGGCTTAGTGCCCGCAACAGGAAATGCCCAAAAACACAACGTGGACACATCACATTTTCCTCTAGAAAACTGATCTGTTTTTTGCAAAGGGCCTAGCTGCAGATTTTGGCCTCTAGCTTAGCCGGCACCTAGGTAAACCTAGCAAACCTATACATTTTTTAAAACTAGACCCCTGGGACAATCTACAATGGGGTGACTTGTGGGGCTCTCACCAGGTTCTATTACCCAGAATCCTTTGCAAACCTCACAAATGGGGAAAAAATGTTTTTTTCTTGAAATTTCGGTAATGGAAAGTTCTGGAATTAAAGAGGAGCCACAAACTTTCTTCTACTTAGCATTCCCCCAAGTCTCCTGATAAAAATGGTACCTCACTTGTGTGAGTAGGTATAGTGCCCACAACAGGAAATGCCTCAAAACACAACGTGGACATATCACATTTTCCTAACGAAAACCGACCTGTTTTTTGCAAAGTGCCTAGCTGTGGATTTTGGCCTCTAGCACAGCTGGCACCTAGAAAACCTAGCAAAACTGGACATTTCTGAAAACTAGACACCTAGGGTAATTCAGAATGGGGTGACTTGTGGAGCTCTCACCAGGCTCTGTTACACAGAATCCTTGCAAACCTCAAAATATGGCAAAAAAAACCAAAACACTTTTTCCTCAAATTTCAGTGATGGAAAGTTCTGAGGGAAGCCACAAACTTCCTTCTACCCAGTGTTCCCCAGGTCTCCCGATAAAAATGATACCTCATTTGAGTGGGAGGCCCAGGTGCCTGCAACAGGAAAAGGCCAAAAACGTGTAGAGATTGAGGGGATAGCACAGCGTTTTGATAAGCACAATTGTTTCTTTTATACATTTTTAGGCTGACTCTGCTTAGAAGACCCACACAAGTGAGTTATCATTTTACTTGAGAGACTGAGGGGAATGCTGGGTGGTAGGAAATGTGTGCCGTGCGATGATCCTACAAAGAAAAGTGAGGAAAATATGCTTTTTATGCAGATTTCGAGGTTTGCAGGGGAGTCTGAGTAAGAAAATGTTGGGGGATCCACACAATCCACACCTCTCTGGACTCCTCCAGGTGTCTAGTTTTCAAAAATGTCTTGGTTTGGTACTTTTCCCTAGATGAAGGCCGCAAGCAGGACCAAAGACACAGGAGCCCTCCAAAAAAAGAGGTAGTTTTGTTATAGATCATTTTGATGTATCCACATCCTTCTGTGATGTTCCAAACACTAAAATTGTGAAAAGAAACACACTTAAGTTATATTAAAAATACCCCTCACCCACCAACCAAGTTGGTGGCATGCTTCATCATCGGGGTCACATCCGAGACAACTTGCATGCCACAGGTCTGCTGCGACGTCTGATTACAGCAGAGCAGGTTTTGTCATTCTTACCACACATACTGGTTGAATTTGGCGCAAGGGTGAGTGATGGTTCAGTAGATAAAATTTTATTAACAAGAGATTTCACAAAAATGAAATGCACTGTTAATGACTGAAAGGCCCAAAAACTGAATCAATGACTCACAGCTCAAGGCACAAACCTCTTTACAGCCCATTCACACTCCTTTCATACATGACATACACAAGGCCATTCATGCAGCCAGCTGCGGGCCCAGCACATTACAGCACTCGCATCAACAGACAGCGCCATTCAAGGGCCCATCACCTTTTATACACCCACATGCCTGATACTGCAATCAAACCAGCTGATGGGAGTGTGTGGACTGGCGTTTGGCTGGCAGTGTGTTGCATGGGCCAACAGCAAGACCCTATTGACACTGCCAGCCAAGCGCCACTCCAACCACACTGCCAGCCAAGCGCCACTCCTTGCACACCAGCAGCCAAGCACCACTCCACGCACACCGCCAACCAAGCGCCACTCCACGCACACCGCCAGCCAAGCGCCACTCCATGCACACCAACAAAGGCCACTCCATGCACACCACCATCACTTTTTTTTAAACAACAAAGAAACTACTAGCTAATTAAAAATAAGTACAAAACTACAAACACAAAAGCTCTTACTAAATACATGACAGAAATGCCAACCGCGAAACTCAACATATGAAAATATAAAACAGGTCGCTTACGCTCACAGTATTTCCCAGAATTTGTTTGGGGTGTGGTAAGTCCTGAAACAACCGGCCACACACAGCCCAGGCTTTGAAGGGCAATTGGCGCAGTACATCTGGCTAGCCCTCCGGATACCCCTTCGGGCACAGACTCTACATTTCTTGGTGGGAAAGTCTTTTTTGGGAGTGGGAGGAATGTGATCAGGAAAGTGGCGATCTTTCAATCTAGCCACATCCTCCACCACTGCTTCTCTAGGAATTCTTGCCTGTTCCACCATAATAAGGCTCTCTATTAGTGACTCCTGAAATGTAACAAATGTCATCCTTGACTCAGGGGAACAATCCTTGAACACAATAAAAGCATTAAAAGTTGCCAAATGAAACAAATGGATTGATTTTATACTACAAATAAGACTTACGAAGATCAGTGTAAGGTTCCAACCTCTGATCTACTCTATCAACACCACCCATGTGCTTATTGTAGTCCAAAATGCAAGCAGGTTTGCACACTTCAGCGACCTGACCCCAAACAGTCACAGGGGAAGTACTCTCATCATGGATGGTGGTTAGCATGTATACATCCCGCCTGTCTGAAAATTTTAGAGCTAGCAACTATCATTCCGCAAGGCACTGCACTGTCTCCTCTCAGGTTGTATGCAGACAAGCTCCCTTGGATAGCCTTTCCGGTTAGAACAGATTGTGCCACAAGCAACAGTGTCCACTCTGAACATTTCCTTGAACAATTGCACTCCAATTTAGACGTTATCTACATACAAATGGTGACCTATGTTAAACAGTCGTCTACCAAGTTCCTACACAATTTTCTCACCAACTCCAAAGACAATCCTGAAATACCTACCAATACAGACCCAGAAATTATACACATATCCTGTACTACTTTCAGACAGCATATACATTTTAATTCCATACCCGCCCTCTTACTAGGAATGTACTGCTTAAAAAACAAGAGTCCCTTGAACAGGACCAAGGAGTCGTCCACACTCATTTCTTTGCCTGGAACATACCTCTCCGAAAACTGATCTACAAAATGATCAAGGACAGATCTAATCTTAAAAAGACAGTCACAATCAGGGTGATCTTGTGGCAAGGCTAAAGCACTGTCAACCAAGTGCAGCATCCGAAGAAGAAGCAAATACCGATTACAAGTCATGGTTGCAGAAAATATAGCCATTGCCATCAAGGGACTAGTAGACCAGTAAGAAGCCAGTGACGACTTCCTTATCAACCCCATCAAAAAAGTCAAACCCAAGAACTTTCTCATCTCTTCCAGATTCATAGGAACCCACTGGGTAGCTCTAGACTGAGGCCTAAGTCTGGCAGCGTTATCCCTCAAATACTGCTCCGCATACAAATTAGTCTGCTCAACAATCCCTACCAAAAATACAGTGTCCATAAACAACTCAAAGAAATTGACAGGCAAAACATTTTCCGTATTTACTCTACACCCTGGGAGACCAATAAAGGCAGGCAACTGTGGCTGCTCCATGTTTGGGGCAACCCAGGTGTCAGGTCTTCCAATGGGAACCCTTTCAGCCTCAGGCTGCTGCACTATTGGCACTTCAGAGTCCTCCTCTAAAACAGGCCCTTCATCTGCACTCAGAGTGGCCTCCTCATCAGAGGATTCCTCTCGGACAGAAAACTCACTGCCAGAATCTCTCAATCCTCCTCTGCCTCAGATGCAGAGTCAGTCTCATAATCATGGTCAGAAGACGGCTCAAAAAGCATGCCAACAACTTGCTGAGTGGTGACTCTGCGCTAGCCATGATCCTGTCTAAGAAGTGTAACTTGACAAATGCACCAACAACAACTAGCATTTTCTAAAATAAGTAATAAACAAAGTGTGTCTTTATCACAAAGATTTATATATTCAAAAACTATACCAATCACTTGCTCGAAAAAGCTAGACTTACCAGCAACTACTCTGCACAGACACAGCAAACACCAATGATATCCCACTAAAAAGAAAAAAGAAAAGCAAATTAGACATAAGACAACACAAATATCATTGTTGACAAATCTAAGGACAATTTCACACACAATCCTGAATTTAGTACACCACCTACAAACATGTCATTCATGCATGACAACAATACTCCTTTGGAGTAAATTGTTTTTACTTACATAAAACATGCAACTACGCAAACTGCAGGTCAACCACTGCCAAAACCTCAAGGAGCCACAGCAAAGGAAGCAAAAGCTTTGAACTAGAACAAAAAGGAGAAATAAACTGATATAATCACAAATGCAAATACTTCGACAGTTGACAAACACCCCGCCACCAAGCATTTAGAAATTTTCCCTGGTGCCTAAGTGGATCTTTCTCCCTTGGGGGCATATGGGCCTACAAAATGTCGGCCGATCTGCCCACAAGGGGGGCAGAAATGGCCAACAGTTCTGTGTCCTCTTTTGGGCGACCCTTGCCAAAGGGGGCACCCCTCCAAACACAAAAAAAACGAAGGAGAAAAATAAAATCCCTGGCATCTTGGTGGCTTCTGACCCTCTTGGGGACAGATGGGCCTAAATAAAATAGGCCGATCTGTCCCCGGCCAGCAGTGATATGCCCCCTTTTGTGGGCGACATTTGCCAACAGAGCCACCCCCCCACCACAAAACACATACACATAAGATCCCTGGTGCCTAAGTGGATTCTGGCCCCCTTGGTGGCAGATGGGACTAAAAAAAATAGTCAGATGGCCAATAGTTCAGTGTCCCCTTTGGGGGGGGGGCGACCCTTGTCCCAACACAGAAAAAAACAAAGAAAAAAATCCCTGGTGTCTTAGTGGCTTGAAAATATTAGGCCGATCTGCCCCCAAAGGGGGCAGAAATGGCCATTAGCATTAGACCACTCTTGGGAGGCGGGGGCCCTTGCCCAAGGGGTGTCCCCAAAAAATAAAAAAACAAAACACACATGCACAAACCCAATAATCCCTGGGGCCTATTGGGTTTTGACCCCCCTGGGGGCCAGATCGGCCTAAAACATGCCCCCAGGGCAGCGACCCTTCCCCAAGGGGTCGCTGCCCTAAAATATAAAATTGAAGAGATCCCTGGTGTCTAGTGGGTTTCGCCCCCCTGGGGGGTCAGATCGGCCGAAAAAACGGCCAATCTGTCCCCCAGGGGGGGTCAAAACACAGATATGTCATTGCCCCCAGGGGAGCGGCCCTTGCCTAAGGGGTCGCTCCCCAAAATACACGAAAACCCATGATTGTGGAGCAGGGATCCACTCAAAACAGGCACAAGGGGAAAGGAAAAACTCTTTCCTTTCCCCCTGTGTCTGTTTTTCCCCCTAAGACCCTCTCCCCCAGGAGAAGGACTCACCTGAAAAGGGTCCTCTCCGATGGCTTCCAGCGTGTCCGGGCAGCATTTAAGGACGTCAGCGTGCTGTGAACACTCTGACTTCATCAGATTTCTGAGGGGTGGTTGGGGTTGAAAGGGGAAGCTATTGCCCTTACATCCCCGACATGTAGCCCACGGGGAGCACTAGCGCTCCTCCTGTGGGCCCGGTGCAGGACAAGCACAAACAACCGTGTGCGAGGACGAGGCCACCTCGCCCCAGGCCCCATAGCGGTTAAAGGCTGACTCAGCAACACACAACAATAAGCCTTGCAAATCAATGTTCATCCAGCCAGTGTTTTTACCTTTAAAAGTAAAATAATTAACACATAAGAAAATGCTAAACACAAAATTATTTTAAAAAATGCTATATTTTAATTGTCCCATATTTAAAAGATTTGTTTACCTAGGCTTGTAGGTTGAAGTCCCCTGGTGTGTTGCTACATAGCCTATGTTTGCAACCTGTTGTATTATTTAACAACTCCGAGCCCTGATGATGGTCTGACGGACCTCTGACTGCCACTACAGGCCGAAACGTTGACATTACTTTCTCATTTGACAAGCTGAATTGAAAGTCCATGATATTGCTTCAACTGAGACTGAGAACTAGGCAGTTATTGTGCAGAACTGTGTCATGAGGAGGGTTATAACCCCTTCCTGGATCTGCAGTTGGGATTCAATCTTATGGTCTAGAGGAGTTATATACAGAGTTGTTGTTTATGAAATGGACATTCGTTAGAATTGTTGTACATGTTTTTGAACTTCCTAAATCCTATTGAGTAATGTATTGGATTTTAACAGTACGGAGTTGTCTTATACTTTAATTTAAGACTGTATAATATGTATGCATACTAAATCTAAATAATTCCTCTTGGAGCATTTTTAAGTGAGACATATTTTAATGGTCATCACAAATCCCAACCTCTCCTTATGACGCCTCGCAAACTGAAAGGACGCAAAATACATACCTAATAATACTGTCAGAGTGGCAGCAAACTGCAAACACTTGTGAGGTCTCATGTCCCTGTGTTTCCAGATTTGTGTCTACTCCAGCAATATCCCCTACGGGAGGGTTGCAACAACATATGGCTTTTCACAATAACCAATGTTAGGCCTACAGTGCTTGTCCGATGTCTGCACAATTCAATATAAAGCCACACTGATGTGGAAAATGCTAATAAAAACATATTGCCTTTGACATTAGCATAGGGTCTCCATTTGGTGAGACCTGTAAAAACATTCAGTTAGATCTAAAATATAATAAATATTTATGTACAGTCTCCTAATGGAACCTGGGGTATTAAATTTTTCCAGGCACAAAACACAAGGAACATTAACCTCTGTCAACTTCAAGTTTTCCTTCGGCACGTAAAATTTAGGCAAGATTTAAAAGGGCATAGTGCCACTTTTGAGCCACCTTAGCATCATTTTTGTGACGCTAAGGTGGTGCTAGCATGGTCTTTTCCCTGCGCTAAATTTACAAAGTGGTGCAATGCATGCATTGTGCCACTTTGTAACCCTTTGCACTATATTATGCAAGCGCCATGCAAAATGTATGCAAAGGGGGCGTTCCCCCATTAGGAGGGCCAAAAAAGCTCAGAGCAGGCTTCAAAAGGGGGCATGCCATTGTTTTCAATGAGCCCCTATGTACTGTTGAGGGTTGGTGGCAAAATGTTGGCACTAACCCTGAACAGTACACCAATAGCGTCAGAAATTCTGATGCTATTGTCCCCTACCCCGCATCTTGGTGCGTTGTATTTTAAATACGGCACACACATGGTGGTGGTAGGGAGTGCAAGGGGTCACAAGCACTATGGCACTACATGTATTGTAGCACCACTTTTCTTAAATCTGGCCCTTAATGCAGCGAAACAGTACTCTGTAAGGGTTTGTTGCTCCATTACGAGTTACTGTATTGTTATGGGTTACCTGCGAAAGGGATGTTGAGGATCCTGAAAATGCTTTCTTTCAACAACTTTAGGGTAATGATTGTATTTATTTTTTTATGCTATGAGAGCTTCTGTCCAACTGCTCTGTACTAGTTGTAGTGACAGAGAGACCACGTGGGCAGCTCTTTCAAGCTGCGCTGCCCTAGATCTTTTCTTTTGCCACAGGTTGTGCATCTCTTTTCTTCATCATGAGGAGCGGGTTATAGGGTAGTGTTTGTGACACTCTAGAAGAATCCCTGCCGACAAGGAACTTTTCCTGGGCAATTTACAAACCTCTAAGGGGAATCGTTTCAGAAGTCTGAGAGGTGAAGAACTAAAGGGTCTGTGAAGTTCCTTCTTGATTGCCCCAGGGAAGGCGGATTCCTTCCAGTGGCCAAAGTGGCAACCTGCAGTTAATAGTACTTTGGAAAGGTGCCAAATATCTCATAAACTGGGTCTTAAATAGGAATTAAATAAATTCAAAAGGTAAAAAACAACCATCGCAATCTTGCAGCTCTTGATTGAAGATAAAAAGAATATATGTTAATAGAAAGTCACTAAACTCCCCATGCTGCTAGTTGCTGGTCCATCCACCTGTACTAACAGCCAAATGCCTTTCTGGCGCAGTAGGTTCTTGGAGATTTCCATCAATCTCTTTAAAGACTCTTACACTGTAACATCGAAACTGTAGGAGGTTTTAGGCATGCTCTCCTGCCCCGATTTGGTGATTTTCCGAGCTGGGTTATTCCTCTGGTTCACCAATTAGTCCTCCATAGCATAACACCAAGGCCCATATTTATAATTTTTTAGTGCTGCATTTGCGCTGCTTTTTGATGCAAAAACGACGCAAACTTACAAAGTACAATTGTATTTTGCAAGTTTACGCTGCTTTTGCGTAAAAAAATGAAGCTAAAAAAAGTTTAAATATGGGCCCAAGAGTCCACAGTGAATACTCCTCAAAGCACTAAAGCAAAAGCAGTCCATGAGATGTCCGAAGGTTCATATCCTTATGGGACATTCTCCTCATGGGCCTTGACACCGAAGGCCTCTACACTAGCCTTCCTCAAATGGAAACGTTGGATGTAATTGAGTAGGTTTTGATTGAGACCAATTGGGAGTACAAGATCCCTAGACATTTTGTACTTTAGTGTGCTGAACTAGCCCTTGCTCATAATTTCTTTGAGTTTGAGGGGGTCTCTGTTCCTTCAAAAACATTTGCTCCCAGTACCGTCCCATCACCTAGAACTCACAAAATCAAATCTTGACACAGACCAATCCATTTATGTCTAATATCAAACTGTAATGAGCTTTTATCTTCTGGTATGGTGATGCAAACCTATCCTTCAAGTTCATGGATTGGCTCAAAATCCAAAAACACATTTTGAGATTCACACATTCAATGAGAAACACTGCTTTAAACTTTCTGGACCTACACATAATAGCTGAACAGGGAATATTCAAGTCAGTTTCACATGAGAAACCAACAGCTTGTAACTGCCTCCTACAGTTCAACAGCTTCCAGCCTAGGCACCTATGGAAAAATGTACCCTTTGGGCAGTTTCTGAGGATAAGAAAATGCAGAGCCCTCAAGGACTTCAAAATCCAAGCTAACTCCCTAGCTCAAAAATTCAGTGAGTGAAAATACCATACAAATGAAGTGCAAAAAAAGCAGCTCCCAGAATCTTGAGAAACCACTGTTCTCCCACAAAAGAGGATCAAGTCTTAGTGACTCGCTAGTACATACTAGACATCCTATGCTGGAAATCAGAGAACATCCCCACTCCAGGTCTTTTGCCAAGAATAACCGGACACCACCTGTGGGTGATTTGTAGCGTCTGTCCAATGACAAAAGTTACCACGAGTGTGGATTTGGGGCCCAACCACCCAAGGAATCTTAGGCAATTCACCAATTGCAACAATTCCCAGGTGGTCTACTTGATAACCTGTCCGTGCAAACTATGATATATCAGGATGACAAGTCGCAATTGTTGGTGATATGTAGCCTCTGTTCAATGACAACAGTTATCAAGAGTGGATTTGGGGACCAACTGCCCATGGAAACTTAGACAATTCACCAAATGTAACAACTCCTGGGTAGCCTACTTAATAACCTGTTCATGCAATCTAAGATATATCGGGATGAAAAGTCACAAAATTAAAACTATAATATGCAAACGCGAACATGTAAGTAACTTAAGATGTGGTTGCAGCATGACCAAAATGTCACAGATTACATTGAAAAGTGTCACAAGTGTGACTGATGTCAACTGGGTGTTATTGGAACACCTAACTACCCTGTTACCTGTGAATGAACCCTACACATAAAGGAACAGTGATGGGTTTTCCGACTATAAACACATATATCAGGATTGAATGACAATATCTCGGGGGAAAATTCACTCAGTGATAACACAGCCTTTCAGCCTATCTCCAGTATCCATGGTCAGTTTTTTTAATACCTGCTTTTAATATTTGACATCATCACTTATTTTTTAACATATGGTAATATTCCGCTATTCAGAAACTGTTTCTGTCTAGAAACATACTTTGAAACAAATTGTCCCACACAAGAATTTCACCAAACACTTGTTTCAATGTAAAAATTAAGTAGTTACATGAATCAGGAAATAGTGCCATTATCAGTAGCCAATTTGATTCAGCTATGATCTAGTCTTCCTGCTCAATGCCCTGAGGCACAGGAGAGAAGTCAGGTGCATCTGATTATGAGCTGCAGCTGTCAGAAGGAAGTATATTTAATCTGCTTTGGCTTCTCAGTTGCTTCGAGATGCAGCCATAGACAGAGGGATTCTAGCTGAGAAGGCCAGGTGGGGACGTGGGAGTCATAAGTATGGCATAGCTGCTTTTAAATTAAAGACTGGACTTTAATTAATAAGAGGCCCCTGATACTTAATACTTTCCTCTCTTTTTCCTTTTGCAATCCAGTGTGTGACTACAGGCTGCCCTCTCCTCTGTGTGCCTGTGGAGCACTATTAAGTGGCTTAATATTATGTACTCACTACGTGTGTTTGAGTGTGGTGTCCAGAATGCATGACACTTCTTTTCATCTCGCATGAGTCCTAGATTTGGCCATGTTTGCATTTGCTTATTCCCATAGGGACCAACCTCACCTTTGTGACATAGCCTCATGTTTTAGGTGAGAAACATAGTGGTACGATTATGTGACGTGATACTACTAACAGCATGAACAAAAAGTTGAGAGTATGGTCTTTCAACATCTGTGTATAATCCTTCAACAATGCTGTTTGCTCCTTTTCTTTTCAGATACCCATTTATGAACACCAAGTAGTTGGTTTAGATGTGCTTGACATATGTATGGTGAATTCACCAGATATGGTGGATTGTGGTAATATAATTGGTCGTGACAAAAGCTACAAGCATTTGGGAACATAAGTGGCAGAAACATGTTGACCCCAAGAGGAAGTAGGGGTAACTTGAGCCCTGGGACTTCCTAACCTTTCCCGTTTATAATCATACCAGCTGGCACCCAGATTAAAGCATTAGGATTACCAAGCAGGTATTTTTAAAGAGTAACCCTACCTCCACCCACTACCGTATTCCTTTCCCAACAAAGTGCACTAGTGCATCTCACAGGTTGTAACATGACCCCATTCCACAATGGAACGAGAGGGAATTCTATGATGGAGCATGCCACAAAGGGGTACCACTGTTGGTTGAGAGTTCTTTAAAGCAAAATTATTCTTTTCTCTGTAGGTCAACGGGAGGGTTCTTAGGTTGATCTAATCGAGTCGGGCTGTATAGTTTGAATAAAGTCATAAGAAAGTGAGTACAATTCAGCAACTCAGATGCTTATATCATGTTCCAATCTGAAGGTACAGTGTTAACACAGATGTATGACCCAATATCGAGAAGAAAAATATTGTGATGCAAAAATATTGTGACTAAAACTTTGATAGCCATATATAGACTTACTTTCTTTCTTAAACCCCTAAGTAAATGACAACATATATGACTTCAGAAAACCAACAATATCAGAAACAAAAATATAGACTATCAAAAATAATGATAACGCAATAAAAGAAACATCAAAAATATTGATAACACATATATTAACTACCATAAGATTGTTATAAATATAATAAAAATGAAAAACAATAGAGTACCACAAGACACAAAAATGTAAATTTATCAAAGTGATAATAATTAATAAAGACTATTAAAAATAACATGTATTAGAACATAACAAATTAAATTCAAAGAAAAAGGAAAACCTTTGGAGTTATGCACAAACCTAGAAAAAGTCAGCAAAGAAGATAAACATTTTAAATATAGCATGCAAAATGTTATTTTTTCTGTCCTAACCTTATAACCCTTTATATAAATATATACTCAAATATATAGCGGTCCTATTACTCATACTTATACCATTCACAGAGTCAAAAATGTCCAATAAAGCTACATACCTAACTTGACAGAAAGGGATTCCAATTCTAACCTTTGTAGGTTGTACCTACAAAAAGGAGAGCCTTACCATAAGAAAGTGGGCTAGTAATAAGGAAGTATGTGAGTCTTTCACAAGTAATAAGTCTGTATATCTTCCAGTATCTCTATCAGGGTAGTGAGACAAAATTGTGTTCTGCCTATTCAGGGGAGGTAGTGGTGGCTAATATCTCAGTATGCAGGCCTGCAACAAACAACACCCAATAGATCACTGTCCAGTTTGTGATTTTACTTATAAGAACAAACATCAATCCATTTAATAATATCACACATTCATTTGCAAATATATAAACAATTGTGGGGGAAATACATATGATGAGACCCTCTAACAGTATATGCCCCAGCAAGCCTTCAACCTTCAAAAAATATTACCCCCCACTCCGACTATGCTGAATGCAATAGAATGGGGTGTTGTTATGAAATGTCAGGACTACTGGCTTTATAAAGGTGTCACCACAGAAATCAAATATTTAACACGTTTTGAAATGCTTTATTGGCAATAATAATGTTGTTTTAACATGTATATTTTATGAAGATGATAAAATCTTACCACATCCACTAATACATTGAGGCTCACTGTTAACATTATCATTGTCAATAAGGTATTTAAATGTGAGAAAGCTATTTTCCTTGTTTTTGTCTGTGATAAAATCTCTCTTTTTACTTAATCATCCCCATTTTTTAATAACGAGTTGTGCCGGTTTTTGAACTGTGCATACTGGGAGATTGCTGCTCAGGTTCCAGGGTATGTGCTCTGAACCTCAAACTAGGTAAAACTGGCTAATCCCCAAGTGGCATATTTAACTTCAGTAAGGCCATAGTATATGGTGCAGGAAAATACACCAGTGGAATGGAAAGTTAAATGTCACCAGTGGACTATAGCGGCTATTGATCTAGCCAGTCCCTAGGCTGACAAGATGAACATGGCTTCAGACCTACATGTGACTTACTTGTGTAGCCTGGCTACTGCAGCTTTTAAATCTGCAGATAAAACTGTGAAAATCACAGACGTTAACTACCTATGTTTCACATGTATCAATTAGTTATTATCGCACTTACTAGTTGTTTGAGTTTTTTAAAAAAACCTCCTCAGAAGGAAAAATATATTGAATTCAAAAATAGATGCATGTTTATAGAATGTTACAAATATGTAAGCAGACTAGATGTAGTTTGTATGGGGTTAAGACACTGGCACTGAGGTCTGGTTTGCAGGTCTCAGTGCATTCTCAGAGTAGAGAAACCAGCAGAATCAGCCAAAAAGAGTAGGAGTGAACATGTAAAGAGAGGCATTTTCTTACAGTTGTTTTGTGGTATCTTATGTTGGAAAGCTAGCAAATGGTTTTCTGATCATGTGACCGGAGTAATCCATTGAAAAGTAACTAGTTTTGGATTTCCAAAAATGACATCTAGGATGTGTCCAGCGATGTGTGTGGTCTATCTGATGTAGGTTCAGTGTGTCTAGGCCAGTGATAATAGTTTTTTGATGGGGCATATTGGGTCCAAATATTTAGGTCACCAACAATGATTAGGTCAGAGTGTAGTGTTATGATCTTTGAAACTGTGTCTAGAACAGTGTATAGGAATGTTGTATTGCTAGGTGGTGGTCTGTAAAGATGATGGAAAGTTACAGGAGGAAGTTGGTGTAGGGTTGCATCTAGTAATGAAACCCTCACAACCTTGTATGGACACATTGTCAGCTTTGGTGAGATTTACTGTTTACTTGAATATAACAGCTAGTCCACCTTCTCCTTTGCCTGAATGATTTTGGGTGATAGTTTGATAGCCTCGAGGGATGGCTTCATGCAATACTGGGTCCATGTCATCTCCCAACCATGACTCAGTAATAAATAGTAAGTCAGGTTGTGTGTCATTGAGTAGGTCGAAGACAGATGTGATGTTTGTTTTTTAGAAAGTGATTGAAAATGTATTAGTAGGCAGTTTGGAGATTGTGTTTTGGTGGCAGTATCACTCTGCTTTGTAGAAAAGTGAGCAGTATTTTCTGAACTTGGAGCAGGTGTGTCCTTAGTGTTGGTATCAGCTGTATGGGGATAGCAATAGTGTTGTTTTTCTATATCATATTCCTCATCCAGCAGGCTTAGAATCCATTTTGATGGGTCTGCATGTGTAGGTGGTGGAGATGGTGGTTGAGGGTGAGTTGGTGAGCTGTGTTGTTTTTGTAGGGTAGCCTTGTGTAAAACACATATAGTGCAAAGTGGTGAAGAGTAGCATGTTGTTTATTTTGTTTGCATCTGTTTAGGGTGGAAGTTGTATGGGTTAGGGGTGAAGGTGGAGCATGTGGGTCATGTTTTGAGGCTCTAAAGTTTGCAATGGATGAGAGGCGAGTGAATTAGAGCTATTGTTTCGGCCTATTTGTATTTGGAGTGGCAAATAAAGAAAATGTGGGTTAAAGGTGGTTCAGGATGTGTATTATTTGTGTAGTCAGAAGGGTGAGAGTGGGTGTATGTTTCTAATTTGTGATGGAATTTATTATGACATTGTGTGTGTGTATAAGATTTTGATGTGCTGGTGTGTGTTATGTTTTATTTTGTGGGGTAGTGAGAGGAGATATTGCTGTAGTGTTTTCCTGAGAAGGATCTGTATGTAAAATACTGTTGGTGAATGGAAGTTGAACGGTAAATGGGTGATGATGTGCTTTGGAAAAGAGTGTATGTAGAGTGTGAAAAGGGATGACAAGAGTTATGTGTGTGATAGATTTGATAGCTGGAAGAGGTACTATGTGTGGTGGATTGCAGTGTAAGGATTATTTGGTTATGTGTTTTTTGGTAAAAAGAGGAAGAGGGTATTGGTAGATGTTATGATGGAGGGCTGAGTATAGGTCTGTTAGAAGCAAGTAGAGGGTAGAACTGGTGTTCTTTATGAACAGTGTGTTTGGGTGGATTAAAGGTATGTATAATGTGGCTTTTTGTTGTTTTGGTGATGTGTGGATTTGTTAGTGGCACTGGACAGAGTAGTGTTTTGAGTGAGAATGAAGATGCCATTATGTAATGGTTGGGGTAGAAGGGTGTATTGGTGTGGCTTGTGGGGGTTTGTAGTGGTTGTTGAGACATTGAAATATGGATAGGGTTTGTTTGTAGCAAATGAGTAGAGTGCATTTGCTGAGAGTGTGTTATTTGTGTGTATGTTTGAGGATCTTGATAAGTTAAGATGATGGATAAAGAGTGGAAAAAAGGGCAGCTTTTCTGGTCTTAGGCCTGACCCGGCCAAAATATATACTGGTCTGGTCCTCTCCGCCCTTAGCCTCGATGCCCGGGCTAAGATGCCTTGTTCTCAAATTTTAGATAACCCAAGGTCAGGTGACCTTTGGCCAAAGGTAACCTTATCCCTAACTAATCCGAACTCTGGCCCTAGGTCCTAGGACCAATGCGAGACCTGTCCCTTTCAATCAATCACAGCCCTATCCCTAACAACCAATCAAAAGTTAATCCCTAAGCCTGATCAGAACCCTATACGTATCAGCAAATCAGATCTCTAACCCCAAGCCCTAAGACCAATAGAAACCCTTGCCCTAGGAACCAATCAGAGCACATTTGTAAAAATCAGTAATAAACTCATTTAAATGGCATGTGACCTTAAGCAGAGGCTGGTGGAAAGGTGGCAGGGGGCGGGGAGCTGCTCCTGAAATCAGAATCTCCTTGGATACAAACAAGCTGAATCCACACTTTTCAGGTCGTGTTCAAACCTGCAGCTAAAGCCACTAAAGTACTGCTTCTCACAGACTTAAACAAATCACGTTTTCTAGCCAAAAACTAGTGCTACATACAATTTTCAAACCATAAAGCAGATTAGGCAGTCTTTCAAATGCACTCTCCTTAGCCTCAGAGGTGTAGTTTGCCTTTCAGACTCTTAAAAACACAGGAGGCTGGAGGAGCGGGGATGGATTTCCTTTTACCGGCCTTAGCACAGTACAGGGGAAAAATTAGGAGAGAAATGTAAACAGTCACGATTAGAAAAATATTGAAGTGCAGATCAATGTATATACTTATTAATCAATTCCCAACACATTGAGCAGATGTATAAATGTAAGCTCTCACTGGACAATTTCTAATGTCATGTATGCCAAAAACATGGAGAACAGTATTTTCCTTTTGGGTGCTCTTTTGATTCATTATAGGAGACAAGAACACAGCAAGATCCTTTCAGAGGGTCATTATCTCTGGTCAGGCAGTTGACATCACGTCCAGTTAACACACAGAAAGAGACTAAGAAGTTTGAACTAGATGGCAGAAGGAAGTGGCTACTGAACACTCCCAATTCTTGCCCTTAAATTAGCAATCAGGTGCTAATATGCAGTTAATGCCTACTAAGCTGCCAGTAGCCTTCCCAGGACTATGGGTTCATCCTTCATCTTTGGCTTCTAAAGTACCAGCAACAAGAGCTCTAACTCATACTCAGAATCTGGTTAAGCACAGCAGCAGTGTATAACATATGCTTTCATTTGTCCTACATTAAAAACAATTGCATCCTACTAGTAAAACAAAGCACATGACACCAGGTGCTTTCTAAAATAATGGCCAGATTTCAGTGTCATTGCTGAAAAGTGTCCAGTTTAATATCTGATTTTAACAGCTGTTTGATAGAAGGCTAATAGCAAAAGCAATACAACTGCAAAACGTTAACACTCATAAACAGGAGCTAAGCAACCTTTGTTAAATGTATCTTGAGGCAAATAACTGGAAATAACACTATTAAAAATCTGGCATGACTCATTCTATATTACACACCCTGTTTAATGTTTGACATACATCTTCGGTGCTGCTCGTCTGTATGTGTCATGCTAGAATTGCCAACTATAATTGTTCAATTTTAATTTCGACTTTAGTTCACATCACTGGCTTCAGGGATCTCCAGGTTTAGTTTTGATTTTGTACAACCAGCACTGTAAATGTGGATGTTCAATGTTCTTTTACAATGAATGCTACTTTTTGTTTCCAATATCCCAATTGTGTGGCAATTCCCTTGGCTGCCAAATGTTTTATAGGATATAACGCTAATGGGTTTAACCTGAAACCAGGGCTTCATTTGTAAAATAATAAGGGCCGGTGTCCAAAGATTTCCCTGAAGCCCATAGTCAGTGCTGCCCAATGTCAGACAGGTTGCCAAATGCCAAGGTTCCGTAGTCTTATTTCCACCTCATGCCTCTTTCATCTATCACCATATTCTCTTAGTCCCTTTATCTCCCTCATGCAGGTTCTTAATCTTTCCTGTGTTGTCCCTTTGTCACAGTTCTTCCCAGTTTTCGTTCTTCCTCCTTCTTTCTGTGTTTTCCGCTCTCTCCCTCTCGGCCAAAGTCTTATTAGGGAAAAATGTGTGCCAAAGGGTTCTACCGACTCAAATTAAGCACTGCCTGAATCCAATACAGGGCCATACCCTAAAAAAAACTAGTATATGCAGAAATGCAGCAGAAGAATGAAGTGTTGATGAAAAAGCAATTATCATGGACTTTCCTCTTAAGCGGCTTGAAAATTAGTTACAGACATCAATTCTCAGATTGGTAAAGGGCCCTACATGTGTGAAAAGTTCAGACCTAAGACCTGCTCCTGAAGGAAAGCACTCTACAACTCTTGGAAAAGTGTAGATGGAGAACTCATAAAAGAATATACAGCCCCCCTGCAGAACAAGAAAAATAAATAGAAACATCCGATCAATGATCTGCTAATGATCCTGTTCAATAGCTGGTAAGGCTGAGAAAATAAAGAAGAAGGAGGAAAGACAACGTTCTTGAGGATGATACAGTGGTACACCTATTCCCAGATGCTGAGAAGACAAAATGGAGGAATAACTTTGCGAAGATCCTAAGTGAACATAAATGAAAAGCAGTAATTTTTGTCCTTGATAAATTAAGAGAAATCATGGTGAACAAACAGCACCCTTTAAATGGGAGTAATTCAGGCTAATAACTGGCTATGCTTTTAGAAGAAAGACATGCTCTCATATGGGTCATTAATTTCTCCCAATTATTTTGTTGGGCTCACAAATGCCTTACCAAGGTTGGGAGGAGAGTGCAATAATAGAGAGGACCACATCCCTGTTGATCTCAGTTTAAAGAGTGGTATTTTGCTTGAAAGAAGGGGGTACTCTGATATTCACATATAAGACTTTTCCTATGCAGTTGACAGTCCTCAGTGACATCTTGAGACATAAAGGACCATAGTTATTGGGTTTCTGCATCTTGCATCACAATACCCCAAACCCCCAAAATCTAAGACTACCTACAGGAATGTATGAATGTCACATGTAGATTTCTTCAACTGCTTCGAACATGGGTGAAAGAATGCAGAGTGTGATCTCTACCCACCACATTTTCTTTAGTAAATTTAATTTAGGTAGTTTTGTATGTGTATACCTATCTGAGTCTGAGGAGCCTTTGTTGACAGGGGAAGCAGAGCTTTAATTTCCTGATAGTATTTCTCAGCAACATCTTCAATTAAGTTGGCAATGCATTAGAAAACTAACTTGGTGTCTCTTCTTGTTCATCCCAGTACAACACTAGTAACTCTTCAGTAAATTCCTACCTTCTAGAGCTACATAAATTGAAATAATTTCACTAAAGTTTTGGCAATTACACTCCCCTCAAATCTACCAGTGAAAGTTACTTGCATGTAATAACAGTCCATCATATTTCTCTCCTATTCAGAAGTTATTCTTCATGTTACGAATGTTTGAGCAACATCCAGTGATCAAGAACTTGTCCATACTATCATAAAGCTATACCCTTTCAGATATTGGATTGTCTATAAACTGCACAATAAGATTTTGCCATTGTTTTTGAGTTATGGAATAAGATCAATATTCTGACAGGAACTCACATTCCTGACTTCCCCGGTACATCAATATGCTCCTTGGGCAATATTTATGGCCTGGCTGGTTTGCCTCACTCTTGCACCATGCAACAGTGATGCAAACCTTAAGTGAGTTTTATGAAACCACGCAAGGTCACATTGTGTGGCTCTGTGTGGCTTCATAAATATTGAGTAACGTAATGTAGCGCAAATCGCTGCGTTACATGACGCTGCGCCAGGGAGGCGTTTCCATGAGTGTTTCTTTTGTGTCCCCATGCAACATCCATGGATTTTGACAAGTTCCCAGATTTGCAAGAACATGTAAACCTAGGAGTGTTCAAAAAGATACCCTTCACCAGGAGAGCATAACTAGTAGAAATATGTTTATTTCTCCTATTTTTTCCTTTTTCGCAGTACACATAGAAAGAGGAAAAAGCCTCTCAGGATTGCTTTTGTGCAGGAAGGTGCCCCTTCCTGCACAAAAACAATCCTGCATGAAACGCAGCCAATTTTGCACCATGGTGCTAGAGTGCCTGCATTGGCTCTAGGCAGCCAAAAGGGCGCCAGCGCAGGTGGAAGCAACGGGAAAGTGCCATAATGGATAAATACAGTGCATTCCTACCCCTTCCCTGTGAATCAGGGCAGCACAGCAAAGAGACTTGCTGCGGTGCCCTACACCACAAAGCCCATAAATATGAACCCTGTCATTTAAAGTTACTTGGGTAGAATTGGCCCGTGTGTTTTTTCTCATAGTCAGTGTGGAAGACGCAAGATGTAATTTACATAAATAAATCTGGTACACTGTTCCAAAAAATGAATTCAAACAGGGCTGAGGAAAGCCAGTTTATTCAGGAGAGCCCTCCCAAACCCAATAGGATGTCAAGCTTCATCACTGGACAGTCTCCTCGTCAGACCGGTGGTGTAATGTCTGGCGGACCACCCCTGGAATGGTGGTGGTACTGTACCGAAGACTGAATACCAAATATGGTTAGGTCTGAGATGAATATTGAATATTGGAAGTAAATAGGAGAGACAAAAAAGTTAAAATTGGCTCAGAACCTTAAACATCAATTTTAATGCATCAGGAATGGGTTCGACCAAGATTAAAAGGAAAGCAAGGGGAGTGAAAACAGGGATAATGTCCCAATGCACTCCACACAAAGGAAACAGGTAGTGTGCCCAATCCTAAAAAGATGTGGTCAACATGTTTTGCGTCTAGATGGTCAAAAAGATCCCATGACGCTTCATCAGGACTGTAACTACTACTTCTCCCATGCTAATGTACAACAATAAGTGCTGGATGGTCACTTACTCAATAAGGGATGTCCGTCAGCGTCGATTGGTCAGCCAGTCGCCCTGCATGAAAGTGAGAACATAGAAGTTCGTTAGTGAAAAAGAAGGGAAAGATACTGAGGGTGATGATTTCAACAGAAATCCAGGTCTCAAGTGTAGCACATGAAAAAGTAGCAAAAATGGCTTACCATCCCATAGTAGTGATTGGGCATCATAGGAACACGCAAGCCTCAAACCAAAGGAGCATTACTAGGTACAAAAATAACAGAGTAGTGCAATATTTAAATACACATTGTCAGGGTATCACCTGGAAGTGCCATAGACAGAAAAAACACTCATTAATTCTTTAGTAAGTCATATAGCTCTGTTGAATTCATCACCCTCAGTATCTTTCCCTTCTTTTTCACTAATGAACTTCTATGTTCTCACTTTCATGCAGGGCGACTGACTGACCAACCGACGCTGGCGGACAATCCTTATTGAGTATGTGACCATCCAGCACTTATTATTGTACATTAGCATAGGAGAAGTAGTAGTTACGGTCCTGATGAAGCGTCATGGGATCTTTTTGACCATCTAGATGCGAAACATGTTGACCACATCTTTTTAGGATTGGGCACACTACCTGTTTCCTTTGTGTGGAGTGCAGTGGGACATTATCCCCGTTTTCACTCCCCTTGCTTTCCTTTTAAGTTTGGCCCGAACCCATTCCTGATGCATTAAAATTGATGTTTAAAGGTTCTGAGCCAATTTCAACTTTTTTGTCTCTCCTATTTACTTCCAATAGTCAGTATTCATCTCAGACCTAACCATATTTGGTATTCAGTCTTCGGTACAGTACCACCACCATTCCAGGGGTGGTCCGCCAGACATTGCACCACCGGTCTGACGAGGAGACTGGCCAGTGATGAAGCTTGACATCCTACTGGGTGTGTGAGGGCTCTCCTGAATCTACTGGCTTTCCTCAGCCCTGTATGAATTAATTTTTTGGAACAGTGTACCATATTTATTTATGTACTGTATATGAGTCTTGGGAGACCGTACACTAGACCATTATTCTCCCAGTCCCTCTCTTTTTTTGATCAAGATGTAATTTAACAACATGCTCTTCTTCCCCGCTCAGATTAGATGATGGATAATTTTGCCATCAAACAAAGCTGCATGTTTTCTACTATTAAAGCTAACAGTAATGTTGACTATCAAAGCAACATAAAGAAACCTAATGCAGTTTTGCAATTAAACAGTTTTCCCTGTTTTTCAGTAAGTGATAACACAATGCAAGAGAAAGTCTGTCTATCTGTCACAGGATGTTCCTCAGTCACCTGTGGATGGACTTTATAGTGACGTTTGCAAGCAAACATGAGCAAGAAGTGCAAAAAGTGTACACTCATTTCTGCTCCTATTTCCAAACACTATTTTGACCTAAGCCTAGTTCAGAATCAGAATACCACATTGCTCAATCATGCACAACATCAAAACCTTTATGCCCCACTTCAATTCAAGACTTTCAACCAAGTACTCCCCCAATGTAGCTGACTACCTATCAACCTGTGCCTTTCATCTATTACTTAGGGTTAGGAAGAACTATCTAAATGAAGCTACAGCACAGTACTCATGCTTCCAAGTAAATTATATGACTTCCAAGTAGGATTTAATTTATTTTTCATTTTTCATCTGTGTAGTTGGCAAATGCATGAACAAAAGCTGTTACATGTGTTTAACTCACAGTAATCACATGGCAAATGGAATGCACATGTTTACCACCAGTGTCGCCCTTTTAATATAAAACTGCTGCAATGCAGCAAAGTTGAAGGACACTTGACTGTTTACATGTGAACACATGTACGCAGGCATGTGCACACGTGTGCTGGCTGCACATGTGAGACTACCATCATGCACAGCCAGTAACTACACAGAGGTAGCTTGGCACAGAGCAGACTCTGCAGGATTAGATATTGACCTGGGATAGGCCTTATAATGTTAGTGCATACTATTAGGGAAAGTCAGTGTGATTTACTGTTTTGTCTGTAGCAACACTTTATTATACATATAGGGAGAAAACCGCCTTAGAGGGCAACTTTGCTTCCCTGTGGCCTAAAGAGACCAGTGACATCAAAATGTGATGTAACCTGTGCAAGAAAATCAAATGTGCAAGTTCCAAAATTATATCTTTACAAATTATGGGTCATCCAGAATTGTCATATTTCTGTTGCTGTACTCGGAATCAGAGCCCACGGCTTTTGTCACCCTGCTGTGCAAGGTTAACTACATTTCTCTCCAACAGCAGGAACAAAGGTCTCCCCTCACAAAGGGAGAAAGTAACAGTGGTTTCACTCAGGTCCTGAAGAGTAGGGGGTGGGGCTTAATGATCTGCACCAATCTATCGACTGTCACACTACCAGAGATGGGTCTGCCCAAGCAGACTGGACAAATATGGGAGTCCAGACATTTAGAGTCAACACAAGAGGAAGCTCTCCTTTGAAAATCTAGTGAGAAGGACAATGGCAGTGACATCAGCTAGGGACAGAGCTGAGGCCCCAGAAGAGATGTGACCAGTGACTCCTAGTTGGCGCCTTTTTGGACTGTCTCAGCATGCTGTGCATTGGGGTTGGGATAGGGATGGAGAGGTGATGTGGTACCCCAAGGTTGGCTAGTGGCGCCTGGCTTATGGTACCATCCACTCCTCTTTAAAACTCTTGCATAAGGGGAGACTGTCTTATGCTTGGTGAATTCTCTACATTTTCCTGCTGGACCCTGGGGCCAGTATGGACAAATGTAAAGAAGAAACCCCCTAATGCCCAAAAAGGACTAAGGACTCTGCCCAGTTGACCCCAGGACTAGTGGGTTTCCCCAAGGGCAGGTGAGCCTAGCAACCCTTAAACCCCCGAAGACCACTTGGGGGAAGGAACTGGACTCTGCACTCAGAGACCAAGACTAGCTCCCTGGAGATTATAACATTGAGGAGGTCTGCTGCAACTGCCCCTGGTAACTAAAGCCTGCCACTAGTAGTAAAATGAGCCCATGATTTTCAAACTCATCCAAACAGGGCCAGAGGTATGACATTTTAACGATTGGCAACCTGTGACCTTTTCTTGCTGCAAAGCACGTGGAGCTCTGCTGCCATTTCCACCAATTACCCTTGGTGTGGTCCAGGGCTCAGTCCAGGATTTTTTATTTCATTTTCCTGAGTTGTGGGATGCATGGGGCCCCATCCGCAGACTCTCCACTGGCCAGCGGACCTCATCCCCTGGGCCATTTCTACTAAAAAAGGGTCTGGGATCCCATCCTCAGCCCAAAGCAAAGGGAGGTAGGAGAGCATTGTTGCAACCCCCTAGTGATGGTTGCGTTGCCTTTGCTCCCTGTGCCTGTGTCTTGGGGGAGTGCATCAGCCACCGCAGAAAGCTGCATCCAGGGAGAGAAATGCTGCTTGCTTCTGTGGGCTGTCCGGGAGCTTGTGGGGCAGCAAAGGTATGGCTCCCTCAGCTGCCCCTAATGGAGGAGGCATTGGGGTGCCACAGTGGGACCAGGTACCAAACAAATATAAAAATAAAGGAGGAGCTGCACTGCGCAAACTGTGCAGCAAAAATGAAGCAGCTGCTCTCCCCAGTGCAGATTGAGAGCGCTCATTAAGTATTCGCTGCTCCTGGAGGAGCACCCCATAATGCCCTGAGGGACTCTTCTATTTACATGTGTTTCTTCCCTCATGGTGGTCCAGGATGGTAGGGGAACCAACAAAGTCACAAAGGAAGTGTGGTGGAGGGGCTGCTGGAGCGCAGCAGCTCCCTCCTTTCAGGATTTTTACAAAATAGTGACCCTGTGAGTTTTCCTTAATACTTCTTAAACACTCCCAAGGCTGAAGCTTCAGCTCTACAGCTGGGAGTGCTGCATCCTCTAGGGGTTTACTTTATGACTACAGTTATTATGGCTTGAAGGTGTATACATTAAATACATGTATGGCAGCGTCCTCTATGGGCTGTCTATGGTTGTAATGTGGTCAAATTGTGATGCCCTGGAGGGGTTGTTTTTATGATTGCGTTTTCATGGTTGCAATATTTATCAAAAAACACAAAGACATGTTTTGCTCATGTAAAATGCTTTATTGATATAATAATGATGAAGACGATGTGGATCACTGTGAATATGCTTCATTGACATCAGTAGGTGCATTTGCACATGCTTATTATTATGGATGATTACATTTACATGCAAACTGATGTCCTTAACATGTAATTTGTTGGTCTTTAAACTTTGACCAAGTCAGGAGACTTGTGCATAATGAATGCTCTTCTCCTTTTTCTAAAGAGAAAGTACTGACTGGGCAATCACTAGTCGATTATTATTATTGTGTACCAGTGAATGGTGATTACTTGCCCACGTCACCTCCCATGAGTAGGCCTTGGACTGTTCTTCTTCGCTACCCTGAGAGAGTCAAATTCTACAATTGGGTGCTTGCTTCCCATTTCAGAGAATTGTGAATCTATTTTTAGTGGAAGCCACACAACAAATAACCAAATTTCCTTAACCCATCAAATTGAATGCTACAAATTTCTTATAGAGCATATAATGATTAGAAACTAGCACTATTAGAGAACTTAATGTCGAAAGACAATGAAGCAATATTAATGTATTTACTCACCAAAATATGACACAAAAAGAGTTAGGATAGTTCAGGTTGAAAAAATGGGAATGGTCATAATAATGACAATACAGATCCTGCATCAAATTACGTTTGACCTAAGAATGACATTGTTAGAAATGGGGTCTTTGGTTGGCAGCCAGGTTACCCCCTGTCCAAGCAGGGACCCTCACTCTAGTCAGGGTAAAGGAGAATCACCCCCAGATAAACCCCAATCACCCCCTTGGTAGCATGGCACGAGCAGGCAGGATTAACTTCAGAGTGCTAGGTGTAAAGTATTTGTATCAACACACACAGTAACTTAATGAAAACACTACAAAATGACACAACACAAATTTAGAAAAATAGAAAATATTTATCTAAACAAAACAAGAACAAAATGACAAAAAATCCAACATACACAAGTCAAGTTATTAATTAAAAAGCAAAAAGAGTCTTAAATCCTTTTGTAAACAAGTAAAACGCTGTTAGCATTGAAACGTACCTAGGTAGCGTCAAAATAACACGCACGGGTGAGTGTGTGTCGAAAAAGTTAAGCGATGCATCGATTTCTCACCCACAAGCGAGACCGTGCGTCATTTCTCCTTCTCGGGTCGGGTCGGCATGCATCGTTTTTCCTTCACCCAGGGGAGAGATGTGTCGACCCGGGCAGCACTCGTGTCCAGGCAGGTGTTGTGTTGTTTTTCCGTGCCCAGCAAGGTTTGTGTTGAAAATCCTGCTGCACGGTATCAGAAAAACCACACAATGTGGGTTGCAACGTTATCAGCCTCCGTCAAGCGATGTTGCCCGTCGTTCCTCAAGCTACGTGCATCGATTTTCCAGCTGCAATGCCTGTGGAGCATCGATTTCTGCCGCAAAGCCGTCAGCACATCGTTTTTCAGCCGCGTCTCAGAAGGTGTGTCAATATTTTCCACGCACGGCGGTCTGTGCGTGGATTTTCAGTCTTGGTCTGCCAGCTTCACCTTCCAAGGACCCAGGAACTGGATAGGGCACCACTTGAGTCTCAGAAGAGAGCCCAGGTGCTGACAGGAAAAGTCTTTGACGGCCCTGAGACTTCAACAACAGGAGGCAGGCTCCGGACAAGCCATTGGAGATTTCTTCACAAGCCGGAATGCACAACAAAGTCCAGTCTTTGTCCTCTTGCACAGGCAGAAGCTGCAATTGCAGGATAGCTTCACAAAATTCAGTCACAGTAGGGCTGCACTTTGCCACAGCTCTTCAGCTCTTCTCCAGGCAGAGGTTCCTCTTGATTTCGAGAACTGATCTAAAGTCCGTTATTTTGGGTGCCCTTCTTATACCCATTTTGGCCTTTCAAGTAGGCCTTCTTCAAAGGAAAGTCTCTCTTGTTTGTGAAATCCTGCCTTGCCCAGGCCAGGCCCCAGACACACACCAGGGTGTTGGAGACTGCATTGTGTGAGGTCAGGCACAGCCTTTTCAGGTGTAAGTGACCACTCCTCACCTCCCTCCTAGCACAGATGGCTCATCATGACATGCAGGCTACACCCCAGCCCCCTTTGTGTCACTGTCTAGAGAGAGGTGCAAACAGCCCAACTGTCAAACTGACCCAGACAGGGAATCCACAAACAGTACGAGTTTACAGAATGGTTTAAGCAAGAAAATGCCCACTTTCTAAAAGTGTCATTTTCAAACACACAATCTCAAAACGAACTTTACTAAAAGATGTATTTTTAAATTGTGAGCTCAGAGACCCCAAACTCCACATGCCTATTTGCTCCCAAAGGGAATCTATGCTTTAATCATATTTAAAGGTACCCCCCATGTTAACCTATGAGAGAGATAGGCCTTGCAACTGTGAAAAAAGAATTTGGCAGTATTTCACTGTCAGGACATATAAAACACATTAGCATATGTCCTACCTTAAACATACACTGCACCCTGCCCATGGGGCTACCTAGTGGTGTCTTACATGTAAAAAAGGGGAAGGTTTAGGCCTGGCAATTGGGTACACTTGCCAAGTCGAATTCGCAGTTGAAGTCTGCACACACAGACACTGCAGGGGCTGGTCTGAACCATGTTTAGAGGGCTACTAAGGTGGGTGGCACAACCAGTGCTGCAGGCATTCTAGTAGCGTTTGATTTACTGGCCCTGGGCACCTCTAGTGCACTGTACTAGGGACTTACCAGTAAATCAAATATGCTAATCATGAAAAGCCAATTACATACACATTTTATACAGGAGCACTTGCACTTTAGCACTGGATAGAAGTGATAAAGTGCCCAGAGTAACAAAAACAGCAAAAACAGAGTCCAGCACACATCAACAACCTGGGGAAACAGAGGCAAAAGTTAAGAGAGACCACACCAAGGATGAAAAGTCTAACAGACATCAAAGCAGATTACATTACCTAACGTGACAACGAACATATTGAAGAAACTAGCAGTGATCTGATTCAGATTGCATTTATAAAAAAAAAATGAAATTTTCAATTGCTGTCTGCCTGATCTTCGTTAGCATACAATAATCAGCATTATTCTAGCAGCTATCCCCCAATGTGCTGTCCTAGGACTGGCTTTAGCCTAGAGCTTTCTGCATAGAAGTGCACAGCTCTTGCGAACCAAAGATGTAGGTGTTTGCACCCAGCACAATACTATGCACTTGGTGACTATGTTGTGTCTAGTACCTGATTCACTTCAGTCCAAGTCATGTTTGCTAAAATGAGCATTTAAATGAAGAATAGTGGGGTGCATTTACATGAAGTGACACATCACTGTATTGTGGCAGTGATGCGTCAAATAACTTGTGCTTCGGTACTAACGATTCTTACGGTTTGGGTGCATCATATTTACAACATGGTGCACCATGGCTTAAGGTCCCAGACTGCGTCAAAAAAGTGACGCATCCGTGGGCGTCATGTTGTAAGAAATTCTGATGCCTCTTTTGAAAAAGTGATGCAGGGCTGATTTGTGGCACGTAAAGCAGTGCAAATAAGCCTTCTGTCTCTTTTGAGTGTGAAATGCTCCAGAAATCCTACAAAAAGTGATGCATTAAAAAAATGTTTTGCCTATTCAGCCAAAGGAAAAGATGGAGCAAGAAGCAGCATCCAGGGTAACACATCCAACAAACCCAGCACCAGCCAGGATGTCCAGGCAGAACCCCATGGGAGGAGAACGAGGATTTCAGTGAGGAGGAGAAGCAAATGCTAGTAACATAGGTGCCAAAGCATGAACATCCACTCTTTGCTACCTCCAAATTACTATTAGGGAAGAAAGAAGCCATATGGAAGTCCATAGTGGATAAAATGAACAGTGTAGGGCAAATCAAAAGGACACTGACAAATTGCAAGAAGGGCTTAGATGACTACAAGCTCAGGACCAAGGAGAAACTGGCCAACAACTTGAAGGCATCCATGCACTGGAGAAGGAGGACCAGAAGTCCAGGAGGAGCTGACGTCCTTGGAAGAGCAGGTGGAATCAGTCATCCCAGCTGAGTTGATTGAAGGAGTGGAACAACATCACATTTCAGCCTGTGAGGACCAACAAGACCCACAGGGTAAGTGGCAACAAGGAACCATTGCACCAAATATGTCAGGTTCTGCAGCTCAGCATGCTACTTTTCTGGGATTCACTGCAGTGTAAGGTAAAGGGATGACCACATGTCCAGTCACACATCATAGAAATGTAACTTGAGAAAAACACGCAGGCCACACAGCCCATTCCACAGCCATCATGTGTGTTCATTTATGTGTGATGTGCTGCACCAGTCCAGTTTCACTGTTGTGTCTTTGGAATTTTTGCAGTAGATATGGTGTAAGGCAAGGCAGGGCAAGTTGCTGCATGGCCTTACACTGCGTCAGGGAGACGAACCATGGGCATTGCGGGGGTGTTCCCATGATACACCCATGGGTTTTGATGCATTCCCTGATATCTAAAAATCTGTAAACCTGGGAATGTAGCAAAACTGCATGCCTCCCCAAGGCTGGTGTCATGAGGAGAAATATCTTAATTTCCCCTTGTTATGGCAACAACGCAGACAACCTTGCACCATGGTGCAAGAGTGCCTGCATTGGTGTTAGTCAGCTATCTGCTCATGGAGAAAAGACAGAAATGGCCCATATCTTTTAAATGTGGTGAATTTATGCCATTTCAAATTGGTGTAGGGCATTGCAGCAGAAAGGCTTGTGGTACTGCCCTGTGCCATTTCCAAGTAAATATGCCCCTTGGACTGAAACACCATAACATGGCAGAACACAGGAACCCTGACCACCTAGACTTGGATAATGCATGTCTCCTTGCACCATGAGGTGAGTGGGTTTCTTGTGGAGTCATGCAACCAAATCCGGACTGCTAAGCAGTGGAATGGAATATGGGTGGTAGAGGATTAATTCCTCTCCTGAGAGGAGAGTCAGGTTTTGGGCATGTGAAGTACCACCACATAGGACCATGTACAGAGCCATGTCAAAAGTGGCACACGTACAACAATACAGGGCCAGGGCAGCACATCAAGGGACCATGCTGTGCTGCCCTGTGCCACAGGTAAAGGTTACAAATGCTATGTATGTTAAAAAAAAAACAGAGCATTCCTGTTCCTTCCCCCTGCACTGGTGCCCTAATGGCTGCCTAGCAAAGAGGATGGCACATATGCAAAATATTGCAAGAGTGCCTGCGTTGCTTGCAGGATTGTCTTTGTGCAGTAAGGTGTACCTACCTGCACAATAACAATCCATGGAGGAATTTAACTCTACACGTCTGTGCAGCAACACACATGAAAAGAGGCAAAAAGGAAGAGAAAGAAAGTTATTTTTCCTTTAAATGCCTTCCCTGGGTAGGCATGTGTTTGTATATATGTCCAGGTTTACCTGTTTTGGAAATCTGATAATGAGTCAAACGCCATCGGTGTTGCATTGGAAAACCCACCACAACACACATATAATGACCCCATGATGCACACTAAGGCAACGCAGCATTTTCCAATGCCTTGACTTACTTAATATCTACAAGGCCATCCAAAAGCATGCAAATAACCTTTGTATGGCCTCATACATATGGTTCTGCAATTTCCACCACTAGTTTGTCACCATAAGGTTTGCACTGGTGGTGCATGCGGCTTGTAAATATCTCCTTTAGGGCCAGATGTACAAAGTATTTTTCTGGTTGCAAACGGCCCATCAGGCTGTTTGCTACAGGAAAAATGCTTTCTGGCATGTACCAAAGGCAAAATGTGACTCTGTAACTTGTTGCCGAATCACATTTTGCTTTTGCGATTCGGTAATAGGGAATGGCGTGTTTAGGGCATTCCTTCCTAATACCCAATCGCACTGGTATGTATGAATGTTTTGGGCCTGGAATGCGGTTGCAAAGCATTAATATATTACAGACTCAATGGAGGAGGTGGTAACCCATTTGCAAATGGAGAGGGTTCTCCAAAGGACCCCTTTCCCTTTGTGAATGCATACAAAAACATTTTTTAGGGCAGACAGTGGTTTCACATACCACTGCCGACTCCTAAGAGCTGAAACTGAAATGTTTCATTTTTCTTTTTGAAATGCATACATATCAGTCACCCCTTTGATAGCCCCCAGGTAGCCCATAGGCAGGGTGATGTGTAATTAAAAGGTAGGACATGTACTTTTTTGTTTTACATGTTCTAGGAGTGAAAAACTCTCAGATTCTTTTTCTCACTACTGTAAGGCCTATACTTCCCTTAGGATAACATTGGGGATTCCTTATTAAAATTAATAAGTTGTAATTCCTAAATCAGAGGTGGTAGATATATCATGTTGGGTGTCTATTAGATTGTAATGATAAACTCACTTTACAGGTAAAGTCGGATTTATCATTCCAAGTATGAAAATACCACTTTTAGAAAGCTGTCATTTTATTGCCATTACCCCACTATGCCTGCAGCGTGCCTTAGGTCACATGACTGGCAGTTGAGACATTGTGAATTCACCCCAGACAGTCACACAATAGCATGTTTAGCAGAGCCTGAAATGGCCATTAATTGACATGATGAGTTGGGGGGTGGTGTTAAGCACAGCCCCACTTGCAACTGAATAGGCTGGGCTCTGCCACCATACGGAAGGCTAACAATCATGTATTCTCAATGCAGCCAGCTAAGAATGAGGTCAGAGGAGGTAGGAAACTCCTGGAACTTGAGAGAACCCTTGTGGAAGTATCTCCCAAATTCTAGGAGCAGGGCACAAAGCTATACAAATAGGGCTCTCAGTCCCACTCTTCAGCTCACTAATGAACCAGCAGAAGGACTCTCAGAGGACTTCCTGCTGCTGTGACCTTCTGTGCACTCCACCAGACTGCTGCAGTACCTGGAAGGACTGCTTAGCTGACAGGAGCCTGCCTTGAATCTTCAAAGGTAAGCCCTGTTTGGGAGTCCTGTTTTTTCACTTGCACCCAGGACTTCAAAAGTGACTCCGAGGGCTAGTTTAGCTGGCCTGCTGTTCAGAGCCACAGGCACATAACAGGATGCCTCCATCTTGAACCCACACCTGGACCCAGCTTGAGTGAGTCCTGAACCCTCAAGAGGTCTCCAGTCACTCCTGGACCCTTGGTTGTGATGCTATGTGTCAAAACTGAGGACTTGCTATTTTGAACCTTAAACTATAAAAAGTCATAACTCCTGTTTAACTAATTGGATTTTGATGGTTTGGTGTCAAATAATTTATTTCTCTAGTTTTCTGAATTGATTTAGGATTTTTCTTGTGTTGTGTTTTCACTTTATTACTGCTTATGTGCTGCAGAAATACTGAGCACATTGCCTCTAAGTTTAGCCGGACTGCTTTTTGTGCCTAGCTACCCAGGGTTAAGCACAGGTTAAATTAGTGACTTGTGGTTCATCTTGAAAGGGATTATGGTTGTTGCTTGACCAGGGCTCCCACCCCAGTCAACCACCAGCCAAGTTTCTCACAGTAGCCAAAACATTCAACCTTGATATATAAAATATCCCATTGGGTGAAGCAAGTGATGCATAAAACATTGAGCTATGTGTTTTGTAAAATAATAGATGTGTGTGAGACAAGTTGCCCCTTGGTAGTTCTCTTAAATGCAAGTGTGGCTGAGCACATTGAACTGTCACTATGTTTCATTGAGGAGACATTGCATAGCAAGGAGGCAGGAAGTGGCATGTGCATGGACGTCAGATAGGGGTTTCCAAGGGTTGCAGCTGTGACCCCTAGTTTGCATCTTGCAACGCCTGGCATTGCCTTTGCGACCCCTGCCCTCAGAAGTGGTAAATTCAGTGAAAGGACAAAGACACCTTCTAGCAAATCCTGGATTACACTGTCCGACCTTCTCTGGGAGTGGCAGGGGCTGACAACACTGGGTCTCCAGAGGAACCACCTACAACCCAACCTACCCCATCAGCAAGTCCCAGGCCAACTCTGGACTCCAAGCATCCACAGGTTTTATTTCAACGCCTAGTGGTAGGAGTCCAGCGGCAGATATGGAATGAGGTGTGGACGTGGATGGAGACAATTGCTGGCACCTCAGGGAGTCCTTAGGTGCCTCAGTCCCAAGAAGGGCACCTCAGATAGAAACACCTACACTCTGCTCCAGAGATTGGAACAGTCCCTAGCTGACACCGCTGGTGTCATGAGGCAAAGGCAACATCAACAGCCCTGCCCATGTGACACCAGTGAGGTTGCCACCGAGCTGGGGGCTGTACGTAACATCCTACAGACCATAGAGCAGAAGCAGGACTCCTACATTACAACAATGGGTACCTTCCACTGTGACGTTGTTGCTGTGCTGACAAGCCTGCAGACCCTTCTCAGCGCCGTGCTTCCTTCATCTTCGGAACTGGCAAATGCTGCTGGGGAACAAGGGGGCCACATCTTTAGACTCTTATGTGTGCGTGCCTCAGATGCCTCCTGCACAAACACCACCACCCTCAGGGGAAGCACACCACACACCAGAGGAGGAAAACATTGATTTCCCCATTTCTAGTGGGAGAACGTCCCAGTAAGATTTGTCTGTGCCACTTGTCCAGTTTCCTATTGGGCCGGTGTTACTGTACCATGCCACCTCCCTCGTCATCTGGCACGTTCTAGTTTGTGATTGCCCACCTGTTGCTCTTATCAATTTGTGGACTGTCAATGTCGCCTCTGTTCTCTAATGTCAATTTAGATCTCCTCCACACTGGAATATTCCTCTCCTCAACATGTCTCATGACATGTATCCTCATGGACTCCGTCTGGACATCCTAGAGCTCTAAAACAATGTTGGTGTTGTTACTGAAATAACTGTGACTGTGATCCTACATATTTAGACGCATGTAAATAAATACATTTATGTCTATTGGTGATTGGACTAAGCTGACCATGGTGGATGTTCTGACCCTAAAGACAATACCTACTAGCCGAAGGGAAATGTGTGTCATAAAGCCATGGACAAATCTACACAGGCCAAGTGGAATAGTTTCTGTGAACTCTATGTGTATCTAAACTAACAAGTAGTTAATTAAGGTCACAAGCATGAAGTGCAACAAGTAGCATTCAGTCAATGGTACAGGTGAATGAAGTCACAGCACAGGTGGGGGGGCACATCTATAGATACTAGCCATCAAACTGTTTGGGCTGTGTATCCATCCACAGCACGAGTGCTACTTCAGTGCACAATCATGTTTGAAGATTCTTTAAGTGACTCCATGGTAAACTTGACAGGATCTTCTCCGTAGGTGTGCCCCCTAGTTAAACATGTATACAAACACTGCATGGAACTCCTACAGCATGTGCTTAACACAACCATATCAGATCTGACAACTTCTACACAGTAAATCATGAAGCCATTGTGCATGTAGAAAACATTGTTATTTATTGTATATGTCAAACTTATCAAACCTAAAACTAGCTAGACTACATTACCTTAATTATCTAAACTAAACTAAACCTCAACCGACCTATCCTAACTAACATTCATTGCCTTAATTGAAAACCTTTGTAAACTACCTAACACTAACTTATACTACTCTATACATATAACAAAATGGACATGTTAAAGATCAGCTCCCCACAGGATGCGCATCACCTCACATCATATCCATGGAATGAGTGTGTGCATGCATGCTTTAGATTTCATATGCAGAAGTAACTTGTGCTGTATCTTGTAGGTCTTTGCCAAAATTGAATCAAGGATGTCAACTTTTTTTGTGAGCTGTTATGGGTAACGCCACCAGTAGGTGGACTGTGTAATGGACTGTATGCTGACAACACTGTACAGACATGACTTTGGTTCTTCACACATTGGTCTTTTACTTAGCCAAACACCACAAGGGTATGAGCATGTGTCAAATATGGTACATGGGGTATATAACAGCGTGAGTAAGGCATTTAACTGCTGTACCATGTGTGGATTGCTGACAAGTGCCCCGTCTAGGCATACCTATTCTTTCTGCACTGAGGTGTGGTTCCTCACATCCTGTCTGGACTTGCCATACAAAATGTCCATACATTGCCATGTGGACCACTACATAAGCAATGTGCATCTGGCAGGCAAATTGAAGTAGAACAATCCTAAGTTATATTCACATAGAGTTCCTCTCCTTTATACTTAAAAACACAATTGCAGTTAGCTAGTTGCTCCTCTATCACCCCGTCTCTAAGTCACTGATATGCAGAACTCTGAGGGATGCTCAGGTATCCATGATGCTGGATGACATTTTCCATACTTCAGGATAAATGTGGGATAAGTAGTGAAGCTAAGTAAGATGATTGGTAGGAACAATGTGCTTATATACTCAGAGCAGCACACAGGGATATGCCATTTGGCCACTGGTATCGCATTAATATAATTATAAGAATTAGATTTTCCTGCTCACAAATACACATGTAGCATAGGTCCTAATAATCAATGTTGTTTCATGATGCAAAGCCTGCTCACATGGTCACCCTAGCTTATAGGTTCCCAAGTTTGTCTATATGCCAAAGTACTGGTACATGTATGGATTCCAATATTCTTTCCAGTCTGAATGTCATGAATGTCTGTACATGCCTTTATTCCTTCACACTAAAGCAATTGTGGTAGGAATTAAAACTATAATATGCATGCATGGGAATAGTATGATGTATAGATTTGCACTGTGTATAGTTTCCCATACCCATTTATTTTTGACTATTGTAAATTTCGCCTTGGACATGTATTACACCCAAACCACACCTCTGTCTTCCTTAAATTCGGACTTGGGCAAACATAGGGGGTCATTCTGACCCCGGCCGGCGGCGGAAGCCGCCGGCCTGGCTGGGACCGCCAGAATACCGCTGCGCGGTCAAAAGACCGCCGCGGGTATTCTGGGTTTCCCGCTGGGCTGTCGGGCGACCGCCAGAAGGCCACCCGCCAGCCCAGTGGGAAACACTCTTCCATGAGGATGCCGGCTCCGAATGGAGCCGGCGGAGTGGGGGGGGTGCGACGGGTGCAGTTGCACCCGTCGCAATTTTCAGTGTCTGCATGGCAGACACTGAAAATCTTGGTGGGGCCCTGTTACGGCATGGGCACTGCAATATTGGCATGGGCACTGCAGGGGCCCCCAGGGGCCCCACGACACCCCATACCGCCATCCTCTGCCTGGCGGCCAAAACCACCAGGAAAAGGATGGCGGTATGGGGGTCGGAATCCCCATGGCGGCGCAGGGATTCCCAGGGCAGCGGAAAACCGGCGGTACACCGCCGGTTTTCCGTTTCTGACCGCGGCTGTACTGCCGCGGTCAGAATGCCCAAGGGAGCACCGCCAGCCTGTTGGCGGTGCTCCCGCGGTCGTTGGCCCTGGCGGATTTTACCGCCAGGGTCAGAATGACCCCCATAATGTCTCTTGAAACTCGTGGCCTAAACCATGCACCTTTTTGGTCATATACTGGTTGAACAGACCCCTAAATTTTGGACCGTGGCATGGCTGTTAGACATTTGAAGTTCTGACCACCTGTTGGTGTTGGTTCTGGTGTTGGTTCATGTGCCATAAATATCAACACGTTAGTTTTGAAAACATTACCACAGATGAGTCAGACCCATCTATCATGTATGCCTCCATAGATTGGCAGTCCATGCACATTGGAATCAGTCTCTTTCTATTCTACAAGCAACTTTATCCTACTTTATTTGTGATCTTAATTCTATGGTACAATGGTTTTCCGGGTAGTGATGATGTCTCTTTCACATGTCATTGCAACGAATATCAAACCTCACACACAATCCATAAAGAACACAAAGAACATTCTGCTGACACTCACTGGTAGCATTGGGATCCCTGAATGTTTCAACCTCAGGATGTAAACATGGTACATTGCCCTGTGAATTGAGAATACATACATTGTATACATATGAAGCACAGTACATTGACTTCACAAATCTTTATAACAGTCTGCATTTTGAACATGTAGCATATGGCAAAAGTGACATGGCTCAATTTTAAACATAGGTATGCCAGGTTGCAGTGTTTATGGATGTCAGGGAAATCATGTTTCATGTGCACAGGGTGCAGACAAAATTCTAGACCATCACTCATTAATAAGTGCCTAATTTAGACTTTGGCGGATGGGTTACTCTGTCACAACGGTGACGGATATCCTGTCCACTGAAATATAAATCCCATAGGAAATAATGGGATTTATATTTTGGCAGAAGGGATATCTAGCACTGTGTGATGGAGTAACCCATCTGTTGAAATCTAAATCCGGCCCTAAATGGTGCTAGGGTACCTGCCTTTGATGGCTATGTGAACAGAATGACTTAACACTCTGCAAAGTATCAATTTACCTGGTACTTTCTCAAATCAATACGTATTCATAACAATGCTACACACATCAGACAGTAGCCATGCTTGTTTCTTGGCTTCATTAGGCTCATTACATGGTACTACTGCACAGTAAATAAACATTGTCCATTATTGCCCTGTACAGGCTAATTAATGAATTGTGATCATTTTCAAAATAACATGTATGTTGTGTGCACCAAACAGCTTGTCAAAGTTAATGTGCACCCCTGCAACATACATGGAGGGTGGCCCACACATTTTGGAGTCAGTAATGACATGGCATACCAGGTGACACACTCCTTGCAAAGTGCCAGTGGGTCCCCACGCATTTCTGGGCCTCACATATACTGCATGGTCCCTGAAGGCTAGTGCCAGGCTAATGTGAAATTGTCTGTGGCATGTTTTTTTTCCTTAAACGAGTTAGGCTGTAGCATGGCATACTAATCTAAAAATAAATATGACCCTTCGTGACATAAAAGCAATAACAAATTTTTGCTATGGAGACACATCTACAAGCTCATGGTATATATGCACTTACCAACAAGTTCACCAACTTTAAGGCCGAGATGATCAATTAAATCAGCCTCACGGCTGACCACATCTGCCCTTTCGATGCCTGGTGCTCTTTCTCCCATCTTTGCTTCCTCTCCTGAGTAGGGTACCCCTAGCTCACCCTAACCCCAATGTCAATCATATTAGGCAGGTATTGGGCTAGGAGCTAGAGGAAGCCACCAAACTCCTTTTCCATCAAATTATTTGACCTGCCCATCCGTGACATATCTCTCCCAAAAAACACACTTACCTACCACTAAACTTAACTTAACGCTACCCCTAATAATACAAAACCTTTAAAAGACAAACACCAAAAAATACAGTGCATAAAACAATACAAAATATAATTACAAAATACAAACAACACTTTTGAGACACAGTAGGGACAGCACAGATACTAACAACACACTAGTAAACTCCAAAAATCTCATGGCCACACAGCAAACACCTCGTTTAACTAGCACAGACAAAAAGACTGTAAGGGAAAGTGAAAGTTACTTCACACACCCTGGTTTTAAGCATGACAGATCCTTTTCATTATTTCCTAGGTTGATGCATCATGTTTTCTACTAATGCATAATTTTTTCTGATGCATCCTTGAAAAAATAGGCAAATCGTGAATTACGCACAATGCACGCCTATGCACAGTGCATCATTTTTAATGCATTAGTGTTGATGTGTGGGTTCCAGGCGATGTGCAGGGTGCAATGCATCACACAAGAGGCTAATGCATGTAACTTAAATGATTTAATGGGCCTGTTGTGTGTGCTACAGTGTAGTGTATTGTGCAATGCAGGTAAACACTCCAAGGAATATGTTATCTTGATCAAATGTACTGGGCTGACATGCTTGATGGCTTGGAATGTCTTGCATATGTGTTACCAGTGCACATATGTGTGAGTCATTGCATTAATGGTGTGGACACTAAGACATGGAGGCCTAGATTTTACAAATTGTCACACAGTGCAGTGCAGCAGCAAAAAACATGTTGTGCTACTTAAAAAAGAGAGAGAGGGAGAGAGAGAGACATATTTCCAGACATATGGCAATCTCTTCCCTCCTCTACCTGGCACCAGCACAGAAATGTGTCGCTGTGCACCATGCACATGCCTTTGCGCCATAGTGCAAGTGTTTTTATATGAGTCTAGCATAGGTTTTGTACTGGAAGGTTAGCCTTCCTGTACAAAATACTTTGCTCAGACACACTTTAAAGCAAGCTTTTCTCACTTTGCATGTGTGCTGTACAGTGCAGCACACATGCAAAGTTGGAAAAGAAAGGAGAAATAAAAATATTTCTCCATGGTAGCGCATAGTTGAAATGGGCACTATTGCTTGACACAGTACCCTGTTTCCTTTTTTAGTAAATAAGGTTTTGCTTCAAAAACCTTGGGTGGTTGCAAGGGAACACCCATGAACCATCCATGGAACACCGCCTTTGTGCTAATAAATCCAAAGCAGTGCATAGCACTGCTTTACCTTAGCTTTAAGTGATTTTCCAGTGCAAAAAAAGTTTTGCACTGGAATGTATATAAGTACAAAATGATTATGCATTGATTTGTGTCACTTTTATGATGCAAAACAGGACAATATTGTAGTAAATATTAACCCTGGATGGAGTATGCTGAGTTCCGCTCTGCGGTGCTCCACAAAGTGCCCAAATAACTCTGCCGTGCTATGTGGAGTTCTGCAAGCGGTGGAGTGCATTAGATCACGCTGTTTGTGCTGATTTTAAGAGCAAGGTGTTTGTCCTATACTGAAAAATCAACATGAATGGCTAGCTGCGCAGCACAAGAGGGCCCTGATTCTTTTTGGCTACGTGAGTAGATTTTCGAGTGGCAGCTTCCACAACGGAAACGGAAGGTTTCTCAACGCGAGTGGTCGCAACCATCTGTGACCGCCCACGTTGAGAAATCTCACTGGAAGGTGGTCTTGAGTAAGATTTTCCTTGCTCACCATCTCGATGTTGGCGAGCGCCAGCAAGGAAAATACTCTGCTCCACTACACTGAGTTTTTTGGAACTCCACGCTCTAAATAGAGCACAGAGTGGAGCAGAGTGCAGCGCCCACCCCTAGTAAATATGTCCTCCCAATATATCTCTGTGAAATAACATGATATTTTGTGAATTCATAAGAGCTTGACACTATTTTATGCCTTGCACTTTGTATCATGCTTGGCTGGATGTAGCTAGCTGTGTATTCATTTTGTAAATTTCCACAGATATTGCAGTCCTATGCACATGTAATACACAGTGCAATACATGATTACGGCAAAACCTGAGGAACATACTATCTATCTGCATTCCTGACACAGGATGTGTTACGGAGGCAATGCACACTCAGGGAATCATATACAATGGCTGCTCCAGCCAGTCTACAGTGTATGTGGCATCCAGGTCACGGGTTGACTATCTAGATATGTAAGATACGTGGCTCGGCCTATATGTCACCTGTTAATAGGTTTGAAATAACATTTACCATACAGAAATACCCAGCAACCACCTTATAATGTTGTGGGACACACACATCTGCAGTCTGGGCTGGTGTCTAGAACAATATGTGTGGCACATCTACATTACCCATGCAGAAAAGTGTTTGCCTAACTTGTTAGCCTATATTTTGGTCATCACGAGGGCAGCTTGAGTAGCCAAAACAAGTGTAATGCATTTCAAGGAGATATATGTTTAACACTAGCATGCATCACATTATTGGGCTACAGAGAGGGCTTCTGTGAACTTAGAATGTGAGTAACATCTGGTCATGTAATGACACTTTAGGCCAGTCCAACCTGGAATGCATCTGTGCATACTACCTTGGCAGAAGTGAAATTGCATGTGGCATACCTTCACATCTATTGAGTATTTTTGAATTTCTTTGTGTCCTGATTTTACTAACACACATTGATGGAGCTGTAGTAGTAACAGCATTGTTTTCATCAGAGTGAGACACACCAACACGTCACATTAATCCCTGCAGGCAACAATTGCATCCTTGCCTAGTGGGACAAGTGTGCCATCAATAAGACAAGGTAGCCAGTTCAGCACCAGCACAGTTATGGAGTCCACATTTATATGTGTTTTGTGAGATATCACAATGATTTTGCTATGTGCTTGCAAACACTGATGTAGCATATGGTGACTATTTGGGTTGCAGTGTGTTCAAATGCCAATCATGTGTGCCTCTGTTTACAGTCATTGGGCTATGTGTTCACTATACTGACCTCCATGAGTATAAGGCAGTACAAATGGCTATATGTACAATACACACATGCAGGCATTGCACACTGTTGACATTTACACTCCCTTTGGATTATGTTAGGATGTGTGACAGTCAATACACTGCAGCAGCACGCATACTCACAACGTGTCCACACTGTGTCACATTGCTAGCTGTGCTTGGTGTGTGTCTTCACAAAGCACATGCATTTGGCACATGTTGTTGACATACACACATATTTTTCTACAGATGATGTTGTCCTGCGTTGTTTGTAACACCTAGCTACATACCTTTGTGGTGGGGCACAAATATTCGGTGAGATGTGGGTATCTTGGTGTTTACAGTGACTGTGAAAGAGATTGCTTACACAAAGGTAGTGTTTGTTCATTCATTGCTATTTTTGAGCACTCTTTGGAAAAAAAATCAATATATGAGTGATCTTCAAGATACTTCATGCATCTGTGAAAAGGTTCTTTACAATGTTGTCTCTTTGCCGGGTAGCCACAATTGTGGGTAGATTTTGGTCTTGGTCCTTATCTTCACCATCATTTTCCTCCATGCCTTGCCGATCTTCATGGCCCACGTCCTTTGGGACATTGGTCCATGCACATAGGTTGTGCAATATACAGCACACAAGGATAATTTTGCATATCATAGAGAGGAGTATAGCTATCTCCTTGGACATGTCAAGGCAGTGGAAGCACTTCAGCACTCCAAAAGTCTGCTCCACTATACCCCGGGTCCAGCCAAGTGTGTTGTTGTAGTTCGGCTCTGCCTCAGTCTGGGGATCTGCAAATGGGTTCTGACTCATGGCTGCAGACCATATCCTTAATCAGCTGAAAAGACAAGAAATGAAAAATCAGTAAATGATCATGACTGATGGACACACATTCAAGTACAGGTCTGTTACATGTACCAAATGACTCCTACACATTTCAACCAGTATGGGACCTGCAATGACAATAGATGGCATGCATGCCCTTTAATGTTTGATATAACTGACACTGTACTACACATACAAGTATACTGACCTGTGTGATACACTTAGTAGCTTAATTTTTTTTCTTGCCAATAGCATTCATGTAATGATTGTTTACTGATGTGGAGAATGAGTAAACCATTGAGGAGACACTTCTTTCACATTGCTCAAATGTGTTGGATTAGGACTACTCCTGGCGGTTCTGGTCTACTACGTGTCTTAAATTTAAATAGTTACCCAGTACAAATGATGTGGTTCCATTTATTCACACAGATTTGGAGGTGACAATTGTAGTCACTGTTGTTCAGTGGCTACTGCCATGGATAGATTAGTGAGTGCATTTCAATGGGGGACATCATTGTCTATACGTGACAGTGCATTCTGCCCTGAATGTTGACAGGACAAAAGAGCACAGAAATATAGGAATTCTAGGCCATATAGCACAACCTGAGTTTTGAAGCTGCACTAGCGCACAATAGGCTGTGTAGTACCAAGACAGGCACAATTGCAACATGGTGAATGTGTCATTGCATTTCCTGTGAGATGTACTTTGTGCATGAGAGGCTGCCTTCCTGCACAGCCTGAACCCTTGGAGGCCTGGTAGTGTATGTCTGTGTGCCATAGAATGCACCACACATGGGTGGCAAGAGTGTTTTTGATGACTTATGAACACCTGGGGAGGGCAAATGCTTTGAAACATTTCACAGTTGGGCTGGTGTTGGATACATGACATGCCTCATGACCATGGGAGTTACATGTGGACGCATACACAACAGACATGGAAGCCCTTCCTTCCACACACTGTTGCAACACAGCATTTTCTAGCACACTCATTTGCTCTGGAACTTTCCACAATTTCAAGGCATACAGTGGCTTAGCATGTCTAAACAAGTGTGACATGTTCGGTTGAATTGCACATGTGCCATGATGTATGGTACAAGTATGAGGTTCACTCCTCCAACATTTGCACTGTCTCCATCACCAAACACAGATATGGCTAATTTATCATACATTAATTGCTGTTATTAGGTCTGTCATGTACTGCAGATGTACTTACTAACCATTAGGCCATGGATATCTTCCATTCTGGAAGCGCTCATTGATGATGGAGTGCCTAAAGATGTAGGCATCATAAGCACTCCCCAGGTACTTTGGCAGCACTTTGAAGAACATCGCTAGATGGTCCACTATTTCCTGAACGTTGATGGAGTATGTGTGCTTTCTATTGCAGCACAAGTGGGATGTAGTAGCAGGAGGCACAAGATGCACATGTGTGCAGTCCTTTGCACCCAAGATATGTGGGAATCCAGCTATGGCATTGAAGCCTTGCTTGTTTTCCAGTTTTTGCTGTTGTATGTTGGGAAACATGCTGTTCTGGGGTGTCAGGCTGATGATGGCACCCAGGATGGAGGGTAGGAATGCCAAAAAAGGATGGCTGTGAGTTTCCTGCTACTCTGGGCGTACTGATTTAGAATGACCCAGATGCCAGCATGTGGAGGACTGCCATGAGCTTTGTCTGCCAGGGATGCTGCTGCACCTCTTTGATGTAGCCCGTAGCCCTGGTGCAATCAGATTTAGGAGCTGGATGATGGAGTCCCTCCTGAGCCTATAGTAGGAGATGACCTCCATGTCCTCCCTGAGGTCTATGAAGGTTGTCCTTTGGTGGTAGACACGCTCCATTCTCCTGTGCTGCCTATATGGTAGTGGTGGTGGAGGTGGTAGTGGTGGCCTTCTTGCTGCTCCTAGCTAAAGTATTAGCACCTCCGTGACATAGTTGCTTGGGTTGCACATTTTTGGCTATGTGTGCCTCTTGCCAACGATATGTCACTTTTCCATGTACTTGTAAATATCACTACTTCGGTTGTACATTGGATTCTATGAAGAGACACCTACCTTGCATACATTATAGTTGTGTGACGCAGCTGGTTCAGGTGCAGGAAAATTCTGTTGCAGGCCACTGACAAATGACACATTGGCCCTAATGCGTCACTTTGAAAACATGGAGCACAGAATTCACACCCGCTGCATCAAAGAAAAAATGATGCAACAGTGGCAATAGCTCCTTGTAAATATGCCCCAGAAAGTAGAGCATCAATGCAAAAGTAATTACTGCTAGTCATTTCTTAACTGGTATTCATTCCTCTGCTGAAGGAGTGAAAGTGTAACTAGTTTATAAAGTTTCAACCCATTATCATACCTATATTAGGGGTGGGTACAGCCCGCGGAGTTCCACTACATGGAATTCAGCAAAGTCGTAAAAAAAACTCTGCAAGCTCAGAGGAATTCTGCCAGTGGGTGGAATTGCTTGGTGTACCCATTCACGCTATGTTTTTCGTGTTCAGGAGCATGATGTGTGTTCTTGAGTTGAAAATATCATGCGAAAGGCACCACGCGGTTCACATGAGCACAACCATTTTCTTTTTTTGTGTCTGTGCATAGTGTTGGGCCTAATTTGAATCCATCCTTAGAGTTTTCAATCCCACCTGTTGGAAGTGGCCTTTCTGCAGGGTCACCCCCAAACTTTTTGCCTTCCCCCTTCTCTTTTTCTGGCCTCATTTTTGCTGACTATAAGACTCTGCTCACTTTACGTCTGCTAATCAGAGCCAAAGTACATATGCTCTCTCCTTAAAACATGGTGAAATTGGCTCATACCCAAATGGCTTAATTAATTTACTTGTAAGTCCCTAGTCAAGTGCACTGCATGTGCCCAGGGCCTGTAAATTAACTACTAGTGAGCTGCAGCACTGGTTGTGCCACCCACATAAGTAGCCCCCTAACCATGTCTCAGGGCTGCCTCTACAATGCCTATGTATGCAGTTTCACTGCCACTTTGACTTGGCATTTAAAAGTACTTCCCATGCCGTAAACTCCCCTTTTTCTACATAATAAGTCACCCCTGAGGTAGGCTCTAGGTAGCCCATAGGGCAGGGTGCTATGTAGGTAAAAGGCAGGACATGAACATGTGTGTTCTATATGTCCTGGTAGTGTGAAACTCCTAAATTTGTTTTTACACTGCTGTGAGGTGAGCTCCTTTCATAGAATAGTATTGGGGCTACCCTCATATACTGTTTGAGTGGTAGATCCTGATCTGAAAGGAGTAGCCAGGTCATATTCTGTATGGCCAGGATAGTGATATAAAATCCTGCTTTATGGTGAAGTTGGATTTTATATTACTATTTTAGAAATGCTACTTTTAGAAAGTGAGCATTTCTCTACACTTGAATCCTTCTGTGCCTTCCAGTCCACGTCTGGCTAGGTTAAGTTGACAGCTCCCTTGGGCATTCACTCAGACACACCCCAAACACAGGTCACTCAGCCTCACTGGCATACATCTGCATTTTGAATTGGTCTTCCTGGGCTGGGAGGGTGGAGGGCTTGACACTTACATGTTAAAGGACAGTTGCCTGCCCTCACACAAAGGACTGCCACACCCCCTTCTGGGACCCTGGCAGACAGGATGGAACTGACAGGAGACCTTGTGCATTTCTAAGCCACTCTTTGAAGTCTCTCCCACTTCAAAGGCACATTTGGCTATTTAAGCAGGGTCTCTGACCCCACCAATTTAGACACTTCTTGACAAGACACTCTAGTCTCAGGCACTTCCTGGAGAAGAGAACCTGAACCAGAACATGCACCTGAAAGGGCTGTGTCTGCCCTCACACAATGCAATCTCCAACCCCCTGGTGTGTGTCTGAGGCCTTGCCTGGGCAAGGCAGGATTTAACAAACAAGTGAGGCTTTTCTTTGAAGTAAGCCTTCTTCAAAGTCCAAAATGGGTATAAGAAGAGGACCCAAAACCACAGACTTTAGACACTTCTTGGGGTAGACACTCTACCTCACAGACACTTCCTGGAGAAGAAACTGGAACCAGAACCTACATCCTGCCAAGAAGAACTGCCTGGCTGCCCAAAGGACTCACCTGACTGCTTTCTGTGAAGGACCGCTGCCTTGCTGTTGCCCTGCTGCCTTCCTGCTCTCTGGCTGTGCTGGAAGTGCTTTCCGAGGGCGAAAATCAACGCACAGCCTGCCAGAAACGATGCACTGTCTGCATTGCGGTGAAAAATTCATTGCACGCCGAACAGGAATGATGCAGCCCGACTTCGCAACGAGAAGATTGACGCAGCGCCAGCGTAGTGACCGGAAATTTGATGCACAGCCCACTGGATTGACGCACAGTCAAGCTGGAATGACGCAGCCCGACTTCCAGAGAAGAATCGATGCAGCTCCTGCAGTGCAGTAAAAATTTCCACACAACGGCCACTGGATCGCCGCAGCCCCTGTGACTTTGTCCTGTCAGCGCTGGAAATCCACGCATCATCTTCAGGGCATCCGAAAACCCCGGAACCCAAAGAGGATCCAAGAGTGAGCGCTGGAAATCGACGCAAGGCCTTCCCTGCATGAAAAATAAACAACGCATTGCCGTGTGCGGTCCAAGAAATCGATGCACACCTCCATGTTTTCCACGCCTCTCCTCCTCTGCTGTTCTTTGCAGAGATTTTGAACGCAAACCGGGAACTTTGTACTTGAAAGAGACATTTATTGCTTTTAAGAGACTAAAGACACTTTATATCATTTTTACAGTGATATCTCAACATATACTTATTGCATTTTAATTATTGTGACCTGCATCTTATCAGATACATATTATATATTTTTCTAAACACTGTATGGTGTATTTTTGTGATGTTCTACTGTGTTATTACATGATTTATTGCACAAATACTTTACACATTGCCTTCTAAGTTAAGCTTGACTGCTCAGTGCCAAGCTACCAGAGGGTGGGCACAGGATAATTTGGATTTTGTGTGACTTACCCTGACTAGAGTGAGGGTCCTTGCTTGGACGGGGAGGAACCTGACTGCCAACCAAAGACTCCATTTCTGACACCACCCTTTTCTAAATTATCCACCCCTCATTTTCCTTTATTTCATCCGTGTTTGTACTTGTGTTTGTGTATTTTACATTTCTGTCATTTTTTGTGTGTTTTTCATCTTTATTTTTATTTCCTTCCTTCCTTCCATTCCTTCCCCTTTCTTTTTTCCATCCAGCGCCATGGCAGAGCAGGGCTGCAGAGGGAGTGGCTGCACCAGTGCAGCTGCTAGCTGCTTGCGCTGCAGATGTCGGCACTGCCAAGGGGTGCCACCCATTTTTACTGAGGCATAGGTGGCAGCACTTGTGATTTTGTGCAGCACTAATTCCCCGCCATGCTGGTAGCTGGTGGCAGGCCTGGGAGTGGTTACGCTCTTCAGGAGCATCAATAGCTGAAAGGGAAGGTGCACCAGTTGGTGCCTAGGCACACAGTGGTCCAGCGCTTCCAGCAGCAGTTGTTGCATCGTTGGCCAGACATAATGGACCGTGAGCAGGACCTTGTCAACCTGCTGGGTGTTGAGGTGTCAGGGTTTGATGAGTAAATAGCTATTTGTTTGTTGTGCATGTTCCACAATGCTAATTGTTTTTCTAATAGCTGGGTTGATCTTAGAGGAAAGTTAGGTCTAAATTATGACAAATATTATGTGATCCAGTTTGAGCTCGCCACATACTCAGTCAGCTCTTCCTAATCGTGCTGATCTGCGTGGGTTTGGACTGATTTTTAAGAAGTCAAGCAGACTGAGACTCATCCTGTTATCAAACCAAGAATAATACAGTGGTAGTAGTAGTAGTTAATTTCATTGAGTTAGCATTCCCTTCTCTGTGCCTTTCTTTATGTTGCTTATGCAGGCCCCTCCCAATCACAATCTCCCAGTGAAGTGTACTATCATAGCATGTACATATGCATTAAAAAATGGAGACTGAGTTGGCCCATCAAAGGTGGTTGAGAAGCAAAGATTGCTTTTTGCAATATAAATGCATTAGTAGTGGTACATAGTTTCAAATGTTGTTTAGGTAATTTGGAGTAGGACTTAGGTGTAGGAAATGAATAGGTCAACTCAAGTTGAGTCGATACTAATACTAATTAGGTGATCTGATTTAGAAAAGTACAATGTTACTTTGTTTGCCATTCCCTTTCAAAATATGTTTTGAGAGATTAACTGTAGCACTAATCTATTTTTGTTATTTCCTTTTTTTCTTACCTCAGGACCCAAGGGGAAGAAGAGGGCAATGTCTGAGGTGGGTCCAGAAGACGAGGGTGCCAGTGCCACCACCAGTGCAACAGCTGGCGGACTGGCTGGCCTCAGTAAGCCTCCCTGACATATTATTATTATTTAGTAAACATTCACCTCTCCTCATTTCAAATAATGTTTCTTTTATTTTTACTGTGTCCGTCTAGCTTTTTTTGTACTTTTTTTTGTTCTATCTAAGCTTTGTTAAATTCTTGTTATCCCTGTATTCTTCAATTCCAAGTTTTTGTACCTGATGTCCTCCTGTCTGTACTAGCATTTGGCTTTCTTCTGCTTTGTTACTAAGCTTAGCTTTCTGTTCTCCCCTTATGTATCTTGTGGACTGGTACTGTAATACTAAGAGGACAGACTTTTAGGACAGATACTCTACAAACAAGATTGCATGCCCAAGTCAGCTTTTCTACACATGTTTGTGAAGGATTTTATTTCCTTGCTAATGACCATTGCATTTACCAACCAAGACCTCACCATAGGTCCTCCTGGATTGACCAAAATATTTCAACCCTTCATTGCACTTCAGTGGCTTAGCTCTGGCCCTCCATTACAATTGATTTAACTACCTGGTTTTTCTAACATAGTTAACCAACAAAATTTCTAAAGTGAATGATAGACGAAGATAGAACTGTAGTGGTCTACTGCAGCTGTATTTTGTTGAACTAGTTCTTAAAAAATAAAAAGGGGAAGAGCATCTGGCATCTAAAATGTGTAACCATTTTTTCATACATGCATGCATCCAGTTATTCACACACACATCCGTACACACATTCACACTAATACGCAGACACACATTCACATTTCCATTCATACACGCATTCTCACACATGCACACACACACGCAAACAACACCACACACACATTTGCATTCACACACACACTCACACATTCATGCACACACACCCACACCCCCCCACAACACCCCCCCAATCTCCTCCCCTGTCAGAAACCGACCTACCTGCATCCAGGGGGTCTTCCGGCAAGAGACGCTGCTGCTGCCAGCAGCGCCTGCCAGCGGAACACCGTCAGGCTGTATTATTTTTCATAATATTGCTGGCGGTGTTCTGCTGGTGTGGCGCTGCTGGTGGTAGCAGCGACACCTTAACACCATCCACCAGCATGGCCACAGCTGGATTTCTGCCCTTCTTGTAGCGGAAATCTGGCCGTGATCATATTATGTCGGACGAATGTTAGCTGCGGCGATGGTCTTTTGGCAGCCATCGCCGCGGCGGTAGGTGGCATTTACCGCAATTGTCATAACTCGGACCATAGTGTGCAGTGATGCACATGTAACCAGTCGCCTGACAAGTGTTCCACATGTTGGTCAGCAGGTGGATAGTGTGGAAAACACTTTGCTGCAACGATTGCCCGACCAATTGCGGTACATACTGAAGCAATGTTGCAACAGCACCTCTGGCAAAATAGGTACAACTTGGAACCTTCCATTTCGGGCAGATGGCTGACACAAATTTTAAGAATCCTACTTTTTCCACAAAAGAAAAAGGAAGGAGGTCCAGCGCTAACATTTTTGTCAGGTTCCCATTGTACAAATGTGCTTCTGGGTGATTGCGGTCACACGGCTCCTCCTGCCTAAAAATGCTTGAAATAGGAGCCTGAATCTTCTTTTTTCTGGTGCTAATGATACAGGTGACTTTCAAGAAGTAGGTGGTGGTAGACTCAATGTGCATTGCGGGGGAGTCACTGTATGCTGTGGTGTCTCCATCTGACTCTGTGTCTTCTTGTGCCATTGTGAAGTCGCTGAGGCAGTGATTCTGGTGCACTGCTGTGTACAGGGCTGCTTTGTATGAAGATGTCTCCCACTTCTACCTCACCTTCCACAGTGATGTGACTGGTTGTAGCTGGTGTTTCCCGGCTCTCCTCACCTTCACCACCACGACTGAGACCACGTTCAGTATTTTTTTTAGGTGCTCCTCCCATCAGATCGTGTGATTAATTTTTTTCTTATGGGTCCTCTGACCTCCAGTACCATAGTGTGAACCCGCCTTACCTCAACTATCACTTGTGTGGCAAATGGAGAATATTGCAATATTCTCCTTCTGTTTGCTAATTGTAAAAAACTCCCAAACTGGGGAGAAGTACTTTTGTACTGGGTGTTCCTCCTATTTTTTCTGACCTGTTTTTGTTGTCTTTAGGACTCTGGTCACTTTAACACTTCTGACCAGTGCTAAAGTACAAGTGGTCTCTGTCTAAATTGTATTGGTGATTGATTTATCCACTGGCATATTTGATTTGCTAGTAAGTCCCTAGTACAGTGCACCCAGTGTGCCCAGGGCCTGTAAATCAAATACTACTAGTGGGCCTGGAGCACAGATTGTGCCACCCACAGGAGGAGTAGCCCTGGAAACATGCGTCAGGCCTGCCACTGCAGTATCTGTGTGTGTACAGTTTTAAACTGCCATTTTGACCTGCAAGTGCATCCACTAGCCAGGCCCAAATCTTCCCTTTTACTACATTTAAGTCACCCCCAAGGTAGGCTCAAGACAGCCCCATGGGCAGGGTGCAGTGTATTTTAAAGGTAGGACATGTACTGGTGTGTTTTACATGTCCTGATAGTGAAATACTGCTAAATTCAGTTTTCACTAGTGTATGGCCTGTCTCTTCCATAGATTAACATAGGAATTGGCTTGAAATATCTTTTAAGTGTAATTTCCCTTTGGGATCAGATAGAGATTGAAGTTTGGTGTCTATGAACTCTCAATTTAAAAATACATCTTTTGGTGAAGTTAGTTCTTAAACTGTACATTTGAAAATGCCACTTTTAAAAAGTGGACATTTTCTTGCTTAACCATTCTGTGTCTCTGCCTGTCTGTGGAATACACATCTGGGTCAGGATGACAGCTGAGCATTTTGTGAATTCACTCTAGACAAAGGGAGCTGAGGTGCAGTTTTCCTGGCCTTTAGTGGGGGGAGATGCTGACACTTGGCCTGAATGGGGCTGTGCCTATCCTTACACAGAGCAATCTCCAACCCCCTGGAGCATGTCTGGGGCCAGGGAAGGAAAGGCAGAGTCTTGTGCACTACAAGGACTTTCCTTGAGGTATGCCTACTTTAAAGGCAGAAATGAGTATAAGTACTGGACCTATGAGACCACAACTTTCTAATCCTTCTGGACTGAGGACATTCTGCCCGGAAGAAGAGCTGGATCTGTAGGAGTGAGTACCACTCTGCCTGCTGCTTTTCTGAGTTGACCTGGTCAAGGGAGAGACAGACAGGCCCATGATAAGGCAGTGAATGGGGTCCTGTTCACTGCTCTTAGGGTGTTGTGGGTACACTAACACATCCAAGAGCTCGATTACAGTAAGGTGCTGTTGCTTGCAACATTCAGACTTATTTGGGTATATTCATTACATCCTCGAATATCAAGTTTCCAATAACTAATGCTTGTTAAATGTCTTGTTTATTATAGCCAATGCTTGTTGACTATGCACATTGTATCCCACTTGCTAAACTCGTGCCAACTGTAACTGCCAAAACTTGTATTCTTCCCAATGTGATCTGCATTGAACATGTGCCACAATCTGGAGGATAATTGCTAATTTCCTTATCAAGCAACTAACTTCCTTTCCACCTGCTCCAACGGTAACTGCCAAAACATGTGTGTTAGACTTGGCATCCTTGGCGTGGTGTCCCCTAACTTTTTGCCTGTTTCCCAGGTTGTTGATGTGTGCTGGACTCTGTTTTTGCTGTTTGTGTTACTCTGGGCACTTTACCATTGCTATCCAGTGCTAAAGTGCAAGTGCTCCTATGTAAAACATATGTGTAATTGGCTTTCCATGATTGGCATATTTGATTTAATGGTAAGTCCCTAGTACAGTGCATGGGAGGTGCCCAGGGCCTGTAAATCAAATGCTACTAGTGGGCCTGCAGCACTGGTTGTGCCATCCACAGTAGTAGCTCTGTAAACATGGCTCAGACCTGCCACTGCAGTGTCTGTGAGTGCAGTTTTAACTGCCAATTCAACCTAGGAAGTTTACCCACTTGCCAGGCCTAAACCTTCCCTTTTCTTAACCACGTTTACTAATTGCAATACACAGGATGTAATTTACGCTATTTGGTGTCCCTGCAAACTCATATATATTGGACAAACAACACAGAGGGGGTGATTCTGATTCTGGCGGGCGGCGGAGGCCGCCCGCCAGAATTCCGCCCCCATTATACCGCTCCGCGGTCAGAAGACCGCGGAGGGTATTATGAGTTTTTCCCTGGGCTGGCGGGCGGTCTCCAAAAGACCGCCCGCCAGCCCAGGGAAAAACTCCCTTCCCACGAGGATGCCGGCTCGTAATCGAGCCGGCGGAGTGGGAAGGTGCGACGGGTGCAGTGGCACCCGTCGCGTATTTCAGTGTCTGCAAGGCAGACACTGAAATACTTTGCGGGGCCCTCTTACGGGGGCCCCTGCCGTGCCCATGCCATTTGCATGGGCACGGCAGGGGCCCCCAGGGGCCCCGCGACAACCCCTACCGCCATCCTGTTCATGGCGGCTTTCCCGCCATGAACAGGATGGCGGTAGGGGGGTCAGAATCCTCATGGCGGCGGAGCGCGCTCCGCCGCCATGAAGGATTCCCCCGAGCAGCGGTAAGTCGGCGGGAGCCCGCCGACTTGCCGCTTCTGACCGCGGCTGAACCGCCGCGGTCAGAATGCTCGTGGGAGCACCGCCAGCCTGTTGGCGGTGCTCCCGTGGTCGGTGGCCGCCAGGGTCAGAATGACCCCCAGAAAGTTAAATGCAGGATTCTGCTAAATAAAAGTAGGATCAAATGTAAAACAGTAGGAGCACCTTTAGTGGAACACTATGAAACAATGCAACATAAATGTGATGATATGAAATGGCAAATAGTTGAATAGATTACTTTGGGTCTGAGGGGTGGAGACAAAGACAATATTTTGACCAAACGTGAATTATTTTGGATGGAAAAATGTGGCACTATAAATGAAGGATTGAATACCCTAGAAGATTGGGACATGCCTCTCTATAAACATACATTATGCCTGTATTTGCAGATGGTCACCCTCAGACTTGGCTCGTGATACACACATGAGGAGCTATGGCTGTTAAATATACGTTAATTAGTATATGGATGAAGGTATACACGTTTCCTGCATCTACATATTCCAGGGACATACACAAATTAATGTATCATATCTCCTTCTTTACTGATTTTATGTGCACTATTATAGAAAACTGCTGACTAACGTCTTGATAATACATTATTTTGTCCCTACGAGCTTTATTATACTTGGCTTATTTCACTTCTACGAGATAAGCCTGCCTCCATTGCTCTACATGGAGTCGCGTTTACATACACACCAATTGACAATTGATTTATGAATTAAGATATACACGTTCCTATCCCAGTGATATACTTAAATTATATCCTCTCCACTGATTTGGTTGGTGACGTCCTGATAATACATTATATTGTCCCCACGAGCCGATTTACTATACTTGGCTCATTTAACTTTGATTAGATGAGCTTGATATACATGTAGACGCTCCTTGGAGCTTAGCGTAGTGATATGCCCTTCCAAACTGATTCTCGGTCCATACACGCGATTGCAATCAACCTCCCGTGTACTCCGGCAATTTCCAACTGTCGTGCCTCACACCAGACCAGAGAGGGAACCACACCTATTCACAGAGTACGGATCCGTGCACGCAGCTCGGGTTCTCAGGCTGCCGGCGCACCAGAAAGAGGAATAGCACTCCTCTGATTGGCCCTTTCACGGGGCAATGATATGAGTACTTGCTCCTAACCCCTTAAGCGCCATTTCTTTTTAAGCTGCGACGTCGGACGGACGCGCGGCTTGAAGTAAATAATTCCCGGCTATACAAGTGGACATTGCCAAGTTAAAGCATACAAGTAAGTGACTATACAGACACGCTTTATACAATTTATCTACCACCTTATTCTGTACTAAGGCCACACTTAATTTTTTTTAATTCCCAGCCAACATTATTACACTGCGGGCTTACCAAAGAAGAACGCTATATTTTGGAATCATAGAAAATATTCCAGTCTTCACCACATCATTTATAATAATTGATGATGTAAGTGGTTACCCACATTACCACAATTTAAAAAAAAAATAACAATTTAATATAATTCCTTGGACTATCATGGAACAATTATAGATGCTATGTCCCCACTAGGTAGAAGACCTTGACCAGAAGACCAAACTAATCACTGGAATATCTAGGTGAGTGCCCAGCCTTAGCCTCATTAATTGGACTGCATAATTAAGTCCCCTATTAATCTGGTTAATTTAATTACTTGTAGGTGCTACCGACAGGAAACATCCTCAGTCCTGATGATGACCCTCTAATGATTTATGTCTCTTAATGGGTTTGAAACTCCGACAGTAAATCAAATGTGGATCGTAAATTGTAAAAATACTTTGTGACTTCAGGGCTTCCTGGATTGACAGAACCTTTAGAAGTCCATATTGTTTTTAACCACCTTCTGTACATATTGTATATAACACTATAACTTTCCTTCACAATATTCACTTTCACTGTGTTTTAACATAGGAGCACCTACTATCACAGATACTTTATAAACAAAATGTACAAAACATGCTGTTAAATTTCTTTAAAGCAAAAGGAAATAAAGTACAATTAATGTAATAAAGATTGGATTTACGTATTTGTCATCTAGACAGCTTACCATGGAAGTCTAGGATTACTTCCCCCTTGCATTGACCATTTAATAATTTTGTTTATTGCCCTGGTCAAAAGGGTTAGAGGGCTTTGCCGCATTGCACTAAACTACTTTTAGAAAGTAGGCATTTTCTGTGCCTTTGCCTGTCTGTGGAATACACGTCTGGGTCAGGATGAAAGTTGAACTGTTTGTGAGTTCACTCTAGACAGTCACACAAAGGGAGCTGAGGGGTGCCCTGCACGTTCTGATGGGTCTTCCTGGGCTAGATTGGTGGGAGAAGCTGAGACCTGCACCTGAATAGGGTTGTGCCTATCCTGACAAAAAGCAGTCTCCACCCCCTGGGGTATGTCTGGGGCCAGTGCAGGAAAGGCAGGGTCTTGTGCACTACAAAAACTTTCCTTGGAGGGTTGCCTACTTCAAAGGAAGAAATGAGTATATGTAGTGGACCTATAAGACCACAACTGGACTTTGCTTTCTACAACCTGCTTCCTAAGGTTCCACAAGGGCTTGGACTGAGCATGCCTCCTGTTAAAAAGTCTCAGGGAGAGCAAAGACTTCACCTCCCAGCACCTTAGCTTTTTTGCTCAGAGTCCTGACTTGTCAAGTGGTGGCAAATCCAGACCATAGGCCTTTGGGAGTGGGTTCTGGTGAAACCAAGTAGAAACCAAGTACATTGACTCCAGGATGACTTCAGAACTGGTGCCTCTGTCCGACTCTGTGCTGCAGCCTGCATTGGAGCTATGGTCCCTGCTGAGTGCAACGACGGTGACTGATGCCGCAGGACCAATGCCGCTACAGTGCCTCCGAAGTCCCACCAGAGCATAAGTCCTGAGTACTGTGTCCCTGACATCCAGGACATCTGACTCAATCTCAGCAGCAGCAGCTGTGGCCCATTGGTGTGATCGCAACACTGCAAAGTCGAAGCCTCACGTCTTGACCTCCTGGATTCATTGACCCCGCCAGATCGTAAGGAACCAATGCCTTGCCACCAATGCCACATCACCTGCCCTACAACTGTAAGGGACGGACGCATCACCTCCCCTGCCTAGCAGTAAAGAACCAACACCGCACTGGCTCCACCAACGTCTCACATCCGCAACTCAGTGCAACCTCATTGTTTCATTGTTTTTAAAGGTAGTGTACCAGGGGTCTGTGCGACTTTGTGACCAGCCCCCACTCCCTTACGAGTGGCCTTGGACTATTGGGAACAACCCCGTCAATGATGTTGTGATAGCCTCAGTTAAAGCTATTGTGTTTCTAAGCACTGTACTGGAGTTTAATCTTTGAAAACTTTTATCTTTGCTTGTGCATGTTGGATTTTTGTTGTTTGGTCTTGTTTTATTCAGATAAATATTGACTATTTATTAAACTGGTGTGGAGCACTTTTGTGGTGTTTTTACTGTGTTACTGTGTATACAAATAGTTTATATATTGCCTCTGAGATAAACCTGACTGCTTGTGCTAGGCTACCAAGGGGGTAAGCAGGTATTATCTTAGCTGTGTGGGTCCCTTACCTGGACTAGAATGAGGCTCCCTACTTAGACAGGGTTCAAACCGCTGCCAACTAGACACTCCATTTCTAACACTGGGCCATTGCCAATGCCTGAAGAAGAACTGGAGGTAGGTGGGTGTGCCGTTGATTGCCTCTCTGCAGTGCTCATGTCTGCTGAGGTAGGTGTTGGTGCACATCTCAGCTGGGGCCTTACAAATATGTGAGCTGACGGTGCTGCCTGTGCCACATCCCTTGGGGCAGATTGAATAGTAATGTCAAACTGCTTTGTGCCAGCTTCCACAATGTCTTGCTCACCATCGTCATCCTCCTCATCATCCCTTTCCATGATCCTAAGGCTTTCAGAAACTTTTCTTTGAACTTGCCTCTCCTAGCCTCGCTCGGACTCTGCAGGGGTCCATTCCATGTACCTATCATAGTCATCAGAAGTTGTGCCTGGAGAAGATAGTGGATTAGTACCCTTCCTTTTCCTTGCTGGAGATCTTGGAGCCAATGATTCCAAAAGAAGAGGTTCTTGGTCTGCAGAAAGCTCGACCTCCTGTTTTGCTCCAACTTCAGGAATATATACTATTGCTGGCTGTGGCTGCTGTCCACTTTGCTCTGTTTCTTGAAACAATTGGGCAATACTTTGCAAACAAGGACAAATCAAATTCGGCATCACTGTTCGTCAGCGCCACCATGATTGCAGTGGCTGCCTCTCTGATAGACATCATCTTGGGCTTAGGTTGGGGTGATGCCATTGATGCAGGATTGCTTCTCCCAGGTTACTCTCTGAAGGCCAGTGTGGCAAGCACACATCTGCCAAAAAATTTTGGGTTTGGCACACCACTGTGGAAAACTGCTTCTTCTCACTGACCTTTTTCTTGGGAGCAGCTTTTTTTGGGGCCATCTTCAAGCTGTCCATTGGCAGTGGCACTAAGCTGCAGATGCGGAAGGGATTGGAGGACTGAAATTAAAGTAAAGGCCTTTTCTTTGGCAGTACTGTAGGGGATGGCTCTTCTTCTCTTGTGCACCTAAAAGCAACCAAGCAAGAAAAACATATAGTTAGTAAAACGTGGCATTGTTGCAGGTTGAAATAGTATAGACAAATGCAATATTAGTGTGGTTCGTTACGTATGTCATAAATAACAATTTATCAAAAAATTGTAAGGTATAACCACACCACCACCGTGGCATAAAATGTAATTACAAAACAGGCAACACCACATACAGATATAGCTCTTTGCTTTATCTCCATCGATTTTAAAGGAGACACCTGTGGTAGTCAGAGAGGTACATGGGTAAATGTAATAATCTTTAAAAGACCTATGATGGCAGGGAGGTCCAGGGGAAATGGAATAATCATTTAAAAAATGAACGATGCTGCTGATGTGTCTGCAGTGCACCACAGCCAGGGTGTCCAGGAGGAAATGAAATTATACTTAAAGAATTTAAATGCTGTAGTGTTGCTCTGTGCCTATGGTGGATGGATGGGTGGCTCAAGGCAAAATGCAAAATATTAAATACAGAAATTTAAAAAAAATAAAAATAAAAATAATAATAATTAAAAAAAAATACAGATACATATTCTTAGTATACACAGTCTACAATGATCCCCAAGCATATAATTAAACTAGTATCACATCCATTCATGCAATGACTATAGCAGAAGCACATTGTCGGGATGCACAAAATGGTCTTAAGCCACATGGTCAAACAACAACAGCGAACTGAGAGGCATGGAAAACAAAGAACGCATTTAAGCCTATGGGAAAAACACACTGGCTGGATGCAAAAAATGGCCAACAGCCACATGGACAAACAACAGAGAGCAAGGAGGCATGGGGAACAAAGCACACATGCATGCCCAGGGATGTGGAAATCCTATGCCCGACGCCTGGGACATCTTGTTTGGGGTCAAGGGCAACAAGTTTTTATCTTTACTTTGTCCTTGGGACAAGTAGGCCCAACCCCCTGCAGCACAAACCCTTTGGCTGCCTGTTTATAGAGAGTTGAACTCTCTGCAGTTGAGGTAATGTGTTTCCAAAAGATAATGCTGTTCGAACTTGTATTTATGGTTCATTATTTGAAAGCCTTCATTATTAGGGTGCATGCTGTAAAGAAATGTTTTAAGGTCACACTTCACTACTGACGTTGGTTCCAGTACAAAAAAAAAAAAAACGTGTACACACATGTTTGAAAAGTTTAGACTAAGAGGCTAAGTATAATGCTCCCAGAATGCTCTCTGATTATATGCAAATGAAGTGTCATTTAGTAAAATGTGTTCATGCATGCTAGTATTTCCCAAAAATATTTCTAATGGAAAATCAGTGTAACAATTTTCATCACGATTATGGGAAGCATGAAAATAAACAAACACTGACAAAGCCAACTGATCTGACATACTTTTATACGTCTTTTAGTTTCATCAATGCGTGTCTTGTTTTGACATGGCTTTTGTAACACTTTATTGTTGTGGGAGCTACCAGGCCCTCAACATTGTAACAAACATTGGCAAAACCCCCCCAAAAAGTTTTTGAACTCTTAAAGCACACATTGCCACCAGCAGCATAACAAAGGCCCCGCAGCCGCCCTCCAGGGGGCCCCGTCAGCACAGCACCTGCCCTGAGTGAGTGTGGAGAGGGGGCTCCTCCATGTTCTTTGCAAAGGGGCACCCTCCAGTTTCGTTACGTCACTGATTGCCACTGTAGTTCCTGACACTGAACAAAACTACTTTGTGTGGCAATATGCTCCTTGTGGAAGAGCAGAATGCGATCACTCACAGTAAAGCCAGCCGAAAGAGAGAGAAATAGAAGTTTAATAAAAACAAAATGTCTTTGTTAACACCAGACCTAATTAGGGACCAAGACCCACATGTAGGTAGCTTTTTGCATGTCGCAAACAGCGACTTTCGCTGCTTGCGACGTGCAAAAAGCACATTGCGATGCACAAACCCAGTTTTGCGATTCAGTAACCTGGTTACCGAATCACAAAACGGGTTTGCGACTCGCAATTAGTAAGGGGTGTTCCCTTCCTAATTGCAACTCGCAGTGCAATGTAGGATTGTTTTGTGACCGCGAACGCGGGCGCAAACCAATCGCAGTTTGCACCCATTTCAAATGGGTGCTAACACTTTCGCAAAAGGGAAGGGATCCCCATGGGACCCCTTCCCCATTGTGAATGTCACTGTAAACATTTTTTCAGAGCAGGCAGTGGTCCTGCGGACCACTGCCTGCTCTGAAAAAATGAAACGTTTCATTTTTCGTTTTTGTTATGCATCTCGTTTTCCTTTAAGGAAAACTGGCTGCATTACAAAAAAAAAAAAAACTGCTTTATTGAAAAGCAGTCACAGACATGGTGGTCTGCTGTCTCCAGCAGGCCACCATTCGTGAGGGGGTCGCAAATTGCGACCCACCTCATGATTATTCATGATGTGGGCATTTGCGAAGCCCTTGCGAATCACAGATGGTGTCAAGGACACCATCCTACATTCGGATTTGAGACTTGCAATTTGCAGGTCACAAATCTGAACCTACCTACTTGTGGCCCCAAATTCTTAAAGAAAGTTACAAAAGTGCACCCATGGTATATGTCGTACCCCTATAAAATATTTGTGAACTGTATTTTAGCGTGGGTAAATACGATGTGTAGATTTGCTCATGTGAAAATCTATTGAGCATTTGCAAGTTCATTTTCCCTCCAGCCACTTTCTTCCCAACCCTGGAAGAAGTTCTAATTCTGCCATTGTCATGAGTAAATGTCCAACCTTTCTTATTATGGGAAAATATTAGAGAGAAGCTAGTAAAAATCTTTAAAACATGCAGGTTAGTAGGTTTGCAGACTCAAAGGCATTCCAGCCCTGGAACTATTGCTTACTGCTTCCTCCAGCCCCAGTATGCAGATCTGCAGAAAGGTGGCAACATAAGGAAATTGCTACAGTAGGGATTGAAACTCCAAGTATTCAAGCCCTACTATGGTTGTAGCCCTGGCATAATCAGAGAGGCTATTAATTGCTGCCATAATTTGTCGCCACACTACATGGCACCAAAGGGACAAGTAGATCTTTTTACAGTAGATTTGAAAAGCAACCTGTCCCCTGGACAAGTAGATATTTTAATAAATTCCACACCCCTGATGCCTATGGCAAAGGCACAATGGCTAGATGCACAAAATGGCTGTCAGCCACATGATCAAACAACTGCAGCGAGCAAAGAGTCATGGAGAACAAAGAACATATGCAAGCCTATGGCAAGGACACACTGGCTGGATGCACAATATGTCTGACATCCACATGGTCAAACAACAGCAATAAGCAAGGAGGCATGTAGAACAAAGAACACATGCAAGCCTATGGCAAAGGCACACTGGCGGTATGCACAAAAGGGCCACCAGCCACATGGTCAAATAAAAAAAGTGAGAAAGGACGCATAGAGAACAAAGAACACATGCAAGCCTATGGTAAAAACACACTGGTTGGATGCACAAAATGGCCACCAGCCACATGGTAAAACAACAGCAGAGAGCAAAGAGGCACGGAAAACACGGAGAACAAAGAACACGTACAAGCCTTTGACAAAGACACGCTGACTGGATGCACAAAATGGCCATAAGCCACATGGTCAAACTTGGACATAGACTACACAAATTGGCCTCTGGCCATGTGGCATAGAGATCAAAGACAAATGGTGGCTGATGACACACACACACAGACACAACATGGCATACCTAAAATGATGAGGACCGGTCATTGACCGCAATAAAGTGTTCATATACTATTCTAACTCCACAAGCGCTTTGATAGTAGGGGAAGATTATAAAACAGACAGAGGTAAATATAAGTGCACTTCCAGTTTTTTTGATGCACTCGCTCGAAACTCCCTGAACACACCACGGGGACCGGTCCTCCTAACACACCGGTCCTCACAGGGATAGTGTTTGTCTGGAACTGACAATGTTTACCCATGCAATGAGGAATGAATTGGTCCTCACAGCGTGGGCTATACATGCCAACACACACACACACACGCACACACACACACACACACTGGCCAGAACAAGGAAACATGGTGGTAACACTGAAGAAAACTATAACAATAATTCAGTAATGCAAAACACGAAAAACTTTAATTTAATCCAATGTCATCCCTGCCCTAAATGAAGTTTTAAAGTCATATGCCACAGAAACATTTCTATCATGCACTGATGACAAGTACTGGGCCTACTGGAAGTCTGGCTCATTGAAAGTCTAGGCCATAGTAAAATAACTTACTATTGCAAATGTAACAAACAAGGAGAAAAGATACTGAGCTGTGCAACAATTTACCTATACAAAAGAAGCATAAATCAATAAAAGGCAAATGAATAAATAAATAAATAAATAACTAGGGCCCTACTTAAACTCTAGGCCACCCACCACAATGACATTACAAATCAAATGAAAATACAAAGAAATACTGGTGCATGCCCTATCAAACAAAAAACACCCTTATACAATAGTTTTTATAAGTTAATTGTGTGATATCACAAAAACAAAGTTCTTAAATCCAAAGGTATATATCCAGGAGACAAAGAGAGTGATCCTTCTATCTCAAAATCCAAGTGAAAATTGACAAGGATATGGCCAAAGCGCTAGGAGGAGCCTGCTATACAGGTAAAAGGAAGTTGGAGTCTCTGGGGCACTTTCTTCCTGTTGGAAAGGAAAGTAAACAAAACAAGGCTTCTCGCACTTAAAAACAACTTGAACAGTCTGTTGGAGAACAAAATCCACTGGAAAATGAATTTTTGAGCAGATTTAGCTGCTTCTCGAGTTGAGAATCTACTCGAGGAGCAAAATCTTGCGTGTGTACACTAGGTGCCTACGAAAATTGTGGCATGAGCACCAAGAACTCATCTCACACACCCGAACAGAAAAAAATGTACTCTGTTTTATGCCGAATTGCAGAATTCGGGAACTCAGCGCTGCTCCACATATTGCGAAGTGAACTAATTCTAAAAAAAACACAAGCAGAGTGAAGTTTTCCACCCGGGCCTAACCTATATAAATGATACTGAGAGCCTGATTCACAAAGAAAAACTTACACTTTTGTGTAAATTTAAGATAGTGTGCTATTCACAAATGAAGTTACGAGTAGTATCTTTACAAGTACAGAGTCTCCGTACAAAAAAAGATAGGACAGTCCTGATGATAACTCTACTTATGTAATAGACTACTTCTGCAGTCAACTTTCTTTACAAACATGTCTTTAATGACTACAGCACACACTGGTCTTAATCTTCTGCAGTCGATACCATGTGTACTACTGAGGTGGATAACAGTAACGTTTCCTTTTATTTACAATACTTTGGAGCTTCAATAGAGCGGTAGCAGGTAGTGTGAAAGGGTACTGCAAGCAAGTGTGTTTTCATTTCATATGGGAACAGCTAAATATGTGGGCCTACACACTGGATGGATGCTGCAAAGGAGAAACCTTATGACTTTCCCTATTTCAAGTGAAATTACCTATGGTTTAGTGTTTATGTACGCAAAATAGTGCTTCACTTATGTCACTCCTAGTCTTTTCTCCAAACAGGTGGTAAAACCATTCACTTTGTCAACGGCTCTTTCTTGGGCGCATGCATTGTGCATAATAGAACACCATTTTTATGAGCAAAAGTGGGTTTTACAAATTGCAAATGTTCATATTTATGAACTGAAATAACGTTAGATGTCTAAGACTCAGATGTACCCATTTTTAGTCAGAAAGCCTGCAGTTCTCAAGATGTAGAGCTTTCAACCGGAAAAAAGGGACACTGCAATGTACAAAGGGTACATTACTAATCCGAAATGACTTGTTGATTCTCAATGTACGAAATTACACTCCTTATGTTTCACAAGGAAATGAGCGCTTCAAAGAGGCATCGACCCACGTTATGGCAGACACGTTTTCAGATTTCGTTTGTGTGACATTACCATGGTATAGTTGTGTCCATTGTAGTGTCCTGCTGGACACCTTCTAGTGTTTTGCCAGCTACACGGCTGAGGGCTGGCCTTCTGTCTACACCCCACACCCACCCAACACAGGCGTCACCGGTCAGGTGACCCTGCCAATAAAAAGGGCCGGGCGCACGTGCCCAGGGCCAGTTCTACCGACCATGCCACAGTGTCTGTGTCACTTATTTCAGTAGCATGAGGGCCTAGGGCCCCAACACTACATTGGAGACGAGTGGGTCCGATCCCACATGGCCGCAAGGAGCATCTTCTATGAGGTGCTGGGGGGAGAAGAAGGCCGTCGCAGCCCCAGCCCCTCCAGCGCACGACCTGGGGGCCATCCTGCCACCCCTTTATGCAAAAGTGGCAGCGCCCTGACGGCCGCACCCCCCCTGTGAGCGGTGCGCCAACAAGAAAACAGTAAGCCAACAGCGCGCCTGCAGCACTGCCAATACGGCTGCGGTCACCATAAATGAGGCGTGAGGTGTTCCCCATGTCGGCCGAAGCGAGGCTGCCCGAACAGGGCTCCAAACCATGACTGGGTCCGGTCACCCCCGCCCCCAAGAAAATAATGCGGTCCGCAGCGTGTGCCATGCTGCTGCGGGCGCGCGTGAAAAACACGGTGCGATCGTGCACCAAAAGTGGAGAAAGGAACCAGGGCCATTTCCCCCTTTTTCAAAAATGGCGCTGTTGCTCGCCGTGAATAGAAGGAGAGTGATAGTGCGCTACATAGCGGCCCGCAGCACTGCCAATCCGGCTGCGGCCGCCGCAAGCAAGAAAGTGCAACAGTGCTGACCTGCACCGGTGCCCGGGGGCGCCCCCCCTCCCTGCAATAAGGCTGGAAAGGCCACGACACGGCCTGCTGTGGCCGCAAGAGGAAGAAAGTGCGAGGGTGCAGACACGCACCACACTGAAGAAGGAAAATGCCCAGAGCCGCCCCCCAGCTGCCGCGTGGTCAGAGAGCACATCGGTGCAGACACGCACCGAAAATAATTCGAAATACATGGTGCAGACACGCACCAAGTACAACACAATTGCCAAGGGCCGGCCGCCCCCCATTATGAAAAAAAAAAACAAGGAAAACGCGTGGAATGAAGCATCAGTGCAGACACGCACCGAAAACAATTTGAAAGACGAGGTGCAGACGCGCACCAAAACAGATTGAAGTACATGGATCATACACGCACCAAAGCAGAGAAATGGTGGTGCACAGCCCCCCCCACAAACTTCTAAATTTGTGGAAGGAAGAGGAGAGGTGCTGACACGCACCTGGAAAAAATCCAGTGCCCGGAGCCCCCACCCCCCTCACTGAACTCCGTGCCGTCTGCCTGCCTCTTCAAGCAAGGCTGTGCAGGATAATAGAAAAATATTACAAGAGGGAAAAAAAAACAGAAGAAACAAGAGAAGAAAGAAAAAGGAAAAAATAACAAAAGAGCACTTACCTGCAGCCTCCTCCAACCTGGTGAACTCCTCCGCAGCATGGCTTCACCGGTATCTGCTTCAAACCAAACAAACAGGCCCGGTAAGAGGAAAGACTGTCTTTCAAGCATGAAAGAAGTGCACTAGTGGCATCCAGTGGCCAAAATCGGTACTGCACCCTATTTCAATTTTAAAGTGGACAAACCAGCTTTGTTGAAAGAAAGTCTACAGCAACACCCCAGAGAGTGACTGCACAAGACCAACAGTGTGCCCGCGGATCAAAATGGCGCAGAAGACGGAAACGGCACAGAAGATGACAACAACGCCAACAATGCTGCACAAGGACATAGAGGACTGCAGCTGTCCCAGCCAAGCTGCAACGGTGAGGAATGGACGTAAGTGCCACGTGAGGCACGAGGAGAACGCGCATGGACTGTGCAGCCCCTGGCGGCCATCCAACGCCATCGCCGTAAGAACAACACATGTCCCAGCAGTGATGGACATCACCGCAGGACAAGAAAGGGACATGCCAGGAGCTAACAAAGGACACCCAAAAAAAAAAAGAGACTATGGGGGTGATTCCAACTCTGGGGGGCGGCTACCGCCGCCCGCCAGGCAGAAACCGCCATTTGGCCGCCATGCGGCCAAAATTCCGCGGCCCCCATTCTGACATTCCCGCTGGGCCGGCGGACGCTAACCAAGTTAGCGCCCGCCGGGCCAGCGGGAATGAGGCCGCAACACAGGAGCAGGCTCCGAATGGAGCCGGCGGTGTTGCGGCGGTGCGACGGGTGCAGTTGCAGACATGTGAAAAGCAGGCCGGGGCCCTGTTGGGGGGCCCCTGCACTGCCCTTGCCAGTGGCATGGGCAGTGCAGGGGCCCACAGGGGCCCCAGGACCCCCGTTACCGCCAGCGTCTTCCTGGTGGTGAAAACCACCAGAAACAGGCTGGCGGTACGGGGGTCAGAATCCCCAGGGCAGCGCTGCTTGCAGCGCTGCCCTAGTGGATTCTCCCAGCCGGGGCAAAAACGCCGGATGACCGCCGGCCCTGGCAATCCGACCGCGGCTTTACCGCCGCGGTCGGAATGGGGATTGAAGCACCGCCAGCCTGTTGGCGGTGCTTCCGTCATTCTTGGACCGCCAGGGTCAGAATGACCCCCTATGTCACATGCGCAGAGAGCTGCACCAGAGAACGTGACAACTAAGGCAACGTCCGCGAAATTGGAGAGAGCACCCGAGAGCGTGATGTAACGCACGGGACAAGAGGCCGTGCAGCCGGCCTTTCTGTAACACAAGGTGGCCACCGTTGGCCCATCACACAGCAGGTCATCAGAAGCGACCAACCCTGCAAAGCACACCCAGGGTCAAGCAGGACCCAGTGCCGAGAAGGTACTGCCTTAAGGCGCAAGCACTGCGTCCTCCAATGAAGAGGAGGCGGGAAAGAAAGTGACCCGCCGTCCCTGATCTGCAACGGGCCAGAGACTAACCAAGGAGTGTCCTCTCCCACACTGCCTCAAGACGGAGTCAGCAGCAACTCACAACAGGCAAGAGGAGAGTCGAACACCCTGAGTGGCACAATGCCACCACTACAACACGTGGAAGAGCCCCTCGTCCTTGCACAGAACAGGACCTTCGAAAGGTCCACACAAAAGGAAGACAGGTGGCCAGACGCCACAACAAAGGAGAAGAAAGTGTGGCGCAGCACCACGCTATGAAGAAGGAAGAAAGGAGATTGTGTGACATCACCTGTCACACTGCAACACCTGACGACCACAGAAGAATAAGAACGGAAGATCAACAGGGTGGAAAAATGAAGGACTCATGCAACAAAGGAAGAGTACACCCACAGACAAGACAGCCACCGGGGTGCGGTGACATCACTGGACACAGCTCAGCGGGAGTACCAAATGTAAGACGCCATGCGCGAACCGCGTACTTGCCCCACGCTTCACAGTGTGACCGTCCAAGCCACCTGTCACCGGCTGCTTGAAGCAGATGACATCACTGCTAGCATCAGCACATGAGCAAAAGAAAGACTGCACTAGCTATGACGAGGTTCCTCCAATCACCCTCACTCCAGCAACAACACTTGTCGTCCAGGTCTCCAAATGGCAAGCACCATCATTGCCATGTGCATCACGGTATCCATCAAAGGAGCAGTTAAACAACCAGACTGTAGTCCTACACCGTTGCTTTTATGCTCTGAAGAACCAGTCAACCAATGATCACCTGCTCACTCTGCCTGTATCCTGCTCTCGGTGGCAAGAGCAAGTTGTGACCCAGACTCATCTACCCCTGTGATTGCATGAGTGACTAGGCAGTGGCTCCTAGGAGGTCTTGCAGCTGCCCTGACGTGGCACACAAGCAGCCCCAGCGCAGACCACAAGCAGTCCCGTAGCAACCCTGACAAGGGGCCTTCCAAGCGCGAGAGAGGGACTTGACATTGCCCCACCGATGAAGTCAAGGAGACAGCAAGGCTGTGCAATGGAGACTCCAACAGGTCACAGCACACCAAGACTGTCCTCAGTGAATTAACATGACACCAACTAGACATCCTCCTGGCAACGTGAGAGACAATTGCCCTGAGACCGACTGAGAGCCCGGGGGCACCTGATCCATGTCGGCAAGCGCCCTGACTATGAAACATCAACCCTTGCGGTTGCACGCATGACTTGACCGTGGCTCCTGTCGGAGAGCCTGCAGCGGCCTGCAGATGGCCCACACGCAGCCCAGCACAGTCCACGCCAATCCCGTGGCAAACCCATTGAAAAGGCCTCGAGGAAGTTCCAGAGTGAAGAATCCACAATCGAGAGGTGGTCTGGAAGCAGCTCTGCCAACAGAGTGTCAGGATGTACAAAGGCTTCAGAGGAGGACTTTACCCCATCACAGATGTCATCCGTCTTCGAGGGATTGGCCTTCATGAAGCCAGGATGTCTCGGCAAGCATATTCACAGCGGATTCCAGCAGCGCTCTTGATCCACCCAATTCGAATGACGCACCCAATCCGAATGATACACCCAATTCGAACAAATTGAACTGTAAACACCACCAGCCTCGCCACAAGTGCCCACAGGGCTGAACCACAGTGCATCAGGGGACACTTAACCAACCATCTGACTGTCAGAGTCTGGACTTCTTCCGCACAGTGTTCGTGCCCAGCTGTACCTGGTTAAATCATGGACTCGTATGGAAGTGTCCAGATGCTCCCAACTGCACCTGTCCCCTGCAATACTGCGGCCTGCCTTCTCGAGGCCAAGAGACTGATGGTGGTGTTTTTGTTGCTGTGTTTTATTTTACAGGTTGGACTTGGTTTTGTTCCTCAATAAAGTTTTGGAGGAATGTAGTGTCCTGCTGGACACGTTTTAGTGTTTTGCCAGCCACTCGGCTGAGGGCTGGCCTTCTGTCTACACCCCACACCCACCCAACGCAGGTGACCCTGCCAATAAAAAGGGCCGGGCGCATGTGCCCAGGGCCAGTTCTACCGACCATGCCACTGTGTCTGTGTGACTTATTTCAGTAGCATGAGGGCCTAGGGCCCCAACACTACACCCATGTGTGACATTCCATGCCTTATGTGTGACACTGCAAGTGAAACATAATTGCAATTACAAACAAGTGGTAAACAAGCTGCAAAATCCCTCTAATAAGATTAATATCAGAAAGTACCCCCTTTGGTGCAAAAGGAAGGTCTAGAAGTAAATAGCACCTAGTTTTTGTTTAAATTAACTTACTTACACTGAAAAAGTATTATTCACTCGTGGCAGACTATCATTGAATTTAAATTGACCTGCATCTTCAGAGAGCAAGAACCACCAACCATCACACACTGTCCCATGGCAACCTTTTTTGACCTCTTAGCTTCTGGTCAAATTTGTGAGTGTGTGAAACTTTTTTCACTGGGAGGCACAAAAAGAACAACTATAGCTGAGCTCGAAGATCTCCTTAAATTACAAATCAAAATGTTCCAGTGTTGGGATCAGGAAATGATTAAAGATTTGTGTAATGCTGTCTAATGATGTGTGACAAATCAGAATAGCATTTATCAATGTTTTATGTAGGCAGAAGAGTTTTGCAAACTTAGGGGAATATTTACAAGAGGGTTGCGCCATGCATGCACCACGCAATGTGGTACATGTGTGGCACAAACCTTTATGTCACTTTGAATGGCTTTGAATGGCTCAAAAAATATGTAGTATTGCAAGGCAGCACAAATTGCTGTGTTGGGTTACTGTTCACAAGGGTTGGCAATCCATAGGCACTGTATGGGTGTTTAGACACAACTCCCATGGATTTTGACACATTCCCAGATTTACAAGATCTTGTAAACCTGCAAATGCACCAAAAAGATACACCTCCTCCGGGGAGGTGTAACAAGCAGAAATATCTTTATTTCTCCTCATCTTTCATCTTTCTATGTGTGCTGCGTTCTGGAAAATGTCTCTCAGGATTGTTTTAGGTGCAGGAAGGTCTCTCTTCCTGCAGGAAAAACAATCCTGCCTACAACACAGGGGCCCTTGTACCATTGGTGCTCACTGCCAAAAGGCACCAGCGCAAGAGTAAAGGGCAGGAACGTGCATATTGGAACAATACTGCACATTCTTGCCCTTTACCTGTGACACAAGGCAGCAAGGTGACTTGCTACACTTCCCTGCACCACTAAACTCATAAATATGCCCTTTGAAGTTTTCCGTGATTTACTTCTTCCACTTGAGATTCATAGCTTGGAATTTCGAGGGGAGAAGACTGTTGTCCACGATAGGCCTCATATGTTGGTACTTGGTGACTCCTGGCCCTTTAAGGGACAGAGGTTGTAATGTCGGCATTCTGCTAATTGGAATGCATGCATGGTGGTATTCTGTCCCCATCAAGCCTCTATCTCTGTATTCAAAGGCAATCAGAAGAGTTCACAAACAGAGCCCCTAAATCATCAATATTATGAGGCATAGGGTCGCAAACCGTACTGAATGCCATTTCTGCTGGGTGAGTGATTAGTATGTTCGTCACTGGGCAAAAACAATGTCTGGTCCCACTACAGATAATGCACAACAATTGCACCTGTGATGTTACAGAAGAGTATACATCAAGTTATTTCTGTGGGGAATATACAGAATAATCTACTCTTACAATATTGTATAAACAGCAAATAAAGAACACATTTAGAACTAAGACTGGGCATTAATGGGGTATTAGAAGCAAAGGTGAAACAGTGCAAAAATCTGACTTGCTTCCTTTTGCTTCATGAGTTCTAGTTGATAGACATCTGTGGTACTAACAATTAAGGTTTCCTTCATACTTTTGACAGTCATTGTAGATTGCATGTGTGAAATCATCATTCACCTGCCTTGGGGGCTACAGAATTGTGTGCTGTCATCCAGTGATCTTGTATTTTGCCAAATGTTATCAAGGGCTGCTTCTCTTCTCATGCAGACTATATTATTGATCATACGAGAAGGCTGATTCATAGATCCTTACCGGGAAAGGACTGCAATGAGGAAACTGGATAAGGTGGTAAAGGCTGGATTGTTTACCAGTAATATCCATGACTCTACATCCTAGCATTTCTCATCATATTTGTGTGTTCTCGTCCATCCCAGCGGTGGCTATCACACATTGTTACTGGTATTAGACAAACTTGCTTGGTTCTGGGTCCAGCATGCATATGGGAAAGCCATCTGGTTTTATTGGAGGAAATCATAACTACCTCCCTCAGCAGTGAGGTGCACCTATTGTTTAATACCGGTGGCAAGGATGTTTAACAGTAAGAAATCTGACCTTTGCTGTAGAAGTAATAGGATTGTGTAGATGCTAGTTTTAATAGAGATTGAAAACTCTTCCTGGGGCTAATGAGGGAGGAGGCTGTGTATTTATGTTGTGTTTGGGGAAAACGTGCACAAGAGAGAGATTTTGGAGCACTGCAATGCTGCTTTGAAAGGGAAACATGTGAGAGGGAGGTTCTGATTATCTGGTCCACCCAGACGTTTTGCTTTTGGATCATCTGTTTTTTTACCTTTTACTGTGAGGGAGCCTCACAGTGTGGGACTCACCCACAGTAAACTCATGGTAAAATGGACTGTGCGAGTTTACCATTGGAGCCGCCTTATTCAGCAAAAGCTGCTGTGATGCAGCAAGAGTAAGAGAGCCAGGGCTGGTTACCCGTGATCATGTGTGCACACGTGTGTGCACCCGTGTGAGGGCTGGGCGGGGAAGATTCCTATCATGCAGAGCCCAAGATGTGGATCTAGGTAGCCTGGCGCAGAAGAGACCATTCAGAGTGGATGATAACCTGGAGTAGGCCTCATGAGATGAGTGTATACACATGTGAGGTATAGTCAGTGTGCTTACTGACTTCATGGTAGCAACACTCCATTGTATGCCAATAGGAAGGGCTGCCCGAGGGTTCAACTCCAGTTCCTTAGGGTCCACAGACTCCAGAGTCGCACTGATGTACACTGTAACCTGTATGAAAAGAACAATGAGGTAGGTTACAAAAGCATATCTGTACAGCATATGGGTCATCCAGGAATGTAATCTTCCTCTGACTCAGCTCAGGAGCAGGGCCCAGGTCTTTTTGACCCTACTGGGATGGATTAAATGTTGTTCTCTCCAGCTGCAGGAACAGGACCGTGCATCAACCAGACCACTCAACGATGATGGGTTCCTCGGAGGAATTGCTGGAAGAGGCCTGGCAGGAATGTGAGGGAGGAAGCGTGCTGATACACTCATAGCACATGTGGCAACTGACTCCTGGGCGATGCCATTTTGAGGTATCCCAGAAGACTGTGCAAGAAGGTTGGAGTAGGGGCAGAGAAGTGCTGGACACTTTCACCACCACTTAAAAGGTCTTGCACAGGGGAGAGGGCTCTATCTTGAATGTGATTTTGCTGAAGAACCCCAGGACAGGAGGCAGTCGCCATGGACAATTGGAAGGAGGCGTCCTTTCTCTGTCCCCAAGACCAAGGACTCTGACTCTGATTGACCCCAGAACCAGTCGGGGAAGGGCTGGACTCTGCGTCAGGAGGTGGGAGGCCCAGAGGGAGAGCAAAGAGTAAGTCTGGTGCAGGGAGCCTGTGAAACCAGCTCCCTGCCAAATTCATCATCCTATCAGGCCAGGAGGCCAGAGGAAAGTGCTTAAGGTGGCTAGGGATCGCACCAGGAGCAAAATGAGTCACAGACCATCGACATTGGCCCAATGGGGCCCGAGATTTCCATGTGCAAAGTTTGGCGATCTTTGATCTTTCACCAGACGGCTACGAAATGTGTGGAGCTCTGCCACTGACCTCCAACTTGCCTTCTGGGTGTGCAAGGGCCCAGATGCTACCTCAGAATAATGCAGACTGTGGGAAACACCATAGTACTTCCCCCGTGAAGATGAGGAGTGAGGAGGAGTGCTGTTGCACTCCCTGCATTATGAGGAGGGAGCACTGGACCACATCCCGGGACCCTGAGAACATCCGGAAGAATGGGGGAGCCACCGCGTACCCCTGCCTCAACTGTGAGGGGGACCCAGACACCATCCTGGGGCCTATGAGACCATGACAAAAGTGGAAGCACCATCACACCCCCATGAAACAATAGGAAGTGGGGCAAGGACCCATCCCTGGGCCCTACGCTTGGAGGAAGCTGGGGGTGTGCTGCTGCACTCCCCTTTGTGGCTCCTCTTCCCGGCTCCCAGTGCCTGTGTCTGGTGGGAGCAGGAAAGCAGGACTACATATAAACATCTGCCCACAGGAGGGGCAGACCCAAATGCTTCTGCTGGCTCCTGCAACAGAATGTGAACTGGCTTCTTGTGCGGGGAGCCGGCAAGGACAGCCGGGGGTGGGCTCCCCAAGCTGCCCTCCAACGAGAGTCAAGTATGCGGGGCATCTGGTTGGGAACCAACACCCCAGAAGGCCATAAAGTTGTAGCACAAGGCCAAAGGATAAACAAAAGCAAACAAATGAAAAGCAAAGCGTCTCTCCACAGCTGAGCAGGAGAGCTGCAATCAAATAAGCACCCCATAAGGCCTTGCATGGCACAACATCTTTAACCGCAAAGTCGCTCATTTTTGGTGTGTTGGTGATCCGAGGAGAGAGGGGTCACTACCAGAATGTTTAGAAACACAGGGTGAGCTGCAGGAGGAGTGCAGCCTCCCCCAAAGAAGGTTTTTCAAAGTCACCCTACTCAGTTTTTAGGGACTGGGAAAACATCACCCCTCCAAGATTTGGATGTGTTTTTAAGTTTCCCCTGAGTTGGAGCTTTTGCTCTACAGCTGAGGGGGCTGTATTACCTTTGTGGGAGAAGTGTAGGGCTACAAGGCTGTGACTTGCACAAAGATCATGTGACAGGAAGCACATGGAGAGACACCCTCTAAGGGTGAGAGATTGTAATTGAAAAGTCCTTTAGGGACTGTATGAAATGTGCTGTATTATTTATTATATTGAGTTATTCCATGTGAATGTGATTAAACATGAATGTACTTAAACTCTGTCAACACCCCCTAGGGATGAAAGTCTGCAATTTCATCAAGTGATGTAATTATGAATTTGATGTCCTTTAGGGACAGTGGTAGAAGTGCAGCACGTTGTGCTAAATGTTATTAAGAATGTATGGCTGCAGTGTTGTGGCCAATGATGTGACATGTATATGGTCACATGAAAAGCACCCTCTATGGGTGGGAGATGGTATTATGCAACTGTGAACAACCAAGTGATTTCCTTTTGTGACTTTGTCAACTGTGCATCATTTTTATGTTGAATGCTCCAATGTGGAAGATGTTAAACTTGTCAACACCTTTCATGCTGAGAGTAATCGTAACAGCACATATCATTCCAACATGTCTATACACATTTCTTGTTACTGCTTTATTTGAGTAATGAGACTGACAGCCACTAGTGATCAAAGTAGATGTACTTTATTGTCAGTATTAGGAGATCTCACTCCAAGTTACAGTCAGAAATTGTATTAGATTACAAGTGAATGCTTTGCCATGTGGGTTGTTGGTCTACAATTCCCTTTGGGAGAGACAGGAATGATTACGCAGTGCCACCCAAAATAAATCCATCAATTGTGCATATTTTTAAATTGTTGCATAGTATTGAGTAGTGTGTGTATAATAAATATACTTTTCTTTTGTCAAAACAAAAAGCAGAGTGGACAATCATTTATTATTATTCTTGTTTGCTTGTGAATGTTGAATACTAGCCCACACCACCTTCCTTGAGGAAGCTTTGGACTGCTCTGCAATGCTACCCTATGAGTCAAGCGCTACAATGGGGTGTTGGGTTCCCAGTGGTGGTTGAGTGCTGACCCATTACTTATGCAGGCCACACAACTAATGACCCGTCCTCCAACAAAGCTATACATAAGCTATAGATAACTATCTTGCTGACTTCACTGCTTTACTGAGAGCTCCCATGTTTTACAACACCAGAGTGGAAGAAAAAGGAGTTCTAGATGCCTAACCCCACCATAGCAAATCTCATTGAATGGACACATTGCGCAGGAGCCGATTAATTATAGGTGCCACGCTCAGTCTCAGGTGGCCTCTGGGGTTTGTTTTTATATTTTCACTTCAACGTAACAGGTATTGCTGCAACCTACTCAAACTTTATTAAAAGAGTTAACATATCAGGGGTTATTCTGCAAGTAAAATGACTGGGCTAATGACAAACCACAAACCAAAGGCCCAGAAAATGTCCTCAGCCCTGGGGTTAATGATACCAAGAGTACCGTTAACTTTGAAGAGGGGAAGTTCCGGCTTATTATGAGTTAGACTTTGAGGGTTCCTTAAATAGGGGGACTGAGTAAATAACTGAGAGAATCTGTAATTTCGGATCCAATTCCCCTTTTAAGTCCTCATTTTGGTTTGGAATTTCACTCCAAGATTTCAGCTGCTGAAATTCCCAGGATGAAGTAAACAAAACTACAATGTTTCCTTCGTTACCGGCCTCATCAGAATTAAATGGCCACTCTTAAAGTTTTCCCGGTGGAAAAGCGAAATATAAGTGATATTAGCACATGATTTAGGGGTCAAATTGAAGTCTAGAAGAAGAATGCTCTCGGCCATATTGTGTCTAATTCTTAACACACAACTTGAAGTAAATTAAAAAAAAGTTATAATGCTTGTTTTCTTTGCACTGCTAAATTTTAAAGAGGGATATCCTTCCAGCTATTAAACAGTATTGCCAGACTGTATTTTAGCTGAAATTATGCCATGTGTTTTTTTAATGCAGTCTACGAGCTGCATTTCTAAAAACGTCATACTCCTAAGGGGGGAACACTGCCAATGTTCTGTTCACACCAGTGGTTTATTTCCATGAGGATACAGACCAATAATACACAGAGTTCAGCACGAAATAGAACGTGTGATTCACACCCTAAGCATGCATTTCATGAGACTGTTTTGAAAAGCTTTGAAATATTCACAGTGAAAGAAGGCTGTTTTTGAATAGATTAGCAGAACCCACCATTTAAAAAGATGTTCTATATGTTCCAATCTGCTGTGTGTAAGATGGTTTTGCGGTTCCGGAGACGTCTAAGGCATTTATTTGCAACACAAGGGGTGATAAATAGTACAGAAATAAAATAACTATGCCTTGTTTCCTTAAACAAGGTCTGAGATCATGCTATTGATTTCATTTTGATATTTAATTGATTTCCATGACTATTTGTGAGCGTACTTGCAAGGTATTTTGTATTTGCGATAATATGCATCAGTCCATGTTTTATGAAGCATTAGGCAGTGATTTCAAAGGGCTTTTTGCACGGGCCCTTCTGCTGGGGGCAACTCCTCTTCTAACTGGAAGAAATAATAGGTTCTGTCTAATTTTCTTCCAAAATATGACCAACATGACTGCTTACATATATTTTTCCTGCACATAATGTCTAGAAACACCCTTTCTCGATCGCATGCCCCCCGGACCGCCGGTACCCTTATTTATATGTTTTTTCTTCATTTGTATATTTATATCTTGCTTTTATATAGTACTAAAAGTCTCAGAACAAATTCAGAACACTGAGCTATCTATGCAAAATAATTCTACAGCGGTAGTGAATGGAAAAAAACACTATCCAGGCTTTAGATAAGGCCTGCAAAGGGGAATCTTTCAATATATTTTAAAAGTGGACTTTTGGTCTGGGTCCTCAGAGGAACATGCAAGTCATTCACGAGCACTACACCTGTTACAAAAACCATTTTATTCTGAATATGCTTGGGAGTCTGGCGCATATTGTATGTCAGTATAAACAGAGCAACAAAGAAATGTAGGTATTCGAGAACAAGGTACCTCAAGATTTAGAAAATATTTTACAGTACTTTTATATACGATTCTGCGAACTATGGGGAGTCAATGAATATCTAATACAGAGCTGGGGTTCGAAAATAGGTTTACGTTTAAAGGTTAATATAGCAAATGTGCTCTTCATGCATGGTCAACTCAGATGTTTTGTCATTTCTGAACAAAAGTTTGCTGGCTTGAGTACTATGGAGCATATTTCCAAGCCCCTTGCGCCCCTGAGTGCCAATGTAGCGTCATTTTTGTTTGCACTACAGCAGCACTAAACAGTCCCTCACCCTGTGCCATATTTACAAAGTGGCACAATGGTAGCACTTTTTAAACCCTTGCGCCACAGGTAGTCATTATGACCATGGCGATCAGGTTACCACCACGCCGGCGATGGCGGTAGTACACTCGCCAGGCCGGTAGTATTGATGCCAAATAATGACCATGGCGGTGATCCCTCCCACAGACAGCCAATGTACCACACCGACTGACAGTATGACCACTGAACATGGCGGTAGCCACCTACAGGCAGGCGGAAAACAAAGATCCGCCCACCATATTATGACATAATACACACCCAGGATTTCCAGGGCGGTAGCAACGACACCAAAAGCCTGGTGGAAACACATCATTTAAAAGGAGACACTTACCTCCAGGGACACAGAGGAGTCCGCGGCCACCATGGAACTGGAATTGGAAGCCTTCCTGATGTTGTACCACACCATGGCCATCCTAGAGCATCAACACCGACGAAGACGACAACGGTAAATACAGCTGTCTAGCACACAAGGGAGGGAGAGAGGATGGTGAGAGTGACACACACATGCACAACACACACCATACATGCATACCACACACCCAGAACCAGCTGCAGAGTAAATCGACTGTAACAGGACCCAGGAGCAAAGAAGGCCAGGACACATACCTCCGTTCCAACCACTGTAATCATGTTGGATGACAATTCAAAATAAAAATAAAACATACAACTGCATATGTACATGCAGTTCTAAAGGCCAGGTCAAAGTCACAAATACCCCCACGGCAAAGTCCAAGCCCCAACTTGACTCCTGACAACATCAGGACTCCACTGTTCAGGGGCATTGTTAGATCTGACAGCCTTATGGTGGGCACCCCTAACTTTTTGCCTGCTTCCCTTCACTTTTTGGACACTGGTTTTGCAGGTTTTAGGACTCTGCACACTTTACCACTGCTAACCAGTGCTAAAGTGCATATGCTATATTCTTTAAAACATGGTGACATTGGTTCATACCCAACTGGCTTATTTAATCTGCTTGTAAGTCCCCAATAAAGTGCACTACATGTGCCCAGGGTATGTAGGTTAAAATGCTGCTAGTGAGCCTGCAGCATTGATTGTCCCATCCACATAAGTAACCTCTTAACTATGCCTCAGGCCTGCTATTGCAAGGCAACTTCACTGCCACTTTGTCTTGGCATTTAAAAATACTTGCCAAACCTTAAACTCCCCTTTTTCTACATATAAGTCACCCCTAAGGTAGGCCCTAGGTAACCCATAGGGCAGGGTGCTATGTAGGTAAAAGGCAGGACATATACCTGTGTAGTTTATATGTCCTGGTAGTGTAGAACTCCTAAATTCGTTTTACACCACTGTGAGGCCTGCTCCTTTCATAGGCTAACATTAGGGCTACCCTCACAGACTGTCTGAGTGGTAGATTCTGATCTGTAAGGAGTAACAAGGTCATATATAGTATGGCCAGAATGGTAATACAAAATCCTGCTGACTGGTGAAGTTGGATGTAATATTACTATATTAGAAATGCCACCTTTAGAAAGTGAGCATTTCTCTGCACTTAAATCCTTCTGTGCCTTACAATCTACGTCTGGCTAGGTTAATTGACAGCTCCTTTGTGCATTTCACTCAGGCAACCCCAAACACAGGATGCTCAGTCACACCTGCACACATCTGCATACTGAATGGGTCTTCCTGGGCTGGGAGGGTGGAGGCCCTGACACATTTGAAAGGACAGTGGCCTGCCCTCACACAATGGACTATCAAACCCCCTACTGGGACCCTGCCAGACAGGATGGAACTGAAAAGGGACCTTGTGCAAGTCTAAGCCACTCTTTGAGGTCTCCCCACTTCAAAGGTACATTTGGGTATTTAAATATGGCCTCTGATCCTACCAACTCAGACACTTCTGAAGTTAGACACTTCTGGACAAGATACCACTGGTGAAGAAACTCTGAACCAGAACTGGAAACCTGCCAAGAGGAACTGCCTGGCTGCCCAACGGACTCACCTGATTCCTGATTGCTTTTCTGCAAAGGACTGCTGCCCTGCTGTTGCACTGCTGCCTTGCTGCTCTCTTGCTTTGCTGAGAAGTACTCTAAAGGGCTTGGATAGAACTTGCCTCCTGTTCCTTGAAGTCTCAGGAACAGAAAGACTTCATCCTGCAAACAACTCCTTGTGCAGCTCAAATTCGATGCACAGCGTGCAAGAAATGATGCACAGCCTGCATTGCGGTGAGAAAATCACTGCACGCCGAACTGGAATGGCGCAGCCCGGCTCCCCAAGAGGAGATCGATGCAGCGCCAGCATTGCAACTGGAATTTCGACGCACAGCCCACTTGATCGAGGCATAGCCAAACCGGAATGACTCAGCCCGACTTCCTGCGAAAAGAATCAATGCCGCACCTGCTGTGTGACAGAATTTTGCTGCATCACCCACCGGATAAATGCAGCTCCTGTTACTTCGTCCTGCACGCCCAGGATTTCTCCGCATTGTCCCCAAGGCATCCAAATACCCCGCAACCCGAAGAGGATCCAAGACAGCATGCCGAAAATTGGCCCAAAGCCTTCCCTGTGTGGAAATTATCGACACATCGTCTGTGTGCACCCGGAGAAACCAACGCACACCTCCCCGTTTTCCACGCATCTCCTCCTCTGCTGTCACTTGCGGAGATTTGAATGCAAACCAGGTACTTTGTGCTTGCAAGAGACACTTGTTGCTTTTTAAAGACTAAAGACTCTTTTTATCATTTTCTGAAGTGATATTTCAACGTGTACTTATCAAATCTTAATTGTTTTGACCTGCATTTATCCAGATACATATTCTATATTTTTCTAAACAATATGTGGTGTATTTTTGCGGTGTTATACTGTGTTATTGCATGATTTATTGCACAAATACTTTACTCATTGCCTTCTAAGTTAAGCTTGACTGCTCAGTGCCAAGCTACCAGAGGGTGGGCACAGGATAATTTGGATTGTGTAGGGGCCTCCTTGGGCTTACTTTTTGTAGGGGCCTCCTTGGGCTTTAGTTTTGTTGTGGCCTCCCTGGGCTTTGTTTTTTTAGGCGCCTCCTTGGACTTAGATTTTGTAGGGGCTTCATTGGGCTTACTTTTCGTCAGGGCCTCCTTGTCCTTGGTATTGGGAGGGGTATCCTTGGCCTTAGATTTTGGAGGTGACTCCATGTTCTTTGTTGTCTGTTTGGGAGGGGGCGGCACTTTAGCACTCTTTTTTGGGGGTGGAGGAGTGTCCTTGTGCCCCTTAGTGGCTGCTGGAGACTTTGGGAGCGGTATAGTGTCAGACTGTGTACTTGAGGTACTGGGCTGGGGAGGTTGGACCACCCCCTTACTGATAGAATGGGGGGAGGAAAGAGGTCAAGGTGTGAAAGGAAACGCTTCTTAGATCCAATGGGGTCAGGATGTGGGAGGAGGGATGAGAGTGGAGGTAGAGGCAGTGGTTGTAGGAGGAGGAGGTGTGCTGGACTTGGGTGCAGGTGCATGGACAGTGTGCGTGTGTGAGGTGGATGGGTGTTGGGGGTCTGAGTGTGAGAATTTGTGTGTCTTTGGAGGGGCAGACAAGGTGGGGGAGGACAAACAGGACATGTGGATGGATGTTGTGGTGGTTTCTGCAAGTGAGGTGGGTGTACTGCATGATGCATTGATGATGGTGGTGGTGGTGGTGACTGCGCATGTGGTGTGTGGGGTGCTTGTCAGCAGGTCTGCTGTTGTGGTGACTGTGGGCAAGGCTGTGTAGGTGTCAGATTCTTGATGCAGTGCATGCAGGTGTGCGTGAGGATGTGACTGTGAGGGAGGAGGAGGAGGGGGAGACAGTGGAGGCAGTGGATGATGTTGTGTGTGCATCTGTCTGTTGGCTGTGTGAGTGCTTGTGGACTTGTGGACTGAAGTGTGCTGCCTGTGTTTGTCTGTGTGAGTCTTGTGTGATGTTCTGTGTGCATGCTTGTCTGAATGTGTGCATGGGATGGGTTGGGGGTAAGGCATGCCACAACCCTTTCTTCTGATAGGCGCTGACCTGCAGAGGAAACACAAACAGTAGGACACCATGAACCAGACAATCCAGCCTGTCACAAATATGCCCTACAAACTGCATTAGCCCCTCATCAGGCACACACATGACCCTTACACCTGCATTAACACTGCCACCAGCCATATCCTCCCAAATGACACACTTCTGGCACACTCATACATCTCCATGCAGCCATGTTGCATGCAACGTACCCATGATGTGCTCACCTGTTGGTCTGGAGGCCCATACACCTGCCCATACAGGAGTAGGACCCCATCCACAAACCTCTCCAATTTTTCCGACCTGAAGGCTGAGGCCCCTTCCCCTGTCGCACGTGCCACTGCAGGTTCTAGACACAGGTCACAGCAGCACACACGGTGGAGATGTTGTTCTGTGGAAAGTCAGGAATCAAGTGAAGCGGTAGAAAGAAAACTGCCGGTGTTGATCATCATTGGTTCCCATAGTCCATAGAGGGCCATGTTAGCCAATGAGGAGTTGCACAGCGGTGCAGGCCGCCTCCCACCATTACACGAACGCTGGCGGAGTGAGGTTACTTCCACTTGTCCCTGCATTCAGGACAGTCGGTTGCCATTTTCTAATGCTAGTCCACATGTACAGAATTAAAAGTGCGTCATTGTAGTCAAACGGACTCTTACCTATGCAATTCCAGTGTCCAACATACAAGCATGCTCTGTGGACACTGCTGTAGTGTGTTCATGGTTCACGTTGTCACTCCCTTCTTACTTTTGGGTCCTTTAAGTACCAACCACTGTGGAGGAATAAGAGGAGAAGGAGGAGGCAAGCACCCGTGTACAGACACCTTGTGGACTTGGCTACACTGGAGGACAGGCACATCATACTCACCTATCGTCTGGACAGGGCCACAATCACAGAGCTGTGTGCACAATTGGAACCTGATCTGCTACCTGCTATCCATTTTACAACAGTAATACCCCCTCTTGTTCAGGTACTCTCAGTGCTCTATTTCCTGGAAACTGTCTCTTTCCAGGTGACAGTGGCCTTGGCAGCAGGAATGTCACAGCCAATGTTCTCTATTGCGCTTGCAAGGGTTTTGTCTGCCATGCTCAAACACATGTGCAGCTACATCGCATTCCCCAAGGTAGATGATTTACCCACTGTGAAGGCTGGATTCTATGCGATGGGACATATACCACATGTAATTGGGGCCATTGGCGGGACCCATATTGCCTTAGTCCCCCCCAGGGCCAATGAACAGGTGTACAGAAATAGGAAGAGTTTCCACTCACTCAATGTCCATATGGTGTCCGTTGCTCACCAGTACATCTCCCATGTCACTGCCAAGTATCCTGGGTCAGTGCATGATGCCTTTGTCCTGAGGAATAGCACTGTCCCACAGCTGATGGCACAACTACAGAGGCACAGAGTGTGGCTTATAGGTGAACCTGATTCCCCACCCAACGTATGTCAGTGTATGCATTCAGGAGTCATACCCCATGCCATTGTGCAGGACTAATGTGTGTCCCGCACTTCTTGCAAGTTATTCAGGCTACCCAAACCTGTCCTGGCTCCTGACCCCTGTTAGGAATCCGAGAACAGGGGCTGAGAATAGGTACAATGATTCTCATGGGCGTACCAGGAGGATTGTTGAAAGGACCTTCGGGCTCCTAAAGGCTACGTTCAGCTGCCCCCATCTGTCAGGTGGATCCCTATGCTACTTCGCTGAGAAAGTCTGCAGGATTGTTGTTGTGTGCTGCATGTTGCACAATTTTGCCCTCAGACAGCATGTGCCCTATCTGCAGGAGGGGGTGGTGACAATGCAGCTGTGAAGAGGAGGAGGATGTGGACAACAGGACACATATGATCCAATAGTACTTCCAATGACACTCAGGTAAGACTGTTGAACTAAACATTTCACCCTTTTAGTGTTGTGCTGTGTGGCTGTTGCAGAATGCTAATCAATACCTTTGCATCCCACCTGACTGTCACCTATGCCTTCCCTTATTTCAGATGTTGCTGTGGTTACAAAAGTGTAATGCTGTTATGAGTACAGACTGCTGAGAAACATTTATAGCATGGATCAACATGTTACCGGACATATACACAGGACCATGCAGTTCATAACAGTTCTATATATTGTTCATTACCTTCAGATCAAACACTATTATTCAAGTTGTGTCCAAGGGTGTTTATTAAAAAATGTGTATACAATGCAAAGTGCAATAGTTTGGGGTGATGGTTGGGAGCAGTCCAGTGTAGTGGGCCAGTCTGTTTGTGGCACAGTTCCAGTTTTCCAAGGGGCCATAGGAAGGGGAGCGATGGCAGTTCAAAGTGGACAAGGTGACACAGTGGAACACAAGGGGGACATTCAGGAGGGGCTCTTTTCCTGGCAGTAGTCCTGGTCTTGGCAACTGCCTCTGGTGTCTGTCTGGGTCGCAGGGACCGTTTGCAGGGTGGTTCACCTTCTGCAGGAGGAGGGGTGCTGGTGGCCTGTGGATCCTGTGGCAGGACCTCCTGTCCATTAGCTGCAGCAGATGTGGAGGGCTGGTCAGTACATTGGCTAGTGGAAGGGGCCTACTGATGTGCTGTATAGTCTCTCATGATGTTGGCCATGTCACCCTGCACCCCTGCAATGGAGACCATGGTGATGTTGAGGGCCTGCTATGCTTGCTTGCTCTCCTGGTGGTGTTCCCTCTGCAGCCGCTGGTTCTCCTACATGATGTTTATTGCCTGACCCATCTTGTCCTGGGATTGTTGGTAAGCCCCCAGGACATTAGTAAGTGCCTCCTGGTCAGTTGGTTCCCTGGGCTTGTCCTCCCCCTGGGGCACAGCTGTCCTAAGGGTGTCCCTGGCCCCCTGTGCCTGTGTCCTCTGAATAGTGTGCCTACCGCCACTGACCCCAGGACCCTCATTGTCTTGCCTGTGAGGTGTGGACTGCGGTCCCTGTACAGGTGGGCACACTACTGATTGATGTGTCCTGGGGACAGAGGTCTGGGGACATTGGGTGGCTGCTGTGGTGTTTGATTCTGAGGGGGAGGCTCTGTAGTTGACTGGGTGTGGGGTGGCTCACCAGTTGTCCCTGATGGGCCAGGTACTTCATCCAGATCCAGAGTTCCAGAGTTGGTGTCTGTCATCACTGGTGGTATCTTCTGGTGGGGGACTGAGTAGCTGTGGCACCTTCTCGCAGCTTAGATTGTCTGGGGCACCTGTGGGGATGTAAGTGGTGTATTATGATACATGTCTGTGGCATATTCTGCATCACTAGCTTCCCCTATACTATTGCTGTTGTCATGCCACCTTTGTTTGTGTATGGAGATGGATTGTGGGATTGTTAGTTCTCCATGCTGTGCATGCATTGTTGGTGTGTGTACATGCAGGGCTGGAAGGAATGTGCATGCAGTGGGTATGGAATGCAAGGCTTGGCATTTAGGTTTGTTTACTGTGGCGGTGCACTGTGTGGGATGGAGTGGGGTAATGGGAGTCAGGGTAAGGGGTTGAGATTGCATGTAGGCATGGGGGGTGATAGGTAGTAAATGTTGAGTCACCATTATCCAGTCCTCTGGCTACTCCAGTGAGTCCCTCAGGATGCAGGATTGCCAAGAATTGCTCCTCCCATGCTGTCAGCTGTGGGGGAGGAGATGGGGGTCCACCACCAGTCCTCTGGCGAGCGAGCTGGTGCTTTGCTGCAATGGAATGTACTTTCCCCCATAGGTCATTCCACCTCTTTCTCATTTTGTTCATTGTGCATGGACGCAGTCCCACAGCATTCACCCTGTCCACGATCCTCCGCCATAAATCCATCTTCCTGGCAATGGATATCTGCTGGACCTGTGCTCCAAACCGCTGTGGTCTACCCTGACTATTTCCCTAACCATGACTCGCAACTCCTCATCAGTGAAACAGGAGTGCATTTGTGGGAACATAGGTGTTGTGTGGTGTGTGTAGGTTGTGGAAAGGGTGATGTGTGATGTGGTAGGTGTGTGGTGTGTGGGATGTATAGGTAGTTGTGACATGTGTGTCCAGTTCTCTTTTGTGTTAGCGTCGCTAAGTGTATCTGTTGTGTCGTATTAGCAAAGGATTGTGGGTGATGTGTGTGTGTGTGTGTTTTATTGTGCTCTTGGTGGGTGTGTGAATTTATGTCAGGTGTGGTCTTTTTGTTCTGACCAAAGTTGTCTTGTTTTGAATTTGGGTGGCCTTATACACCACGTCGGAGTTCACAGCCAATGGTTTACCGCCATTGAATGTCCACTGTGGTGATTCGTGGGTCATTATTTGGAGGGCATAGCATTGGTGGCATAACGGTATGAGTGGTAGTTCCGACAGTTTATCAAGTCCAGTGGGTCTGCCGGATTTGTGGCTGTGGCTGTTTTCTGTCGGTTTTACATGTATGTGTCATAATCTAGTGGACGGATGTTTGCCTCCGCGGTCGTATGTTGCCGGCAGTCACTGCGGAGATATTCGGAATTTATTGTCAATGTCATAATGAGGGCCTATATCTGTGGCAGGTATAATGTGTGCAAGGGTGGGCATTCCCCTGCAGGGAGGCCCAAAAACTGGTGCAGTGAAATCTTGTAAATTTCACTGCACCATGCTAGCGTCATTAAAGCGACGCTAGGCCATTTCCCATTAGCCTCTTCGAGCTTTGCCGGGCTAGCGTCAATATTTTTGGCGCTAATCCAGCAAAGCTCCACAATATCGTCACAAATTGGCATAGGAGTTAAATGGTATGTGAGGCAGCAATGTGTGTTTATACCCTCCATATACTGGAAAAAAAAATGGCAACCAGGTGACCAGTGGTCTTGCTGGGTTTCAGTTTTGGGGCACTGAAGTAACACACGAAAAGGAAAAGTGACTTTGTCATGAAAGACAGTTTATTTTTATATTTTAAAAAGTCAACTCTGGAGTCTGCTTTCTAAGCCTAAAAGACAAACAGTTAGTAGATAATATTTTTAAAATGTGTGCCCTCACAGTGATGGAAGTCCTAAACCTATTTCCACTGAGTTAATTCTGCTATATTTTCCAGTATTATGGCCCATATTTATACTTTTTGACGCAAAACTGCGCTAACGCAGTTTTGCGTAAAAAAAAATAGCGCTGGCTAACACCATTCAGAAGCGCCATGCGGGCGCCGTATTTATTGAATGACGTTAGCCGGCGTTAGCCGCCGGCGCCGGCTGGTGTGCGTTAAAAAAAACGACGTACACCAGGCAGCGCCGGCGTAGGGGGATATGGGGCTTGGGCGTCAAGAAATGGGGCAAGTCAGGTTGAGGCAATTTTTTCGCCTCAACCCGATTTGCGCCATTTTTTTTCACTCCCAACCCCCATAGAAATGACTCCTGTCTTAGCAAAGACAGGAGTCATGCCCCCTTGCCCAATGGCCATTCCCAGGGGACTTCTGTCCCCTGGGCATGGTCATTGGGCATAGTGGCATGTAGGGGGGCACAAATCAGGCCCCCCTATGCCACAAAAAAAAAAAAAAAACACTTACCTGAACTTACCTTAATGTCCCTGGGATGGGTCCCTCCAGCCTTGGGTGTCCTCCTGGGGTGGGCAAGGGTGACAGGGGGTGTCCCTGGGGGCGTGGGAGGGCACCTCTGGGCTCCTTCAGAGCCCACAGGTCCCTTAACGCCTGCCTTTTGCAGGCGCTAAAAAACGGCGCAAAAGCGGCCGTACGTCATTTTTTTTGACCCGCCCACTCCCGGGCGTGAATTTTGCCCGGGAGTATGAATCCGACGCACATGCCTCGGAGTCGATTTTTTAGACGGGAACGCCTACCTTGCATATAATTAACGCAAAGTAGGTGTCCACGCTAAAAAAATACGCTAACTCCATGGACTTTGGCGCTAGACGCGTCTAACGCCAAAGTATAAATATGGAGTTAGTTTTGCGTCGGAATTGCGTCAAAAAAAACGACGCAATTCCGGCGCAAACGGTGTATAAATATGCCCCTATATGTCTCTGGACAACCGAGACAAGATGTTGAGCCTTGCCCAAAGAGGTCACTGTCAAGATGGAAAAGAAAATCAGGATTGTCCTTGTTGGTCCTGGCCCTCTCTGCAGGATCATCCCCAGACTTTTTGACTTTTCCCTCAACTTTTTGCTGAATTCGTTTTTGTTGGCTTTACAATTATGTGCACTTTACCACTGCTCACCAGTGCTAACATTTAAGTACTCTGTACTCTAAATATGTTGATATGGGTTTAGCCACAATTGACATATTTAATTTACTTGTAGGATCCTAGTAAAGTGCCCTATATGTGCCCAGGGCCTGTAAATTAAAGCTACTAGTGAGCTTGCAGCACTGATTGTGCCACCCACTACAGCACCCTTTTAACATGTCTCTGGCTTGCCACTGCAGAGCCTGTGTGTGAATATTTAAATTGCCATTTTGAACAGGCAAGTGCACTTACTTGTCAGGCCCAAGGCTTCCTTTTTTTACATTTGTCACCCCTAAGGCAGGCCTAGTTAGCCCCAAATGTATTTAAAAAGTTGTACATGTACTTTTAAGTTTCAAATGTCTTGGTAGTGAAAACTGTTAAATTAATTTTTCACTACTGAAAGGCCTATCTCCCACATAGATTAACATTTGAGTTATCTTAAAGCATCCTTTAAGTGTACCTTCAAATTGTGAAAAGATAGAGCTTTTGAATCACAATTTAAAATCACAAGTTATGGTGAAGCCAGATTTTCAATTGCAAGTCTGATAATGCCACTTTTAGAAAGTTGGCATTTTCTACTTTAACCCCTCTGGTGCGGGCGTTGTCCACTGGCTGACGCCCACACTACCTCCCTGGTGCGGCTCATGACCAGTGCCCGACACCAGGGAGAGGGGGGGTTAAAACATCCTCTGGTGCGTTGCACTGGAGGTTTTTTTTTTATTATCCCCCGATTGAGAGACACAGAAGATCTTCTGTGTCTCCCCCCACCCCTTTGTGATGTCAGCGTGCTGTGAGGTGCGCTGACATCACTATCTGTTTTCCTCACCGTTCGGGAAGGCCTCGTTTGAAAGGGGAGATTCTCCCCTTTAAAACAAGGCCTTCCTGAGGGCCAGTAAACCCCACTAGGCACCAGGGAATTCACTTGGGGGGGGGGGGGGGTCGGCCACATAGAAAACCCCAATCATAGTCCATGTCCCATTTACTTCGGCCTCTTACATAACCCTTGTGATTATGTTTCTTCTCCAAAAGGATCTGACTTTTGTCTAGTGGCAGTTTTGATGCCATAAAGAACCGCAGAAGGTTTGTATGCCTACTGCAAAGATCAAATCTGTATTTTATGTAAATAGCTGACTGGATTAGTAAAGCCAGCCATTACCTGAGCTATAATACAAAGGAAATGTATGTGCGAGGGGGGCTATGAAGAGATGAATGGCACTTTTGCTGGGTGGTAGTGAGGGAATCCGAGGAGGAGGTCATGGGAGTGGGAGCACCAATAATGACTGTTGGACTGGGCGCCAGAGACGCTAAAGACTGTGACGATTGGAATGTAACAAGGTGAAGTAATAGTGTGTCTTTCTAGTTTTTTTTAGTGTCTTGAGAGAACATGCTGATTGAGGGAAGAAGCAAAGGTGAGTTGACTGACCTTTACTGTTGCACGCATCTCACACACACCCACTAGAAATTTTGTGACTCTCTACTTAGGCAAGTGTTTTAGAGCGAGAGTTTAGCTAGTAGCAGAGATGGCGTCTCTTTGGATGACTGCTGCTTAAGCCCGAACCAGGGTTATAGAGGACAGCTCTGATGTAGGATCAGAGACTGAGATAGCAGGTATTGAGACAGCATCTGAGGGAGAGGACAATGACACATACTCTGGGAGTTATTTTTACGACAATTCTTCTTCCAGTAATTTTGAGCAAGGCCACGAGGACAGTCCTGCTGTCCCTTCGCGAGCACAGTCTGTGCAGTGGGACAATAGCGGGTTAGCCCAACCCAGAGAGCCGGTGCATGTGGATGTAAGCACAGAGAGAGTGCTCTCTTGGAAGCTCCCTAATTTAGTTCAGCCCCAGATTCCACCGCCCAAATCGTATTGTGGAGACACAAAAATTATCTATCATAAAACAACTTGTTTTTTTAAGGCAGGCATCTGTGTTTTCTGTCCCGGGCTCGGTGGTCATATAGGGAAGCCTACCAAACCCAGACATTTCTGTAAACTAGACACCCGGGAGAGTCCACAGAGGGGTGACTTGTGTGGATTCCACAAAGTTTTCTTACCCAGAATACCCTGCAATGGTGAAATGTTGAAAAATAAATCTATTTTTTCTTGCATTTCTGTTACACAAACTACAGGAATATGCTGGGATCCACAAAATTCCTACCACCCAGTGTTCCCCCACCTATCCTGATAAAAATGCTACCCAACCTGAGTGCCTGTACCTAGTGCCTGACTAACATTGACCATTGTGTGATCCATTCCTGACACGGGCACTAGGCCAACCCACACAAGTGAGGCACCATTTTTATTGGGAGACTTGGGGTAATGCCGAGTGTAAGGAAATTTGTGGCTCCTCTCAGATTCCAGAACTTTCTGTCACCGAAATGTGAGGAAAAGCTATTTGTTTTGCGAAATTTTTAGATATGCAAAGGATTCTGGATAACAGAACCTGGTGAGAGCCCCGCAAGTCACCCCATTCTGAATTCTCCTAGATGCGTAATTTTCAGAAATGTCCAGGTTTGCTAGGTTTTCCTAGGTGCCGGATGGCATAGAGGCCAAAATCCACAGCTAAGCACTTTGCAAAAAACAGGTCAGTTTTCTTTGGGAAAATGTGATGTGTCCACGTTGCGTTTTGGGGCATTTCCTGTTGCAGACCCTAGGCATTTCAACACAAGTGAGGTACCATTTTTTTCAGAAGACTTGGGGGAATGCTTGGTGAAAGGAAGTTTGTGGCTCCTCTCAGATTCCAGAACTTTGCAGCACCGAAATCTGAGGAAGAGTGTTTTTGTTTGCCAAATTTTGAGGTTTGCAAAGAATTCTGGGTAACAGAACATGGTGAGAGCCCCACAAGTCACCCAGTCCTGCATTCCCCTAGGTGTCTAGTTTTGAAAGATGCACAGGTTTGGTAGGTTTCCCTAGGTGCCGGATGAGCTAGATGCCAAAATCCACACGTAGGCAGTTTCCAAAGTGCCCATTTTTTAAATACAAAGGTTTCCTTGATATCTATTTTTGACTCTTTATATTTCACCAACTGAGTTGCTGTCTACCCGGTATACAATGAAAATCCATTATAGGGTGAAGCTCATTTATTGGCTCTGGGTATCTGGGGTTCTTGATGAACCTACAAGCCGTACATATCCCCGCAACCAGAAAAGTCCAGCAGACATAACGATATATTGCTTTAAAAAATCTGCCATATCTGGAAATAGTTATAGAAGAAAACGTGGACAGAAATGGCTGTTTTTTTTCACCTCAATTTCAATATTTTTTTATTTCAGCTGTTATTTTCTGTATAAAAATCTTGTAGGATATTCACAAATGACTGCTTGCTGAATTAAGATTTTTGTGTACTTTTCAGAAATGTTTAGCGGTCCGGGATCCAGCATTGGTTTCACACCCATTTCTGTCACTAACTGGAAGGAGGCTTAAAGCACAAAATATATTAGAAATTAGGCATGTCCCAGTAAAATGCAAAAATTGTGTTGAAAAATGTGTTTTTCAGATTCAAGTCTGCCTGTTCCTGAAAGCTGGGAAGGTGGTGATTTTAGCACCTCACAGCCCTTGTTGATCCCATTTTTAAGGAAAAAACACATGCTTTCTTCTGAAGCACTTTTTTCAGAAAAAAATGTTTACCTGTATTTTGGCTAATTTCTTGGTCCCCTCCAGGGGAACCCACAAACTCTGGGTACCTTTAGAATCTCTAGGATGTTGGGAAAAAAGGACCCAAATAGCCAAAAAAGGGCTCAGCACTAGGGGCGGGGAAAGCCCGAGCAGCTAAGGGGTTAACCATTCTGTACCTTTGCCTGTCTCTGAATACATGTCTGGGCTGGATGACAGCTGGGCTTTGTGCAACACAAAGGGAGCTTGGGTGTGACATTTGCATCCTGATGGCCCAACACCAGGCTGATGGGTCTTCCTGGGCTAGATAGGAGGGAGGAGATGACATTTACACCTAAAAAGGGCTGTGCCTCCCCTCACACAAAGAGCTACATAACTCCCTGTAGAGTGTCTGGAGCCAGGTAAGAAGGGCAGGGACCTTGTGCACTTCAAAGGCCTCTCTTTGAAGTCTCCCTTACTTCAAAGGTTCAACTAGGTATAAGTACTGGACTCCAATCCCCACCAAATCAGAACTCTACTGGAATCAAGGACATTCTGTCAGGAAGAAGGACTGTTGTGCTGGCAGGAGGGACTGCCACTCTGCTAACTGCATTGCTGTGTTGGCCTACTGCTTGCTGTATGTTGTGCCGTAGGATGGATTGCCACTTTGCCACTTGCTTTGCTGTGTTGATCTGCTGCCTGCTGCTTCTTGCCTGTAGTGAGAAGGACTGGACCTGTTCTCTACACCCTTGAAAGCATAATTCCCCAAGGGCTTGTTGGCTTGCGCCCTGTTCTCCTGCAGTCTCAGTAACATCAAAGACTGCCTGCAACTCTCCTGGTGCTGCGGGGCTCTGCCAAACTGTGAGTCCTAAGCTTGCCTGATGTGCCCTCCTCCAGTCCAGAAGTGGGTTCTGCAGCTGCTATTGCAAAAACCAATGCATTGTCACCACTGTACCAGTCAGAACCAACGCATTGCCTTTTTGATGCCTAGGCGAGGCTGCTTGACGACAGTGGATCCAAGGCCTACACAGCTTGATGACTACGCTCTGTACAGCTTGATGATGACACATTTTATTCATACCAACTGAGTTTGATGCTGACGCGAGACCCGACTGTGAGGCTTGACAACAAAGCAGCAACCCGACCTTTGCATTTGCTCCTCGATGCAACGCTTGCTCCGTACAAGGTACTTGTTCAGCAGACCGTGCAGGGGTTCTGTAGCCTACCCTTCACTGTGGTCGGCCTCAACTTTAGATTTGCACCAGTCCCTCGCAACATCAAGTAACCTTTTGACCGCTAATGGATTATAAGCACTACTTTTGTTTAATCTATAAAAATTCATTTCACAACTTCTACTTATTGGATGTTTATTGTTTTGGTCTTGTTTTACTCAGATACATATTCTCAATTTTACTAAACTGGTGTGGAGTCTTTCTGTGGTGTCTTTCACTGTGACACTGTAATTAAGTGTTGCACAAATACCTTACACTCTTAGGTTCTGAAAATAAGCCTGACTGCTCTGTGCCAGGTTAACAAAGGGTGAGCACAGTTTAATTTAGGTTGTGTATTTGACTTAAGCTAACTAGAATTGTGGTCCCTACTTGGGCAGGGTGCATACCTCGGTCAACTAGAGCCCCAATTTCTAATAGTCCTGCTCAGAACTGTTTAGGTACACTGTAAAAGGGTTCAGCAGGACTTTGTGGGAAAAGTATTTTACCTCGTGGAACTCTGTCCTACTTCAGACTCTATCCTTGCCACACTGGATGATTCTGAAAAGCAAAAAAGTGAATAAATTGGAATGTAAAACTTTGTACTAACGCAAGGTGTCCGACCTACAAGGTGACCTTGTTGGCTACAAAATCCAGTGTTGTTCCACCCATAGCTTTGACATAAAAATCAGTGGCCACGGTGGTCTAAATCTGTGAGATGCTTGTTGGCCTCAGACATGGCCCTTCCTGCATTGAAGAATTTTGACTTCCGTTTTACAGTCTGAAGCTAATAAATGTATTGACCAGGGCAAGCCACTTAATGTATCCAACATTCAGTACATTGCCATCTTGACATCAACTGGAAACTATTATTTATCAATTGTGCTTTACTTTTTCTAAGCATTGTTGCCTTAAAAAAATATCTAAATTAATATTTCAGAATCCACTTATACAATTTTGACGAACTAAGGGCCGTATTTATACTTTTTGGCGCACAACTGCGCCAACGCAGTTGTGCGTCAAAAAAATTACCGCCGGCTAACGCCATTCCAAAGCACCATGCAGGCGCCTTATTTATGGAATGACGTTAGCCGGGGGAGCTGACTGGTGTGCGTAAAAAAAAATGACCCACACCAGGCAGCGCCGGCGTAGGGGAAAATGGAGCTTGGGCGTCAAAGAATGGGGCAAGTCGGTCTGAGGCAAAAAATCTGACTCAACCCGATTTGCGCCATTTTTTTGACTCCCACCCTCCATTGACATGACTCCTGTCTTAGCAAAGACAGGAGTCATGCCCCCTTGCCCAATGGCCATGCCCAGGGGACTTCTGTCCCCTGGGCATGGTCATTGGGCATAGTGGCATGTAGGGGGGCACAAATCAGGCCCCCCTATGCCACAAAAAAAAAAAGAAATATATACTTACCTGAACTTACCTTAAGTTCCCTGGGATGGGTCCCTCGAACCTTGGGCGTCCTCCTGGGGTGGGCAAGGGTGACAGGGGGTGTCCCTGGGGGCATAGGAGGGCACCTCTGGGCTCCTTCCGAGCCCACAGGTCCCATAACGCCTGCCCTGACCAGGCGCTAAAAAATGACGCTAAAGCGGCTGGACGTCATTTTTTTTGACCCGCCCACTCCCGGGCGTCATTTTTGCCCGGGAGTATAAATACGGCGCACATGCCTCGGAGTAATTTTTTAGACGGGAACGCCTACCTTGCATATCATTAACGCAAGGAAGGTGTCCACGCTAAAAAATGACGCAAACTCCAAGATCTTTGGCGCTAGACGGGTCTAACGCCAAAGTATAAATATGGAGTTAGTTTTGCGTTGGATTTGCGTAAAAAAAAACGACGCAAATCCGGCGCAAACAGAGTATAAATGTGCCCCCATGTGTTTCTTTGCTCATTATTTTTTTGTGATTTTCTCTATTGGTTTGAGAATGGTATTGTGAAGATTTCTTGATTTTAAAATTGGTGGTACTGCTCAAAGTTAACACACATTCTCTGGGGATTACCTGCTTGTGCCACAGAACTGTGCTTTGGGGTTATCGAATTGTGTTTATAAAGTCAGCAGTGGTCAGGGGCATGGCTTAAACAGCCAAGATAGCGGGAGCATTTCCCTAGTACTCAGTCCGACAATCGCCACTCATCTAAGCTGGTAGCTCAGCGGGGCACTCCCAGGTGACATGGATGGGACAAGTGACCTGTGACTGGTGAACGGCAGCGAGGGGCACTGGAACTGTGATGGATGACATCCTGAGGCATAAAACCGGCGAGCCTCTGATCTGGCAGACAACAAGTTGGTGCCCTGAGGCTGTGGGAGTGGGCCACGGCGGACTTACAGAAATCCCCACAGCCCCATAGTGGGCCCCTGAAGGGGCACACATGTGCGGTCATCATGAAACTGATAAGCCTGCCCAATGGCAGCCCCTGTAACATGTGTGAAGCGAAATAGGCGATCGCAGGAGGACACCGAGGGGCATATTTATACTCTGTCTGCGCCGAATGTGCATCAAATATTTTTCACGTACATTCAGCGCAAACGTTGCCCCATATTTCAACTTTGACGCCCGAGCCCGCGGACGACAAAAGTCCGCCGTGTGCGTCATTTTCTGGATGTGGCGACCCGCCATGCATTAATAATATGCAAGGTAGGCGTTCCCATCCAAAAATTGACTTAAACGGCCGTGCGTCGTATTTATGCTTTCGGGCAAAAATGACGCAGAGCCGGAAAATGACGCACAGCCCGACTTGCGTCAAAATTTAACACCTGGGTCAGGCCAGGCGTTAAAATGGGGCAAACACACCCGTATTTAATCAGAAAACACAGAAGCAACTGCAGAGCAGCGGAGCAGCAAAAGGGAGACATGGAGGTGATTCTTAACCTGCGTGCACGCAGAGCCAAGCAGCTACAACAGCAGCTACCACAACACCAGCAGGGACCCCAAAGGCAGCGCAGAAGGCAGGAGAGGATATTCTGCCCCAGAACAACCCTTCATGGCCTCAGGGAACACAACATCATCCAGAGGTATAGGTTGAACTGGCAGGCCATTCAGCAGCTGCTGCGAAACATTGAGCCGCAGTTGGCACCCACTTTGCTGACACCCCGCACCATCCCAACAGAAACCAAGCTGCTTGCCGTATTTCACATGCTGGCAAGTGGCTCTTTTCAAACAACTGGTGCCCTGGTTGCCGGAATATCACAACCATCATTCTCTGCCTTTTTGCCCAAAGTACTGAATGCCATCATTGGACTCACACCCCACCACATCTGCTTCCCTAACACACTGCAGAAGCAGCAGGAAACAAAACAGGGGTTCTACCTCATTAGTGGCTTCCCACACGTCCTTGGTGCAATCGACTGCACACACGTACGCCTTGTGCCACCTGCTGCAACTGAACACCTCTACCGCAACAGGAAGCACACACACTCTATCAATGTGCAGGCCATAGTCGATCACCAAGGATTGATCACCAACATCGTGGCTAAATATCCTGGGAGTGTCCATGACTCCTTCATCTTCCGTCACTGCACCATCAATGAACACTTCCAGGATGGACGGTATGGCAATGGACTACTTGTTGGTAAGTACAGAAACCTACTTATATACACACTGCACAGCAACCCTCTAAGACACATAACACATACACCACAACAGCAACATGTGAACAGGAACACACTGAGGTCGTGACATCGCTAGCCATGTTTCTTAGGTCTGCAGTGAACCTGTCACACATCTGAAATGAGTGTACAGTCTAATGTTAAGAGGTCTATGATCACAACGTGTGGAGTGGGTTGCCTAAATGTCACCTTGCAAAATTTAAGTGTCCCAATGACGTTTACATTAATCTATTGCATAAGTCTAAAGGTATGGGATGTCCAGGGTACATTGATATGAACGTGTTAACAACACTGTCAATCTTAACCTGTGTATGGAACTATCATCTTACCCCCAGTGAAGACACATGGACACCTGTATCACAAGTCACAATGCTAGGGAGGGCACACCATACTGCAAATCCCAAAACATACTGCTGACAAATGGTCAGCAGCCAAACACTTGTTCAGCCAAGGAAACAACACGATGCAGATGGTACGTCCTACAAGACTAGAATGCGACATAATAACACAAAAAAGTCACAGACAACACAAGACTACTGCCATGAAAGGTGATTTCAATGGGGCTAGCTACATCAACATGATCCCATTCATTTTCTCTTGTAGCTGATCAGGGGTATGGCATCCAGCCATGGATAATGACACCTATTGGCAACCCGGGTACTGCAGCAGAGCGTGCCTACAATGATGCACATAGGAGGACACGCACCATAGTCGAGAGGACCTTCGGCATCCTCAAGTTGAGGTTCCGGTGCCTCGACATCACTGGTGGTAGCCTCCTATATTCCCCCGAGATGGTCTGTAAGATCATCCTAACATGTGCTATTCTGCACAACATTTGCATCAAAAGGAACATTCCCCTCCTGGAACCAGAGCCACACATGCCTGAAGAGGAGGAAGAGGAGGATGCTGACCTGCAACATGAGGGGGAACTACAGAACACGGCCGCTGGTATCCGCAGGCGGCAACATATCGTGAACAATTTTTTTTTAAATATAATCACCATCACCCCTTTAATGAACTAATTTAAATAAAAACCTATAATAATCACTATATCATGGTCTGGCTAATAATTTTTGCACACCTTCATCTCTAACCATCAGAATAAGAGTGTTGCCTCACGGAGCATTGCTGATTTACTGATTAGGACACTGAAAATCCCAGAGCTAATGTGATGCGTAACATACAATGGTCACATACACACACACTGTAAATGACATATATCATTTTACACCTATTTTACACATACATGTTGAAATCAAGGTCCAACGCAGCTATGGCACACAACTAAGACACCATCACTCAATAATAGGAAAACAAGCCTCATACATGAGGCAGTTGATGTGCTTTTGCATCAGTAACAGGAATGTCTGACAAGACCCTTGACAGCAGTAAGTCCAACTGCATCCAATGTTTTCAAGGACTATCTGTGACCAGAGTTCCATAGAAGCAGTACATAGACAGCACAAGTGCCACACATATGAGCAGCATTGCGCACATGACATTCCATGTACATGTCAGCCCATTTCCGAACTCCTGACACACCCATGCACCTGGTCACAACCCACCTGTCTGAAGAGGTCCCTGGAATACTAAGATGTGTACCCTGATATTCCCTCCTCTACACACACAGCCTGTCAATAGCAATCCAGTGTGCTACACCCTTTCCTATGGTATGCCATTGTCATAGAACATCTGACTGCATGGACGTCAAGTCAATTAATACACTGGCTTCTAGTTTCCAAGCCCTGTTAGCACCTGTAGATTGCTTCCCGTGTGAAAATGTCTGTTGGCCATTAGAATGCAAATCCCACCTACAGGACTTGTGAGAAACAGATGCAGCCCACACCTGTGATCACCTCCATGCACCCCACCCATTACAACAAGCACTGCTCCTGCTGATGTCTGGAACAGCATAGGAGTTGCCATTTTGTCAAATACACCGTTAAGCATTGATACTAATTAAGCCGTGTAACACAGCCCTTGGGTTCATTTGTCACCTTCAAAAACACAGGACATACACAGTTAGACATGTCAACTGTCTAGTTCATCCTCCAAACAGTCTTAGTCAGACCACTGATTATGTAACTTGTCAAATTGCTGTATCCTAATTCACCCTGCGTTCTGTCAGCCTGACTGGCATCTGTCTGTGCGTCACACTAAAGTATCCCTGTGTCTACATATGTACCACACTTGCGTTAGCAAACCTCTCATTCATCAGGGGGTATTTGGGCATGTGCTTCTTCAATGCATACCCAAATACATTGTATAGCATCATCTGCCTTTTAACTGTTCCATATGAGTTAAATCCTCTGTGAAAACCAAAATTCATGGCCCATCCTTTGTCTGGGTCTCATTTATGCATGAATGACAAAGTGTGACAGTGTCCCAGGGCCGTATGCAGGGATTGGGTACGGGGCCTTCAGCAGAACCAGCAGCCTCTGAAAATGTCCATGAAAAATCCACACATGTCAGGACCCTGACAGTTCACACACAAAATTACATTGCTCACAACATATTGATGGGCCGTGTGTGGTGAATAGCTGCCAGAATAATCAGCACAGAGGCTATGATGTTCCCAGATGCAGTGGGAATTGCAGAGGCTAACCTGTGTACAAACGTTGCAATGACACCTGCCGGAACATGACACCTGAGACATTATCTCACTCAGCACACCAAGGTTGCCCTGTTGACTGACTCATTACACGTCTTTAGTGACAGGGTGGGACCATCCCCATGTAGGTTCTCATGTCCACATCCACTTTTCTCACATTGATCAACAGAGGATATTCAGTAGATACAGTAATAGCTGCCACTGACTCATGATGAGTCCTGGACCGAACTGTGACAAATTACACCCCCAAAAATATACAGGATCATCATTGGACCACACACATGAACAAGACACCTCTGTGCAATTGATCACTGGAAATATGTGGACACGTGCTGCCTCGTCTGCTGGTCCACCACAGCCAATTGAGAGTTGTGGCTCACTTCTATGACCTCAACTGTGGTGTCATCATACATTTGTGATTCACCTTTGTCTGTCTAGGCAAACAATATGGTACCCACTTCCTCAATGCATGTGTATGACTCACTGTGGGATTCACCAACTAGTGCCTAGGAAGCTGTTACCAAAACTCTAGGACATAGGATGTTGAAAATGTGGACCATTGACATGAACAAGCGTCTGCCATCTATCTGGTGCATGCTTTGTCATATGTGTTGTCTACGTTACCTTAAATCTAGGAAGTCAACATTACGGATGTTGCTACATGTATGACTAACACATGTCCTCTCTCATTTCCACAATGACTTGCATCTAGGGTTTGGACACATGGACATCACATTTATACAAGCATATGTGCAATAATGCATCAAGTGATACACACACACTTGGTCAACAAATACATTAGTTGCCACAGCACACACATTGAGCCAAAGGCATTTAGGTATTGTACATACGTGCGTCACATTGCTATCCTCTCCTTATGCCAAACATGCCCAATTTGTGCAATACACATATGTAGGCCACACATATCGCCATCTAGTGCATCAGCCAACCGTCAAAATACTGTGAAGGAAGTAGTGGATCATGGTCCGCTGCAGTATGATGTCACACATGTGAACATACACCATCAACACCATAGTGGGTGCCATCAGGCTATCTCTGATGTGTCCCAAATGTAAGATAACAAAAAAACAGAAAAAAAGCCCAAAACCAGTTCATGCACTGAAATTTTGACGTTGCTGGCGTTATGCTTCATTTTTTGTACACCAATACTGTATTTGCGTCATTTTTGTTTACGCACAGGAGTGAACATTAGGCCGCATCCAGATAATTGTACAGGCCATGCACTATTATTTGGATGCGGGCTAATTTTCACTCCTGTGCGTCAAAAAAAAATGACGCACAACCTGTATGCGTGAAAAAATTGTGACGCAAAAAAGGGCAGACATTTTATACAGGAAGTGATGTAATCGGATATCCTGTTTACAAATCATGTACATTGGGTGTACTTTCACTTTCACTTTGCAGTCTACGATTCTTCTAGACTGTGTGGCTGTGTAGAGAGTGGTGTCCTTAGATTTTGTGCTTTTGTGTCCTGAGTGCTCTCTCTATTGTCAATTTGTGAAATAAATATTGTTGGTGTATACTGTCCTACTGTGTTTTGCGTACATTTGTCCATTTATCTAGTGTTTTTGTTGTTTGTGGGAGTCTGTTGTGGGTAGTGGTAGTTTGGGGATAGTTGGGCTCTTTTAGTGTTTTTTCTTCTGTATTTGTACCCCTACTTTCCCCCTTTTCCCATTTCTATTTCTTTAACCCCTATTCCCTTTCACATTTCTACAATGTCTGGTAGGCCACGTCTTGGCAGGATGGGTGAAGAGGAGTTGGGGGGCTTCATATGGCTTGTGTGCCATTTCTTGCCACTGATGAACGAGGCAGGGGGCAGGGCGATACAGGGGTATCACACAGTGCACGCAGAATCCGGTGGGGAAAGGTGCTGCATCACCTGAAGCGTGTGTATGCCAGCCAGAGGAGTGACCACCAGCTGAAGCACCGGTGGGCTGACCTCATCACCAGGGAGCAGGAAATCTTGGACCACCTGGGAATCGTGATTGGTGGCCCTGTTGGGGAGTACTAATCATGTAAATGTGCACGATTAAATGCTTTGTAGTGACATCAGATGATTTGTACTATGTCTGCCAGCTAAGTTGCTGACTGTGTGTAATGCTGGGGAAACATACTGGGATAATTGATGCACTATAGGAAGGATCACAATTGCTAGCTGTCAGGTAGCACATGCTCAGCAAACTTACAGGATACTTTTCCGTGAAGTAAATTGGTGCTGCCGTTGTGTCAGACAACCAAACAAAATAGGAGCCAATCATGTCTATATAGGGCACTTTTGACAGAGAAGTAAAGATGTACCAACATATTGGCTAACTTTGTTGACGTAATAGCTAGACTGACTTTAGAATCACTACATGATGCAGATAATGAGTGATGGCTTCACGTCAAGTGATTATAGCAAAGTGGCTCAGACATATGTCTCATGTGAGTCTGGTGAGTGTGGAAGGAAAGCGTTCACGGAAGTACTATGAATGTTAGGGATTATTGTGGTCCTTTATCTTTTTGGATACATGTCAGATCTGGATTTGGAAACATCGTGAAAAGGTGTAAGGGGCCCTAAGCTAACATCTTAGAATGTTTGTTTGAGTTAGTTATGCCACATTCCAATTAGGGATCGCAGTCCAAAGGTATGCACATGGGTTCACATCTCCATGGTCGGTGCAAATCACCATAGCTGGGCCACATCAAATGAATAAACTGTAACAACATGAGAGCTTACAAAAGTCCCTGTCCCTCTGTACATTGTACCTATGTGTAATAAATGTGTCATGGCCACATAGTCTGCTTGACTGGTAATGCAGTCCTCAAGTAACCAGGCTTTGGATGTCTCTCTTGGAAGCACATGATGAGACGATTACACTCCATATTTATTTCTGGTCACCAATGACGGGGCATGTTTGCCACCACATGATAGTTAGGGCCAATGCATGTGTGCAGATATGTGTGTAACTGTCACAGGAGACCCATGCTATGTACAAGTTGGCCGTGATATATCAGAAACAGTATCATCATGTCTGAATTGCTGCCATTTCCTTATTCAGCCTACACATTGTATATGTTTATGAAATTGTTGGTCTGTGCACAGATGCTGAGCACATTTCTTACTTCCATGCCTAACAGGCGGACCGGCACCCTACACTGTAGGAGAGGTGGCTACATTTGAGGACCCCGACCACTCCAGTAAGTGTTGATATGTCTGTTATGTGTTGTGTTTGCTGGTTATGGACTCGTGTGTGTTGAACGCATAGGAAGGTGTGATGCGGTGGCCAATCATTTGTCTTGTTCCATGAGTGGGATTTCAGTTTCTCAAATGTTTTGAGTTGGACAATGCATATCCTATGGTATTATCCAGGGATTGTAGGCCATTCCTGTAGGCACCACAGTGAGTACTGGTGTAAGTCATGTGGATGACACTTGTATCAACAAGAGTCGCACTGGAAGTCAGCTCAGATTTAGTCAGCCTGTCAGACCCACATTCTCCAAGATTGGTACAGCAAATTGCTTTCCAATGGACTTCTTCTTCCCTATTCACCAAGGTACTTATTAAACTGTAGGTAGAACCTCCTAGCATCATGTACTTCAACATGTAGTGCTACAAGTATGTGGAACTTGAGTGCAATGGCCTAGGTGTGCATGCTAATCATGATCATGGGTGTTCTTGCAACTCTGTGTCTGATGTAAGTCATGCCTTACTGGAAGTATATGTTGTGTACCAAGCTCTGCATTTCCTGACATGTGTGGCCCTATGATTGGTCTAGGGTTTGCAGATTCCTAATTGTTGATAGACCTTACCTGTGGTGTGTGTGTAGAGCCAAACACGTGTGGAGTTTTCCATACACTCCTCGGTGTCCATGTTGTTTGAAATTGATAGTTGTTTATCCACCCCCCCACCCTCAAACACAGGCATGGGTTTGTGAATAGGGTACCTAGGACTGATGCTACCAGTATGTTACACATATATGTGAAAAAGTGACTGTTTGGTTGGAAACTAGTATACACACTCAGGTTTGGCACATGGGTACTATACTGGCAAGTCCTGTTACAACTTGCAGACCATGTGGCTTTAGTTTTGCATTCCGTACACTGACACTTGTAGCCCAGGTCTTGGCGGAGGATATGCAGCATGATTGTTAGCTGATAACTGGCAGAACTCAGATGGCAAGTCAAAGCCAGTTGTTACCCATCTTGTAGGTTTTGGATTTGCTATGTGTGATGTGGCCTTTGTAGGCTGGCCTGCCATGTACTTCTTCAGGGACATTCAATGATTTGTATTGTGATATGAGCTGTTACAAGTACAGTAGATGTATTGTCTGATTGACTTCTTGTGCCATTTCACACAATGCAGTTCCTCATGTAGATTATTTGCATTTGTTTTCACAGCTGCAAACATGACTCCAGACCAGGTCTGTGAGTTCCAGCGGCAGGCCATGAGATACCAGCACATCCTGCTGGTGGAGTCGGGGTTCAGGAGGATGGCCCATCGATATCGCCATGAACGGGCCTCCGGGGTATGGATGGCCTTCCCACAGGGTGCCCCTACTTTGCCCACCACAGCCACAGCCACCACCAGCACAACCACCACTTCAAGCCAGGTGGCCCCACCCACAGCTGGGACTGTTGTGCCTACATCTGCCGGACTTCCAGGCTCCAGCATTGCTACAGGTGCAGGACAGCCCACTGGCCTTGGCTCCACACACACACACAGATCTCCTCCACCGGTACCCAGACTGCCCCAGCTCCATCTGTTGACCCTGCAGTCTTCCACAACATGGAACGGAAGATGGATCGTGTGCTGCGCAAGTTAAGCCATCTGAGGCGGGATGTGCGCCACATTAACCGGCGTGTGAAGTCGATCAAGAGGACCCTCTGCAGGGCCAACCTCTAGACTGTTTTTGATATGGACATGATTCCCTCCCCTCCCTCCTCTTTCCTTGTTCTTCTACTTAGTGGGCTTAGGGGGCTTAGTGTTAGGTTAGTATAGGCTTTTAGTTTAGTTAGTGTTGGTGGGGGGTCCTGATTGTTTCTATTTTTACTTATTACATGTGTGGGTGGGTGGGGTGCTATATTGGGGTTCTTGTGTGTTTAGAAAATATAAAATAAAAATAAAAAATATATTTAAAAAAACTTTAAAAAAATAATAATATTTGTTTAGTATAGGATAGTATGTGTTTAGGTTAGTATGTGTTGTCCTCCATGTGTCCCGTCTCATAAGAGGGGTGGGGGGTGGATGTTTAGAACGTTTTGTTACATGTGATAAGTAAGTGTAGCTTAGGTTAGTTAGGGACAGTTGTGGGTAATGAGTAGTCAGGGTAGATTAGGGTAGGTAAGACTTTTCCCTCAGTTTCCTCTTCTGTGATTAGCATTTAATAAATATTTGGTTAACCCTTAACAGTATGTGTTAAATGGTACTTGATCCTGGGCTTGGAATCAGTGTACCTGAATGTTGCTCTATTACATTTGTGTCCCATGCTACAAGCAAAGCCCAACTGAGCTGTAAGATTGGCAGCTACCCCAGAGCTACCTTGCAAAGTTTCCACCCTTCGTTGCAACCCCCAATCACAGTTTATATGGATCAGAATGTGTTTCTGTTGATAAGTGTGTTTTCTACGTCACAAACAGTGCTTTCAGGCTTGGTATTGGGGGAACAGTTTTAGGTCTGACTGCAGTGTGATGATCAAGGACACCCTTATAAGATGAGTTCTTGTAGGCACTCTAGTATTCTTGTCTTCATGATTCACATACGTCATTTGTGACATAGTTCAGCATGATTACCTATTTGTATGTAAACTCAGACAGCTTCATTCATGCAGTTTTTGTAGTGTTAGCTTAGATTTGCGTGCACTGTTATATGTGTTAGTATTGCATGGTGACAACATTTTGCTGCCACTACTTGATGACTTAGATATCCCTTGAGGAAGCATTATTCTCTCCAACACAGTATGATGGTGTATCGTTTCTCACTTCATCAGATATGTCCCTCAGGATGGGCAGAGTATGATGCAATCATGGGCACTGTGCGGATTTATCTGACTACATAATATCAGGACAGTTGTATTAACAAGCTACGTAATTTGACAGGAGTCACATTTCAGTTATCTACTGCACAGATGATATGTCACATTACCCAGAGACAGATTTGTTGTGTAAGTGCTATTTATTTTAAAGTGCTGTAGTGCTATCTGTACATTGTCCGTGATTGTGAGTCCATTAGAGTGACATCTTACATTGTGGTCCTACACAAGGGGTTACGGAAATGCTTTTGACATGCTGGGGTGATGTTTCAGACAGTGCAGAGGGACAGGATTTGCCAATGAGTAGGAGAGAGACAATCATTGGGCAGGCTGACAAGATATACAGTGGTAAGCAGAACAGTCATTAAGTAGAGTTGTTGCAAGACTGGCATGTTACAAAGCGCTGGACCTTGGTAATAGTTGGCCATGTGGCAGGGACTAGTGCTTCCAGGTACTTTTCCGTGTGAAGGTGATCTGTTCCATGTCTTCTTCTTCTGATGTGTGTGTTGCCTCCTCTGTCCTTGGTGGTGGTGGTTGTGAAGGGGCAACACACACCTCAGCATTAGAAGACATGGAGTCAGACATCCCGGTCGCTGCTACCTGTGAAAGTCTTAAGGGCAGTATGGCAGCAAGGAGGATCTGCTGGTTCTTGAGAATAGCAGCCACATCACGATGGTAGGCAGCCAGGTCAGCCCTGAGGGGTTCGATGTTGCATTCGTGCACGCGTTGACAGGATTGCTGTTGTAGGTGTTGGGTCAACTGTATTACAGCTGTGCTGATTTCCTTCTGGGTTTTTTGCTGTTCCTGCAATATAGATGTTAGGGCTTGCATAGCTGATGCCTGATCTGCAGATGACATCATGCATGAATGCACCCCATCTAGACTGGCTGCCATTGTTTTCATCCCCACCCGCACCTCCTTGGCCAGCTCCCGCTGTACCCCAACTACAGTTCTCTCAAAGCTGGTGCCTGTGTCGTCTGAGTCCTCAGCTGTATTGGAGCTGCCAGGTCTTACAATTAGGGTGGTGGGTGGATCCTCTGCAATGGCTGCTTGTTCTGTGCTCCTCCTTGTGACTGAAGGAGGGGTCTGGAGGGTTTCAAGGACCTTTTGGATAGTCTCCTGGGGAATGTTTATCAGCTCGTCATCCATGTCATCAGGGTAATCTGGGATAGGTATATCCGGAGGAGATCCATCTTCCTCTGCAATGAAACAGGATACAATTAGTGTGTCTGTGTTGTGGCATGAGTGATGTGACATGCCTGCCTTGTGATGAATTCACATTGTGATCTTGTTTCGTGTTTATTGCTCCAGTCTTTCAGATGGGCATTCTTCCAGGCCTATGGCCCACCTGCATGTCACATGTATGTTATTTAGTTATTAGACTTGTCGCCATCATCTCTTCTAGGTGTTGGTTTTGGCCAAATAGTGAATTGCCACCTTCTTGTCCTACTCAACCCTCCGTCTACATCCATTCTCATGGTGAGACCTTTCACTGGCTGTGGGTGTTCTGATGGCACTGGCAGCACACTTAACAATCTGGACCTGTCCCAGTCTCTGATCTTTTACATCCACTTAAATGTATTTGACATGTAGCATATCCTATGCATAGCAATGTTATGACACAATATGGATGTTGGCATTGGTAATGTGCACAGCTGATTTTGGGGAATGTGTGGTACATTGGATTGCCCTGATAATCGTATCAGTGTCCTATTTCCTCCTCTGACTGTGCAGGTGTATTTCAGTGACCAATTACATGTGTCCTCCCCATCAATGCTGTTGTCTGAGAAGTATGACATTTGGGATGTTACATTGTGACCCAGGCACAGGATGGACCCTGACATATGCAGCATTGGTTTGTCCTTAGTGCTGTGTAGCTCCTATTGTTGTTGACATTGGCTGATGTTTGCAACAACTATGGGCAATGACATTTGACGGTACTGGGGCCTTTGTCTTTTTTCAGGGGATTGTTGAAGTTGTCATCCTCAACCCTCTAATTTAGGTGTGTATGATCCATGGGGAGGTTACTGCCATTGGCTACTTGAGCTTCACACAGAGCAGAGGTGGTAGTGGCAACTGTTGTCACAGTTACATTCCAGTTGTCGGTATGGCTAGAGGTTGTTAATAGGGCCCTAGTTAATGTGGTGGGTATGGTGGCTGACGTGTGCCGGGATGTCAGTTTGACGTTGTGCCCTTCCCTCCTGGCGTGGCTTTCCCTTTGCTCCATCATTGGTATGGCAGCATGCCCCCATGGGACTGTTGTTGGTGTAGTGTAATGGTGTGCCCCAGCTTCTGTCTGTGCAGGCCATGCCCCCATGCCGTGCCCCTTTACCCATGCCACTCCATGTATATGATGACTTACATGCAATGTGTAGTAGGTATTCCCCCCCCGGTTGCAGTTGACATTAGTGCATTTCAATTCCCCATGCGACTTACCCTGCATGTGCGTTGTCTCCTGGTAGTCTGCGCTGTCCTGTCCTTGAATCCCTGTGACGATCTCCTCAGGGGTGACAGCTGCGACCATCTCCTCCATGTGGTCCAGGGCCTCCTGGTGTGCTGGACTCCCACCTCCAGTCTGCAGTGCTGCCTTCCTGTTCCTGGCCATCTTTTCCTTGATCCTGCGCTTGCAGTCATGCCAGTGTTTCTTGCACTCGATGACTGTTCTTCGTACTCTTGCCACACTGTTAATCTTGCCAACAATTTGTTGCCATATTGCCTCTCTCCTACTGATTGTCAACTTTGAGGTGACAAACAGTTGGTGCTGGTGTTCCGTCACCTCTTTAACCAGAATTTCCTGCTCCTCTGCACTGAAGCGACACTTTCTTTTCTTCTTATAAGTGTCCTGGTTCTTGTGTGGTTCCTCCTGGCTGGTTCCTGGTCTGATGTCATCTTCCTGGGGTCTGTAGTGGCATCTGGGATCCATTTTGGCTCTCCTCTGGTGAAATGGCAGTGTTCACTGGCTTTTTTGACGCTATTGCGTCAAAAAACGGTGCATATCTGGTTTGCAGGTCGTAAATCGACACACAGTCATTTCCGCCGCGTTAATGTCGTTTTGCTTTACGACTTGACGCTGCAGTGTGCGTCAAAATAAATGACTCCCACCTGTGGTTTGCGCAGCCGTGCGTCAAAGTATAAATTTGCTGCCCGCACAGCGCACCAAAATGGCGTTAGCCGGTGGTAATATTTTTTACGCAAAACTGCGCCGGTGCAGTTTTGCGTCAAAAAGTATAAATATGGCCCTGAATATGCTATCCAGTGAGGGACAGCAGGTGGGAAGCGGGTGACCTGGGCTGACCAGTGACTGAGGAAAGGCCCGGCACCCCCGATCTGACGATACATAGGGGCAAATACACTAAGGGGGGTGCGCGATTCCCATGTCTGCTCCTTCTCCCCCACCACCACCTAGTGAGCACAGAGGTTAGGACCTTGGGCTGATGCCCCCATCCCCCTGGCTAAGGCCCCCATGAGAGTGGACACGAGAAAGGGAGACTGTGCCACCACAGAACCAAGAGGCCACCAACCCCAGGCCTAAGGACAAGACCAAGGGGCACCCAATGCTCTGGGCAGATCTGTTTCAGGCCCCCGCGGGGTCAGTGCAACTCACAGCTGGTTGCAACCAACCCTTTCTCACAACCCCCCAGACCAGGCCAAATGAGAAGAGAAAACCCTGCCTGTACTGAAGACTAAAGCCTTCATTACGACATGCTGACTGCTGCCAACATACCACCATCGCGGCGGATATCAGCTAACCATATTATAACACACACACACACACCAATCCGTCACTATGCAGCCACACACACAAATCCGCCAGCCCAAAGGTCAGTAATAAACTGTCGGTATCAAAACTCACACCGCTACGCCAACAGAACTACACCCACAACATTATGACCCATGAATCACCACGGCGGACATTCAATGGTGGTAAACAATTGGCGGTTCAAACTATACACCTGACACACCTACACACACCACACCCACACCACTATAAAACACACACCCACACTACCCACAACCCTTTACAAATACAAACAATTGCCACCAGAGAGAGACAGCTAGAGCACTCACACAACCAGAGCCACATACCACCATCAACTGTACACCACCCACGCACCTTACATCACTCATCCCAAAACATAACCCTACACACCCTCACTCATACACTCACACTACACTCATGGCACCACGACAACACCCAGGTTCTCTGAGGAGGAGCTAAGGGTCATGGTGGAGGAAATCATCCGGGTAGAGCCACAGCTATTTGGATCACAGGTGCAGCAGATATGGAACTATGGCGCAGGATCATGAAAGGGTCAACGCCGTGGGACAGCACCCAAGAAAAGGGATGACATCAGGAAGAGGTGGACCGACCTACTGGGGAAGGTGCGTTCCATAGCAGCAAGACACCAACTCGCTGTACAGAGGACTGGTGGTGGACCCCCACCTCCTCCGCGACAACTAAGAACATGGGAGGAGTAAGTCTTGGCAATCATGCATCCTGAAGGCCTGGCAGGAGTAGGAAGAGTACTGGACTCTGGTAAGTCAATTCTCTATTACTATCACCCCCCTACCTGCATGCCATCACACACCCCCACCCTCACCCTCACTCCCATCACTCCACCACCTCCCGCACACCCCACCTTCACAACCCACTCATCCCAATGCCAAGCCCTGTATGCACCACCAATGCATGGGCACCACTCACAGCCCTGCATGGCCACCTATCACCACAGCATGCACACTAGAGAGAATCACCTAGCCCACCAAATAACAACTAACACAAGGCAAAGCTGGCAGGGCAATAACAACCATAGAGAGCAACCCACCCATGCACAATATGTCACACACAGACAATAACACTGCATTTACATCCCCACAGGTAACCCAGCCAATGTCACCGGCGAAGAGGTGCCAGCAACATCCCCCCCCCCCCCAGAAAGCCCCACAGTGATGTCAGCAGCTCTGGTCGCCTGGGTCTGGATGACCAACCTGGCCCATCAGGGACATCCGGACAGTCGGTTACCCAGGCGCACTCTCACACCACCACAGAGCCTCTCCTTCAGGAAACACCACGACAGCACCCACCCAGCAGGCCCATACCTCTGTCCCCAGGACACGTCAATCAGCTGTGTGTCCACCACTACAGGGACCCCGGGGCACCCCACAAACCCAGGACAATCAGGGACCTGGGGTCAGTGGCAGTGGAAACTCAGTTCAGGGGACAGAGGCACAAGACAACAGGGAAGCTGGGAGGATTGCTGTGCGACAGGGGGAGGACAGGCCCAGGGAACCGACCCACCAGGAGGCACTCACTGTGATCCTAGGAGCATATCAATATTCCCAGGATATGCTGGGCCAGATCATGGACAAGAAGCAGGAGAACATGCGGGTGCAGGAGGGGCAGTACCTGGGGATCAGGGAGGACTTGAAGGCAATTAACACCACCCTGGTCTCCATTGCAGGGGTGCTGGCAGACATGGCCAACAGTATGAGGGAGGCAGTGGCACACCAGCGGGCCCCTAACACTGGCTAAGCTACTGAACAGCCCTCCACCTCCGCTGCCGCTAGTGGACAGGAGGACCCGCTGCAGGACCAACAGGCCACCAGCACCCCTCCCCCTGCAGAAGGAGAACCACCCCACAAACATTCCCTGCGATTCAGGCAGAAGCCAGAGACTATTTCCAAGACCCCACCAGGAAATAAGACTCTCCTGATTGTCACCCTTGTGTCCCACTCTGTCACCCTGTCCGCCTTGAACTGCCATTGTTCCCCTTCCTGCCCCTTGGACACTGCACCTGTGATACAAATAGACTGGACTCTAACCTGGACTTTCCTCCATCATCACCCCAACCCATTGCACTATCCCCTCTTCTTCAGAGCACTGCAATAAACACACTTTGATAAAAAACAAGTATGGTGTATGTCAAATGATTTCAAAATGTATTTGTTTCACAAGGTTCAAACATTACAATGCAACTGTACAGTAATGTTGAAAGACCTGTAGCTGGCTGCACTGAACACACCAGGAGCAATAGTGGGGCACCAACATCTGCAAAAAGAGATGCCAAAGGTTATGGTGAGTGGCCATAGAAGTAGGAATTCACAGGCTGCCAGTGACAATGTCACACATCAAACTGTCAATGATATGTGAAAAAACACTGTCTTACCTGTGTCTCATTGGAAGTATTGACGAATAACTGCACTTCTGTTGTCCTCATCCTCTGCCTCCTCATTTCACTGTCCACAGGGTCCACTGCTGCCACACGGCCATCTCCAGCCTCCTCCTCCTGCAGAAAAGGCACATGGCGGCAAAAGGCAAGGTTGTGCCACATACAGCATGCCACGATGATCTGGCAGACGTTCTTGGGTGAGTAGCACAGGGATCCACCAGTTAGATGGAGACACCAAAACCTAGCCTTCAGGAGGCCAAAGATTCCTAATGCACCAACAACTTAGCCACACTTGCCACACCCTCTGGGTCGTAGTAGGGGTGGAAGCAGATATGCACCTGGTTCCTCAAGCATACTCACAATGGCCACTGGTTCACATTTGAATATCTTGCTCTATAAGGCTATAAGAGAACTCAAAACTGCCACCCTAATTGAAACATGCCAGCAGTGGGAGGAGGATCTCGGACAGGCACTCCATGAAAAAGAATGGGAACGAGCCCTAGAGTTCCCAAAATGGTTTCTGCAACTCCAGCTTCAAAAATATTCAGTTTTTCATGTTTCACAGGGCCTATTTGACCCAGGCGCAACTACACTGCCACTTCCTCGAGCCACAATTTGAATGCCCACATTGTCATGAATCAGACGCAGACCTCAAACACATGCTTTGGTCGTGTCCAGTCATACAGGGATATTGGCACTCCATACACAACACACTATGCACGGTTGCAGAACTGCCCGACATATGCACATGAGCGGCTTCTGCCATAGGAATCTAAAAAAGCAAGAAAATTCAGAAGGTTCACGCTCGCTTTGTGAACCTTGCGCTAATCCTATCCAAGCGTACTCCTACACTGCACAGGCGCTTACCTGAGGTCCACCCCTAGAAGCATGGAAGGGAGCCCTGTGCAAGTGGGGAGCAGCAGAAAAAGGCACACTTTGCTATGAGGAGGGTTGTCGATTACGCAGGCAGCCCATTTCCCCCCAATCGGCCACCATACTTGCTCACTTCACACAGAAGGTAAGAAACAATTACCTTCTTTCAGCTATGCTGTCATTAACATAGAAGCTCTTGCCCACCATGCGGCCCAATACGTAGGCGCACACACATATTCAACATCTCTTCAGCCTAAAGCAACCCCATCACTAGACACCCCTTCATCCCCTTCACCCTACCTGTGAATGATTACACAAGCACCTACCCCTCATGGCCCCCACACAATTTCCCTAGTTACACTACAAATCTGCTTGCCCCATAGACTTCTGAAACATAACATCCTGGCTCATTGCACCCGGCAGGTAACAGACTATTGCTAGGCACTCTTACTCTGAACACACATTTGATTGGCTGCCTAATTTGCCTAGCAATAAAGTAATCAACTCAATGCAAGCTGGCGAAGGTTATTGTTGAGTGTGTTGCAAAAATACCTAACAAAGATATATAAAAAAAATTGGTAGTGGTCACACTCTCCCAAATTAAGTATTATTAAGTGTTATTGCCTGCACTTGCCCACCTTAATTGCTGTTAACTAACCACTCCAATGGTATGGTCTGAGCCTCAGGCAAGGGCACTAACTTAATTGGGCACATCTGAACATAACTAGGTGGGAGGTTAGCAGTCATTTTGTCATTGTTGTCCTGCATGTAAGGACATAAAGGCTATTAGCATACAAACCGGAAGTAGGGAGGTGCAGTGGGAGCTTGAGCTAACTCTCACATGAAGCTCAAGAAAAAATCTCTCCATGGTCTCAGTGCCCCTCATGCTTCTTTTACAGAAGATGCATTTTCAGACATGGATGTCCAGGCTCAACTCAGGTTATATTTTAGTTCAAAAGCTCCATCAATACAGATGAGCAATGACTGTAAGTCAGGGTGTTGACAATTCACCACCATGGATGAAATACTTCCACTTGAGTCATGCAGATCACAGGACAACAATGAAATGCCCTTGGAGGACTGAGCATGATAGCGAGAGATCCAGGAAGTCAATTGATTCAACATCCATCTTGGGTGGCAGACCAGTGATGCTTCCACAATGTACTTGGGCACTGCTGATGGACACTGATACAGGAGATAACAAAGCTAAGTACACAGATTCCGAATTAATGTTGATATTAGCTGCTACTACATAGTCTGCCTACAAGGATGCATCTTTTATTTCTAATCTCTCATGCTTTGGAATCAGCAAATGTGCGGAGTGGAGAGATGGGTACCTTCCATTTTAATTCTGTATTTTTAGTCACAACATAGTCCTCAATACATTTGTTTATTTTAATACTTCACAACTGATAAGTGAATTGCTTGCTAACAGCACAGGTGAGTAGCTGTCAGTTGCCACACAATTTCTACCCGGTGGTCACCCAGATTTCTCTATTGCCTTATGTCCTAAATTTTTTGGTTCAGTGATTAGTAGTCACGTTGTTTCAATCACTGTTAAAAACTTAAGAAGCCACTATGTTCAATACATGCATTAACACAATCTACTCTTTTCCATACTCTCATGTCAGTGGCATAAAAGTCTTGAACTGACTTTGTGCCTCATTACTCATGAGCATGCTCACTAACATCTTGGTATCTTGCAATAGGACTTGTACTCAGGATGATGTGTACAGGATGTACTTGCATGCTGCTGGGGTGAGTAGCCTCAGTAGTGTGTTGCAAGAAAGCTGAGAAACTAAAACTCCTGGATCCTGATTGGCTAGAAAGACCTTGGGTATTGTTGGAAGTTAAGGACCACAGAACGCTGCTATGAGTTTGTGATCTCACTAGATCTTATTCTCTCCTGTGATTGGGCATCCATCAAGAGGTGAGGAAGCACCAGCAAACACTGTGACCTCGCCTAGAGCCAAGGATGGGCAGGGTGCAATAGCACAGGCACATGACGTCTCCACCACAAACTCCCCTCCACTAAGGCCACATCACTCCCACCCGACGTGCATACTTTGGTAATGCACTTTAAGTGCCAGAGCTCATTATGGATGGGGCAGCTGTGCCACCTACCAAGTTTCACTGTTACATATATTCTGCTACAACATTTGGAAGTTGCACTTAAAGTTACTGTAGTACCACTTTTTCATTTATGAGATATAGGATAGGGTACTGTTGCCTAGTAGCCATGTCCTAAATGACTTGTGTGTATCCATCATGTATGGGAAACAGCTGTTCCTCAGGATCCTGGAGTCATTGCTGGAGTTGAGAAATCAAACAAAGCAATGCTGGAGTACCAGCTCTGGCTCACACACAATCTGCACATTTAGATTGTGTCTTTTCCAATTACTATAGATTAACGCTGCAGCCCTGAGTGCAACCAACAGTACATTCAGCCTTGATGTTAGGGCAGCTCACAGTTCCACAGTACTTGCCCTTGACACCTTTTTCTATTTTAATGTGTAAGGGAAAACAATGTTTTGTGGATTAAAGTGAGTATTACAATCATGACATGTTGCAAGGATTATGAAAAAGAGGACCATGATGTGCCATACAGCAGACACAATGGGGTCTAGTATCAAGCAGTGGTAAAATACCTCAACCTAGAAAGTAGTACCCTGAGGGGTGTTGGACATGGACCTCTTTGTGGGGTCTCCCCAGACTTTTTGTCTTCACTCCCTTCTTTTGTTGAATTTCTTTTTTTTGGCTTTTAGGACTATGTGGACTTTTACACTGATAACGACTGCTAAAGTGCTTGTGCTCTCTTCCAAAACATGGTACAATTGGCTATACCTCATTGGTATGCTCAATTTACTTGTGAGTCCCTGGTAAATGGTACGAGTAGTGCCAACGGCCTGTAAATTAAATGGTATTAGTAGGAAGCAGCACTCCTTGTGCCATTCACTAAGGTAGCACTTTAGAAACATGTGTCAGGCCAGCCATTGCAGCCTGTAGTGCAGTTTTAAACTTCCATTTCGACCTGGCTGAATAAACCTTCTGCCAGAATTAAACCTTACTTTTTCATACTTATTATTCACCCCCTAAGATAGGTCCAAATGGCTTGTAGTGCAGGGTGCATTGTGTTTAAAAGATAGGACATCTGCGCTTAAGTTTTACATGTCCGGGCAGTGAACAACTCCTAAAGTTGATATTCCTGTTTTAAGGCCAGTCGCCATCATTGGCTAACATTGGGTTACCTTACTACATTTAATAAGTGCTAATTCTTGATCGGGAGCAGATATGCAGATGCAAATGCGCTGTTTACACTCAAAATAAGTGTAATTTAAAACCTTTTTCTGTGTTCCAAATGCGTATTACGGTCTTCCAAGAGGATGGTATGGCACATGTTACTTGAGGATAGTTTTCCCAAAGACATTTCAACTAGAGAACTTGAGTCAATTACCTAAAATGACTGAATTACTTCATGTTAGACAAAAGCGAGAATCATATTCTGGCATAGTTGGAGACATAATTGGAGCAGTAATTCCTTCAGTAGGAGTTATTTTGAATTCATTGAAAATTCAAAGGTTGTCTACTATTGTGGAAAACATGCTGGCACATTTTTCAGGAGCCATGATCCTAAAGGATACAGAAATGGCTGTGGTAAGATGTGTGACTTTTCATAACCGCCTTGCGCTCAACATTCTTTTAGAAAAGGATGGTGGAGCTTGCAAAATTCAAAGTGTCCTGCATCACTTGACTGTGAATGGCTCTGCTACTGGGCTTTGTATATTCCTCCTAGACAGTGAAACAAAAGGGGCTTAGGTGTGGACAGGATTGGCTATCCTGCTGGGATATCTGGGATGGAGCTGTTTTCTACCTCACTTATACTTCAGAGGGCTGCCTCCAGCAAACACACATACAAAGGATCCTGACAGTAGCCTTTTGTCACCCAGACCTCTTGGAGCCTTGGAAATTTCCAGAACCAGATGTGGTAGTAGGACAGGGTGTTCCCAGCATACTCAAAGGCTGGTACCAGGTATAAATCCTGTGCACATTAAAGACAACAGAATGACTTCTTCCTCAGAGGATTGCGCTGCTGCTTGATGCCTGCTTTATTCCCCAGAGGACTGCCCTGCTGCTACCAGAGGACTACCTTGCTCCTTGAACCCTGCCATGTTCCTCAGAGGACTTTCCTGCTGCCTTAGAAAGAAGACTGGATCTGCTCCCTTCATCTCAAACTAACCTGAGTGACTTCAAGGGTCAATTGACTGACCTCTTGTTCTGAGCTACAGGGACACAACAAGCTCCAGAATCATCCATGCAACTGCCCAACTGACCTGCTGCAACTGGACCAGCCTAGACCAGCAACTAGACCTGCCTGAGCCCTGCTGGCATCTGCTAGAGTGAGTTCCTAATCCCCAAGATTTGCCCCCATAGATCCTGGACTATTGGCTAGGATCAGAGTACACAACTCTACAAGAAAAAGAGAAATCCTGATATTTTGGGCTGTTTGTGACCATTAATTTGTCAGTTCGTTCTGAGACTCTGATGCCTGCAAAGGCTGCCAATGCGAAGCTCTGGTGAACTCGACTCTTTGCACTACAGTGACTACCAGTGATGACCAGCAAAATCTGCACTTTGCAGTACAGCAACAACAGCCCGCAGTGAGCATCACTGTGAAGCTGCAGCAATCACTATCCATGACGACCGACCAGATTTTTGAGCTACAGCAAGGACCATCTGCTATTCCAGGCCAGCTTTTCACACCACAGTCATGTCCACCCATGACGCTGTCTGTGCTCCTCACGGCCTCCTCTACCCTACAGCGGATTCCTTGCATCAGACTTTGAGAAAGTAAATCTTTTAGTGGGACTAACCTGGTCCCTGAATTCAACCTCGGTTCCATCGTGGTCGACATAAACTTGTGCTTTTTCTATGGACTAGCACAACCAGATGACTATGAGTGTCACAGTGTACTTTTAGGCAATACACTTACCTAAAACTTCGACATTGCCTATCTTCAGTTCTACTGACTGGATTTCTGTTTCTTTGGTCTCATTTTATTTATTAAAAATTACTCTCATTTCCTAACATGTTTTTTCTTGTGTTGTGTTTTAACTTTGTTACTGTTTGTGTGCTGCATAAATACTTTCCACTTTGCCTCTGATTTAAACCAGATTGGTTTTGAGCCACGTTACCAGAGGATTAAACAAAGGTTAATTTAGAGACCTTTGAGGTTCACCCTGACAAGGATTGTGGTTGGTGCCTGATTGGGTTCTCCACCCCTTTCATTAAGTAACCCAATTTCTTATAAGAGGTGATGGCAGCCTATAGGCAGCATTTAAGTCAATAGCACCCATGTGGAAATAATTAGCTGTAGGACTGTATCCATTACCATATGACAAGTAGTTAGGCTTTGCATTGCTGACATATTGAGGGTTTTAGCCTTGGCCTGGCAACCCTGGACTTTCTTATCCTTTTTGGGGTGGGCAGCAGTGTATTTTGCCGTTGGTCAGTGTTGGAAATGGCCTTTCTGCAGGGTCACCCCCAAACCTTTTGCCTTCCTCCTTCTCTTTTTCTGACCTCATTTTCTGATGACTTTACGACTCTGCGCACTTTACCACTGCTAATCAGTGCTAAAGTGCATATGCTCTATCCCTAAAACATGGTGACATTGGCTCATACCCAATTGGCATAGTTAATTTACTTATAATCCCCTAGCAAAGTGCACTACATGTGCCCTGGGGCTGTAAATTAACTACTACCAGTGGGCCTGCAGCACTTGTTGTGCCACCCACATAAGTAGCCCTTAACCATGTCTCAGGCCTGCCACTGCAAGACCTGTGTGTGCAGTTTCACTGCCACTTAGACTTGGCATTTGAAAATAATTGCTAAGCCTTAAACACCCCTTTTTCTACATATAAGTCACCCCTAAGGTGGGCCCTAGGTAGCCCATAGGGCAGATTGCTATGTGGAGGTAAAGGCAGGACATGAACATATGTGTTCTATATGTCCTGGTAGTGTAAAACTCCTAAATTCGTTTTACACTGCTGTGAGGCCTGCTCCTTTCATAGGATAGCATTGGGCTACCCCCACATGCTGTTTGAGTGGTAGATTCTGATCTGAAAGGAGTAGCCAGGTCATATTTAGTATGGCCAGAACGGTAATAGAAAGTCCTGCTTAATGGTGAAGTTGGATTTAATATTGCTATTCTAGAAATGCCACTTTTAGTAAGTGAGCATTTCTCTTCACTTAAATCCTTCTGTGCCTTACAGCATGTCTCCAATCCATGTCTGGCTGGGTTGACAGCTCCCTTGTGCATTTAACTCAGACAACCCCAAACACAGGATGCTCAATCACACCTGCACACATCTGCATACTGAATGGATCTTCCTGGGCTAGGAGGGTGGAGGGCCTGACACTTACATGTCAAAGGACAGTGGCCTGCCCTCTCACAATGGACTGCCAAACCCCCCACTGAGACCCTGACAGACAGGATGGAACTGGAAGGGGACCTTGTGCACTTCTAAGCCACTCTTTGAAGTCTCCCCCACTTCAAAGGCACCTTTGGGTATTTAAACAGGGCCTCTGACCCTACCAACTCAGACACTTCTACAGACACTTCTGGAACTGAACCTGCAACCTGTCAAGAGGAACTGCCTGGCTGCCCAAAGGACTGACCTGACTGTTTTTCTGCAAAGGACTGCTGCGCTGCTGATGGCCTGCTGCCTAGCTGCCGTCTGGATCTGCTGAGAAGTGCTCTCAAAGGGCTTGGATTGAGCTTGTCTCCTGTTTTATGAAGTCTCAGGGCCAAAAAGACTTTGGCCCTCATTCTGACCCTGGCGGTCGGTGATAAAGCGGCGGCCAAGCCGCCAACAGGCCGGCGGTCTAAAATATGCAATTCTGACCCTGGCGGGAACCGCCAACACAGTCCGCCGTATTAACACTCCGCCCGCCACGGCGGTACAAACAAACAGCGCGGCGGTTCCCGCCAACAGCCAGGCGGCAGACAATGTACCGCCCACCCTATTACGACCCACCAATCCGCCACCTTTTCCGGGGCGGGAGCACCGCCGATAAGAACACGGCGGAAACAGACTACGAACGGGAAAACGCTCACCTCTACGCACTCCACGCGAGATTCCGGCAGTATGGAACCAGAGTTGCAGGTTATCCCCGCACTCCTATACCTGCTCATATACCAGGAGCACGCCCGGCGGCGCGGAAGACATCGGTGAGTACTGCACCTACGACACAGGGGAGGGAAAAGATTACCGGCACACACCCACCCACCCACACCCACTACAACACACACATCAATGCATTCCCACAGATCACTGTCACAACCCACAAACCACCCCCCACCGAAATAATGCAAAGACCAAAAGAAGAGATCATAAACGGGCAGATATATTGAAATATGTACACCAGTAATCCCAATAAATAAATAAACTATGTACAAAATATATACAGCTACTAAATGTAGTCCAACCACTGTCCGTGGATCACAGGGGTCCTGTGCAAAGGGGCAAGGCCCAGTCCCACGACAAGAACTCCACGGAGAGAACACTGCAGGGGCATCAGAAAGAAAATAGGACAGGCACCTCAGGGGGAAGGGAAGGGGGGGCACCTCAGCCACTTGAGTACACGACGCCAGATCCACGAGGGGACTCCATGACCACTGGCCCATCCTGGGGAGAGCAAAGCCACAGTCCATACAGTCCATACAGTGGGTGGCCTGCCCACTGGCCCATCCTGGGGAGAGCAAAGCCACAGTCCAAACAGTCCATACAGTGGGTGGCCTGCCCACTGGGCCATCCTGGGTAGAGCAAAGCCACAGTCCAAACAGTCCATACAGTGGGTGGCCTGCCCACTGGGCCATCCTGGGGAGAGCAAAGCCACAGTCCAAACAGTGGGTGGCCTGCCCACTGGGCCATCCTGGGGAGAGCAAAGCCACAGTCCAAACAGTCCATACAGTGGGTGGCCTGCCCACTGGGCCATCCTGGGGAGAGCAAAGCCACAGTCCAAACAGTCCATACAGTGGGTGGCCTGCCCACTGGCCCATCCTGGGGAGAGCAAAGCCACAGTCCAAACAGTCCATACAGTGGGTGGCCTGCCCACTGGGCCATCCTGGGGAGAGCAAAGCCACAGTCCATACAGTCCATACAGTGGGTGGCCTGCCCACTGGGCCATCCTGGGGAGAGCAAAGCCACAGTCCATACAGTCCATAACAGACCCCACTGCCACTGGAGGAGGCAAGTTGGCCAGAGGACATCCTGCAGCCCTGCCCGAGATAGATCCTGCCCTGCCACGTCTGCCAAAGGGCCAGCGGTTCTTGCCTTGAAGGGCCCAGTTCAGCGGTTCCTGAGACGGCGGGGCCCAGCGGAGCGGTGCTTGAGACGGCGGGGCCCAGTTCAGCGCTCCTTGCCTTGAAGGGCCCAGTTCAGCGGTTCTTGAGACGGCGGGGCCCAGCAGAGCGGTGCTTGAGACGGCGGGGCCCAGTTCAGCGGTTCTTGAGACGGCGGGGCCCAGCGGAGCGGTGCTTGAGACGGCGGGGCCCAGTTCAGCGGTTCTTGAGACGGCGGGGCCCAGCGGAGCGGTGCTTGAGACGGCGGGGCCCAGTTCAGCGCTCCTTGCCTTGAAGGGCCCAGTTCAGCGGTTCTTGAGACGGCGGGGCCCAGCGGAGCGGTGCTTGAGACGGCGGGGCCCAGTTCAGCGGTTCTTGAGACGGCGGGGCCCAGCGGAGCGGTGCTTGAGACGGCGGGGCCCAGTTCAGCGCTCCTTGCCTTGAAGGGCCAAGTTCAGCGGTTCTTGAGACGGCGGGGCCCAGCGGAGCGGTGCTTGAGACGGCGGGGCCCAGTTCAGCGCTCCTTGCCTTGAAGGGCCCAGTTCAGCGGTTCTTGAGACGGCGGGGCCCAGCGGAGCGGTGCTTGAGACGGCGGGGCCCAGTTCAGCGCTCCTTGCCTTGAAGGGCCCAGTTCAGCGGTTCTTGAGACGGCGGGGCCCAGCGGAGCGGTGCTTGAGACGGCGGGGCCCAGTTCAGCGGTTCTGGAGACGGCGGCCGGTCTATGTCCAACTGCTAATTGCCTGGTGGTGCCCTCCTGGGCAGCGGGGATGGTGCTCCTTCAATGCCCACCTGGGCTGTGGGTGGTGGGGCCCTCCTGGCCAGCTGGGCTGGGTCCTCCCTGGGCAGCGGCTATGGGGGTGGTGGGCTCTCCCGGGGCAGCTGTGCCGGTTCCTCCCGGGGCAGCGGCTATGGGGGTTGTGGGCTCCTCCTGGGCAGCAGGCCTGCTGCCTGACCTCTCCGACTTGCTGCCCTTGCCCTCCTTAGTCGTGGGCCTGTGGCCCTTTCCTCCCTTTGGAGCTGTGGCTGGTGACTGTCTCTGGGTGGTGTCCGGGGGGGATGTAGAAGGCGGGCTCCTGCGGCGCCCCTTCCGCCTTCTGCTCCTCTTCCCAGGGGGTGGGCTGGCTGTCCCCTTGCTGCTGGGCGAAGATCCAGACATGCGGGCTGGCGGGCTCCAATACCCCTGCACCCTTGTCAAGGGGGCTGCAGGGCTGGTGGTGGCTGAGGTGCTCTTCTTACCCCGACGAGAAGGAGGGGGGGGCTCAGGGTCAGGAAAGAAGTTAGTAGTGGCGAGGAAGAGCTTCTTGGGACAATGGAGAGTGGTAGGTACAGTGGGAATGGGAGTGGAGGGAGAGGATGTGGTTGTAGGTGAGTCACGTTTGCTGTCTTTGGGTGCAGGTGCAGGAGGGATAGTCTGTCGTGAGGTGGATGGCTGTTGGGTGGGTGGGTGGCTGCGTTTGTGTGGTGTGGAAGAGGGGGTGACAGACACAGTGGGAGAGGACACAGGGGACGTGTAAATGGCAGTGGGGGTGGTGACTGCACGTGTGCGGACTGGAGTGGAGGGTGTGCTGGTGATGGAAACACTGGCTGATGGTGAGGTGAATGGAGGTGTGAGTGTAGACGTCACAGGGAGGGAGGAGGGAGACGAGGAGGTGGGGGTCACAGAGGTGGTAGTGACTGTTGGCATGTCTGCATCGGAATGTTGCGTGTGTGAATGTCTGCGTGATCTGTGGTGCTTATGTTTGGATGAGCTTCTCTTGGGTGTTGAGGTGTGTGCAGGCTGGTCTGATGGTGTGGGTGGGACAGGCAGAGGAACAGGAGACTGGGAGGAGGGAGTTAGTAGAGGCAGGCAGGAGACAGGGACAATGGCTGCCGTCAGTGCTGAGGCCAGAGCCTGGAACGATCGCTGATGGGCAGCCTGACCCGAATGAATGCCCTCCAGGTACGCATTGCTGCGATGAACCTCCCTCTCCACCCCCTGGATGGCATTCAAAAGGGTAGTCTGCCCAACAATGAGCGTTCGGAGGAGGTCAATGACCTCCTCACTGAGGGCAGCGGGGGTAACAGGGGCAGGGCCTGAGGTGCCTGGGGCGAAGGAGATGCCCGGCTTCCTGGCAGAGCGGGCACGGGGCGAACGCTGAGGGGCTGCTGGGAGGGCGGAGATGGTGCGCTGGGTGGCGGCTGTACCTGTAATGGCGGGGGGCACGGATGGTGCCACCCCCGCAAGGGAGCCCCCTTCCGAGGACGTGTCCGTGTCGCTGCAGGGTCCAGTCGTCCCCGTCGTGGAGCTCCCCTCGCCCTCCGTCTCACTGGTCCAGTCTGACTCTGTGGCATGGCCCTCCTGGGCCATGTGAGATGCAGCTCCCTCCTGCCCCGATGCCACTTCTCCTCCGCCTGATGATGCTGATGCACACAAGCACAGAAAGACAAACAAAAAGGGGGGGGGAGAGAGAAATAAAGGGATATTGATTACATGGATCTCCGGTACAGTTAGCGGACATGACAGACACAGATGCCCCCTGCACTAAGTTGCGCACTTGGGGTCCGCTACGCATTCCGTGGAACATGCCCTACACGCCTAGAGTTGACAACTGCACCCATGGATGACACGGCCCAGGGATGGCTGTACTGACAAACTACTGAGGGTGGTGGCTGGGGACACAGGGGCTTACGGGGGTGCCCAGCCTACAGATATCGCCCTGGCCTAGGGGGACCCACAGCCCTCCTCCCCCACCCAGACACCTCCACTGCGCGACAACAGAGTAGATAATGCTTGTACTCACCCCCTTGTGTCTGCTGTGCTGCCCTCACGCGCCCATCCAAATCAGGGTAGGCCACCGCCAGGATCCGGAACATCAGGGGGCTCAGTTGACGGCAGGCACCCCGCCTACGTTGGGAGGCCATCCCCAGCAGAGACTCGGCGGTCTTCTTGGTCCCGCGGCGGATGTCCTCCCACCTCTTGCGGCAGTGGGTGCCCCGTCGATGGTGGACCCCCAGGGTCCGGACTTCCTTGGCGATGGCACGCCAAATCCCGATCTTCTCATGGGCGCGGACCTATGTGACACGTACAGGGAGGGAGAAATACCACGTTCAAGTTTGTCAGCATTTTCCTTGCCAGTGGCCCAACGCCCCCCATCCCCGCCAGGCCCCCCGCCATGCCCCCCGCCAGGCCCAACATGCCCCCCATCCCCGCCAGGCCCCCCGCCATGCCCCCCGCCAGGCCCAACATGCCCCCCATCCCCGCCAGGCCCCCCGCCATGCCCCCCGCCAGGCCCAACATGCCCCCCATCCCCGCCAGGCCCCCCGCCAGGCCCCCAAGCCAGCCAGTGGCCCCAAATCCAGATTGAATTAAACTCACTTGTTGGTCTGGAGAACCGTAGAGTAGCGCATACTGGGGGAGGACCCCATCCACAAGTTTCTCCAACTCTTCTCCAGTGAAGGCAGGGGCCCTTTCCCCAGGCGCAGCAGCCATTGTCCCTTCCAGACCGAGGTCACAGCAACACTTGCAGTATAGGTCCTATCCTGTGAAAGTTCAAGTCGCAAGTGGATAAGTAGATAGAAAATGGCGGTCACGTCCGCGGCGGTGCGTACCGCGGCGGTGCGTCCCGCCACCGCCGGCGCCCTTCGCCATTGGCTCCTGAAACCCATAGGCTTCAATGTTAACCAATGCGGCTTGGCGCCGCGGTCTTCGCCCGCCGCCCGCCGCGGTGTGCCACGCCAGCGCATTGACCTCACATCCCATTGTCACACTTCACAGGTCAGGCAGCCGCCATTTCCAGGGCCCACATGGCTCAATTTCAACTGCGTCACACAGGCCTAGGCCTTGCATAGCCACTCAGACACGCCATTCACTGCATAGAGAATCGTTTACTGTGCTAGCTGTGAGTACGTACCTGTGGGTTGCTTGACTGTGTGCTCCATGTTGTCCTTCCTAGGCACCGTCCGCTGGGTTGGGCGAGGAGACGGATGAATCCTCCCGTGTACCGACCGCTGGTGGACCTGTCGACAATGGAAGAACGCCACATTATCCTGACCTACCGTCTTAACCGTGCCACTATCCATGAACTGTGTGCCCAGCTGGAGCCCGACCTGATGTCCCCCATCCGCCAACCCACAGGGATTCCCCCTCTGGTGCAGGTCATGTCAGTACTCCATTTCTTGGCAAGTGGGTCATTTCAGACAACCGTGGGAATTGCTTCTGGGATGTCTCAGCCCATGTTTTCGAAGGTGTTATCCAGAGTGTTGTCTGCCCTGATGAAATCCGTGAGGAGCTACATCATTTTCCCTGAGGTGGGCAAATTGGCTACAGTGAAGGGTGATTTCTACGCCCTTGGACATATTCCCAACGTAATTGGTGCCATTGATGGGTCCCATGTGGCTTTGGTTCCCCCAAGAGACAGGGAGCAGGTGTACAGGAACAGAAAAAATTACCATTCAATGAACATCCAGGTGGTGTGTTTGGCTGACCAGTACATCTCGCATGTAAATGCCAAATTCCCAGGGTCAGTGCATGACGCCTACATCCTCAGGAATAGCAGCATCCCTTACGTGATGGAACAGTTACAGAGACACCGTGTATGGCTAGTGGGGGACTCTGGGTACCCCAACCTGTCGTGGCTACTGACTCCAGTAAGGAATCCCCGGACCAGGGCAGAGGAACGGTACAATGAGGCCCATGGGCGTACTAGGAGGGTGATCGAACGCACCTTTGGCCTCCTAAAGGCCAGGTTTAGGTGCCTGCATATGACAGGTGGATCCCTAATGTACTCACCTAAGAAGGTGTGTCACATCATCGTGGCCTGCTGCATGCTTCACAACCTGGCTTTGCGCCGCCAGGTGCCTTTCCTGCAGGAGGATGGTCGAGACGGTGGTGTTGTGGCAGCGGTGGAACCTGAGGAGAGTGACGAGGAGGAAGACGACGGGGCTGAAACAGACAACAGGGACAGAATCATTGAACAGTACTTCCAATAGGACACAGGTAACATTTCAAAGATAATTTAGTAAATGTGAACTACTCTCCTGCATCTCTGCTGCCTGTCTATTTGCCCCAGTGTATGATGACTGAGTTGTGGCTTTTCCCTCCCTATTTCAGATCTGGGGTCCCCACTACGAGTCCTGTGCTTCGTTTCCCCATGGACTACAGCTTTGTGGCAGCGCTTTGTTGACTTCACTATGTACAAGGACATATTTGCACTGTCATGTCAATTACAATATATTGAAATCACAGCCAGACTCCAGATATTTTGGTGCAAAATAGGTGTTTATTTAAGTGCTCAAAATGGGATGGGTGGTTTCAAGTGGGTGGGGGCTATGGTGAAGGAATGTCCATGGCAGAGTCCAGAGTAACAGTCACACAGGTGCATTGTCCAGAGGCCTGTGGAGAGATGGAGCATGGGCAGTTCAAGGATGGACAGGGTGACAATGTGGGACAGTGGGATGACATCAGGTGGTATCCATTGCTGGCGGGGGTCTTGACATCCTACTCTGTCTTCTTGCGAGATCTCAGGGCCCTCTTGCGGGGTGGTTCTTCTCCTGCAGGAGGTGGGGGTCTGGTGGGCTGCTGCTGTGCGGGGGCCTCCTGTCCACTAGCGCCGGCGGAGGTGGTTGGCTGTTCTTGGTCCAGGCTAGTGGCAGGGGCCCTTGGGTGTTGTTCAGTGTCCGCCCTGGTGTTGACGAGGTCCTGCAGCAGCCCTACCATGGTAACCAGGGTGGTGTTGATGGCTCTGATGTCCTCCCTGTACCCCCGATAGTGTTCCTCCTGCAGTACCTGGATCTCCTGGAACCGGGCCAGTACCGTCGCCATCGTCTCCTGGGAGCGGTTGTATGCTCCCATGATGGTGGTGAGGACCTCGTGGAGAGTGGGTTCCCTGGGCCTCTCCTCCCCCCCCTGTCGCACAGCTGCCCTCCGAGTTCCCCTGTTTCCCTGGGCCTCTGCCCCCTGGCCGGTGTGCCCACTACCACTGCCCCCAGGTCCCTGTTGTTGTTGGGGTGGTGGGTTATCCTGGGTGCCCTGTAGTGGTAGACACACCGCAGATTGACGCGCCCTGGAGACAGAGGCATGGGCCCGCTGGGTGGGAGCTGTGCTGGTGTTCCCAGAGGGGTTTGGGTCTGTAGTGGCCTGTGCCTGTGTGAGGGGAACCGACTGTCCAGAGGTCCCCGATGGTCCGGGCTGGTCATCGGTGTCCAGGTCGACAGAGCTGCTGTCATCGCTGACGGCCTCTTGGGTGGGGGGTGTGGAGAATTCTGGCCCCTCCGCTGCGGTGTGTTGACGGTCGGGTCCTGCAGGGGTATAGCGGTATGGTTATAGTTTCAATGTGTGGCATATGGGTGTATCTATGGGTTCTCGTGTCCCCAAGTGCTGGCATTCGTGTGTGGGGGCTTTGGTGAGGGTGGCTTGTGGGGGGGATGTGTATATGCATTGGGCATGCTTTGGTGATGGGTGTCCATGCTTAGTGGACGCATGCAGGCCTAGGTTTTGGGATGTGTGGGTTGTGATGGTGAGACATTGGCGGGGAATAGGTGTGCTGGGGGTGGGGGTGAGGATGGTGGTGGGGGTGAGGATGGTGGTGGGGGTGAGGGTGGGGGTGAGGGTGGGGTTCGAGGATGGGGGTGAGGGTTGGGGTATGATTTGGCATGCAGGTGGGGGGGAAGCAGTAGTGAAGCTTCAACTTACCAGTATCCATTCCTCCGCCGACTCCTGCGAGGCCGTCAGGATGCAGGATGTTCAAGACTTCCTCCTCCCATGATGTGAATTGTGGGGGTTGAGGTGGGGGTCCTCCGCCAGTCTTCTGCACGGCGATGTTGTGCCTGGATACCATGGAACGCACCTTCCCCCGTAGGTCGTTCCATCGCTTCCTGATGTCTTCCCGATTTCTGGGGTGCTGTCCCACTGCGTTGACCCTGTCGACAATCCTCTGCCATAGCTCCGTCCTCCGGGCAATGCTGGTGTATTGTATCTGTGTGCCGAACAGCTGGGGCTCTACCCGAACGATTTCCTCCACCATGACCCTGAGTTCTTCGTCTGTGAAGCGGGGTTGTCTTTGGGGTGCCATGGGGTGGTGTGTATGATGTGTGGGGTGGGAGTATGTGTATTTAAGTGAGTTGAGTGTGGTGGTGTGTGTTGTTTTGTGTGTGGATAGTGTGTGGGTGATGGTGTTGAGTGGCTGTGGCTGTTAGTTTGTGGATGCTGGTGTCTCGCTCTGGCCTTCTTTCAGAATTTTTTAGCGTAGGGGTTTGTGGGTGATGTGGGTGTGTGTTTTATATTGTATTGTGTGTGTGGGAGTGGTGTGTGTATGTGTATCAGGTGTGTGGGATTCAAATCGTCCAATGTGGCTGAGTTTTGTTCGTTTGTGTGTATTCTGACCGCGGCGGTGTGTCCCGCCAATGGAATACCGCGTTTGAAAGACCGCCGCGTGGATTCGTGGGTCGTAATGGCATGGGCGTATTTCTGTTGGCGTGACGGTGGAGGTTTTGTCACCTCCACTTTTCCGCCGACCGCTGGTCTGGCGGTCTGTTGTGGCGGTCGGATTTTCGGAGGTTTGCCTTCTGCGGGTCAGAATGACCGTGGCGGGTTTCCGCGACCGCGGCGGGATTATGGAGGATTTCTGACCGGCGGTAGGCGCCTTTTACCGCCGAGGTCAGAATGACCACCTTTATCTCTGAAAGGGCTCCTTGTGCAGTGGAATTTAGATGCACAGCCTGCCAGAACCTACGCACAGCCTGCATCGCAGTGAGAAAATCACTGCATGCTGAACTGGAATGACACAGCCCGACTCCCCGAGTGGAGATTGTCGCAGCACCAGCACTGCGATCGGAACTGCGACACACGGCCCACTGAATCGAAGCATAGCTGAGCTGGAATGCCACAGCCCGACCTCATGCGAGAAGAACCAACGCAGTGCCTGCCATGCAACATAAATTTCCCTGCATTGCCCACCGGATTGACGCAGGTCCTGTGACTTCGTCCTGCATGCCCAGGAGGTCTCTGCATCGTCCCCGGGGCATCCAAATACCCTGCACCCCAAAGAAGATCCAAGTCTGCGCACCGTTGACGCAAAGCCCTTGTTGTGTGAAAAAGCATTGACGCATCGTCCGTGTGCGCCCGGAGAAACCAACGCACACCTCCCCGTTTTTCACGTATCTTCTCCTCTGCGGTCCCTTGCGGATAATTTAGATGCAAACCAGGTACTTTGTGCTAGCAAGAGACACTTATTGCTTTTAAGAACTTAAGACTCTTTTGTATCATTTTAAAAAGTGATATTTCAACATGTACTCATCAAATCTTGATTGTTTTGATCTGCATTTAAGCCGATAAATATTCTACATTTTTCTAAACCTGTGTGGTATATTTTTGTGGTGTTTATACTGTATTGTTGCATGATTTATTGCACAAATACTTTACACATTGCCTCCTAAGTTAAGCCTGATTGCTCAGTGCCAAGCTACCAGAGGGTGGGCACAGGATAATTTGGGTTGTGTGTGACTTACCCTGATTAGAGAGAGGATCCTTACTTGGACAGGGGGTAACCTGACTGCCAACCAAAGACCCCATTTCTAGCAGGCAGCCTTCTGCTTTTGCACCTGCTAAATCACATGAGTCTGTAGTTTTATTTTGTGTAGACTGAAATAGGAATTGATGGGCGTTGTAGCCATGGTGTGGCTCATGATAATTGGTGATCCAACTAGGGCCATACACTCAGAAATATCTTTTGAAGATGTATTGAGTCTTTGACGGAATGTGGTGTGCCCATAAGGGTAGCTGGCTTTGAAATATGGCATTAGCCCATAAAGGGTAGCTGACATGGAGGTAACACAGAGGGAGCTATTACATGAACAGCCAAAAGTCCAGGTAGGAACTTAGAAGGGATTTAATGCAATAGGAGATGTCTCTTCGACACTTGTACTCAGGGAAAGCATTCTGATCCGGCTAGCCCTTCGAGGAGATGAGTTCACTGAGTAGACAGGAAGGTGAGACAAAGAATGACATTGCCTCAGTTGACAGGATCAGCATGCTGGAATTCTCTGCTTCAACAATCACCAAACATGTCTCCTCTCATCTTTCCACAGTCTTCTGATAGCAAAATAGTTCAACACAGATGCTGTAAAGGAGGAGGTAGGCCTACACAGCCCACCATGCAGATCACACCATTGTCCATCAATAATTGTCACCTGGTGTCAGGTCACAGAACTCGCCAGCCTCCACAGGTATAAGCACATCTTAACATCTGGAGGCTGTGAAGGAGCATAAACACTCTCCAATAGGCACAGGTGACATGTTGCAGTTTCTGATTTCATTAATGTGTAGAGCTCTGAACATGGTGGAATTTAGTAGGGTTTTGCTGGCTAGAGAAAACAAATTCTCAGCACTTCGTAGTATTAACATCTTCTATTCCTCAATCTTAATAGGGTTTGAATTTCCAATACCATAAACATAGCCAGCCAAGATTGTCTTTGTCTCTTCTTGCGTGGGAGTGAGCAACTGCCAATAGTCCTTAGAGTTAGGGCTGCACCACCAGACCATCGTTTTAGGGAGGACATGGTCCGGCTATTTGTGCTTCACTGTTCCTATATGAGCAGGGTTAGGATTGATTTGTACATGGCTGGGTGCAGACCGAGGTGTCATGGTGTGCTAAATAACGATTGGGATGCAGCCAGATTATTTACTAGCAGCTGTGCAAGTCTGCCTTGGGATCTAAATCCACTATTACTCAATGAACTCGAGGCACAGCAGGAAACATTTGAAGACCTGGAGTGATGTTGCGGTGGATCAACTTTTTCCAATGTAGCTCTCTGTCTACCAGATCAAAAACTGTGTTAAACAAGTCAGCAAAACAACATATCTCCCCGTTTGTCCCATTAACTCCGTGCTTAAGACTAGTAAGAAAAGCAATGATCTAAAGTGCAATGGCCGTCCAAAAAGCACTAGCTGAGGGGAATTCAAAATTGCTATGAGATCCATGCTTTCAGATGTTGTAAAACAGGTTTTTAGCAAACTTTGGCAGTAATTTGATCAAACTTATCAAATAGTAGTTGGGAGGAGGAATGACATCAGGTGTTGGCTTCACAACAGCACCTTTTCAAAACACTGGGAAGTTGCACTGGGGAATCCTTAAACACTCTGAACTTGGAACGTGGCATGACAATGTAATCCATGACACAAAGTCCAACACAGAATATTTGACCAGCAGAGATACCTAATATGAGAACAGTCTAATGGATTTTAGCTATTTAAACTAACCATGCTGAAGTTGGCCATTCTATTAGGTTATACACCACTGATGACAATTTTGATCTGCTACAGGAAGAAAATTGTGCTTTCAGAGCATTAAATGCATGCAGAAAAATCACTCATAGAGGTATCAATAAATGGCGAATCCAAATTCAGCTACAACTAATAACATACACTATTTACAATGGAATACAAATTTGAATTATGTTTGATTCTTAGATGCTGAATTGGTTCAGTCTGGGCCATATTATGATCTTTTTGTTTGTGCTGCGTCCATGCAGTACAAGGTCTTAACGTTTTATTTTTCTGTGTAAAGCTCATGTACTAAATCGAAAAATCTCAGTGATTGCATATTCTTTTATATCTTCCTTCTCCTCTACATTCCCAGTTTGCTTAAGCCCTCCACTTATATTCCTCTCAGATTATATTATAATTTGTGCTTACCTGAGAACTATGGGCAGTTGAAGGGAAGATTGACAGCGGAGAGGGTTCTTTCAATACATCTCTCTCTTACTTACAATCTCTATGGGTGCTTTGCTCTGAAACACAATGAGGTAAAAACTTTCCTGTGTTTCCTGAGCGCTGCAGTCTGTAGCCCATTCACTAACTAGGAGAATTTTGGCGTTAACAAATGCCATGAAGACGGGAAGAAGAAATGCAGAGTCCTTTTCTGTATTACCACATAATAGAGAAAAGGATCAGGATATGGAACTAAGGGCCTGATTTAAAGAAAAGTGACGCAGCATGGGGCTGCGGCATAAATGGCAGTGCCACGCTACCTCACTTTAGAAACGTATGGAAGCACCATATTTAAGGGAATAGGGCGCACCCCTGTGTTTCCCCCTGTGCTGGCTCTAAATTTAGCTGCCAGCGCCAACTCAGGCATCCTTGCACCATTGGGCAAGGATGTCTGTGTTGAGGGGTGTGATTGTTTATGTGTGGGAAGGTGTCCCTTCCTGCACATAAGCAATCACTAATGGCACTTTGGCACTTCTGTGTGTGCTGCACAATGCAGCACAAACAGAAATTCCAAAGCATCATTTTCAAATGATTGTTTATGTGCAGAAAGGGACACCTTCCTGCACATAAACAATAATTTCTTGCATTTCGCTTTTTCAGTGCATGCGACAGAATGCAGCACGTATAGAAAAAGAAAAAAACGAGGAGGAATAATAGAATTTCTCCTTGTTGCGCCCTGCTAATACCACACCTGGTGGTGGCGTTAGATTTTGGTGCTGCCTCAGGTTTACGAGATTTCATAAGTCTGACACAGCGTCAAAACGCACGCCCACAGCAACACCCACTGTACGCCCCTTCCACGCACAGTGCTGTGTGGGAAGGGGCCAGATTCTCAAGTTGGCGTTAAGCCACAAAAAGTGGCTTAACGCCACCTTGTAAATACGTCGCTGTGCTTAGCGCCACTGGAGCGTCACTAAAAGTGACGCCCCTGTGGTGCTAGGGGCCTATAAATAGGCCCCTAAGGCCCTGATTTATACTTTTTTGTGCTGCATTTGCATTGTTTTTTTACGCAAAAGCTGTGTAAACATATAAAATACAATTGTATTTTGTAAGTTTATGCCGCTTTTGCATCAGAATTGATGGAAATGCGGCACAAAAAAAAGTATAAATCAGGGCCTAGAAGCGTGATCTAATCTACGAAAGTACATATTTATTTTCAAGGCTGGAAATGTTTATTTTTTAAGAATACAACTATACGGCACAGGCAGGAATCCAGCATCTTGCTGTTGTCAATAGTTTGACATCCTTCCCAATTTAGGTTGATTCCAATGTTAGAGAAACCCTTTAAGGGGGTTCCTTTTGCTTGGCGTAACATGTTTACCGGAATTAACAAATCCCTGAATATCTGGGCACTGTCACTAGCAAGTCTCATGTGGTAATAATATATGATTTTAAAACCAGGGTATCTGCCGGATGCCCACCTTCCAAAATACAAAGGGCACCATTATGACATTTTGCTGACCTGCAAGGAAACAAAGTACTGATTACTTTATAGTTAATCAGCAGAACAGTTCGATTGGGAGAATCTACCATGGAATAAATGATTTGCAACCTCCCTACAGGATATAAAAAAACTGTAAGTTTGTTAAATTATGCTTTCTCTGATGGCACTGTATCTTGTTTTCCCTGAGTTCCCAGAATGCAGCACTCTTAGAAAGAGAAAATGACGAGGAGAAATCAACATAATTCTCATAGTCCTGGGAAAGTTTAGTATTTTTACACATTCTCAAGTTAACCAGTCTTAGTAATTCTAAGAATACATCAAAGTCCACGGTGGATGAATGGGAATACCCACGCTCCACCCATGGAACACCTTCCCAACGTAGAGCAATGCAAGGCAGTGACTCGAACTGCCTTGCACTACTCTGGATTGACTTTGCCACATAGAGCGTACAAGGTGGCTTTGCGTGGCTTAGTAAATCTCACTGAAGCCCTTGTGATGCTTTGCACTGCTTTGGGTGTCGCAATGGCAATGCAAGAGCTTTGCAAATCTGGGCGTGGAAATTTACTGGAGGGGCTTTAGTAAAAAATGACATTTTGAAATGGTACCTAAGGCAACAGTGCTACTTTATTTTTCAAAAAAATTGAAGTGAGGCTTTTACATAGTGTTACAATGCCTCACAGTGAATCACAGTTGGCACACCCACCCCCTCATTGATACTCCTTCCATCCCAACATACTCGAATGAAAGGTGAAAAAGTGCTCCCAAAGCATCTATGATTCTCTGCTCCTCTCCCCTAAGGCATCCCACAAGGATCTGTGCCTTGTGTTGGGAGTGAGCCAGAAGCTGCACAGGTCGCAGCCTTCGTTTACCAGATTATCCTCCCGAGCACTCCACCAGGCAGACCAGACCCCCAACTCCAAATCACTTGATTCCTGGCTCCTCCAGAAGAAGCGGAACCACCTGCAGAGAGGAACCAGCAGGCACTACACAGGGTGCAAGCGGTGCTGGGGGCACACATGCAAAGAGAAGATCTGGGGTGCAGAGAACAAATACTGTTGACTCTGTGTAAGAAATTGTATATGAAATTTCTGAGGAATTATATATTAACTTGAGAATCAGGGGTATAGCTGCAGTAAATCTCTAGTGTATACATCGTAGATAAGACAAGCAAAATTGGTATGGTTCAATGTTGAACAACACGCGGAGGAGTAAATAGTGTTAGAAGTAAATTACGTTATTGCTGCGGAAATATGATTACACTTCATAATCTGTCGTCATCCTCAGGAGGTACTTTTGAACAGAAATCCGAGGGCGAAATTGCTCTGCATTCTCGTACTGTTGACATCAAGAGAACTGTTATTCTAAATTATCAGAAACATATGCCTATTTCGTGAAATGCGGAAATAAAAGTGTTTCAGCACTTTCCCTTCAGAGCACAAATAGGTGACATGCATAAAATTGTAAGTTTGGCTTAAAAATCCATTAAATATAATTGTGTAGGTTCAATACTTGCAAAACAATTTATTGGGAATTGCTGTTTAACTCGTTCAAACCAAGAACTTCATGTCATAGTTTTACTAAATGGAGTCACGTGTTTGTATTTTTCTCTAGACAAAGAAGAAGGGCAAATTCAGTAATACAAAAGTGTTCAGAAGAACGAAATGCAATTTAGATAATTTTACAACCAATTGTGGATTTAAATTGGTAGGCCTATTGCAGATAATTTATTGTAATTTGCTAGCTTTGTTATCAATATGCTAATAATAAGGTGGACATTCTGGAATAATCGACGAGACGTAAACGATGTCCCCTTAAAAATGGTGTACTCTTAACATATGAAGAAACACCTTTCACCAATTTCTGCCTTTAAGGTGCTGGGGCGTGCAGTGGTCTGTGTAATGGCCTCACAAAGGGGAACCTTGGCCACATTTACTGATGAAAGACTTGTTAGAGAGGTAAACCCTTTCGTAGTTACCATCTTTCTCTTCTTTCGCTTTAGCAACACTTACATGCTCTAAACTATTTTAAAAAGTTCAGGTGTAATTGATAAATAAAAAGGTGGAAACTGTGGAGTTGTGCGGTGGAGTTGTGTGTTGTGGTGATTTACAGTTTATCTTCTCCACCACTACAGAGAGATTACTCCCTCTTTTGGAAATGTTCGGGAAAAAACAACATCACCAGTCTTTTGTTGTAAAAATACAACTCTCCACTAATTATTATGTTATTTTATGTGCATTCCTAAAGCGCACTATCGCTGGTGAGGATATCCTGATGCTGAAAGTGATCACACTACCCGAAGTTGGATGGCATTCAAAACAAAAAACCAGGGGGTATATTTATACTCCATTTGCACCGAATTTGTGTCATTTTTTAATGCAAATTTGGCACAAAACTAACTCCATACTTATATTGTGACGCTAGACCCGCCTAATGTCATAATATTGGAGTTTGCAACATTTTTCAGATGCTTGAACCTACCGTGCACCAATGAGAGGCAAGGTAGGCGTTCCCATCTAAAAAATGGTGCTAACCTCATAGCCCCGTATTTATCCCCTGTGCTAAAATGATGCACGAGTGGGAGGAGGGGCTAAATAATGGTGCAAAGCCTGCTTTGCACCATTATTTAACACCTGGGTCAGATCAGGCGTTAGGGGACCTGTGGACCCATTTACATGGTTAAACACCATGGAATGGGTCCACAGGTGCCCTCCTCAAGCCACAGGAACACCCCCACCCACACCAGAGGGACACCAGAGGATGGTGTAATCCATCGCAGGTAAGTAGGGTAAGTATTTGTAAGTATTTTAATTTTTTTAATTAAAGTGCCATTGGAGGCCCAACTTGGGGTCCTTTGCATGCCACAGGGTGCAGTGGCCATGCCTAGGGGACCCTTGTCCCCTGTGCTGGTCATTGGGTGGTGGGCATGTCATCATGTGGTATGGATGGTTTTGCGTCAGAAAATGACACTAGGCTGGTTAGGGTCATTTTTTTTTTGCCTCTAACCAGCCTAATGAATTTTTTTGGTGCAAACCCCCTTTGTCCCATACTGCTACCCCCACCCGGATAACGTTATTTTTTTTACTCTAGCCACCCCTTTGGGCCAGATTGCGCTATTCCATAAATTTGTCGCACGGCTGGCGTCCTGGAATGGCACAAGCTGCCGCTATACATTTTGAGGCAAAACTGCACAAATGCAGTTTTGCGTCAAAAAGTATAACTATGGACCTAACTGCTTATAATGACTTCTATTGTGACTACATCCTCACTAGTTTTGAAATTCTTTTCACAGTCATGGTCAACAAAATGGTGAGCATTGTAAACTACTAACCGAATTTGCTTACAATGCTACCTCTTCTCAACTCAGAACACTGATCTAAACTTCCCAGATCAGTAACCTTGTCTATTCTAGACACAGGCCACACTGTTGTGGGGCAGATTTATCAATTTATCAGGCAGCTCAAGTGGCGGTTAAAGGTAGCCAGCTTGACTCTGGATGTTGGGTCAGTCCACTTACAGCTTTTTTTCAAAGTTGCTCCAAAATTTTTCAAACTTCTGGATCTTCTTCCAGAAGTACGTTTTGGGTACTTGAAGTGCCCACAAACTTGATCCAAGGTTCCAGAACCTCTGATTTGCTCCTTGGAAGTTAGGCTACAGTTACCAGAATGCATCTGGTCAGAATCCTCAAATGGTGACTGGACGCTGGTCAGCTGGGCTCTTCTTGCTGGACTTGATGCAGGAGACTCTGGCTAGCTCCTTTTTACCTGTAGCTTACAGGGAGTCCATTCCTGGAGCTGCAAAAGCAAGGCAACGTGCCTTTCTTGGTGAAACCCAAAGAGTGCAGCTGGTGCAGTCCTTGTCAGTGTAGTGGGTCAGGTTCAGACCATGGGTGCAGCAGGGAGTCCTTATTCTCCAGTATTTTCTTCCAGTAGGGATCTGAATAGTGGGGCAGCTCTGCCATATTTATCCTTGCTCCTGGGTGGGAAAGCAAGGGGGTGCACCTGTTCAATGGGGTGCAGGCCACCACCCTTTATAGTGACCAAGTTCTGTGAAGTGTGGCAAAAATCAATCCCAGAAAGCAACATTCTCTAAAAATCCAACTTGGAGAATATTCCTCCTTGGCGGTTAGATCTGGCTGAGTCCACCCACTGGTGTAGCTATGTCTCCCTAATACACCCCTTTCAGTCCCTCTTCTCATCTAGTTATTGGGGCTCCCATCTGGCTGGGGAACAGGAAATGGGGGATGTCCAGTTTCTGTACCAGGTGGCTTTCCCTCTTTTGAAAATCAGTTTGGCCACTGTACTCCATCCTGCTCTTCCATCTGCTGCAGCAGTTCTCCTCTGACCAGATGCTTCATTTTTTTCAGGCCAGTCCTCTTCACAGCTAATCAAGGCAGCTTGGCTCAGGCTGGCAGAGGCTGACCAATCAGGGAAGGGCAGTAAAGGACTGAATTTGGTAACGTTCAGAAAGCGTTCTAAAACTCTTTCTCTGTGCTAGCTATAATAAATTCAACATTGGTGAGTTGTTGGGTTTAATAAAACTTTAATTGGATACCAAATTTAATACATTTAGCTTTTCTCTATCAGAACTAAGGCTTTATTATTATAAAATAAAGTCTCCCAATGTTTGCATTTAGAGCCCATTGACTACAATGGGGAAAACAAATTTGACTGTTTTACTTTCACCAGGGCTTAAAAAACATCTTTTATAAAATACCTGTTCATATTTACACTGTACCCAAACCTTGTGCCACCTATGACAGACCTTAGGGGTGACATCTATGCAAAAAAAAGTATTTTGAGACTTTGGAAGCACTTTAAATCCCAAAGTCAAATTTGGGGTTAATTGTAACTTACAAGCAGTCATCAAAGCAGGCCTGCCTTTACAATGACACCAGGGACCACAGCAGTGCACCTAGGGGTGCCATATCTACCCTGGGGTCCCTACATCTACATGCCGTACCACATAGTAGGGACTTATAGGCAGGTTGTCAGAGCCAATTATAACTATGCCTAATTTGCATATTACCGTTTGACAGAGAGCACTGGCCCTGAGACTGGTTAGCTGTGCCCAGGGCACAGTCAGAGTCAGTAGCCACCAGTATCAGTCAAAATGTTTTGGGATGACCAGGGCAAGACAGAATGCTTCCCCACAATGCAACAGAAAATATTTGTATACCTCTGTATAGAATACTATAATTTGTAACAATCAAGTGTACAGATTTCCTGGCTATTTCTGATCATTTGAACTTGTCATATCAACCTATAAATGGTTCTCATTTTGCCAGTGTCTTCATCACAATGAATAATGAATTACATAGGACCCTCTGCAAATTAGATAAGAGATAAAAAAAAGACACAAAGCATGCTGGATTCTGTGGAAAAATATCTAAAACCCAAAGGAATACTTCTTCATGATATGGTACAAGGGTCATCACTAATAACATTCTAGAATCTGCATTTCAATAATGATCTCTACAACATGATCATGTCTGTCCAATTCCAAAATGCAGAAACATCAAAATCATAAGAGCAAGGTGAATAATGTGTGCCTAAACTTCAAGAATTATGAACACCTGCTTGACAGTACTCCAATAATTTTTCAAGTTCCCGTGTACAGTACAACAGAGGTTCTTGAGCAACGTCCTAAACTGTCCTAAAATACTAAGGGGCAAATGTATCAAACTCACATTTTGCATTCCCTAACCAGCGAATTTTAAGAAATTGCTATTTAAGGGATGCAAAATGCTATGTAACAAAATAGCAATTCCTTAATAATGATTTCTTAAAATTCGCAATCATTAGTAGAGATTGCAATTCCATTTTTTCCTATTGGCCTGAAGGTCCATAAGTGCAAATGGTTTTGCATTCCTTAATTTAAGATTTCTTTCACAAATTAAGAAATGCAAAACCAAGGGGGCTGAGGGCCTAAAGCCCCCTTTGATGCACCCCCCCAAATAAATTGTGCACATGTAAAGCACACAGATGCCATAGGGGTTTTAATGCATCTTTTAAAATTGCATATGGTTACCACCAACTTGAAGTTTATGGTAATAGCATTTCTTAAATGCTCAGTTTGCATTTAGGAAATGAGTGTTGCATGTGCACAGGTGAATTGCAAAAAGGAATTCCCAATTTGCGATTTCCTATTTAGGGAATTGCAAATTGCGATTCCGTCTTTGGAGTTGCATTTTTAGAGAATCACAAAAAATTGTGATTTCCTAAAATGGGACTGCAATGCCTTTCATGCATTGTGAAAGGCTATTTTGCATTCGCATTGCAAAATCCTATGATACATCTTCCCCCAAAACCCTACCCATAATTAGCATCTAGGTCATGTCTTCTTAATCAAATCAAAGAGCACTAAGTAAACATGGTGTAAGGAAACTATGGGGCTTCTTTTTGGTATGGTGTTCTTTACTTTGTTCATCAGGGTGGTGGAGGACATTTTGTTTGCCACTGTTACAGATAGAACACTGCTGTTTTTAGAGATCATGTTTGGCCCAACGGTGATCTCTGTAATTTCAGAGGAACCATCATAATTCCAGTTCCTCTAAAAGTAAGAAAAGTTTGATAGATGGCCACATTCTGTTTTGGTGGCTTCCCTTCAAAACTTGTTTTTGAAAAAGAAACTTCCTAAGTGGGAGATCGTTTTTGGAAAATACATTCCTAATTGCCACCTAACACAGAGTTTTTTCCTCTGGGTATGGGGGTCAATATTTTAATTCTTCTGTTCAGCATTGACAGGTGTTCATTGGCGTTGATGGTTAGAAAAAGTACATCAAACTGTCAGCCCTAAATACGATGACAGTGTGATGTCTTTACTTTGATTTTGATGGCCAGAACTTTTTCAGCTCTCTGTCGAAGGAGACTACAGTGTCACCTCTGATGGAAAGCTGATGGTCTGCTGAACTGTAATTTGGGAAGATGGATTGAGAGTTTGGTGAACAGGATATGCTATTACGTTTGTGACATGGTATCTGCCTGTTAAGCTCTAAATCAGGCATAAAGGGCCAGATGTGCTAAAATGCAATTTTGCATTCCCTAAATAGCTACTTCATGGAAATCGCTATTTAGAAAATGCAAAATACTATGTATCAAGATACCAATTTCCTACTAGCGATTCTTACAAAGGAGGAACCGCTATTAGGAAATCGCAAATAAGAAATCCCATGCCAGTTGTGACCATGTACCAGTTTTGCATTTCCCAAATAGCAATATCCTAATAGGAAATTGGTATTTGGGAAATGCAAAACTAAGGATGGGCATTGGAAAAAGGTCCCCCGAAATGTACCCCAAAAACAGTGGTTCACATGTAGAGCACACACACATGCCCAAAGGGCATGTGTGTGCTCTTTTGCAATAAAAAAAAGTATTTGTGGGACCCCTACTTTCATCTGTTTTCCTGCCCGTATGTCGGCTGGCCAGGAAAGAGATGAAATCTCCACTTCCAGGTAGCGGGAGCATTTTTACAGCTCCTGCTTGCCGGAAGCAGAATGTTTGCTTTTGCTTGGTGGGAGCTGTCACAGCTGCGCCAAGCAAAAGCATGCAGCTACCTCCTGGTGGTGGGCACCGTAGGAAGCAGGGTCTGGTGGTCCCTTGGGGCAGATATGGCTCCAGGACGGGGGCTGCATGGACCCCCTCCTTTGTACTGCACAGGGCCATCCCTGGGGAGATGCTGGTACCCCACGCCTATGGTCCAGACGTTGGGGCCACACATTGCCCCTTTTAAAAAAAAAATGAATTGGCCCCTGGGAAGTGGTGGTCCCTGGGGTTGGTACATGTGCCCTTGCATCATTTTTTAATTTGAGCCCCTATAAGGTGGTGGTCCTTAGGGCCAGGGGTCCACACGGCCTCCTCCATCATTTTATAGGTGTAGCCCTTGGGAGGTGGTGGTTCCCGTGGCCCAGGGGGTTTGTGCAGCCCCTGCATCATTTTATTACTCAAGTTCCGTCCCTTCCTCCTTAAATAAAAAAATAGCTATACTACCGGTGCCTGGCCCACCCGGGGACAAAATAAAAAGCAAATCACTGGAGACCACACTTGCTTTTTTTTTAATTCAAGGCCAAATTTGTGAATATTCATGAATTTTGCTGTGAATAAAAAAAATGTGTATTTGCCCTGGCAGGGGTGGGACCCCTGGACCAAGGCTAGGAAGTTAGAGTATACCTACCCTGGCCCTTTTCTTTTTTTTTTGCATTTTATTTTTTGGGATTTGGCTAAATCTATGCTGCCGGATACTGGGAGGCCCAAATGGATTATCTGGAGGGCAGCATGGGCTTTGTTTTCATGGCCATTTGTTTGCTATAACAATTACGTATGAAACTAATTGGAAATGGCTTCTGTTAGACCTGACAGCCTCAGGGTGGTCACCGCTAACCTTTTGCCTGCCTCCCTCCACTTTATGGACACTGTTTTTGCTGGTTTTAGGACTCTGCGCACTTTACCACTGCTAACCAGTGCTAAAGTGCATATGCTCTCTCCCTTAAACATGATGACATTGGATCATACCCAATTGGCTTATTTAATTTACTTAGAAGTCTCTAGTAAAGTGCACTATATGTGCCCACAGACTGCAGATTAAATGCAACTAGTGGGCCTGCAGCACTGCTTGTGCCACCCACTTAAGTAGCCCCTTAATCATGTCCACAGCCTGCCATTGAAGGTCTGTGTGTGCAGTTTCACTGCCAATTCGACTTGGCATTTAAAAGTACTTGCCAAGCCTAAAACCCCCCTTTTTCTACATATAAGTCACCCCTAAGGTATGCCACAGGTAACCCATAGAGCAGGCTGCTGTGTAGACAAAAGGCAGGACATGTACCTGTGTAGTTTACATGTCCTGGTAGTGTAAAACTCCTAAATGTGGTTTAAACACTGCTGTGAGGCCTGCTCCTTTCATAGGCTAACATTAGGGCTACCCTCATATACTGTTTGAGTGGTAGCTTCTGATCTGAAAGGAGTAGGAAGGTCATATTTTGTATGACCAGAATGGTAATACAACATCTTGCTGACTGGTGAAGTTGGATTTAATATTACTATTTTAGAACTGCCCTTTTTAGAAAGTGAGCATTTCTCTACACCTAAATCCTTCTGTGTCTTGCAATCCACGTCTGGCTAGGTTCAGTTGACAGCTCCCTTGTGCATTTACTCAGGCAAACCCCAAACACAGGATGTTCAGCCTCAGTTGCATACATCTGCATATTGAATGGGTCTTCCTGGGCTGGGAGGGTGGAGGGCCTGACACTTACAGGTCAAAGGACAGTAGCCTGCCTTCACACAAAGGACTGCCACACCCCCTACTGGGACCATGGCAGACAGGATTGAACTGAAAGGGGACCTTGTGCACTTCAAAGCCACTCTTTGAAGTCTCCCCCACTTTAAAGGCACATTTGGGTATTTAAACTAGGCCTCTGCCCCTACCAACTCAGACACTTCCTGGAGAAGAACCTGAACCAAAACGTGAACCTGCCAAGAAGACATCCTGGCTGCCCAAAAGCCTCACCTGACTGCTTTTCAAAGAAGGACTGCTGCCTTGCTGTTGCCCTGCTGCCTTGGTGCTCTTTAGCTGTGCTGAGAAGTGCTCTCCAAGGGCTTGGATAGAGCTTGCCTCCTGTTCCCTGAAGTCTGAGGACCAAAAAGACTTCATTCCTGCAAGAAGAACTCCCGGCATAATGTATTCAAATGGTGCAGTGAAATTTACAACATTTCTCTGCGCCATTTTTAACGTCATTTTCAATGCCTGCTCAGAGCATGTGTTAAATGACGTGCCCATTACGTTCAATGGGCCTCCTCTTACATTGCAGGATAAGCGCCACAATTTATGGCGCTAACCCTGCGAAGTACCACAATACCGTCATAAATGTTGACGCTATAGTCCTAACGTGCACCATGGTGTGCCATATTGTAAATACAGCACACATTTGGTGTCGTTAGGGGGGGTGCAAGGGGGTCGAAGAAAAGTGGTGCATCACAGCTGATGCACCACTTTCTTGTAAATCTGGCCCTTACTGTTTTGTCCGGACCAATCCATTCAACCTCAGAAGCCATCATCTGGTCAAACCTAGAAATTTTTCTCGTCTGTGAAACTTTTGTCCCAGAAAATAAGCACCTACCATAACTTAGAAACACTATCTGATCATCTGCACTCTTGAGTTGGATTCTGGTGGTGATTAGCTATAATATTTCTTCTTAAATGAGCATTAAATCTACCGAATATTCTATACGGTTTAACAAAATAGATTGAGTTAGTAATCTTTCTTTTGCACACACTTACCTCATTTCACGTCCTAGGCTTGGCCTACTCTTTTGAAATGTAACACCAGAATAGCTTCAGGCCATCCATAATATTCCCACAGAATGGACTTTTTGTGGAACCTTAGCAAATAGCATTTTAGACATCTTTGGTTACTCTTTGCTTTAAGGCTTTCAGAGAATATCAAACAGGATAATTTTAAATATTGCCTTTGAGGATATTTAAATTGCTCTGCTCCCATTAACCAATGTCTTTCCTAATAATTTTGTGGAACAATAGAATTATTTTCCTAAGTTGCCTTCACCATTAATGAGTATTAGGAATCAAAAGTATTTAAATTAGGTACAAGCGCAAATGTTTGCATTCTTTGCTTATGAAATGTAGATACATGATGCACAAATTGCAAGTTGCTGAGGAGGTCAGTAATCAAATAGAAGCATGACCCCCTCAGACCAAGGTCCAGATTTATCAAGGGATTGCTTTGCCCTTGCTTCATGCATGTTGTTGCAAAGGCAATGTAATCGCTAGGCCAGATTTACCAGCAGTGCAAGGCCACCTTGTGTAGCCCTGTGTTGCTTGGGACGTCTGGAATAATTCAAGGCACCTCAAGTTTCTACCTTGCATTACTCTGCCATGGGAAGGTGTTCCATGGATGGATCTTGGGTGTTCTCACGCATCCACCCATGGATTTTTGCATATTTCCAGTTTACCAACACCAGGAAACCTGGGAATACGTCAAAATAGTAGGCCATATCTTTGTTTCTCCTTATTGCATTATGCAGCACACTTAGAAAGAGGAAAAGTCTCAGATGATTGTTTTCGTGCATGAAGGTGTTTTTTCCTGCATAAAATCAATCTTGCCTGCAAAGCAGGCACTCTTGCACCATGGTGCAAGGCTGACTGCATTGGCAAGGAATACGCCATATATTGGTAAATATAGTGCATTCTTGCCCTCCCCTTTCATGCGCAGCAGGGCAGCAATTTGTTTTGCTTTGTTGCATTGTGTGAAAGCTTGATAAACAAGTGTCTGTATAAGGTGAAGGCAGTATCAGGTAACTCACAAAACATTCAAATTTACAATTGTATTTATGTTATATCCTCCAATAAATGGGGGTTTCCACCCTTTCGCAGGGGTCAAAAGTTGTCCTATGTCACACTTAAGTAGTTGTTTCTGTCTTTTTGTCTGTGCATTATGACACTTGTTGTTTTGCTTTTTGTGAGTACAAAAGCACAACCATAAGACCCAGAATGGAAATCAGAAACAAGGAATGGATGCACTGCTGGATTCACTGCCTAGTCTTGACCTGGATCAATTTGAGAACAGTGCATCTAATCCTGAATGATTATGATCTCAGGATTTGCATATGAGCCTTCAAGTGACAGATAGATACGCATATTATTGCCCGAACCCCCAGCTTCACTGGCCCTATTTCCAGCATGCAATGTAATATGGGAGCTTATGAAAGAAGAAGACTAGTGCTTGCTTAGGCAGAAGACACCTGTATGGGGGGTGGGACATTTGTGAAAGGAAGTGAAGACATGTTGAGGAGGCAGATTGGGGCTTTGCAGAATGTGATACCGGTGCTCTGGAGGGCAGGATATGGGTGTGTGTCAGGAGATTAGTGCTTGATAAATTGGAATACTCGAATTCTTTAGTAAGATTGGTGCCTGGGAGAGCAGAAGCGTAGTGAGGTGCTCAGGAAGAGTGGTATGCAGACTCCTTCCTTATATGTGTGAGCTTGTGGAAGACAGAAGCCGAAAGTTCTAAATCAGAGGGTTCTGAAGAGTAAGTGGTGTTATGACATCAATATTCACATGTAATAAGTTTTTACAAACAGTAGAGTTAATATTTTATTAGTGCGTTCCGACATTAAAACGCACTTGTAATAAAAATAATTACAAAATGAGTTTATACTGTAATTACTGTCTACTGCTTATTAAACGATGATTCAGTTTTTCTAATATGAAGGAAATATGAAAAAGTACTGCAAACTGTTGCAATGTATACACCTCACTTTGATAATTTCAATGTGAAAGTGCTTTCAGACAGGTACTTGGTATTATTCATTAAATCACCCGCGGTACTTACTCTGTGGAATGCCTAAAATGTGTAGTTGAACCTTTTTGAGATGTGTTCTACTGATTCTACCATATCGAGATAATGTGGTAGATGATGCAGTCATGCCACTGTAAATGTTCAGATATTTTTAATCTAATGAGACCTTAATTTCCTGGTACCATTCCGATAGAGGGTTAGAAAAGATGTACGTTATTGGCACATTTTGAAAATGATACAATAAAATTAAAAGTGAATTTGTTACAACTATAATTCTAACAGTGTAGTGGAGTAACAGAGTGACGTGGCAACTACAGTTTTACCCAAATATTTTATACATCACTCCAATAAAAATACTACCGCCTCCACAAATACCACCAAACTGCACCGAGTGTTCTGGATTACAGCTGTTAACGAATATGACAGAATGTAATAGAATAACTATAAAAAATAGTCAGACAAAGGTATTGCCGGGTCATCTTTCTAAAAAAAAAGCCAAGCAACACTACTTGTTTCCCATCTTCCATCTGCACAGGAAGTGACATCACTGGATTTCCGGCCAAAACTGTGTTCACTGAATGGCGGCTGCAGTGCTGATGTTCCACTAGCAAACCACTTGTGTGCCAATAGCAAGCCCATCTTTGCCAGTACAAGCCCAGCCCATGCCCAGTGCCAGGACCCCTGGTCCTCCTACCTCCTACCTCTGCCTGTTACTACTCCACCATGACCTGTTGTGCCAAGAAACCCATTGCATCTCCCACTGCTGCTCCCGCAGCTCACTGCCCACCAGTGAGAATGCGTCCTTCTGCACCATCTGCAATTTCAC